>NC_135804.1:133253120-133890390 GCF_964213995.1 Mustelus asterias
TCAGAAAGAAGATAGTTTATTTCAAATTCATTACACTGCAAAAGAAAGTCTCACAGATGGAAACGAGGAAGCCAAATAGTTTTGTAAGTGGACATTTAATTGCAATAGGTCCAATGTGTTTATACTTGTTATTGGTGACATGTAAGCAGGTAATTATATTTAAAATCTCCATTTCCCACTCTGTTTTTCTGAATATTATTCCCCTCCCGGTGTTAAATTGTTTTGAGCCTCTTGAATGAAGACCTTGAGTTTGAAGTCTGTGACAGAATCACTGTGCAATCAGCCATTATATATGAGGTAAAAACACTTCACTATACATCTGCTCAAGAAACGTTGGCACAGATGAAAATAGAAAAATCGAAGGTCCATTCAGCTCATTAACTTTTTATAATGGTCCATTCCCAATCCATTTTATCATGGTCCCTACATCCTCTACAGCAAAGCAAAGCCAAGTTAAAGCAGAATATCCATCTCAGCATTCACCTTTGATTGGTTGGTTGTCTTCCTGGCATTGATTGCTGCAAGACCATAAAATTTCTACAATCATGAACCACTTGGCCTTCATTATCTCTTTCATCTTCCAAGCTATTTGTAACTAGCTGCTCATCCAGCTTTTTACTTGAAAGGTTTTAGTTGGAATTCCCCTCAATCACCTTTTGTCAAACTAAAACAAGTTGAGGAGTGAAAATTCCCAGTTGCAATTTGCGGCACAGTTACATTGTACTTGCCAATTTTACATCAGCACATTGTTGGTGTAAGCCAGCAGTGCTACACCAAATGCATCACTGCTTTGAATCCAGGTAAAGCAGGTGTCTAAATGTGCTCTCAGAATTTTTTGCTTGCGAGCATTCGAACATGAGTGTAAATATAAAAATTGGAATGTCGCATCACCAATACAAAACCTTGAGAAACAGCGGTGGCACAGTGGTGAGCACTGCTGCCTCACAGCGCTAGGGACCCGGGTTCGATTCTGGCCTTGGGCGACTGTCTGTGTGGAGTTTGCACTTTCTCCCCGTGTCTGCATGTGTTTCCTCCGGGTGCTCCGGGTCCAAAGATCTGCAGGTTAGATGGATTGGCCACGCTAAATTGCCTCTTAGTGTTCCAAGATGTGCAGGTTAGAAGGATTAGTGGGGTAAATACGTGGGGTTACAGGGGCTAGGGCAGGGATGGGCTTGGGTAAGATGCTCTGTTGGAGAGTCAGTGCAGACTCGATGGGCCAAATGGCCTCTTTCTACACTGCAGTGATTCTATGATTCATCTTTCAACTGGCATTTGACAGCCTTTTGAACTCACTCTCTGTCCCCATTTTGACCCCTTTCATTTAGCTGGTTTGGTCTTTCCTGCCCTCTAGTATTCCAGTCAGTCACTGGGATTCTCTGACTTCCCCACAGTGTTTTTCTCAGCATTGCCCAACGGCAGGATCTTCTGGCCTCACTGATCATTGACCCCCACCTCAACCTGCGGGAAATCTGCAAAGGGGGTGTGCCATCGGTGGGACCTGAAGATCCCGTCGGCGTGAAGAGACGGAAGATCGTGCATAACTTTTCCTTTGCTTTCAGATGACAACTAGCCATGTTCCTGCCATTCACACCTCCTCTAATCGTGTCCTTTGATTCCTCACTTGCTCCATTACCACTCCCTTTGCCCTGACAACATGGACACTTTTGTCCTTTAATCTGTCCTGCCCTCCACGTGATCACAGATCCTTCCTTTTATTTTTCCTTTCACCCTCACCCCGTCTCGCTTGCTCAAAACCTAATATATTTCTAATTTTCTCAGTTCTGTTGCAAGGTCACAGACCTGAAATATTAACGTTCTCCCCAGACCTGATCAGTACTTCCATCATTTTCTGGTTCTTTTTAGATTTGAAACGTTTAAAAATGAACTGCTTGGATACATTTCACAATACATAATTTAAGAATGTAACTAAAGGGCGGCATGGTGGCACAGTGGTTAGCACTGCCGCCTCACAGCACCAGGGACCTGGGCTCAATTCTGGCCTCAGGTCATAGCCTATGTAGAGTTTGCGTGTTGTCCCCGTGTCTGCGTGGGTTTCCTCCAGATGCTCCACAGTCCGGTTTCCTTCCACACTCCACAGATGTGCAGGTTAGGGTGATTGACCATGCTAAATTGCCCCTTAGTGTCAGGGGGACTCACAGGGTAAATATGTGAGGTTGCAAGGATTGGGCCTGGGTGGGATTGTTGTCAGTGCAGACTTGATGGACAGAATGGCCTCCTTTCTGCACTGTAGGAATTCTAATGATTCTAACTACACTCTGAACAAATGTATCAAAAAGTACACAACCTGAATTCTACACCAGACCATCTCCTCCACCCCCCCTGCCCACAACCCCAGCGGGATCTCACCCGCTCTGACCCGGGTGTGATCTTACCCTGTGGTGGGCAAGGCCTCCGACCAGAAGCCCGCTCATGTCCCTATGAAGGCACTTAAGTGGCCGTTGAATGGCCTTTTCCCACCCAGTCTCAACTTCCAGGCTGATGGGTGTCAGGTAGCTGAGAGTGAAAAGCAGGAAAAAATCTTCAAAATTGGGATGGGAGTAGGGTAGCACCTCCAGTGTAAGCCCCCCTTCTAACTGAGGGTTTTCTCCCTGCATGGACTGGAGACATCCAGATCTCCCACTTTCCAACCCCCTCCCCCCCACCCCACACACACGTCCCCCTACCCCCTTCCCGGCCTAACCCCCGATTACCCACTCGCTCCCCCCCTTCCTACAACTCACCAGGGCATCCCCTACCCTCCCTTCCCTTTGACTCCAGCCACTTACCCCACATTGACTCCAACCAATGCCCATTTGAGGGTAAAATGGCAGTGGGTCTGTTGGGGTCAGCGGGGATACGTTCCTCACCAACTCTCTGGATGTCAGGGGTCAAGCCTTTGGGCCTAAAAATTCAGGCCCAAAGCTGGAAGACATGGAAAAAGAATACTTATCTGGGTGTTTTACCTCAATATGGTTAAAATAGTAGAACCTTAAAGAAGGGAAATGCCATCTGGCTCACCATGCGTGTGCCAGCATTTAGAAAGAGTTGTCCAAATCAGTCCCAAACTCCACCATTTCCTCATAATCCTGCAATCTAGTCCTCCATTCAAGTGCATGTCCTTCTGAAAGTTCCTTATGAGACATTTTGTTTACATGATGACAACATATTTACAATAGTGGAGATTTTTTACTTTTTAAGTCTCCAAACAAACTCGGTTTATTTTAATTTGTGATTATTAGAAACACGCAAAAATGATCACTGGAAATAGACCAGCTTGTCCATTCTTGAAATGCCTTTATTAATTCTATTTCTTGATGCTTTCCATTCATGCTCATTCGCTTATTAAAAGTTCATAAGATATAGGAGTAGGAGAAGGCTATTCGGCCAAATTAGCCTGCTCTACCAATCAATAAAATCAAGACTGATCTGATTTTGGCCTTAACCCCACTTTGCTGCCTATCCCCATAATCCCCCCTCTTGTTGATCACAAATCTGCCTAACTCGGCCTTGAACATATTCAACGCCCACCCTCCACTGCTCTCTGTGGAAGAGAATTCCAAAGACTACTGACCCGCTGAAAGAACAAAGTGCTGCTCATCTCCGTCTTAAATGGGCAACCCTTTACTTTGAACCTCTGAACCTCTGCCTCCTAGATTGAGATTCCTTTGTGAGGAGGAACATCGCCTCAGCAGCAATTTGCCCGGTTGGCCCCCGCCGCCCCCCACCCGCCCCGCCGCAGAATCTCAAATGTTTGGATGAATGGTGGCCTGAAACTTCCGATCTTTGAGAATGGCGCTTGGCTCAGCTGAGTCACTCATGTATCGGGATCCTGGGGAAGTCCCAGTGTGCACACACACGCTGTACTTCAATGGGTAATTTAAACTCTCGATTGGTGGTTTGATCTTGCCCAGATTGATGCACCATTCCCCCTTACAGTGAGGTGAGATAGCCAGACCCAAATAAACTCGGGCTATTTGCCCTAAAATTCGTCGGTTTTTACAGAGATTTGATGCCTGTAGCACCAAATAAATCAACTGGAATGTGAAAGCACTGCAGCAACACAGCAACCTGGACACTGCTGAGTAACCCATTGATACAGACAACACCCGCCCTGCTACACACAACACCCTCCCTGCTACACACAACACCCGCCCTGCTACACACAACACCCTCCCTGCTACACACAACACCCTCCCTGCTACACACAACACCCTCCCTGCTACACACAACACCCTCCCTGCTACACACAACACCCTCCCTGCTACACACAACACCCTCCCTGCTACACACAACACCCGCCCTGCTACACACAACACCCTCCCTGCTACACACAACACCCGCCCTGCTACACACAACACCCTCCCTGCTACACACAACACCCTCCCTGCTACACACAACACCCTCCCTGCTACACACAACACCCTCCCTGCTACACACAACACCCTCCCTGCTACACACAACACCCTCCCTGCTACACACAACACCCTCCCTGCTACACACAACACCCGCCCTGCTACACACAACACCCTCCCTGCTACACACAACACCCTCCCTGCTACACACAACACCCTCCCTGCTACACACAACACCCTCCCTGCTACACACAACACCCTCCCTGCTACACACAACACCCGCCCTGCTACACACAACACCCTCCCTGCTACACACAACACCCTCCCTGCTACACACAACACCCGCCCTGCTACACACAACACCCTCCCTGCTACACACAACACCCTCCCTGCTACAAACATAACCCGCCCTGCTACACACAACACCCTCCCTACTACACACAACACCCTCCCTGCTACACACAACACCCTCCCTGCTACACACAACACCCTCCCTGCTACACACAACACCCTCCCTGCTACACACAACACCCTCCCTGCTACACACAACACCCTCCCTGCTACACACAACACCCTCCCTGCTACACACAACACCCTCCCTGCTACACACAACACCCTCCCTGCTACACACAACACCCTCCCTGCTACACACAACACCCGCCCTGCTACACACAACACCCTCCCTGCTACACACAACACCCTCCCTGCTACACACAACACCCGCCCTGCTACACACAACACCCTCCCTACTACACACAACACCCTCCCTGCTACACACAACACCCTCCCTGCTACACACAACACCCTCCCTGCTACACACAACACCCTCCCTGCTACACACAACACCCTCCCTGCTACACACAACACCCGCCCTGCTACACACAACACCCTCCCTGCTACACACAACACCCTCCCTGCTACACACAACACCCTCCCTGCTACACACAACACCCGCACTGCTACACACAACACCCTCCCTGCTACACACAACACCCGCCCTGCTACACACAACACCCTCCCTGCTACACATAACACCCGCCCTGCTACACACAACACCCGCCCTGCTACACACAACACCCTCCCTGCTCCACACAACACCCTCCCTGCTACACACAACACCCTCCCTGCTACACACAACACCCGCCCTGCTACACACAACACCCTCCCTGCTACACACAACACCCTCCCTGCTACACACAACACCCGCCCTGCTACACACAACACCCTCCCTGCTACACACAACACCCTCCCTGCTACACACAACACCCGCCCTGCTACACACAACACCCTCCCTGCTACACACAACACCCTCCCTACTATACACAACACCCTCCCTATTACACACAACACCCTCCCTGCTACACACAACACCCTCCCTGCTACACACAACACCCGCACTGCTACACACAACACCCGCCCTGCTACACACAACACCCTCCCTGCTACACACAACACCCTCCCTGCTATACACAACACCCTCCCTGCTACACACAACACCCGCCCTGCTACAAACAACACCCTCCCTGCTACACACAACACCCTCCCTGCTACACACAACACCCGCCCTGCTACACACAACACCCTCCCTGCTACACACAACACCCTCCCTGCTACACACAACACCCGCCCTGCTACACACAACACCCTCCCTGCTACACACAACACCCTCCCTGCTACACACAACACCCTCCCTGCTACACACAACACCCTCCCTGCTACACACAACACCCTCCCTGCTACACACAACACCCGCCCTGCTACACACAACACCCTCCCTGCTACACACAACACCCGCCCTGCTACACACAACACCCTCTCTGCTACACACAACACCCTCCCTGCTACACACAACACCCGCCCTGCTACACACAACACCCTCCCTGCTACACACAACACCCTCCCTGCTACACACAACACCCGCCCTGCTACACACAACACCCTCCCTGCTACACACAACACCCTCCCTACTATACACAACACCCTCCCTATTACACACAACACCCTCCCTGCTACACACAACACCCTCCCTGCTACACACAACACCCTCCCTGCTACACACAACACCCGCACTGCTACACACAACACCCGCCCTGCTACACACAACACCCTCCCTGCTACACACAACACCCTCCCTGCTATACACAACACCCTCCCTGCTACACACAACACCCGCCCTGCTACACACAACACCCTCCCTGCTACACACAACACCCTCCCTGCTACACACAACACCCTCCCTGCTACACACAACACCCTCCCTGCTACACACAACACCCGCCCTGCTACACACAACACCCTCCCTGCTACACACAACACCCTCCCTGCTACACACAACACCCTCCCTGCTACACACAACACCCTCCCTGCTACACACAACACCCGCCCTGCTACACACAACACCCTCCCTGCTACACACAACACCCGCCCTGCTACACACAACACCCTCCCTGCTACACACAACACCCGCCCTGCAACACACAACACCCTCCCTGCTACACACAACACCCTCCCTGCTACACACAACACCCGCCCGGCTACACACAACACCCTCCCTGATACACACAACACCCTCCCTGCTACACACAACACCCGCCCTGCTACACACAACACCCTCCCTGCTACACACAACACCCTCCCTACTATACACAACACCCTCCCTATTACACACAACACCCTCCCTGCTACACACAACACCCTCCCTGCTACACACAACACCCTCCCTGCTACACACAACACCCGCACTGCTACACACAACACCCTCCCTGCTACACACAACACCCTCCCTGCTACACACAACACCCGCCCTGCTACACACAACACCCTCCCTGCTACACACAACACCCTCCCTGCTATACACAACACCCTCCCTGCTACACACAACACCCGCCCTGCTACACACAACACCCTCCCTGCTCCACACAACACCCTCCCTGCTACACACAACACCCTCCCTGCTACACACAACACCCTCCATGCTACACACAACACCCTCCCTACTATACACAACACCCTCCCTATTACACACAACACCCTCCATGCTACTCACAGCACCCTCCCCACTGTACACAACACTCGCCCTGCTACAGGTCAGCATCCACCTTGCTACAAACGACACCCTTCCTGTTACACACAACACACTCCCTGCTACACACAACAGTCTCCATGCTACGCACAACACCCTCCCTACTATACACAACACCCACTCTGCTACACACAACTCCCTCCCTGCTACAGACAACACTCTGCCTGCTACAGACAATACCATCCCTGCTACACACAACACCCTCCCTGCTACACACAACACCCTCCCTGCTACACACAACACCCTCCCTGCTACACACAACACCCGCCCTGCTACACACAACACCCTCCCTGCTACACACAACACCCTCCCTGCTACACACAACACCCTCCCTGCTACACACAACACCCGCACTGCTACACACAACACCCTCCCTGCTACACACAACACCCGCCCTGCTACACACAACACCCTCCCTGCTACACACAACACCCGCCCTGCTACACACAACACCCGCCCTGCTACACACAACACCCTCCCTGCTCCACACAACACCCTCCCTGCTACACACAACACCCTCCCTGCTACACACAACACCCGCCCTGCTACACACAACACCCTCCCTGCTACACACAACACCCTCCCTGCTACACACAACACCCGCCCTGCTACACACAACACCCTCCCTGCTACACACAACACCCTCCCTGCTACACACAACACCCGCCCTGCTACACACAACACCCTCCCTGCTACACACAACACCCTCCCTACTATACACAACACCCTCCCTATTACACACAACACCCTCCCTGCTACACACAACACCCTCCCTGCTACACACAACACCCGCACTGCTACACACAACACCCGCCCTGCTACACACAACACCCTCCCTGCTACACACAACACCCTCCCTGCTATACACAACACCCTCCCTGCTACACACAACACCCGCCCTGCTACAAACAACACCCTCCCTGCTACACACAACACCCTCCCTGCTACACACAACACCCGCCCTGCTACACACAACACCCTCCCTGCTACACACAACACCCTCCCTGCTACACACAACACCCGCCCTGCTACACACAACACCCTCCCTGCTACACACAACACCCTCCCTGCTACACACAACACCCTCCCTGCTACACACAACACCCTCCCTGCTACACACAACACCCTCCCTGCTACACACAACACCCTCCCTGCTACACACAACACCCGCCCTGCTACACACAACACCCTCCCTGCTACACACAACACCCTCCCTGCTACACACAACACCCTCCCTGCTACACACAACACCCTCCCTGCTACACACAACACCCTCCCTGCTACACACAACACCCGCCCTGCTACACACAACACCCTCCCTGCTACACACAACACCCTCCCTGCTACACACAACACCCGCCCTGCTACACACAACACCCTCCCTGCTACACACAACACCCTCCCTGCTACAAACATAACCCGCCCTGCTACACACAACACCCTCCCTACTACACACAACACCCTCCCTGCTACACACAACACCCTCCCTGCTACACACAACACCCTCCCTGCTACACACAACACCCTCCCTGCTACACACAACACCCTCCCTGCTACACACAACACCCTCCCTGCTACACACAACACCCTCCCTGCTACACACAACACCCTCCCTGCTACACACAACACCCTCCCTGCTACACACAACACCCTCCCTGCTACACACAACACCCGCCCTGCTACACACAACACCCTCCCTGCTACACACAACACCCTCCCTGCTACACACAACACCCGCCCTGCTACACACAACACCCTCCCTACTACACACAACACCCTCCCTGCTACACACAACACCCTCCCTGCTACACACAACACCCTCCCTGCTACACACAACACCCTCCCTGCTACACACAACACCCTCCCTGCTACACACAACACCCGCCCTGCTACACACAACACCCTCCCTGCTACACACAACACCCTCCCTGCTACACACAACACCCTCCCTGCTACACACAACACCCGCACTGCTACACACAACACCCTCCCTGCTACACACAACACCCGCCCTGCTACACACAACACCCTCCCTGCTACACATAACACCCGCCCTGCTACACACAACACCCGCCCTGCTACACACAACACCCTCCCTGCTCCACACAACACCCTCCCTGCTACACACAACACCCTCCCTGCTACACACAACACCCGCCCTGCTACACACAACACCCTCCCTGCTACACACAACACCCTCCCTGCTACACACAACACCCGCCCTGCTACACACAACACCCTCCCTGCTACACACAACACCCTCCCTGCTACACACAACACCCGCCCTGCTACACACAACACCCTCCCTGCTACACACAACACCCTCCCTACTATACACAACACCCTCCCTATTACACACAACACCCTCCCTGCTACACACAACACCCTCCCTGCTACACACAACACCCGCACTGCTACACACAACACCCGCCCTGCTACACACAACACCCTCCCTGCTACACACAACACCCTCCCTGCTATACACAACACCCTCCCTGCTACACACAACACCCGCCCTGCTACAAACAACACCCTCCCTGCTACACACAACACCCTCCCTGCTACACACAACACCCGCCCTGCTACACACAACACCCTCCCTGCTACACACAACACCCTCCCTGCTACACACAACACCCGCCCTGCTACACACAACACCCTCCCTGCTACACACAACACCCTCCCTGCTACACACAACACCCTCCCTGCTACACACAACACCCTCCCTGCTACACACAACACCCTCCCTGCTACACACAACACCCGCCCTGCTACACACAACACCCTCCCTGCTACACACAACACCCGCCCTGCTACACACAACACCCTCTCTGCTACACACAACACCCTCCCTGCTACACACAACACCCGCCCTGCTACACACAACACCCTCCCTGCTACACACAACACCCTCCCTGCTACACACAACACCCGCCCTGCTACACACAACACCCTCCCTGCTACACACAACACCCTCCCTACTATACACAACACCCTCCCTATTACACACAACACCCTCCCTGCTACACACAACACCCTCCCTGCTACACACAACACCCTCCCTGCTACACACAACACCCGCACTGCTACACACAACACCCGCCCTGCTACACACAACACCCTCCCTGCTACACACAACACCCTCCCTGCTATACACAACACCCTCCCTGCTACACACAACACCCGCCCTGCTACACACAACACCCTCCCTGCTACACACAACACCCTCCCTGCTACACACAACACCCTCCCTGCTACACACAACACCCTCCCTGCTACACACAACACCCGCCCTGCTACACACAACACCCTCCCTGCTACACACAACACCCTCCCTGCTACACACAACACCCTCCCTGCTACACACAACACCCTCCCTGCTACACACAACACCCGCCCTGCTACACACAACACCCTCCCTGCTACACACAACACCCGCCCTGCTACACACAACACCCTCCCTGCTACACACAACACCCGCCCTGCAACACACAACACCCTCCCTGCTACACACAACACCCTCCCTGCTACACACAACACCCGCCCGGCTACACACAACACCCTCCCTGATACACACAACACCCTCCCTGCTACACACAACACCCGCCCTGCTACACACAACACCCTCCCTGCTACACACAACACCCTCCCTACTATACACAACACCCTCCCTATTACACACAACACCCTCCCTGCTACACACAACACCCTCCCTGCTACACACAACACCCTCCCTGCTACACACAACACCCGCACTGCTACACACAACACCCTCCCTGCTACACACAACACCCTCCCTGCTACACACAACACCCGCCCTGCTACACACAACACCCTCCCTGCTACACACAACACCCTCCCTGCTATACACAACACCCTCCCTGCTACACACAACACCCGCCCTGCTACACACAACACCCTCCCTGCTACACACAACACCCTCCCTGCTACACACAACACCCTCCCTGCTACACACAACACCCTCCATGCTACACACAACACCCTCCCTACTATACACAACACCCTCCCTATTACACACAACACCCTCCATGCTACTCACAGCACCCTCCCCACTGTACACAACACTCGCCCTGCTACAGGTCAGCATCCACCTTGCTACAAACGACACCCTTCCTGTTACACACAACACACTCCCTGCTACACACAACAGTCTCCATGCTACGCACAACACCCTCCCTACTATACACAACACCCACTCTGCTACACACAACTCCCTCCCTGCTACAGACAACACTCTGCCTGCTACAGACAATACCATCCCTGCTACACACAACACCCTCCCTGCTACACACAACACCCTCCCTGCTACACACAACACCCTCCCTGCTACACACAACACCCGCCCTGCTACACACAACACCCTCCCTGCTACACACAACACCCTCCCTGCTACACACAACACCCTCCCTGCTACACACAACACCCGCACTGCTACACACAACACCCTCCCTGCTACACACAACACCCGCCCTGCTACACACAACACCCTCCCTGCTACACACAACACCCGCCCTGCTACACACAACACCCGCCCTGCTACACACAACACCCTCCCTGCTCCACACAACACCCTCCCTGCTACACACAACACCCTCCCTGCTACACACAACACCCGCCCTGCTACACACAACACCCTCCCTGCTACACACAACACCCTCCCTGCTACACACAACACCCGCCCTGCTACACACAACACCCTCCCTGCTACACACAACACCCTCCCTGCTACACACAACACCCGCCCTGCTACACACAACACCCTCCCTGCTACACACAACACCCTCCCTACTATACACAACACCCTCCCTATTACACACAACACCCTCCCTGCTACACACAACACCCTCCCTGCTACACACAACACCCGCACTGCTACACACAACACCCGCCCTGCTACACACAACACCCTCCCTGCTACACACAACACCCTCCCTGCTATACACAACACCCTCCCTGCTACACACAACACCCGCCCTGCTACAAACAACACCCTCCCTGCTACACACAACACCCTCCCTGCTACACACAACACCCGCCCTGCTACACACAACACCCTCCCTGCTACACACAACACCCTCCCTGCTACACACAACACCCGCCCTGCTACACACAACACCCTCCCTGCTACACACAACACCCTCCCTGCTACACACAACACCCTCCCTGCTACACACAACACCCTCCCTGCTACACACAACACCCTCCCTGCTACACACAACACCCGCCCTGCTACACACAACACCCTCCCTGCTACACACAACACCCGCCCTGCTACACACAACACCCTCTCTGCTACACACAACACCCTCCCTGCTACACACAACACCCGCCCTGCTACACACAACACCCTCCCTGCTACACACAACACCCTCCCTGCTACACACAACACCCGCCCTGCTACACACAACACCCTCCCTGCTACACACAACACCCTCCCTACTATACACAACACCCTCCCTATTACACACAACACCCTCCCTGCTACACACAACACCCTCCCTGCTACACACAACACCCTCCCTGCTACACACAACACCCGCACTGCTACACACAACACCCGCCCTGCTACACACAACACCCTCCCTGCTACACACAACACCCTCCCTGCTATACACAACACCCTCCCTGCTACACACAACACCCGCCCTGCTACACACAACACCCTCCCTGCTACACACAACACCCTCCCTGCTACACACAACACCCGCCCTGCTACACACAACACCCTCCCTGCTACACACAACACCCTCCCTGCTACACACAACACCCGCCCTGCTACACACAACACCCTCCCTGCTACACACAACACCCTCCCTGCTACACACAACACCCTCCCTGCTACACACAACACCCTCCCTGCTACACACAACACCCGCCCTGCTACACACAACACCCTCCCTGCTACACACAACACCCGCCCTGCTACACACAACACCCTCCCTGCTACACACAACACCCGCCCTGCTACACACAACACCCTCCCTGCTACACACAACACCCTCCCTGCTACACACAACACCCGCCCGGCTACACACAACACCCTCCCTGATACACACAACACCCTCCCTGCTACACACAACACCCGCCCTGCTACACACAACACCCTCCCTGCTACACACAACACCCTCCCTACTATACACAACACCCTCCCTATTACACACAACACCCTCCCTGCTACACACAACACCCTCCCTGCTACACACAACACCCTCCCTGCTACACACAACACCCGCACTGCTACACACAACACCCTCCCTGCTACACACAACACCCTCCCTGCTACACACAACACCCGCCCTGCTACACACAACACCCTCCCTGCTACACACAACACCCTCCCTGCTATACACAACACCCTCCCTGCTACACACAACACCCGCCCTGCTACACACAACACCCTCCCTGCTACACACAACACCCTCCCTGCTACACACAACACCCTCCCTGCTACACACAACACCCTCCATGCTACACACAACACCCTCCCTACTATACACAACACCCTCCCTATTACACACAACACCCTCCATGCTACTCACAGCACCCTCCCCACTGTACACAACACTCGCCCTGCTACAGGTCAGCATCCACCTTGCTACAAACGACACCCTTCCTGTTACACACAACACACTCCCTGCTACACACAACAGTCTCCATGCTACGCACAACACCCTCCCTACTATACACAACACCCACTCTGCTACACACAACTCCCTCCCTGCTACAGACAACACTCTGCCTGCTACAGACAATACCATCCCTGCTACAGACAACACTATCCCTGCTACAGACAGCACACTCCCTGCTACAGACAATGCCCACCCTGCTATAGACAACACCCTACCTGCTACAGACAACACTCTCCCTGCTACAGACAACACCCTCTCTGCTACAGACAACACCCTCCCTGCTTTCGACAACACTCTCCCTGCTGTAGACAACACCCTCCCTGCTACAGACAACACCCTCTCTGCTATAGCCAACACCCTCTCTGCTACAGACAACACTATCCCTGCTACAGACAGCACTCTTCCTGCTACAGACAATACCATCCCTGCTACAGACTACACTATCCCTGCTACAGACAGCACACTCCCTGCTACAGACAATGCCCACCCTGCTATAGACAACACCCTACCTGCTACAGACAACACTCTCCCTGCTACAGACAACACCCTCTCTGCTACAGACAACACCCTCCCTGCTATAGACAACACTCTCCCTGCTGTAGACAACACCCTCCCTGCTACAGACAACACCCTCTCTGCTATAGCCAACACCCTCTCTGCTACAGACAACACTATCCCTGCTACAGGCAGCACTCTTCCTGCTATAGACAACACCCTCCCTGCTACAGACAACACTCTGCCTGCTACAGACAATACCATCCCTGCTACAGACAACACTATCCCTGCTACAGACAGCACACTCCCTGCTACAGACAATGCCCACCCTGCTATAGACAACACCCTACCTGCTACAGACAACACTCTCCCTGCTACAGACAACACCCTCTCTGCTACAGACAACACCCTCCCTGCTATAGACAACACTCTCCCTGCTGTAGACAACACCCTCCCTGCTACAGACAACACCCTCTCTGCTATAGCCAACACCCTCTCTGCTACAGACAACACTATCCCTGCTACAGACAGCACTCTTCCTGCTATAGACAACACCCTCCCTGCTACAGACAACACTCTCCCTGCTACAGACAATACCATCCCTGCTACAGACAACACTATCCCTGCTACAGACAGCACACTCCCTGCTACAGACAATGCCCACCCTGCTATAGACAACACCCTACCTGCTACAGACAACACTCTCCCTGCTACAGACAACACCCTCTCTGCTACAGACAACACCCTCCCTGCTATAGACAAAACTCTCCCTGCTGTAGACAACACCCTCCCTGCTACAGACAACACCCTCTCTGCTATAGCCAACACCCTCTCTGCTACAGACAACACTATCCCTGCTACAGACAGCACTCTTCCTGCTATAGACAACACCCTCCCTGCTACAGACAACACTCTGCCTGCTACAGACAATACCATCCCTGCTACAGACAACACTATCCCTGCTACAGACAGCACACTCCCTGCTACAGACAATGCCCACCCTGCTATAGACAACACCCTACCTGCTACAGACAACACTCTCCCTGCTACAGACAACACCCTCTCTGCTACAGACAACACCCTCCCTGCTATAGACAACACTCTCCCTGCTGTAGACAACACCCTCCCTGCTACAGACAACACCCTCTCTGCTATAGCCAACACCCTCTCTGCTACAGACAACACTATCCCTGCTACAGACAGCACTCTTCCTGCTATAGACAACACCCTCCCTGCTACAGACAACACTCTCCCTGCTACAGACAATACCATCCCTGCTACAGACAACACTATCCCTGCTACAGACAGCACACTCCCTGCTACAGACAATGCCCACCCTGCTATAGACAACACCCTACCTGCTACAGACAACACTCTCCCTGCTACAGACAACACCCTCTCTGCTACAGACAACACCCTCCCTGCTATAGACAACACTCTCCCTGCTGTAGACAACACCCTCCCTGCTACAGACAACACTCTCCCTGCTACAGACAATACCATCCCTGCTACAGACAACACTATCCCTGCTACAGACAACACTCTCCCTGCTACAGACAACACCCTCCCTGCTACAGACAGCACTCTCCATGCTATAGACAACATCCTCCCTACTACAGACAACACCCGCCCTGCTACACACAACACCCTCCCTGCTACACACAACACCCTCCCTGCTACACACAACACCCTCCCTGCTACACACAACACCCTCCCTGCTACAAACAACACCCGCCCTGCTACACACAACACCCTCCCTGCTACACACAACACCCTCCCTGCTATACACAACACCCTCCCTGCTACACACAACACCCGCCCTGCTACACACAACACCCTCCCTGCTACACACAACACCCTCCCTGCTACACACAACACCCTCCCTGCTACACACAACACCCTCCCTGCTACACACAACACCCTCCCTGCTACACACAACACCCTCCCTGCTACACACAACTCCCTCCCTGCTATACACAACACCCTCCCTGCTCCACACAACACCCTCCCTGCTACACACAACACCCTCCCTACTACACACAACACCCTCCATGCTACACACAACACCCTCCCTACTATACACAACACCCTCCCTATTACACACAACACCCTCCATGCTACTCACAGCACCCTCCCCACTGTACACAACACTCGCCCTGCTACAGGTCAGCATCCACCTTGCTACAAACGACACCCTTCCTGTTACACACAACACCCTCCCTGCTACACACAACAGTCTCCATGCTACGCACAACACCCTCCCTACTATACACAACACCCTCTCTGCTACACACAACTCCCTCCCTGCTACAGACAACACTCTGCCTGCTACAGACAATACCATCCCTGCTACAGACAACACTATCCCTGCTACAGACAGCACACTCCCTGCTACAGACAATGCCCACCCTGCTATAGACAACACCCTACCTGCTACAGACAACACTCTCCCTGCTACAGACAACACCCTCTCTGCTACAGACAACACCCTCCCTGCTATAGACAACACTCTCCCTGCTGTAGACAACACCCTCCCTGCTACAGACAACACCCTCTCTGCTATAGCCAACACCCTCTCTGCTACAGACAACACCCTCCCTGCTACAGACAGCACTCTTCCTGCTACAGACAACACCCTCCCTGCTACAGACAACACTCTCCCTGCTACAGACAATACCATCCCTGCTACAGACAACACTATCCCTGCTACAGACAGCACACTCCCTGCTACAGACAATGCCCACCCTGCTATAGACAACACCCTACCTGCTACAGACAACACTCTCCCTGCTACAGACAACACCCTCTCTGCTACAGACAACACCCTCCCTGCTATAGACAACACTCTCCCTGCTACAGACAATACCATCCCTGCTACAGACAACACTATCCCTGCTACAGACAACACTCTCCCTGCTACAGACAACACCCTCCCTGCTACAGACAGCACTCTCCATGCTATAGACAACATCCTCCCTACTACAGACAACACCCTCCCTGCTACAGACAACACTCTCCCTGCTACAGACAATACCATCCTTGCTACAGACAACACTATCCCTGCTACAGACAGCACACTCCCTGCTACAGACAATGCCCAACCTGCTATAGACAACACCCTACCTGCTACAGACAACACTCTCCCTGCTACAGACAACACCCTCCCTGCTATAGACAACACTCTCCCTGCTGTAGACAACCCCCTCCCTGATACAGACAACACCCTCTGAGCTACAGGCAACACCCTCCCTGCTACTGAGAACACCCTCTCTGCTACAGCCAACTCCCTCTCTGCTATACACAACACCCTCTCTGCTGCAGACAACACCCTTCCTGCTACAGATAACACCCTCCCTGCTACAGACAACACTCTCCCTGCTACAGACAACACCCTCCCTGCTACAGACAACACTCTCCCTGCTGTAGACAACACCCTCCCTAATACAGACAACACCCTCGCTGCTACAGACAACACCCTCTCTGCTACACACAATACCCTCTCTGCTACAGACAACACCCTCCCTGCTACAGACAACACCCCTCTGCTATAGATAACATCCTCCCTGACATTGTTCATCACTGCCTCACACCACAGCTAAGCACCTGTCCTGGCAAGGCGCACCCCATTTCCTTTCCACAATGTTCACTCCCACTCTCGACAATGTACACCCTCATCACTGCAATGCTTAAGCCCCCCTGTCGAAGCTCAGCTCGGCTCCTGACGATGTCCACACTCCTCTCTGAACAACTCCTCCTAACCCACCCACACCACACCACCGCGCCCCCACCCCTCAACGCTCATCACCTTCCTGCTCATGTTCGTACCCCCCAGTTCCTCCCAACATCTCGATAGTGTTCACTACAATCAGTCACCAGAGAGTGGAAATGACTTTTTCATGAGATCGACTTTCACATGAATATATATTATCTAAATGCGCTCAATTAACTATGCGGACAACTTGATTTCCCACCCTGCTTTCCTCCCACCATCGCAAAAATTGGCATGATGGGAAGGGAGTTGTTCACCTTTGTTCTAACCTAATCCTGACCACAAAAATCCCGCCCCATATGTCTGAGTGAATGTCTATGTGTACACACACATGCGTGCATATCCATGAATTAAAATGATGAATAACATTTATCTTCTGGCATGTTTACTTTTCATTTGAAAAGAAACCTCTTGTCCCTTACACTTTCCAGTACATTAATTCATTAAACAACTAACATGATGTGGTAACTGTAATTAATGTACTCCATATATGGCATGTTTAGGAGTGTCAGACTCCTCCTTCACCCTTTCTTATTTCTGGCTATAGTTTGTGTAGGCACAATGCCCTGGGAATGACCCTAAATGAATCCTCAAGTCGTAATTATTGGTTAGACTCAAAGCCAGAAAATTAAAGGATTGGTGTGAATGAATTTATGCTCACAAAGCATCTCTTACCATTGAGATAGATACCTTCAAATGGGCAGCACGGTGGCACAGTGGTTAGCTCTGCTACCTCACAGCACCTGGGCCCCAGGTTCGATTCCGGCCTCGGGTCACTGTCTGTGTGGAGTTTGCACTTTCTCCCTGATTCTGCGTGGATTGCCTCTGGCTGCTCTGTTTTCCAAAGATGTGCGGGTTATGTGGATTGGCCATGCTAAATTGCCCCTTAGTGTCCCAAGATATATCGTTTAGGGGGATTAGCAGGGTAAATGCATTGGATCATGGGGTAAACCTGGGTATGAGTCAGTGCAGACTCAATGTGCCGAATGGCCACCTTCTGAGCTGTAGGAAATCTATGAGACTGTTCAAGGTCAAAATCCAATGTTAGATCACCTACACCTTCTCTAAATCTATGGTAGAGATAAATGGACACGTTAGTTCATGTGCTACTGTTTGTTTAATATGCATTCCTCCCTAAATGAAAGGTCCTGAAGGTTTTGAACACGGAGTGTGAGCGAGAAAGATCCCTGATGCACGACTCACTCAAAGTGGTCAACGGAATGAAAGACTTCTTTGAAAGTTAAAAGAAGATGCCTTTGGTTTGCTCTGCTTTGCTTCTCAGCTTGCTTCTTGTTTTGAGGGGGAGTTTGTTTTGCAGTAATCTTGTCTTGTGCATGTACAAGAGTGTCCTTGTAAAAGGCTGCCAAGTGCACCTCTGACAGAGAGAGGGACATGAAAAAAGTCAAAGTTGCACAGATAAACCAACTAGTTACAGATCAGCAAAACTATGTAACCTCAAGTCGATCAGATGACAGTTGGTGCAGTTTAAACTAGTTAATCTGGATAAATTTGCTACTGCGTTAGCTGGATTTACCCAGGAGCTATGGATCCATTGGGAATGGATAAGATTTTGGCAAAAGAGGGTCCAGGACCCCAATGTCCCAGGGAGAAGATAAGCAGCTAACTCAAGCGTATCTGTGCCTAAGGACAATGTTAAATAAATTCTGGAAAAATTGCGAATACCAACATTTACCTGATACCATAATTCATCCAACAAGCATGCTACTAAAATAATCTCACTAATATATACGAGATTTTCGACTATAATCTTGATTACAAATTGATAATCAGTAACCTTGTAAATGTTGACTTGCTGTCATGCAGTTGAACTGACTTTACAACTTATTTTACTTATTTCACTGTCTGTGTGGAGTTTGCACATTCTCCTCGTGTCTGCGTGGGTTTCCTCTGGGTGCTCCGGTTTCCTCCCACAGTCCAAAGATGTGCAGGTTAGGTTGATTGGCCATGCTAAAATTGCCCCTTAGTGTCCTTAGATGCGTAGGTTAGAGGGATTAACGGGTAAATATGTAGGGATATGGGGGTAGGGCCTGGGTGGGATTGTGGTCGGTGCAAACTCGATGGGCCAAATGGCCTCTTTCTGCACTGTAGGGTTTCTATGTTTTTCTATGTTTAATCCAATCTGTTTAGGTTTAGGTTCTGCTAATTGCAATCTAGCAATAAAATAATTTAAGTGTCTAACAATTTCTTTGATTATTTTGCAAGAACTTATATATTCCTTCAATCGGCAGTTTATGTGTATCCGAAATGGAGATTGAATAAATCAGGCCTAACATAGTCCAAACAGGATAATGTAAAACAGTTCAGTGAGACAAATCTTGCCTTTATTGACACCTAAAGCGAGGATGGATGGTAAAATCCCATGTGGCTTTTTAACAGTGCTAAACTGAAGGGAGTAATGCTTCCTTCATTCATTTAATGCCAGTTGAGATTGAGTTGTTGAATCATAGAATCTCTACAATGCAGAAGGAGGCCATTCAGCCCATCGAGTCTGCACCAACCGCAATCCCACCCAGGCCCTATTCCCTGAACCTCACACATTGACCCTGCCAATCCCCCTGACACTAAGGGTCAATTTAGCATGGCCAATAAACCCAACCCTCACATCTTTGGACTGTGGTAGGAAACCGGAGCACCCAGAAAAAACCCACGGAGAATGTGCAAACTTCACACAGACAGTGATCCGAGACCGGCGCTGTGAGGCAGCAGTGCTAACCACTGTGCCACCGTGCTGCCCCAGGAAGTGATGGGTTAGAACTCTTAACCCATCACTTCCTGATTCCGCAGTGTCACATTTAAGGTTTAAGACTTTTAAGGGGCGTCCTGACAAATACATGAATAGGATGGGAATAAAGGGTTATGGTCCCCGGAAGGGGAGGGGGCTTTAATTCAGACGGGCAACATGGTCGGTGCAGGCTTGAAGAGCCGAAGGGCCTATTCCTGTGCTGTAATTTTCTTTGTACTTTGTTCTTTGTTTACTGCAATGCACCATTGGGAAGTTCCCACATCAGGGTTTACTCAGCAATTGTCCAGTTGCACTAACTTCCCCTGGACAATTGCAATTGGCTGGGAACCATCTGACAAAGCGACTTAAATCGCTTACTTTGGATGGCTCTGCCACTTTTACCCTGATGGTTACTGTGAAAGAACTACCTGAAAGGGAAAAAGAAATCTATTTGAATTCCAAAGTAACTAAACACCTAGCCTCAAACGGCACAACTCACACACACACAACCCACTTTCTTTTCTTAACACAAAATTAAGAAAGCCCACCAACACCTCTACTTTCTCAGAAGACTAAGGAAATTTGGCATGTCAGCTACGACTCTCACCAACTTTTACAGATGCACCATAGAAAGCATTCTTTCTGGTTGTGTCACAGCTTGGTATGGCTCCTGCTCTGCCCAAGACCGCAAGGAACTACAAAAGGTCGTGAATGTAGCCCAATCCATCACGCAAACCAGCCTCCCATCCACTGACTCTACACTTTCCGTTGCCTCGACAAAGCAGCCAGCATAATTAAGGATGCCACGTACCCCAGACAGTCTCTCTTCCACCTTCTTCCATTGGGAAAAAGATACAAAAGTCTGAGGTCATGTACCAACCGACTCAAGAACAGGTTCTTCCCTGCTGCTGTCAGACTTTTGAATGCACTTACCTTGCATTAAGTTGATCTTTCTCTGCACCCTAGCTATGACTGTAGCATTACATTCTGCACCCTCTTGTTTCCTTCTCTATGAACGGTATGTTTTGTCTCCATAGCTCGCAAGAAGCAATACTTTTCACTGTATGTTAGTACATGTGACAATAATAATCAAATCAAATCAAATCAAATCAAAACCCCCTCATGGATCACCTACACCACCCCACTCCCAAACCGAACTGACCCCCTCCCCTCCCCCTCTGACTGGCAATGCACTGTTTTGCAACAATGGACAAGTCAATCAACCCCTACTCCTGTCTGCTCCCTCCAGTGCCTGCACTCCCTCCAGAAGCACGGCAATATGGATACTCTGTTTATTCTGCATGGCGATGAGTCATTCCATCGCATTTGAGAAGTAGGTGTCTCCTATGCATTCTCATTAATCTTAACTCCCTGTATCCCCACAGGCAATTGAAAGCTACTTCATTTGGCTCCAAATGGTTTTAAAATGTTAATATTTTTCTGAAGCTGAAACCTTCCACATTGATCTGAAAATCAATTTGTATTATAGCATTTGTCTTAATTATTCCCAATTTATGATAGAACTTATGATAGAATTTCTCTGCATGAAAAATGTATTATGGTATTGATGCAGCCTTTTCACGGAGGATAATAAAGAATGATCATGTCCTAAAGGGACACATGAGGCCAAACTCACTTGAATCCCAGTTTCCAGAGGAACTCTTGGCAGTTTGGTGAGAGGTTAATAATTAGTGGATCTGCTTCATTGCAATCCCAGATCGAACATCATTTTCCGGAGCAGTTCCCAAAAATAAGGCATCCAAATCTGAAAAGACAGTGGGACAGATTTTTCTGTCAAAGTAATGGCGATGCTCATTGTTATTTATGAGTAAATGCTACAGCAACATTACGCAAAGGGCAGATTTGCAGTTAAATTGTGAAAATCCAAAACTCACTGCCTGTGCGAGCACCGTGAAAATAGAGATCTTGCTGACTGCCTCACCATTGCCATGCACTGAGCAGTGTGAGGTTGCTTCATAGCGACTGTCTTTGCACAGTAGGTATGAAGTCTTCACCTGACGAAAGCTTGCGATTTCAAATAAACCTTTTGGACTTCAATTTGGTGTCATGTGGCTCCTTGTAATGACCGCTATGTGCTGCCAGATCTGTTTTGTTTGAGCTTGTGGCCTCCTTCTTATAGAATTCTACAGTGCAAAAGGAGGCCATTTGGCCCATTGGGTCTGCACCAGCCAGGGTGAAGATCTCGCTCTTCATCCTCGCAGCCTCCATCATTGCCTCTAGGCCTGCATTGGGGATCTGAAGGGCAGCCCTACCCTGGGTTCCAGACCTGCAGCTTTCCTCGGACATCTTCAGAAGATTTATAAATTGATTGGATTGCTTAAGTCATGCCACACATTCGAACTCCTCTCTCTGTTTCCTGCGC
The DNA here is from genome assembly GCF_964213995.1 of Mustelus asterias. Lineage (NCBI taxonomy): Eukaryota > Metazoa > Chordata > Chondrichthyes > Carcharhiniformes > Triakidae > Mustelus > Mustelus asterias. The sequence goes on from NC_135804.1 coordinate 133,276,595, forward strand.
TGTGGTCACTGATTGAGCGGTTGGATTTTCCTCTGTTAATATTATGCATCTTTTCTATTTCCCTCCATGAGGGATTGGGTCACATTGAGGCAATTGTACCACCTCACATTTCCTACCTCATTGTGAAAATTCAGCCCTTATACAATCTCAATCAACTGAATTTCAGTCTTCAGGGTTCAGTAGATGTTGAATTGATGAAGGATATTAAGAAATCATAGAAATCTTACAGTACAGAAAGAGGCCATTCGGCCCATCGAGTCTGCACCGACCACAATCCCACCCAGGCCCTACCCCCATATCCCTACATATTTTACCCACTAATCCCTCTAATCTACACATCCCAGGACACTAAGGGGGAATTTTTAGCATGGCCAATCAACCTAACCCGCACATCTTTGGACTGTGGGAGGAAACCGGAGCATCCGGAAGAAACCCACGCAGACACGGGGAGAATGTGCAAACTCCACACAGACAGTGACCCAAGCCGGGAATCGAACCCAGGTCCCTAGAGCTGTGAAGCAGCAGTGCTAACCACTGTGCTACCGCATTGTCAAAAGTCTTTATTCTTATTACATTATCTGCCAACAAGCAGACTTGGGAGTCCTAGTCCAGGATTCTCTAAAGGTAAACTTGCAGGTTGAGTCCGTAATTAAGAAAGCAAATGTAATGTTGTCATTTATCTCAAGAGGCTTGGAATACAAAAGCAGGGATGTACTTCTGAGGCTTTATAAAGCACTGGTTAGGCCCCATTTGGAGTACAGTGAGCAATTTTGGGCCCCACACCTCAGGAAGGACATACTGGCACTGGAGCGGGTCCAGCGGAGATTCACACGGATGATCCCAGGAATGGTAGGCCTGACGACATACGATGAACGTCTGAGGATCGTGGGATTATATTCATTGGAGTTTAGGAGGTTGAGGGGAGATCTGATAGAGACTTACAAGATAATGAACGGCTTAGATAGGATGGATGTAGGGAAGTTGTTTCCATTAGCAGGGGAGACTAGGACGCGGGGGCACAGCCTTAGAATAAAAGGGAGTCACTTTAGAACAGAGATGAGGAGAAATTTCTTCAGCCAGAGAGTGGTAGGTCTCAGAGGGCTGTGGAGGCCGAGACGTTGAGCGTCTTCAAGACAGAAATTGATAAATTCTTGATTTCTCGAGGAATTAAGGGCTATGGGGAGAGAGCGGGTAAATGGAGTTGAAATCAACCATGATTGAATGGTGGAGTGGACTCGATGGGCCGAATGGCCTTACTTCCGCTCCTATGTCTTATGGTCTTATGGTCTTATAAGAGGCAACTTTGAATGCAAGGCATGATATATGCAATTTTGGCTTTGATGTTTGGGATGGCGTTAAAAATGTGGGCCAGAACTCTACCACCTTGCCCGTCACGGAATCAGAGCGGGCGAGGGTCCGACAATGAAAATCTCCATTGACCTCGGGCGGGAATTTCTGGTCTCGCTCGAGCGAAGCCGTAAAATCCCACCCGTGAGATCAGACTAACCACATATTACCCCCGGCACAGTAATTAGCACTGCTGCCTCACAGTGCCATGGACCTGAGCTCAATTCCGGCCTTGTGTCTGTGGGTCACTGTCTGTGCGGCGTCTGCACATTCTCCCCGTATCTGCGCGGGTTTCCTCCGGTTGCTCTGGTCAGTGACCCACTGTCCAAAAATATGCAGATTAGGTGGCTTGGCCATGGTTATGGTAACTGCATGGAATCACAGGGGAAGGGCAGTGGGCTGGGCCTGGATGGGATGTGTTTTCGAAGCGGAGGTGCAGACGCGATGAGCCTCTTTCTGCACAGCAGAGATTCTATGGTTCTTACGCATTTCATTAAGAGGAAAATGCTGCGGATGCTGGAAATCTGAAGCAGAAACAGAAAGTGCTAGAAAGACTCAGCAAGTCTGACAGCACCTGTGGAGAGAGGAACAGAGTTAACATTTTGAGTCCACATGACTATTCTTCAGAACTTATTTCATCTTATTTTCACCTCCAGCAAGGCGATTGTCAGAGGTCTATGTCAGGTAGCTGATTCAATAAAGTAAAGCAAATTACTGTGGATGCTGGAATCTGAAACCAAAGGAGAAAATGCTGGAAAATCTCAGCAGGTCTGGCAGATCTGTAAGGAGAGAAAAGAGCAGACGTTTTGAGTCCAGATGACCAGCTGATTCAATATCTCCATTTGACTCTACCCTCCAAAGTCAAAATTACCCTCCATTTTTTTAAATGCACTTTTGCAGATTCAGCAACTGCAAGGCAGATAATATTAAAATCTTATACCCCAATGATCTGAATTCAGCAGTGCCTGCCTTTACTGACGGAAGAAGCTCTCTGAAGGAAGTTGTTCTGGGCTGGTGAAGGAGTGACCTAATAAAGTCTCGTTATCATTATTGATGTGACTGCCGTGATACAAACTACCTGAATCACAGAGGTCCTCATGATTATTGTGCCCTGAAAGGAGTTCTGTGATCACGGCTGATGACTTTGGCTCGATAATAATCCCCCAAGGGGAGGGCAAGCTCTCGTGTTACTGCTTATCCATCCAAATCATTCTGAAGTGAATTATTACATTGACACAGGCCTGCAATAGAATTCTACACTGACACAGCTCTGTTTGACATCCACTGGGCAATGTAGCATGCACATAAAGATTTACGCTAAATTCTGATCTATGTAAGTCATAGAAGAGGATGAATCATATATTTTACCTAACGTTATGCATTGGAAAAGACCTTCTGGCAATGTCACTCGCATTACATTCCAGGCTTTCTCTTTCCAATCCCTTGCTACCTTTCACAGAGAAAATACATCCCTTACGATGAATTATTATTCCAACTCGGAGATACCCATCAATATGCCTTTCTCATTTCATTCAAGAAGTTTCGTAAAAGAAGTTTCTTCCACCTTTAGAGAACCATGGCTATAAGAGATTGAGACACCACCACCACACTCGGAATATCGAAGATTTATGGCTTGGTTGAAACAAAATCAATGTGGGCCTGTAATGGAGGCGATGGAGGTTTTGACTGAAATCCAGAGAGCAGGAAGGAGCCCCCATATTGCATCTATTAGGGAAGGTCATGAAGTCATAGAATCCCTACAGTGCAGAAGAGGCCATTCTGCCCATCAAATCTGAACTGACTCTCTCTGACAGAGTGTCTTCGCTCTACTCCTGTAACCCCACACATTTACCACGGCCAATCCATCTAACCTGTACATCTTGGACACTAAGGGGCAATATAACATGGCCATTCCTAATCTGCACATCTTTGGACTGTGGGAGGAAACTGGAGCACCTGGAGGAAACCTGAGCAACTGGAGGAAACCCACGCAGACACAGGGAGAATATGCAAACTCCACACAGTCACCCAGGGCTGGAATTGAACACGGGTCCCTGGCATTGTGAGGCAGCAGCGCTGACCACTGTGCCACCGCGCCATCCATTTTCACATTTGGTGAAATGGTATTCATGTTGATTTGTCCATTGACATCATGAATAGAGACAATGGGAATGGGACCTGCTGTAGCATGCACATAAAGATTTACGCTAAACTCTGATCTATGTAAGTCATAGAAGAGGATGAACCATATATTTTACCTAACGTTATGCATTGGAAAAGACAATGTTTATTTCATTCTGGTGTCTTGAATAGGGGATTTCTGGCGTCATGTCATCAGGCAGACTTCTTTTTATTCAATTATGGGATGTGGGCTTTGCTGGCTAGTCAAAAACCTATTACCCATCTCTAGTGGGTGTGCTCAGCTGCCTTCCTGAACTGCTGCAGCCCGTGAGGTGTAGGTCAGTAATTTCTCTAGATCCCAAAAACATTTTGAGGCACACCTCCCATTTTCTCTGAACTGCCCTGTAGCAAAAGAGCAATTTTCAATTAGGGCCTAGATAAGATGCTCTTTAGGAGAGTTGGCACGGACTCGATGGGCTGAATGGCCTCCTTCTGCACTGTAGGGATTCTATGTTTCTGTGGATTCTATGGATGAATAGGTTTAAAAGATGGGAGCACATCAAATCAATGACTTTGACTAGGTTTCCATTTGCAAGCACTGTGTCATCGCACCCTACAGATGAGCAGAGAATTACTGATAGCAACTTCTGGGCTTCTGTAATTCACTGCACATATGCAGATAAACTGAACGAGTAAGATATATAGCACCAAATCTCTTAATTTGTGCTCCTCACAGAAGTCCTCATATACTGCCAATACACATTGAAAGAAATGTGAGCCCGCTACCATTAGCACTGGTAATATAATGGGTAAACAACCCATGATTTCCTGTTATATACGACTGATGCGATAGGCTCCCCTGAGGACCACAAAGAGAAACAATTGCTGCCTTACAATTCTTGGCATCCAGGGTTCAACTACTGCTATGCCAAGGCTGAACATTCTTCCCACATCATTGGTAAGTAAAGATAATTCACAAACAAAGCCAACAAATATCATACTTCATACTGTAATAATCAAAATACTGTGGATGCTGGAATCTGAAACAAGAATAGGGAATGCTGAAAAAACTCAGCAGGTCTGCTAACATCTGTAGGAAGAGAAAACGGAGTTAACATTTCGAGTCTGTCTGACTTCATCAGAACTAAAGAGAGGGAGAAATATGTTGGATAGTAAACTGTAGCTGGGAGAGATTGCAACAGGATGTAGCAACCTTAATAACAAGGAGCAGATGGATCAGTGTGGGTGGGGAATGGGGCAGAGGGGGAAGAGATACATGATTATATTTCATTTTCTTAGAACTGTCAATGTTGCGATTAACTTTCCATTAAGTATAAATTACGTGTGATTATTTAATAAACATTTTATGTAATTTAGAGATTACATTGTCTCATTTACTCTTCTGTATCCAAACTTGAGAACCCATCTCCGTAAACTCTTCAATGGAGAGTTACATTGCTTAAGGGAGATGTCCAGACCCTTATAATATCCATATTGTTGTAATCGTGCTAAGACCTGTTAAAATGGCTATCTTGAGGACAGTAACATTCTCTGGTGGTTCCTTTTAAAGTTTTAAAGTTTAAGCATTAGTGTCACAAGTAGGTTCACATTAACACTGCAATGAAGTGACTGTGAAAATCCCCTAGTCGCCACACCCCGGCGCCTGTTCGGGTACACTGAGGGGGAATTTAGCATGGCCAATGCATCCAACCAGCACATCTTTCAGATTGTGGGAGGAAACCGGAGCACCCAGAAGAACCCACGCAGACATGGGGAGAACGTGCAGACTCCGCATAGTCAATGACCCAAGCCGGGAATCTAGAAACTATTATTATCACGAAAGAGGTAGTGTTGGGTAAGTTAATGGGGCTAAAGATAGACAAGTCTCCTGGTCCTGATGGAGTGCATCCCCAGGGTACTAAAAGAGATGGCGGGAGAAATAGCAAATGTGCGAATGTGGTAATTTACCAAAATTCCCTGGACTCTGGGGTGGTTCTCGCAGATTGGAAAACAGCAAATGTGATGCCACTGTTTAAAAAAGGAGGTAGACAAAAGGCGGGTAACTATAGACCAGTTAGCTTAACTTCTGTAGTAGGGAAAATACTTGAATCTATCATCAAGGAAGAAGTAGCGAGACATCTGGATATAAATTGTCCCATTGGTAAGGCGTAGCATGGGTTCATGAAGGGAAGGTCATGTTTGACTAATTTGGTGGAATTCTTTGAGAACATTCCATGTGCAGTGGACAATGGGGAACCTGCGGATGTGGTGCATCTGGATTTCCAGAAGGCATTTGACAAGGTGCCTCACCAAAGACTGCTACATAAGATAAAGGTTCACGGTGTTATGGGTAATGTATTAGCATGGATAGAGGATTGGTTAACTAACAGAAAGCAAAGAGTGGGGGTAAATGGGTGTTTTTCTGGTTGGTGATCAGTGACTAGTGGTGTGCCTCAAGGATCAGTGTTGGGACCGCAATTGTTTACGATTTACATAAATGATTTGGAGTTGGGGACCAAGTGTAGTGTGTCAAAATTCGCAGATGACACTAAGATGAGTGGCAGAGCAAAGTGTGCAAAGGATGCTGAAAGTCTGCAAAGGGATATAGATAGTCTAAGTGAGTGGGCGAGGGTCTGGCAGATGGAGTACAATGTTGGTAAATGTGAGGTCATCCAGGAATAACAGCAAAATGGACTATTATTTAAATGGTAAAAAATTGCAGCATGCTGCTGCGCAGAGGGACCTGGGTGTCCTTGTGCAAGAATCACAAGGAGTTGGTTTGCAGATGCAGCAGGTAATTAAGAAGGCAAATGGAATTTTGTCCTTCATTGCTAGGGGGATGGAGTTTAAAAACAGCGAGGTTATGTTTCAGCTGTATAAGGTGCTGGTGAGGCCACACCTGGAGTACTGTGTACAGTTTTGGTCTCCTTACTTGAGAAAGGATGTACTGGCACTGGAGGGGTGCAGAGGAGATTCACTAGGTTGATTCCGGAGTTGAGAGGGTTGGCTTATGAGGAGAGACTGAGTAGACTGGGGCTACACCATTGGAATTCAGAAGAATGAGGGGAGATGTTATGGAAACATATAAGATTATGAAGGGAATAGATAAGATAGAAGCAGGGAAGTTGTTTCCACTGGCAGGTGAAACTAGAACTAGGGGGCGTGGTCTCAAAATAAAGGGAAGCAGATTTAGGAGTGAGTTGAGGAGGAACTTCTTCACACAAAGGGTTGTGAATCTGTGGAATTCCCTGCCCAGTGAAGCAGTTGAGGCTACCTCATTGAATGTTTTTAAGGCAAGGATAGATATATTTTTGAACAGTAAAGGAATTAAGGGTTATGGTGAGGGGGCGGGTAAGTGGAGCTGAGTCCACAAAAAGATCAGCCATGATCTTACTGAATGGCGGAGCAGGCACGAGGGGCCAGATGGCCGACTCCTGCTCCGAGTTGTTATGCTCTTATGTTCTTATGAATCGAACCCGGGTCCCTGGCGCTGTGAGGCAGCAGTGCTAACCACCATGCCAACGTGCCATCCTGTTGGAATTCTTTCCTTCAGGAATTCATTCCTTCAAGGAGAATTAATACAGTTCTTTAGACGCATTTAAATGTCTGTGAGATCTGTCTTTCTCAACCTTAAGTGGGAGTGATCATCCGAGTGGCATGTCTGATCCGGGAAAAGTTTCTGGGGTGGTAATCCATTTCAGATCAACCAGTGTATCACAATTACACAATCTATATGTGTTTGCACTTAAACCTAGCATTAGCAGACAACACTGAACGTTGTTTGACAGAGCAAGAGGAATGATTATTGCTGATATCAGTTGATGAACACTTCATCCATTCATGATATTACTTTCCTCATTAAGCAGGGCTATCAACCTATTTAAGTCAATGCATTGATATTGAAATGAAAAGAAGCCAGTGGAATTGATGAAACCTTTGCTGATATTGGCAGCAATCACTCTGATACTGAACAGACTTTAAGCTTGTGTAATGCTTCATTAATCATCTATTTAATGTGTCAATTAAATACCTCTGTATCACAGCATTATAAATTGTTTTCTCAATGCCCATTGCATTATTAAATTAGAAATATTGTTCATAATATGAGTAGATGATCATGGTCATACGATAGTCTTCTGTGTATTATTTTTGGGGAGTTGTCAACTCACATCAATTAAATAGGTTAACACTATTATTAAAATAATAGGCAATCGCAAACAAACATGAAGCATTTGCCAGCCAGCAATATTTAGTCATTTATATTTTCTATTTATATCCTTGAAAGCGCACTTTAGCCTGAATAGGCTGATTGACATTATTTTAATCCATTTATTTTAAATGGGTTCCCACCGGCATTAAAATAGCTCCAATCATGAAATCCAACTTATTATTTTGGAACAGCAATTTGCAAAGTTCCACGATGGCACAGTGGTTAGCAATGCTGCCTCACAGTACCAGGGACTTGGGTTTGATTCCCAGCTTGGGTCACTCTCTGTGTGGAGTTTGTATGTTCTCCCCGTGTCTGTGTGGGTTTCTTCCAGATGCTCTGGTTTCCTCCCACAGTCTGAAAGATCTGCTGGTTAGGTGCATTGACCCGGACTGGTGCTGGAGTGTGGCGACTAGGGGAATTTCACAGTAATTTCATTGCAGTGTTAATGTAAGCCTTACTTGTGACTAATAAATTAACTTCAACTTTGAATGATTGTCTACTGCACTTTGGATGAATTTAGGTACCAGGCAGGATTCTCTGATCTTGTTTGCCCCGCCCCCGCTGCCAGCGAGAATGGAGAATTTGGCACTCCACTCACTGCAGCGGGACTGGAGGATCCCAGCCGCGGGCAAGGTCGGAGAATTCCGGTGATTGCCTTTTAAAAAACATTAAAATGGTCGTATTGCTCTTCAACTTCATTGCACATATGGGTGGGATTTTTAACCCCTCGCTCCCCCGCCCCCACGGACCTGTCCCCTATCATCCCCCTAACAAGCCCCACCCACACCAGCTACCCTTCCCCCCGCCGCACCCCCACCCCCCCGCACCCCACCCCACACAGTGTTACTTCCAAAGATGGAGGTGACTTGCCATTGGCTGTTTGCGGGATCTTCTGTCCTACCGATGTCTGTCTATGGTGTTTTGCGTCCCTCAGCCACGCCATTACCAGGGAACCCACTGTGGCGGGGAAGGGGGGTTCACCTTCATTGCAACTGGAAGGTGCTGCCGGCAGGAAGGGAAATTTTATTCATCCTATCTCAGCCAAGAAAGGTGAACTTTATATCATTTGAACTCAGTCAGAGTCAAGTTGCTTCAGTTGAGCTATTTTCACAGCTGCACGTGTGTCAGTGTGTGTGTAGAGAGATGCGCAGATGGGATTTCTTTGGACGTGGAGGCTTTGGAGAGAGTGCAGAAAAGATTTACCAGGATGTTGCCTGGTATGGAGGGTATTAGCTATGAGGTGAGATTGAGTAAACTAGGGTTGTTCTCCCTGGAAAGACGGAGGTTGATGGGCGACCTAATAAAGTTTATAAAATTATGAAGGGCATAGATAGGGTGAACAGTTGGAAGCTTTTTCCCAGGTCGGAAATGACAAACACAAGGGGTCACAAGTTCAAGGTAAGGGGGGCAAAGTTCAATACAGATGTGCGGGGGACGTATTGTACACAGAGGGTGGTGGGGGCCTGGAATGCACTGCCAAGCAAGGTGGTTGAGGCAGACACGCTAGGATCATTTAAGACTTATCTGGATAGCCACATGAACAGACTGGGAATAGAGGGATACAAACGGATGGTCGAGTTAGGAACACATGATTGGTGCAGGCTTGGAGGGCTGAAGGGCCTGTTCCTGTGCTGTATTGTTCTTTGCTCTTTGTTCTTTGTTCTTTGTTCTTTGGTACTTTTGTTCCATTTTAGTTTGGATTCATTGAGATTAAGCATTGTCTTGAACCCGTGCACTTGGATAGACTAAGGTGCTTGACATGCGACCCCGCCACAGTGGGTTCCCTGATAATGGGATGACCTAGGCTGCTGTAAATTTAACATTTGTGAGAAAGGGGATTCGAAATGCACAGGAAATGTAAGAAAGGCAAAGAAGGGCAAAATTGGAATCGGTGACGTGCCTGACATGAATGTGATTTGATTTGATTTATTATTGTCACATGTATTAGTATACAGTGAAAAATTTTGTTTCTTGCGCACTCATACAGAGAAAGCATATTATACATAGAGAAGGAAAGCCATGATGTGGAGATGCCAATGTTTGACTGTGGTGGGCACAGTTAGAAGTCTCACAACACCAGGTTAAAGTCCAAAAGGTCTATTTGGCAGCACGAGCTTTCAGACTGCTGCTGCACTCACCTGATGAAGGAGCAGTGCTCTGAAAGCTCGTGATTCCAAATAAACCTGTTGCACTTTAACCTGGTGTTGTGAGACTTCTTACTGGAGAAGGAAAGGAAAGCGTGCAGAATGTAGTATTACAGTCATAGCTAAGCTGTAGAGAAAGATCAACTTAATATAAGGTAGGTCCATTTAAAAGTCTGATGGCAGCAGGGAAGAAACTGTTTTTGAGTCGGTTGGCATGTGATTTCAGACTTTTGTATCTTTTTCCCGACTACAACCCTTTGTAGTTTTTTGCAGCCTTTTTTTTCATTATCAAACCTCAGATGGTTCTGTGTCCTCTTATAAAGTTTCAACCAGTTTCAGACTCACTCAAAGGTTTGGCTTCCAATCTCAATTTCAGTGTACGTTTCTTTGAAACTGGAAAGTTCAATATCCTCGCTCAGTTTCCCTTTTCAATTAGCATCTGGCTTGAATGAACTTTGAAACTGTTTCCATCTCACATGTCCACGTTACTGCCCTCCATCATCTCCACAGGGCTTGGGAGTCCAATACGTTGCTTGGTTTGATTTTCAGAACAATGCAGTCAACTCCTGTCATTTGCAACTCTCTTCATCACAAGTTTATTTACCCGCGTGAATGTCTACACGCACCAAATCGCGGCCCCAAAATTTCACTCCTCCACGATTTAGTCTCCTGTGTTAAACTGTTAGACTATTAAGCTCTCACCTTTTTCATGTCTTCCCCACATAGAAAAAGCGGGCTGCACATGCATCATCTCTAATCACTGTTCGCCATTTCATCCTTTGCAAGGTTTCATGGGAATAGAAGCCCCGCTAATAACTGAAGTTGACTGCGTTGAATTGGGTGAGGTTTCTGCACAGAAGCTCCCATTGCCTCATGCATGGGGTGGCACAGTGGCACAGTGGTTAGCCTCAGAGCTCCAGGGTCTCAGGTTCTATCCGGCCTTGGGTATCTGTGCGGAGTTGTGAGTTCTCCCCATGCCTGCGTGGGTTTGCTCTGGGTACTCCAGTTTCCTCCCACAAGTCCAGCAATGGGCAGATTTGGATGGATTGTCCATGTTAAATTGCTCCTTAATGTCCAAAGATGTGTAGGTTAGATGGATTAACTGGGTGACATGGTGGCACAGCGGTTAGCACTGCTGCCTCACAGCGCCAGGGACACGGGTTGGATTCCCAGCTTGGGTCACTGTTTGTGTGGAGTTTGCACGTTCTCCCTGTGTCTGTGTGGGTTTCCTCTGGGTGCTCAGGTTTCCTCACACTCTCCAAAGATGTGCAGATTAGGTGGATTGGCCATGCTAAATTGCCCCTTAGTGTCAGGGGGACGAGCTAGGGTAAATGCATGGGGTTATGGGGATAGAGCTTGGGTGGGATTTTGGTCGGTGCAGACACGATGGGCCGAATGACCTCCTTCAGCACTGTAGGATTCTATGATTCTATAATTAGCCATGGTAAATGTGCGGAGTTACGGGGATAGGGTGGGTGAGTGGGCCTGGGTAAGTTACTCTGTCAGAGAGTTAGTGCAAACTCAATGGGTTGAATGGCCTCTTCTGCACTGTAGGGATTCTGACTCCATGTGAGGCAGTTACTGCTGCACGAGAGCAACATCTGCCACAGGTGCCAGTGCTGAAAGGGTGTAGGTTTAAAAATCTGTTCTTTTCCCACACGAACTGCTAAACAAGCTGGAGAGCCTCACCTGCTCTCGGTGCATCACCATGTAGTCCATTGGTATTTCTGTCGCCGAGATCTTTCAGCGTGTTTTCCCGTGGCAGCTGCAGCTATTCATTCAAATCCCTGTTGAATTTGGTGGGGGGCTGGAAAATTCTGTCAACAGGAAAGGTTGGAAAACCCCACCCTGTGTTCTTCCAAACTATCACAGTGGTTAGCACTGCTGCCTCACAGCGCCAGGGACCCGGGTTCGATTCCCGGCTTGGGTCACTGTCTGTGTGGAGTTTGCACCGTGTCTGCATGGGTTTCCTCTGGGTGCTCCGGCTTCCTCCCACATTCCGAAAGACGTGCTGGTTAGAGTGCATTGATCCGAACTGGCACCGGACTGTGGCGACTAGGGGAATTTCGCAGTAACTTCATTGTATTGTTAATGTAAGCCTTACTTGTGACTAATAAATTAACTTTAAACTATCAGGCGACAAAGACTTTAATAACATACAATAAAACTGTCCATAGTTAAAATACTTGTCTTTATATAAGAGGAATAACTTGCATTTATATAGCACCATTCATATCCTTGGGAACTTGCAATCACTCGTGTGATATAGGCAAATAAATTAACTAAAGAGCATACAGAGTGGCCCCGCAAGCGGCAATGAGACAAAAGGCCAGACAATCTGTTTATTTGTGACAATGACTGCTGGATAAACATTGGCCGATCAGACCTGGAGATTGTCCCCTGCTCTTATGTGACATTTTTAGTCTATCTGCACAGCAACATCAACTGTACTTCAAAACAACTTACCACACAGGGTAATTTACCACAGTCAGCTGGATGATGTGATCATTATGAGGATGATAGTCTTTTCTTAGGCAAAGGTCTGAAGGATTATGGTAAGGAGGCATGTAAAATGAATTAAGATATGGATCAGTCATGCTAACTAGGTGGTGGAAGAGTCCCAAAGGAATGAGGGACATAATTTTATTTGTATGTTTCTGAGGTAAGTTGCATAGTGCAAAGGAGATGAATTGCTCAGTTTGAGTCTGAAAACTTCACATGATTTTAAAAAAAATTTGGTCATGAGATGCGGGCAACGTTGGCGGGACCAGCATTTATTATCCATCCCTGAGGGCATTTAAGAGTCAACCACACTCTGTGGCTCTGGAGTCACATGTAGGCCAGACCAGATAAGGACGGCAGATTTCCTTCCCTAAAGGACATCAGTAAATCAGATGAGTTTTTATGATAATTGACAAGGATTTCATGGTCATCATTAGACTTTTAATACCAGAATTTTATTGAATTTAAATTTAAATTAAAGTGACACGGTGGCACAGTGGTTAGCACTGCTGCCTCACAGGTCCAGAGACCTGGGTTCGATTCCTGGCTTGGGTAGCTGTGTGGAGTTTGTACGTTCTGCCCGCATCTGTGTGGGTTTCCTCCAGGTGCTCCAGTTTCCTCCCACACTCCAAAGATGTGTGGGTTAGGTGTATTGGCCATGCTAAATTGCCCCTTAGTGTCCCAGGATGCGTGGGTTAGAGGGATTAGCGGGGTAAATATGTGGGGGTACAGGGATAGGGCCTGGGTGGGATTGTTGTTGGTGCAGACTCGATGGGCCGAATGGCTTCCTTCTGCACTGTAGAGATTCTATGATTCGATGATTCACCATCTCACCATGGTGGGATTCGAATCTGGGCCCCAAGAGCATTGACCCAGATCTTGGGATTGCTAGTCCAGTGACAGTGCCACTACGCCACTGCCTTCCATGGGACCTTACAGGGAGTGTGTGTTAGGAAGCTGCAGTCCGCCAGCCCTGCCCATCTGTACTCATAGTGAGTGTCACCCTCAGCTATTTGTGCCCGATAGCAGAGTCACTGCCGTCTATGACAACACCTCACCCGATCTTTTCAAGAGGAGGATACTGATAAAATCTCTGACTAAAAAAAATGAAAATAGATTATTCTCCTTGGAAAAAATGCCTCTGACAAATATTTTTTAATAAAATAATCCTTCACTTGAAGCACGATACTGTGACAGCTGCAACCCTGTTCCGTGTGAAGCGTAATGAGGGCTCGGATTGATTGAACAATTATAATAATTGAATCTCTCAATATAAAAGGCATCCATCAAATACATAGGGGTAGCAACATATAAAACTTCTCTCCAAACCTAATTTGTGCTAAATGAAGCAGTACAACACATTCTCCAAGAGCAATGTAGCTCAAAACGCTTTTTAGCTGATAAATTAATAGTGTTTCCTCCATACATCCCGTGGGCCACACAAAACTCAGCAAGGGACCGCGCAGCGAATTCATGTCAACATTTTGCTGCTATGCGTTAAGGAAAGAAAAAAGATTTAGTCCTGATGGTGACACCTCATAGGTTCATCAGCCACAACCTCAATGCCACAACAGTCCACAAGTTCTGCAACTATGTCTGTCACCAATTTTTACAGATGCACCGCAGAAAACATCCTTTCCGGACATATCACAGCTTGTTACGGCTCCTGTTCTGACCAGAACAGTGGTGCAGTGGTTAGCACTGCTGCGTCACATTGCCAGGGACCCTGGTTCGATTCCTGGCTTGGGTCACTGTCTGTGCGGTGTCTGCGCGTTCTCCCAGTGTCCACATGGGCTTCCTCTGGGTGTTCCAGTTTCCTCCCATTGTCCGAAAGATGTGCTGGTTCGGTGCATTGGTCATACTAAATTCTCCCTCAGTGTACCCGAACAGGTGTCGGAGTGTGGTGACTAGGCAATTTTCACAGGAACTTCATTGCAGTGTTAATGTAAGCCTACTTGTGACACTTATAAATAAACTTTAATTCTCGGATTACCGAGTAAGTTCATGAGGTCAGTCTCAGTTGTATCTGTCATTTAATGTTTAATTTATAGCTTCTAATCAACCACAATGTTCCTGTAAGTTCATTCTCTGTTAATGTTGATTGTGTGTTTGATGTTTACAGTAAATATTTTAAAAGTGATATTTTGTCCATTTGGTTTTATGCTGGGACCATGTAGTAAAGTCAGTTCTTTGCGCTTGTTGGTCTGCATGGGGGTTATTCAAATGAAAATTAGGGAGGTTACCTTTCAAAAATAATGTATTGCAGCACAGTATGTGAGAAGCCTGAGACATGACGACCGGAATTCTCTACCCTGCCACCGTTGCCAGCGAGACCGGAGAATTTGGCACTCAGCCAAAACTCTGCTCACTGCAGCGGGACTGGAGAATCCCAGCTGCTGGGGTTCTCCTGAACTTAGTCTGGACGCATTGATGGGCATTGGTTACTTTGACTATTCAACAACTCTTTTTTCTTATTGGCTATCAGGAAGGAAGAAGGTGAACTTAGAGATGGAATTTTCCTGTCCCGCCCAGCACGGGAATTTAAATTGATTTGATTCATTAGTGCCACATGTATTGGTATACTGTGAAAAATATTGTTTCTTACACACTATATAGACAACGCATACCGTTCATTGAGAAGGAAAGGAGAGGGTGCAAAATGTAATGCTACAGTCATAGTCAGGGCGTAGAGAAATGCAAGGTCGGTCCATTCAAAAGTCTAATGGCAGGAGGGAAGAAGCTGTTCTTGAGTCGGTTGGTACGTGACCTCAGACTTCTGTATCTTTTTCCAATAGACCATGCAAAAGTCTGTTGACCTCAGGTGGGATTTTCCTGTTTAAGGAGCGCGGCTGGAAAATCCTGACCTCAGTCTTTCCCATCCGGAAATTCCTTTGTTCCTTCTTTAAAATGACAGGAGGAAAGGTATAAATTATTTTTATGTCTCTTTGCATGCAGAGACATTCACTGATAGAGTCCCAACAATAGCATGTGCTACCTGTGTCCATTTTTATTGAATGGAACATATTTTTAAGCATGTTTGCCAAGTTGATGTCATATTTGTCTCAGCTGCAACACTGGCTACATGTTGCATCTGTAAGCTCTCTGTATCTAATAGGTTTCCAAGAATTGCTGCTTCCTTGTCAGCCTTCTGCATATTAAACAATAAAGGTAATAAGTTGTTCCATTAAGCAGACAGTCAGCCCCCTGGAGCTACATGCTAACGCACTTACAAATTATATTCCTGATCTTTGCTGCAGGCATTCGACAAATTCTCTCTGTCTTCTTAGCAGCTGGCTAAACAGCGAAAAGTATTTTCCTGTGTAAATTAAAAATCAGGGGCTAATGTTCCAAGGTGTTTTCTTTAATTTATTCTTTCATGGAACGTGGATGTTACTGGTTGGGCCACCAGTTACTGCCTATCCCTTCGAAAAGAAATGGTGAGCTGCCGTGACTTCTTGAACTACTGCATTCCAGGAAGGAGTCTCACACCAGGTTAAAGTCCAACAGGTTTATTTGGAATCACAAGCTTTTGGAGTGCTGCTCCTTCATCAGGTGAGCGGACTTGGAGTTTAGAGGAGTGAGGGGGGATCTCATAGAAACCTATAAAATTTTAACAGGGTTAGACAGGGTAGATTCATAGGAATGTTCTCAATGGTGGAGGCTGGGGGGGGGGGGGGGGAATTAGGGGTCACAGTTTGAGGACAAGGGGTAAACCTTTTAGAACTGAGGTGGAGAAATTTCTTCATCCAGAGTGTGGAATTCACCAAAACAGAAAGTAGTTGAGGCCAAAATGCCGTCTGATTTCAAGACAAAATTAGATATAACTCTTGGGGCCAAAGGGATCAAGGGATATAGGGGGTAGGTGGGATCAGAATATTGAACTTGATGATCATCCATGATCAAAATGAATGGCGGAGCAGGCTCGAAGGGCCGAATGGCCTACTCTTTAGTTTTTATGATTCTATGTTTCCTATTCTGGACAAGGAGAAACAGTTGGTTATGCTAAAGTTTAATTATTAGTGTCACAAGTAGGCTTACATTAACACTGCAATTAAGTTACTCTGAAAATCCCCGAGTCGCCACACTCTGGCGCTTGTTTGCGTACACTGAGGGAGAATTTAGCATGGCCAATGTAGCTAACCAGCACGTCTTTCGGACTGTGGGAGGAAACCAGAGCACCCGGAGGAAACCCACACAGACATGGGGAGAACATGCAAATTCCACACAGACAGTGACCCGAGCCAGGAATTGAACCTGGGTCCCTGATACTGTGTGAGGCAGCAGTGCCACTATGCTGCCCCAACATTATCATATACAACTCAAATCGCAAACCAGTAATCACATCACCTCTCAATCACTTCATTTTCCACTGAAACCATTCCTATCACTCCCTATCCTAATCTATCTCCAGCAGCGCTAGTGGTTGATACAGGATGATTTTGACTTGATTTGATCTGATTTACTGTTGTCACATGTATTAACATACAGTGAAAAGTATTGTTTCATGCGCGTTATACAGACAAAGCATACCGTTCAGAGAGAAGGAAATGAGAGAGTGCAGAATGTAGTGTTACAGTCATCGCTAGGGTGTAGAGAAAGATCAACTTAAAGAAACCTAAAGAAAGAGTTAAGAAGAGCCAAGAGGGGACATGAGAAGTCTTTGGCAGGTAGGATCAAGGAAAACCCTAAAGCTTTCTATAGGTGTGTCAGGAGTAAAAGAATGACTAGGGTAAGACTAGGGCCAGTCAAGGACAGTAGTGGGAAGTTGTGCGTGGAGTCTGAAGAGGTAGGAGAGGCACTAAATGAATATTTTTCGTCGGTATTCACACTGGAGAGGGACAGTGTTGTCGAGGGGAGTACTGAGATGCAGGCTGTTGGACTGGATGGGATTGATGTTCATAAGGAGGAGGTGTTAGCAATTCTGGAAAGGGTAAAAATAGATAAGTCCCCTGGGCTGGATGGGATTTATCCTAGGATTCTCTGGGAGGCGAGAGAGGAGATTGCAGAGCCTTTGGCTTTGATCTTTGTGTCGTCATTGTCTACAGGAACAGTGCCAGAAGACTGGAGGATAGCAAATGTTGTCCCCTTGTTCAAGAAGGGGAGTAACCCTGGTAATTATAGACCGGTGAGCCTTACTTCTGTTGTGGGCAAAGTATTGGAAAGGATTATAAGAGATAGGATTTATAATCACCTAGAAAGGAATAATTTGATTAGGGATAGTCAGCACTGTTTTGTGAAGGGTAGGTCGTGCCTCACAAACCTTATTGAGTTCTTTGAGAAGGTGACCAAAGAGGTGGATGAGGGTAAAGCGGTTGATGTGGTGTATATAGATTTCAGCAAAGCATTTGATAAGGTTCCCCATGGTAAGCTTTTGCAGAAAATACGGACACATGGGTGATTTAGTGGTTTGGATTAGGAATTGACTAAGAAAACAGAGGGTGGTGGTTGATGGGAAATATTCATCCTGGAGTTCAGTTACTAGTGGTGTACCGCAAGGATCTGTTTTGGGGCCACTGCTGTTTGTCATTTTTATTAATGACCAGGATGAGGGCGTGGAAGGATGTATTAGTAAATTTGCGGATGACACTAAAGTCAGTGGAGTTGTAGGCAGTGCGGAGGGATGTGGCAGGTTACAGAGGGACATAGATAAGCTGCAGAGCTGGGCTGAGAGGTGGCAAATGGAGTTTAATGCGGAAAAGTGCGAAGTGATTCACTTTGGAAGGAGTAACAGGAATACAGAGTACTGGGCTAATGGTAAGATACTTGGTAGTGTGGATGAACAGAGGGATCTGGGTGTCCATGTGCATAGATCCCTGAGAGTTGGCACCCAGGTTGATAGGGTTATTAAGAAGGCGTACGGTGTGTTAGCTTTTATTGGTAGAGGGATTGAGTTTCGGAGCCAGGAGCTCATGCTGCAACTGTACAAAACTCTGGTGCGGCCGCATTTGGAGTATTGCGTACAGTTCTGGTTGCTGCATTATAAGAAAGATGTGGAAGTGTTGGAAAGGGTGCAGAGGAGATTTACCAGGATGTTGCCTGGTATGGTGGGAAAATCGTATGAGGAAAGGTTGAGGGGCTTGAGGTTGTTTTCGTTAGAGAGAAGAAGGTTAAGAGGTGACTTAATAGAGGCATACAAGATGATCAGAGGATTAGATAGGGTGGATAGTGAGAGCCTTTTTCCTCGGATGGTGATGGCTAGCACGAGGGGACATAGCTTTAAATTGAGGGGTGATAGATATAGGACAGATGTTAGAGGTAGGTTCTTTACTCAGAGAGTAGTAAGGGCGTGGAATGCCCTGCCTGCAGCAGTAGTGGACTTGTCAACATTAAGAGCATTCAAATGGTTATTGGATAAACATATGGATGATATTGGAATAGTGTAGATTAGAGGGGCTTTAGATTGGTTCCACTGGTCGGCGCAACATCGAGGGCCGAAGGACCTGTACTGCGCTGTAGTATTCTATGTTCTATGTTAATGCAAGATAAGTCTATTCAAAAGTCTGACAGCAGCCGGGAAGAAGCTGTTCTTGAGTCGGTTGGTACGTGACCTCAGACTTTTGTATCTTTTCCCCGATGGAAGAAGGTGGGAGAGAGAATGTCCGGGGTGCGTGGGGTCCTTAATTATGCTGGCTGCTTTGCTGAGGCAGCGGGAAGTGTCGACAGAGTCAATGGATGGGAGGCTGGTTTGCGTGATGGATTGGGCTACATTCATGACCTTTTGTAGTTCCTTGCGGTCTTGGGCAGAGCAGGAGCCATACCAAGCTGTGATACAACCAGAAAGAATGCTTTCTATGGTGATTGGAAACACATTCATTCCATCTTAAGCAATGGATCCACTCCATGTTTTGAGACAGATGCTGATGCAGTCAGCCTGATGATTGACAGAGTTGGCAATCAGCAAGCATATAAACTGGGATCTGCATGCGTAATATACTTGAGCTGTCCATAGATCTTAAGTGTGGTTCGCACCATCCTGATTTAATTAAAATAGCTCATTAGTAAGATATTAGGCAAAAACAAAGAAAAGATTTCCATGTCCACAGAACATCCCGAAGTCCCTGACATCGCAGGCATTGGGTTTTTTCAGATAAAAACCCTAGCCAATTTATGCACAGCAAGATCTCACAAATCAGTTAAATAATGAACCTGTTTTTCTGGTATGGGTTCAGGAACGATGGCTGGCTGGGAAATAGAAAATAATTCCTTGCTCTTTGTTGAAAGGCCCCACGGAATGGTTTACCCAGTCAAAATAGGAGCGGCTCCTGTAAAGCAAATACTACTCTTCGAACGTGATTTGATTTGATTTGATTTATTATTGTCACATTAAAGTAAAGTAAAGTTTATTTATTAGCCACAAATAAGGCTTACATTAACATTGCAATGAAGTTACTGTGAAATTCCCCCAGTTGCTACACTTCGGCGCCTGTTCAGGTCAATGCGCCTAACCAGCATGTCTTTCAGAGTGTGGCAGGAAACCGGAGCACCCAAAGGAAACCCATGCAGACACGGGGAGAATGTGCAAACTCCACACGGACAGTGACCCAAGTTGGGAATCAAACCTGGGTCCCTAGCGCTGTGAGGCAGCAGTGCTAATCACTGTGCCACCATGCTGCCCCATGTATTAGTATACAGTGAAAAGTATTGTTTCTTGCGCGCTATACAGACAGAGCATACCATACATAGAGAAGGGAAGGAGAGAGTGCAGAATGTAGTGTTACAGTCATAGCTAGGGTGGAGAGAAAGATCAGCTTAATGCGAGGTAGGTTCATTCAAAAGTCTGATGGCAGCAGGGAAGAAGCTGTTCTTGAGTCGGTTGGACCATTACCATTCATTGGTTTCAAGTATTTTGGGATGCCCTGGGGTTTTGAAAGGTGTGATACAAATGCAAGTTCTTTCCTTTTTAGTGCCTGGAGCTGCCATCGATTTCCTAGATGCTGGGACATGTACAAGTAGCAATCTGAGGCAAAAACAGAAAATGCAGGTCTGACAGCATCTGTGGAGAGAGAATAGAGCCAACATTTCAAGTCTGGATGGCCCTCTGTCAGCCAAGAGAAATTCTGTGGGAGAGAAGTTCTTCAGGGCAGGCATTCCTGGAAGAGAAGTGGCAGTGAGATAAAGGAAAAATACTGCAGATGATGGAAACGAAAACAGAAAATTCTCTCTCCACAGATGCTCTAAGACCTGCTGAGCTGCCCCAGCATTTTCTGTTTTTGTTTCAGATTCCAGCATCCGCAGTATTTTGCTTTTATCGTATTATTATAGCAGTTTGAGGCTGCTGAGGGGATCATTTAATTTCCTATGCCGAATTTTCACATTTTTGAACTAAGTTCCTCAATATTTGAATGTTTAGCAAGTGAGAATAATTTGTGATGTTTGGTGTTGTTGTAACATAGCCGAAAGGCAAAGTGGTCTGATTTAGTTCGGACTTGTGGTTATCAGAAGTTCCTTA
This sequence comes from Mustelus asterias, assembly GCF_964213995.1. Lineage (NCBI taxonomy): Eukaryota > Metazoa > Chordata > Chondrichthyes > Carcharhiniformes > Triakidae > Mustelus > Mustelus asterias. Next base: position 133,297,368 of record NC_135804.1, read on the forward strand.
CTGTCCACAATCCGCAGTCTGTAAATGTGCAAGCCCCACTCACACCCACAACCTTTAACAATGAGTAAATGTATGAATCCTAGGATGGCAATCGTAGAATCCCTATAGTGCAGAAGGAGGCCATTCAGCCATTTGAGCCTGCGCCGACCACAATCCCAACCAGGCCCTTTTCCCGTAACCCCGCATATTTACCTTTCTAATCCCCTGACGCTAAGGGGCAATTTAGCACGGCCAATCCACCTAACCTGCACATCTTTGGACTGTGGGAGGAAACCAGAGCACCTGAAGGAAATCCACACAAACATGGAGAGAACATGCAAACTCCATACAGACAGTGACCCAGGGCTGGAATTGAACCCGGATCCCTGATGCTGTGAAGCAGCGGTGCTAATCATTGTGCCATTGTGCCGCCCTCTCACACATGGTCATGGGTGTAGCACTGACATCCATGACCTTCCAAGTAAGTATGCAAGCCTTGAGGTGAAGGTTGCACTGAGAACCTTAGCCTCAAATTTGAGAGGTATATGCTGGGATTCTCTGGCCTCCCCGTTTCTCTTGGCAGCGCACCATTGGCTGACAGTGGAATCTTCTGGTCCCAACGTTGTCAGTGGAATTTCCCATCGATTCCACTCCACGTCAGCGGGAAACACCTGGCAGGGGTCCAGCCTCAGCAGGATCAGGCGATCCCGCTGGTGTGAAGAGCCAGAAGATGGCACCTTACTCTCCAAGAGAACTGGCAAAGACATGACGGGCTGAATAGTCTCCTTCTGCGCTCTAACCAATCCAACTAAACAGATATTTTAGCTGCCTAACCTAGGATTTTCACTCAGCTAGGTGGAAAAGTAATAAGAATACCTGAAGGCAGCCCTGAGTCCGAGTCAATTTCCCGCATTTCGAATCACTCAATAACTTCTGTATCTTTTCTAATTCAGCCAATCTGAGAAATAGCATTGAGGATCTCGGTTATCTTCTGTTAGGTCCTCCAGACATCAATCTGATGAGTTTTTGTTTCTCCATATTCACTGTCATTGATAAAACCCAGTTTTGTTTTCAGTCGTGACATTCCTCCATCATTATTTCTTGCGTTGTAACCTCGGCATCGAGCAAAATCTGAGCGTTTGGTCCATTAATGCACTTTCTACACATTTTATATACTCTGTAGGATAATAAGCACTTTTTCACATCTGCAGCCATAGATAACAATTGCAAACCTTTCCCAGAGATGCAAAATGTGAAGACTGATGCATAATATTCCACAGAGATTAGTGGATGTGTCTGAGAGATTTCACTGCATTCCAAATGTCTACCGAGACTTTTCAGCAATCAGTTATTTTTGTAAACAGCAGTTGGGAGTAAAGCAAATGTAAATATATTAACCTTTATGAAGTGAAACTTCCATTAAAAAGCCCCAGAAATTTCAGCTTGCATTCTGCTACCAAAATACATCAATGTTTGGAAACTCTATCTGATGAGTGAACAAAATATATTTTTTTCACATTGCCATTTAATTAAGTCTAAAAGTGTGGCATTTGCAAACTGATGTGAATATTCCTGAAGGCATCCTTCTCATAGCAAAGCAGCAGAGAACTTCATTGATTATATTTTTGGCGAATATGAACATTTTTTCCGCACGACTGTAATTGTGATCTTATGGCCAATCAATTATACAAAATTGAACCTTATTAAAATAGATTTCTCTCTCCACATATATAAAAGCAAGAAAAGAATTAAAACTGATAGCAATGTCAGATCGATTAAGCTTCTTCACAAAACCGTGAAGAATGGACCTTGAGCGCATTGAGTTCATAATTTCATGAGATATAGGAGCAGAATTAGGCCATTCGGCCCATCGAGTCCGCTCCGCCATTCGATCATGGCTGATATGCTCCTCATCCTCATTTTCCTGCCTTCCCCCCATAACCCTTCCACCCATTGCCAATTAAAAATCTGTCCAACTGCTCCTTAAATTTACTCACTGTCCCAGCATGTACCGCGCTTTGGGGTAACGAATTCCACAGATTCACAACCCTTTGGGAGAAGTAGTTTCTCCTCAACTTTGTCTTAATTTTGCTACCCCTTATCCTAAAACTATGACCTCTCGTCCTAGAATGCCCCACAAGAGGAAGCATCCGCTCCATGTCTACTTTATCCATACCTTTTATCATCTTATATACCTCAATTTGATCTCCCATTTTGGGCCTGATAAGTTGGGACGTATACCTAAAACATACCTAAAACCAAATTATCAAGTTGCCCTGACAAGAGATGAGCAAAGATAATCTCAGGGGCTTGAGACCTAGGCCAGGAGCTGCTCCCTCGAACACCTATTGGTTACACCGACTGGAACACCTATCGAACACCACGGTGATTAGCACTGCTGCCTCACAGCATCAGGGACCCGGATTCGATTCCCGACTTGGGTCACCATCTGTGAGGAGTCCTCATATTCTCCCCGTGTCTGCGTGGGTTTCCTCCGGGTGCTCCGGTTTTTTCCCACAGTCCGGAAGACATGCTGGTTAGGTGCATTGGCCATGCTAAATTCTCCCTCAGTGTATCGGAACAGGCGTTTGGAGTGTGGTGATTAGAGGATTTTCACGGTAACTTCATTGCAGTGCTAACATAAGCCTACTGGTGACACTAATAAATAAACAAACAAGTAAATAAATAAACTATTCCATGGTAATTGGACAAATGAGTGGGACAATGTAACTAAAGAGGTAACTGGCATGAGACATTCAGCCCCCAAAATTTGAATCTCTAAACAGCAAATGGGAAAACACTGCTGAGAGGAGATGGCTTCCTCAGGTGTGGTCACTTCAGCTTAACACCCTGATTAGCCGAAAGGTGTGGGTAATCTCTGACCCCTGATCAGATCTTGAAAGGCTTGCATTTATATTGCACAGTCTACCACGTTAAGTGCCAAAATGCTTGACAGCCAATTAAATTGCTTATTGAGATGTAATCATTGTTGCAACATCGGAATTGCTGCAGTTAATTTGCTCAGAGCAAGTTCCCGCATACTGAAATGTAATAATTGGGTAAATATATGCTCAGAAACATAGAAAATAGAAGCAGGAGGAGGCCATTTGGCCCCTCAAGTCTGTTCTGTCATTCATTATGATCATGACTGATCATCCAACTCAATCATCCACCTCCCCACCCCCCCCATATCCTTTGATCCCCTTCGACTCAAGGGCTATATCTAACTCCTTCTTGAAAACGTACAATGTTTTGTCCTCAACTACTTGCTGTTCTAGCAAATTCCATTGGTTCACCACTCTCTGGGCAAAGAAATTTCTCCTCCTGTCTGTCCTAAATGGTTGACCTGGTATCCTCAGACTGTGACTGCTGGTTCTGGGCACCCCCACCATTGGGAACATCCTTCCTGTATCTATTCTGTCTAGTCCTGTTAGAATTTTATAGTTTTCTATGAAATGTTCTGGTCCCATCCACCATGGGAATTGCCATAGACGGGACAAATAATCTGCCAGACCATTTAAAGGTCCTTCAACCTTGGGTGGAAATTTCCGGTCTTGGGATTGGTGTGACCAGAAAATCTCGCCAAATGATTTGATTTGAGTTATTATTGTCACATGTATTAGTATACAGTGAAAAGTATTGTTTCTTGACAAGACTAGGCCATCTGCTTTTTAGTGATGTTGTTTGATAAATGAATATTGGCCAGCAGACAAGAAAGAACCCCCCTGCCCATCTTCAAAACAATGTCATGGGATCTTTTACATTCTCCTGATACACCAGGCAAAATATCAGTTTAACATCCCAAAAGATGGCACCTCCCTCCCTCCATCCCATGGGTGCCAGAGTGATTAGCACTGCTGTCTCACAGCTCCAGGAACCCAGGTTGAATTCTGGCCTTAGGTGGCTGTCTGTGTGGAGTTCACACATTCTCCCCGTGTCTGTGTGGGTTTCCTCCAGGTGCTCCGGTTTCCTCCACACAGTCCAAAGATGTGCGGATTAGATGGATTGGCCATGCTAAATTGGCCCTTAGTGTCCAAAGATGTATAGGTTAGGTGGATTGGTCATGCTAAATTGTCCCTTAGTGTCCAAAGATGTATAGGTTAGGTGGATTGGTCATGCTAAATTGCCCTTCAGTGTCAGGGGATTAGCACGGTAAGTATGTGGGGATAGGACCTGGGTAGGATTGTTGTCAGCCCAGGGCTGATGGGCTGAATGGCTTCCTTCTTCACTGTAGAGATTTGATGATTCTGTGATTCTAGTGCAGCATTCCCTCAGTATTCGGCAGAAAGCATCACCCCAGATTCCTTCTGAGTTGTCTTGAGGGATCCTGAATCCTCAATCTTCTGACTTAGCCACTGCTAACACTGTGAATAGTCAACATTTACAGAGGATTGCAGTGAGGATGATTAAAGGTCAGGGATTCCCACTATGATTACAATGACATTTGTGACATTGAGCAGCCAATACACATGGCACGATTATAAATTGCCAGTCAGGGGATAAATATAATTGAGGGTCAGTGAGTGGGTGCGTAATGGATCATAGGTTAATACTGTCGGACAAGTAATGCTACTTATCGAGCTTGGAAGGTGTAAATCATAAATGTACATAACCCAATGGATGAAACCATAAACAGATTTTGTCACATTGATGCTTAATGGGATAAATCTGTCAGGGACATGAGTATAATGTTTTTGAAAATATTTTTCCTGATTTTTTTTGTCATTGCAACACATAACCAGCAAATATTTTATTTAAATTAGGAAGTGTTCGATAAATTCTTGTTAATTCATTCGCGGGACATGAGCATCGCTGGCTGGGCCAGCATTTATTGCCCTTCCCTAATCACCTTTGAACTGAGTGGCTTGCTAGGCCATTTCAGAGGGCAGTTGAGAGTCAACCACATTGCCGTGGCTCTGGAGTTCACATGCAGGCCAGACCAGGAAAGGACAGCAGATTTCCTTCCCTAAATGGACATTAGTGAACTAGATGGGTTTCTCTGACAATCGACAATGGTTTCATGGCCATCAGTTGATTCCCAATTCCAGGTTTTCTTTTATTGAATTCAAATTCCACTATCTGCCGTGGCGGGATTCAAACCCGGGTCCCCAGAACTTGATTTGAGTTTCTGGATTAATAGTCTAACGATTAACTCTCCACCCACCTGATGAAGGAGCAACGCTCCGAAAGCTTATGATTCCAGATAAACCTGTTGGACTTCAATCTGTTGTTGTGAGACTTCTTACTGTAGCGATTAATAGTGTAGCGATTAACAGTCTAGCAATAATACCACTGGGCCATTGTCTCCCCAAATTACCTCAGAAACAAAACAGGTAAACTCTGAAAGACAGTTCACTCTGTTTCACTCTCCACAGCGGGTGCTGGACCTGCTGGGTGTTTCCAGTGGTTGATGCTTCTTCACTTCAGGTTTCCAGCATTTGCAGTGATTTCATTTTGAAATAGGAGCTTCCATTAAATGTTTGATGAAAAATGCATCTCAATGAAAAAAATTAAAAATTCAAACCAACCCTTACAACATACAAAATCATTAAATTCAACCACCCTAATAATAACATAGAAGTATCATAAGATTCTTATGTTGCCATGGCTATGGTAAAAGAAGAGGTTGTCAGAGACTAAATGAGATTAAGAAAAATTTGAAGAGTAGGTATGAGAAAGGCTGACTCTACCTGAAGTCGATAATTCAACAGATCCAGATCAAACAAATATTGGGTTCTGAGACAAGTAAGAGTAGAAATTTTAGAAATATTAATCACGATCTTTCAATCCACTTTAGATACAGGGTTCAGATACCAGAGGAATGGATTATTACAATGTCCCATCCTTGTTCAATAAACTGAATAAACCTGCCTGCTGTTCTTGTCCTTCTGGATGTTAGCAATTGTGGGTTTGGAAGGTGCTGCCGAGGGAGCCTTGGTGAGTCCCTGCAGTGCATCTTGTAGATAGTACTGTGAAGACTATGGGCCAAGTGCTGACAGATGGGATTAGGAGGGAGTTCAGGTTTTTTCTAACATGTCAGTGCAGACTTGATGGGCTGAAGGGCCTCTTCGACACTGTATGATTCTATGATTCAAAGACCCACACCAGAAACTTCACTATATTTGGTGAAGTTAGCAAGTTTTCCCTTTGATTTTGACATTAGGGTGAGCTCAGTCCATGTGTGATTCAAGTGAACCGGTAAGAGGCTTTTATCAAACAAAGTTTATTTAAGAATAAAGTTGAAATATAACAAAAAGAATAAGCATAACTTTTACCAATTAAAAGACTTAAACATGACACAGTATAACTCTTAACAGCTAGCTATCTCTGTTTTTCAATTTAAAACAAACATAACTATAGGGTTTGTGGTGGGAGATATATCATAGAAATCATAGAAACCCTACAGTGCAGAAGGAGGCCATTCGGCCCATTGAGTCTGCACCGACCACAATCCCACCCAGGCCCTACCCCCACATATTTACCCGCTAATCCCTCTAACCTACGCATCTCAGGGGCAATTTTAACCTGGCCAATCAACCTAACCCGCACATCTTTGGACTGTGGGAGGAAACCGGAGCACCTGGAGGAAACCCACGCAGACACGAGGAGAATGTGCAAACTCCACATAGACAGTGACCCGAGCCAGGAATCGAACCCGGGACCCTGGAGCTGTGAAGCAGCAGTGCTAACCACTGTGCTACCGTGCCGCCTATAGGAAGGATATCAGAGGTAGGTTCTTTACACAGAGAGTGGTTGGGGTGTGGAATGGACTGCCTGCAGTGATAGTGGAGTCAGACACTTTAGGAACATTTAAGCGGTTATTGGATAGGCACATGGAGCACACCAGGATGATAGGGAGTGGGATAGCTTGATCTTGGTTTCAGATAAAGCTCGGCACAACATCGTGGGCCGAAGGGCTTGTTCTGTGCTGTACTGTTCTATGTTCTATGTTCCAGTTGATACAGCCTCACAAATTGAAACATTTTCTTTGTGTATACCTTATCAAAGCCACTCATAATTTTAACAACCTATTTGAGATCATCCCTCGGTCTTTTCTTTTCACAAGAAAAGAACCTGTTCAGAATTTCCTGATAAGGATATGGTCTTACTGCCCATCCTTGTAAACTTTATTATGATTGTAAAACATTAAGCAGTGCAGCCGTTTGGCCTCTTAATAGAGCTTCATCTACAGATGTCTATCTGGAGCACTCTGTATCAAAGCAGGTCCCTAATTGATACATTATCAAATATTGATTGCGAAAAGAATGTCTGTGAGTCACAGTTTAACTATCATGAAATACGGGAACTTCACTGAAGTGCAAGAACACCTATAAAAATTGAACATTGTGTAACTTTCTGATAATCAGCAGCACACTGAACAACAAAAGCACAGAATGAAGATACGATTACTCTGGCTGCGAAAATAACTCTCTCAGTGGCTAAATTAATCCGGCCGCATTAAAAAGAAACTTGAAAATGGCCTGGAAAATTTACTGCAGAAAAAATTCCTTTAAAACATGAGAAAACATCACAACAAAATCCTTTCCAATCTAGAAGCAGAAAGTACGAGTCTATTTTTAAACCAGGGCAGCATTCTCATTAAATCTCCTGCAGTGACTCTCGCTGTCTGTGCAGCCGCGTCCCAAGGGTCCTATTCTTTTGATTGTACCCTCTGCTGTACCGCTTTGTATTTCATTCGATTGCATTGTACCGTGCTCTGTTTTATCCTAACATCTGGCTCATATATCAAGTTACATCAGAGTGTATAGAAAAGCCACAGGTCATTCTGTTAGCCTTTATGCTTGGCACAAGTCTTCCCCCAACCTTTACAACGTGTATCATTTTCCTGTCCATTCTCCCTGGTGTGCTGTCAATCTTCCCCAGAGAGGCACTTGGACTATTTGTCCCAACTACTCCTTGTGGTACTGAATTCCCCATTCTGGATGAATAAGCTTTGCTGAATCTCCTAATGGATTTATTAATGATTATCTTACATTCATGAGCCCCGGAGAGGGGATTTTCCACTCCTGTTTTTGTCAGGCAGAAATAGTGATGGGAACGGAAAATCTCATGAGATGTCCAAATCATATTTCACGCTGATGCAAAAATGCGACGTAATTGTTGTCATGCACTCACCGCCAGTGAGGCAACATTGGGGACATTATTTACGTAGATTTACATGTAATTGTCAAGCCTCTACACCTAAAACATTCCCCGCCCCTGTAAGAAAGTCCACTCATGTGGGTGTGAGGGCAAAACAGTATGAATTAGAAATGGTCACCCAAGGCATGTGCCCTGGTGGACAGGCCCCCCAGAAGTGCTCAGGCATTGCTCAGCGGGGGCTGCCCCCTGTCAGTGAGTGGGTACTACCCTGGCACCCCCCTGGAGAGGGGTGAGTGTGTGTGCGTATGTGAGTGTGGGCGGGGAGGTTCCAAATGAAATTTTGTGCTCTCGGGCAGCCATTAAAATTGGTGCCCCAATTGGGAAGGCGATGGCCTCGTGATATTATCACCAGACTGTTAATCCAAAGACTCAGCCAATGTTCTGGGGACCGGGGTTCAAATCCTGCCATGGCATGTAGTAGAATTTGAATTCAATTTTAAAAAAGCCGGAATTAAGAATCTACTGATGACCATGAAACCATTGTCAATTGTCAGAAAAACCCATCTGGTTCACTAATATCCTTTAGGGAAGGAAACCTGCTATCCTTACCTGGTCTGGCCTACATGTGGCTCCAGAGCCACAGCAATGTGGTTGATTCTTAAATGCCTCCTGAAATGGTCTAGTGAGCCATTCAGTTCAAGAGCAATTAGGGAGGGGCAACAAATGCTGGCCCAGCCAGTGACACCCACATCCCAAGAAAGAATTTTAAAAAAATCAAAACTCAAGTTGTTGATGGGATGGGCTGAATCAGAGCCCTCACTGCCAGAGTGATGTTCTGGGGCCTGCCCCTTTAAATGTTTTGCACTATGTTCCAGGTGATATGGTGGAGAATGCTACCATTGCTGCCAGTGGCTTGCCATGCCACCTTTGCAACTGCTATCAGCCTTTGCTAATATTTGGGAAAATTCCAACCCAGTTGTCTTATGCCCAATATTCTTTTTATGATGGAGAGATTAGAACTGTGTGCAGTGTTCCAAATATGGCCTAACAGGTTTAACATGATCCCCTGCTTTGCAATTACATCAGTCGAGAAATGAAATGCAGTGCTTTTCTTCAATAATCTTTTACATTGTTCATATCGCAGAGGCAGCAAGTAGTCAGCCTGCAAATTCCTTCACTGCACCAACCTTCCCTGACTACACTGATTTGCACCGCCTGGCTCGAGGTCTGACTTACTGAAGAACAGGAAGAGTAAAAAAGGGCAGCGCCATTGATGTCATGATGCGTGTGGGCCCTCAGGCAGCCTTTGATGATCCGCCGCATGAAAGAATTATGCCAGAGGGCAGGGTATATGAGGTCGGAGGTCAAATAGTAAAACTATGGGAATTATCCTGGACTGGTAGAAAGTGAGTTGTGGGGTCGCACTTACAGGAGAGAAATAGAGAGACAAATACAGAGAGAGAGAGAGAGAGAGTGATTGAGTTACAAAGACAGAGGATAGAGAGATGCAGAAATAAACTGATAGAAGTATAAAAAAGTATTGCATGTTTTCTGGGCCAACAATCAAAAGAGTCAAAATATCTTATAATAACAGTAAGAGTAAACTTTCCACAGTGAGTAAGCTTACATAATGCAGGGTACAGCTATCACAGTACATTCTTACTGCAGGAAACTGTTAATTTTGAAGAGAATTCACACAGTTTACCAACTATGTGGATACTCATTCTTTTATATCGTGTCTCATTATTTTTCCCATGTCAACATCTGTATCCCTTTCTGAGGCGATGGCCTCATGGGATTATCGCTAGACTATTAACCCAGAAACTCAGCTAATGTTCTGGGGATCCGGGTTCCAATCCCACCACGGCAGATGGTGGAATTTGAATTCAGTGAAAAATATCTGGAATTAAGAATCTACTGATGACCATGAAATCATTGTCGATTGTCGGAAAAAATCTGCCGTCTTTACCAGGTCTGGCCTACATGTGACTCCGGAGCCACAGCAATGTGGTTAAATCTCAACTGCCCTCAGGCAACGAGGGATGGGCAATAAATGCTGTAAGAAGTCTCACAACACGAGGTTAAAGTCCAACAGGTTTATATAATAAATGCTGGCTAGCCAGTGACACCTATGTCCCACAAATGAATTAAAAAATGATGCCGCTGTTTCATAGAAAGTGTCAAATCAGATTTTTATTTTGCTGAAACCTAATATCCCGGTTGTTGTCCCTCTTATCCAAGTGGTATATCATCCAATTAGCAGCCGTCTCCCCAGTGAGTCGGAAGATCATAGGGTCAATTCTCTCTCCCAAGCCAAGAGCTCACAACCCAGGCTGATGCTGCAGGTTCAGTGTTGAGGAAGGATGTGGAGGCTTTGGAGAGAGTTTGCCAGGATGTTGCTTGGCATGGAGGGTATTAGCTAATAGGAGAGATTGAAAAAAACTGGGATTGTTCTCCCTGGAAAGACGGAGGCTGAGAGGCGACTTGATAGAAGTTTATAAAATTGTGAGAGGTATAGATAGGGTGAACAGTTGGAAGTTTTTTCCCAGGGCAGAAATAACAATTACAAGGGGGCACAAGTTCAAGGTAAGAGGGAAAGGTTCAGTGGAGATGTGCGGGGGAAGTTTTTTACACAGAGAATAGTGGGGGCCTGGAATGCACTGCTAAGTGAGGTGGTTGAGGCAGATATGTTAGCGACATTTATGACTGAAAACAGGAGTTGGGACGTCTTGTTGAAGTTGTACAAGACATGATAAGGCCACACTTGGAATACTGTCTACAGTTCTGGTCACCCTATTATAGAAAGGGTATTATTAAACTGGAAAGAGTACAGAAAAGATTTATTAGGATGTTACCGGGACTTGATGGTTTGTGTTATAAGGAGAGGCTGGGTAGACTTGGACTTTTTTCTCTGGAGTGTAGCAGGCCGAGGGGTGATCTTGTAGAGGTCTATAAAATAATGAGTGGCACAGATCAGCTAGATAGTCAATATCTTTTCCCAAAGGTAGGAGAGTCTAAAACTAGAGGGTATAGGTTTAAGGTGAGAGGGGAGAGATACAAAAGTGTCCAGAGGGGCAATTTTTTGACATAGAGAGTGGTGAGTGTCTGGAACAAGCTGCCAGAGGTAGTAGTAGAAGTGGGTATAATTTTGTCTTTTAAAAAGCGTTTAGACAGTTACATGGGATAAGATGGATATCGAGGGATATGAGCCAAATGCGGGCAATTGGGACTAGCTTAAGGGTTTTTAAAAAAAGGGCAACATGGACAAGTTGGGCCGAAGGGCCTGTTTCCATGCTATAAACTCCTATGACTCTATCTGTGACTCTATGACTTATCTGGATAGATATATGAACAGGTAGGAAATAGAAGGATACAGGCGGTTGGTCTCGATAGGGCAACGTGATCGACGCAGGCTTGGTGGGCCAAAGGGCCCATTCCTGTGCTGTACTGTTCTTTGTTCTTTGTCCTTTGTGGTGCTGCACTGTCAGAGGTTCCATTTTTCAGATGAAATGCCAGACTAAAGTCTTATCTGCACTGTGGTTGACTCTTTACTGTCCCTGAAATGACCCAGTCAGTTTAAGGAGTGATTAAGGATGGGCACCCAATTCTGGCCTCGCCAGTGACGCCCACATCTCCTGAAAGAAGAAATAAAAACCCACCCCTGAGTGGATGTAAAACATCCCATGGCAGTATATGAAGCGAGGCAGAGTTTCATTGATGCCTTGGCCAATGTTTAACCATCAACCGATACAATAGAAAAGCAAGATTTGGGTAATTTTTCATTGCTGTTTGTGGATCATTGCTGTCCACAAATTGGCTGGAAAATTTCTCTGTATTAGAATAGCAACTGTATTTTCAGGATTACCTAATTGGCTGTAAAGAACATAAATAGTAGCGGGAATCAGCCATTTGGTCCTTCAAGCCTCCTTCATCAATAAATAATATCATGGCTGATCTAGCTCAATTCTACTGTTCTGCACTATCACCCTACCCCTTAGTTCACTTAGTATCTAAAAATCCATCCATCTCTATAGTCAATGACTATACATCCAAAGCTCTTTGGGGCAGAGAACTTCCAACAATTTACAACACTTCGGGTAAAGATATTTCTCCTCACCTCAGTCCTGAATTGCAAACAATCTGAGACTGTGACACCTTGTTCCAGATTCCCGGGACAGGAGAAACATTTTCTCAGCATTTACCTGTCATGCCCCTTAAGAATGTTGTGGAGATGCCGGCGTTGGACTGGGGTAAACACAGTAAGAAGTTTAACAACACCGGGTTAAAGTCCAACAGGTTTATTTGGTAGCAAAAGCCACAAGCTTTCGGAGCCTTAAGCTCCTTCTTCAGGTGAGTGGGAATTCTGTTCACAAACAGGGCATATAAAGACACAAACTTAATTTACAGAATAATGGTTAGAATGCGAATACTTACAGCTAATCAAGTCTTAAAGGTACAAACAATGTGAGTGGCGAGAGCATTAAGACAGGTTAAAGAGATATGTATTGTCTCCAGCTTGCCTGGACTTGCAGAATCTCACTGGCTGTCCTGTCTGGAGACAATACACATCTCTTTAACCTAGCAAACCAAAACTTCACACAGTCTTCCAGATACAGCCTCACCCAATGCCCTGAACAATTGTCAACAGAATTATTTACTTTTCTCCTTTAATAATCAAAAGTTAGTCAAACTGCAGCCACTTCCAGCAGGTTGTCTGGGATTGGAACGCTTCCCACTAACTCCCACATGCTGCGGTTATGACATAACCATCTGCCCTGCCATATCTATCTAATCTTATTAATATGTTTATTTGATGGTTAATTAGCTAATTATGTTTTTAATTGAATTAATGATTTGAATTGCATTAATTAATTGGTTTATCTGGTTTAAGTTGCTAAGTCCGAGCAAGTTACAGTTTACGAGTTTAGAGATTTAAGAAAAAACATGCACATTTCCAATGTTTGCTCTGGCTCTTGGCTTCTGCCTTTATCAATTAAAAAATAATTCACCAGCTACTCATCTCCTCACATTCCCTTAACTCCAGGCTGTCTGATTGAATACTACCTTTGTGGAAGAAATAAATTAATTGCTGTTTACTCACCCAATCGAGTCGCTCTTGGAGCACTTCCTACACATTCACTGCGACGCCTATCCTGACTCCACTTACTCAGAATTCCCTGAATCCTCTGGAATTTTCTGCTACGTCGCTGCTCCCCACCAACTGGCAATTCTCCCCCATTGTTGCTCCTTTTTAAACTCACTGGGCTCGCCCCTCAGTGCCTCCCCACTGAGTAGAGTGACCTGAACTGTGAAAGGTGCTATATAAATGCACCACTTATTTTCTTCTTCATTTACATTGAGGTTTAAATGTACGACACAAGTTAGCAATATGGTACAGTATGTCGCACAAATGTCAACATATATATTTTAATTGCTCTCAGGACATGTGCAGAATATGCCCAGGTCACATCAGTCACTTGTATTTTGTGGCCTTGAGGGCAACTCCTTGAATTGGTGTTGCCCATTTGCGCAGGGAGGTGATGGCCCAGTGGTATTGTCATTAAACTATTAATCCAGAAACTTAGCGAATGTTGCAGGGACGTGGTTCCGAATCCCGCCACATCAGATGGTAAAATTTGAATTCAATAAAAAATATCTGGAATTAAGAATCTACTGATGACCATGAAACCATTCTTCGATTGTTGGAAAAACCCATCTGGTTCACTAATGTCCTTTCGGGAAGGAAATCTGCCGTCCTTACCTGGGTCTGGCCTACATGCGACTATAGAACCACAGCAATGTGATTGATTCTCAACTGCCCTTGGGCAACTAGGGATGGACAATAAATGCTGGCCAGCCAGCGACACCCACATCCCATGAATGAATTTTTAAAAAGGGAGGGCATTAATGTTTGATTGGAATCAAACATATCTATTTTAATAGCTCTCAGGACATGTGCAGAATATGCCTAGGTCACATCAGTCACTTGTATTTTGTGGCCTTGAAAACTTTCCCTGAAGGGCTGATGCTCTGACAGTTTACAGGATTGTTTCCTGGTGTCAGATCTTTTTACTGGTTCCACCGATTGTTCTGGTGCTGTTCCAATTCATAACCTTCCAGTTCCTAGTTGAGTGCCACAATTGATGCAGCACTGCACCGGCATGTTCTCACGTGTAACATGCATCTGAAATCCTGACATTCAGCACCAACAAATTCCCACTCGAGACAATTTATCGGCAAGTGATTAGCTCACCCATTATGCAAAGTTAGTTTGTATTACAGATCGCGCAATGCTGTGACAATGGCAGCAGGAATGAAACATTCTGTATGTCGTGGTGTGTTTACTGCAATTGTGAGACATATTAATAGCTGTTGTGATAAATCTGGTGAGTTATTTACTTTAGTTACAAAATTATAGCCTTGAGATCCTGTTGTTCCGAATATCTAATTAAATGGCTCATTGCTATAACGTTTGTTTTATTCCTTAATGGCTGCCTATGATAAAGAGGTGTTGTAATTCTGACTAAATGCTGAGATACATAATCCTGAAGGTGTCTCGTCGAGCAGAGCAACAAAAAGAATTGATCAGAGTTTTGACTCAATGTTAATTGAGACTTGGGCAGCAGCATTCTGCAAAGCCGGAGTTTGCGTCCATTACTCAAGTCATTGATGGCTGCGAACAGTTTCCAAAAGGTTTGATAACAGCATTGTCACAAGACCAATTAGTGAGTTAGCAACAGCTATGGGCAGCACGGTGGCACAATGGTTAGTGTGGCACAGTGGAAACGGGTGGCACGGTGGCACAGTGGTTAGCACTGCTGCCTCACAGCGCCAGGGACCCGGGTTCAATTCCGGCCTTGGGTCACTGTCTGTGTGGAGTCTGCACGTTCTCCCCGCGTCTGCATGAGTTTCCTCCGGGTGCTCCAATTTCCTCTCACAGTTCAAAGATGTGTGGATTATGTGTGGCCATGCTAAATCGCCCTTGACGTCAGGGCGACAAATGGTAAATATGTGAGGTTACAGGAATAGGGCCTGGGTGGGATTGTTGTCAGTGCAGGCTCGATGGGCCGAATGGTCTCCTTCTGCACTGTAGTGACTCTATGAGTTGATAGCCATTGAATCGGGAAATACGAAGGGAGCACTGAACTCTTGAAAATGTGGGCCGGAATCTTTTGGCTGTTCACGCCAGCAGGATTCTCTGGCCCCGCTGCAACGGAGATTTGGCTGAGCGTCAAGTTCTCTTTCCTCGCTTGCAGTGGCAGCGGGGCGTGAAGGGCCGGAAAATTCCGGCCGTATTCTTTTGGTTCAGATGTGAAGCAAAGGTCCCCTCCCAGATGGGCCGTCGATGATCCTCTGGCATTAGTACAAAGAAAAGCAGGGAAACTCTGCTGGCTAACATTTCTCTCCTGACCACCATCACTAAAACAGAGCGTCTTGTTATTATCTCATTGAGCTTTGTGAGACAAGGTTGTCCCTAAATTGGTTGCCATCTTTCCGAAAGAGCAGCAGAGACTACACTTCTCATTCACTTCATTGTTCTGTGATCATGAATGGCACTGTATACATTTTTAAAAATTGTATTTGTGTAGCACCTTTCATGAGTACACATGGTACAGTCAGTGAAGTACATTTGAAGTAGAGTCACTGTGGTTATGTCAGAAACATGGCAGCCAATCTGTGCACAGCAAGCTCCCACAAACAGCAAATTGGTAATGACAAGACAACCTGGTGTTGTGCTGGTGAATGAGGTGTGGATATTGACCAGGGGACCACTTGGCTCTGCAATTTTTTTTGTTTTTCTATAATTATTCAATTCTCTTTTGGAAACCTCAATTGAATCTGCCTCCACCTCATTTTTACATAATGATCCTTTTGATTTGATTTATTATTGTCACATGTATTAGCATACAGTGAAAAGTATTGTTTCTTGTGCGCTATCCTGACAAAACATACTTTTCATAGAGAAGGAAAGGAAAGAGTGCAGAATGTAGTGTTACAGTCACAGCTAGGGTGCAGAGGAAGATCAACTTAGTGCGAGGAAGTCCATTGAAAAGTCCGATGGCAGCAGGGAAGAAGCTGTTCTTGAGTTGGTAGGTACGTGTCCTCAGACTTTTGTATCTTTTTCCTGACGGGAGAAGGTGGAAGACAGTATATCCAGGGTGCGTGGGGTCCTTAATTATGCTGGCTGCTTGCTGAGGCAGCGGCAAGTGTGGACAGTGGCAATGGATGGGAGGCTGGTTTGCGTGATGGATTGGACTACATTCACGACCCTTTGTAGTTTCTTGCGATCTTGGGCAGAGTAGGAGCCATACCAAGCTGCGATACAACCAGAAAGAATGCTTTGTATAGTGCAAATGTAAAATAACCACTCGCTATGAAAACAAACCTCACATTACTTCCTTCACCAGTCACCTTGTATCGACCTCCCCTCCGGTTCTCACTTTTTCAACCCATGGGAAAAGTTTCTCCCTATCAGCTCTGTCCAGATCCCTCATGATGTTGAACACTTTTCACTGGACATCATGTCAGGTAAAGCAACATCCAGGTCATTTTGGAATGTTCCAGGTATGAAGGAAAAGCAGGACCTGCATTTATATAGCACTTTTCACATCCACCATTTATCTCAAAGGATTGGACTCTGTGGGCCACCAGATTCCCTGACCCGTGACTAAAATGCCTGCAGTTAGCCATTAGTAGTCTAAAAGTGTGACTGCCGCCCTTCTGAATCAGCATGTCTCCCTGGCTCTTGGACTACTTATAGCCCAGAATCGCTTACTGCTTCAGTGGATTATCCAAATGTTCCTTCAGAGATGCAATGGTTTCTGTCTCAGACATTCCCTGTTGCAAAGCAGTTCGTGTCCCAAGTACCTTCTACATAAGTAACTCTCACCCCTCGCTATCTGGGTGGCAATTTTAATTTGATTATTTCATAGAATCATAGAATCCCTACAGTGCAGAAAGATGCCATTCAGCCCATCGAGTCTGCACTGACAACAATCCCACCCAGGCCCTATCCCTGTAACCTCACATATTTACCCTGCTAGTCCCCCTGACACTAAGGGGCAATTTATCATGGCCGATCAACCTAACCCACACATCTTTGGACTGGGAGAGCAAACTGGAGAACTGAGAGGAAACCCACACAGACATGGGGAGAACGTGCTAACTCCACACAGTAAGTGGAGACAGCAGTGCTAACCACTGTGCCACCTTGCTGCCCTAAATTAATTTGACATGAATGTGTTAAATAGATGGAAAAAACAGCCCAGGTGCTAATTACAACTTTGAGGGAGAATGGGGTAGATTGCGAATGAAAAATCTAACAGCAAAATATGTATTCCCAAGATACTGAACATGTGAAAGGGACTGCAGTAGCCTTTTCTGATTTCATATTGTCCCAAAAACAAATAGAAACACTATTTCCCAATTTGGTTTGCAATCTTGCTAATTTTTCTCCCCTTTGACATATACCCAAAGCTGTTTTCAATCTCCTTTTGCTGCTCATTTTGATGAAAGCTCACTGCCGTTTTTCCTCGGTGTTCATCTGCAGTTTCTATTTACCCTGAAGGTGAACCAAAAATTCACGAACTCAAAGTTCCCGACAGTGTCCATCGCTTACACCTAATGTGTATGACACTTGCGTCTTGTGCATGGTGCTGACTGTCTATTATTAATATCGGAATCAGCAACAAAGGCACCACTAATGACATGTTAAACACGCAGAATGTATCATTCACTCATTTCAGTGAATTTTGCATTCGATGCTGACCCTTTTCAGCAGCAGTCAGAGGCTTTTGATGAGCTGTTCGCACTTGGCTAATGTGTGATTAGCTTAATGATGAGGGTCACAATCCAACCAAAAACAGTTTGAGGCAGTCACTAAGTGGCGAATTCCTGTGTTTTTTTGTTAAATGTGTTGGTTGAGTTGCTTTCTACCCATCATGTACAGATGCCTGTTGTACCAACGGGGATGGCATCTTTGGTGACATTTCAAATCAAGGACAGCTTACCATTGATTCTGGTTTATAAAACATATCACGTATTGTGGTTTCTGTTGTCATGTTCTTCAAGCCGGTAAAAGATAAAACCTGTTTCTCTCTGTCTCAATGAAGAATCAGAATTTTCACAGAATGATGGTATCAAAGGCTGTGCTCGCCAAATGCTGAGTTTGATTTAAGAACGTACATCGATTATGCCATAGTGTTCTTGTCTTGGTGGAGAGCACCATGCTTGTCGATGGGTCAAAAGGTTGTGGGCTCAAGTCCCACTCCAGAGGACTGAGCACATATAACCCAAGCTAGAGGGGAGGCAACGGCCTAGTGGTATTATCGTTAGACTACTGATCCAGAAACTCATCTAATGTTCTGGGGACCCGGGTTCGAATCCTGCCACGACTGATGGTTAGAATTTAAATCAATAAAAAATATCTGGAATTAAGAATCAACCGATGACGATTGTCGGAAAAACCCATCTGGTTCACTAGAATCATAGAAACCCTACAGTGCAGAAGGAGGCCATTCGGCCTATCGAGTCTGCACCGACCACAATACCACCCAGGCCCTACCCTCCACATATTTACCCGCTAATCCCTCTAACCTACGCATCTCAGGGGCAATTTTAACCTGGCCAATCAACCTAACCCGCACATCTTTGGACTGTGGGAGGAAACCGGAGCACCCGGAGGAAACCCACGCAAACACGAGGAGAATGTGCAAACTCCACACAGACAGTGACCCGAGCCGGGAATCGAACCCAGGTCCCTGGAGCTGTGAAGCAGCAGTGCTAACCACTGTGCTACCATGCCGCCACTAATGTCCCTTAGGGAAGGAAATCTGCCATCCTTACCTGGTCTGGTCGATATGTGACTCCAGAACCACAACAATGTGGTTGACTCTTAAGTGCCCATTCAAGGGCAACTGGAGATGGGCAATAAATGCTGGCCAGCTAGCGATGCCCATGTCCCACGAATGAAGCTGATATTCCCAGTGCGGTACTGAGGGAGTACCACACTGTTTGTGATGCTGTCTTTGTTATGACCCAAACCAAGCCCTGTCTGCACTCTGAAGGATTCTGAGGCATTATTTTGAAGTAGAGTGGGGAAGTTCCAAAGCGCCGTGGCCAGTATTTATCCTTCAGCCAACGTTATGAAAAGGAGATGGTCAATTTATTACCACATTGCTGTTGGTGTGACTTCGCTGTGCACACACCTGCTCAAGGGCAACTAGGGAAGGATAATAAACGCTGCTCGAGCCAGTGACACCCACATCCCATAAATGCATTTTTAAAACAATGCTGTTTCCTACATTGCAACAGTGACCACAGTTCAAAAAGTACTTTACTGGTTCTTTGAAATAGTTCAAGGTCACGAATATATAAATGTGAATCGTCTTCTCCAAGCCAAGAGTGTGAAGTGTCATTTCTTGTGGGAGGGGAGTTAGTGGTTGAGTAAACTCACCTACTGGCCATGTCTGAGATATACTTGAGACTGAGCAGGGAAGCTGAACGCGACAGTATAACTCTGCGTGGCTCAAGAGTTACATTCTTGGTGCTGCAAACAAACACCCCTTTGTTTTCCGCTTTATTTTGCTTCTGCAGTTTGCACAAGTGAGTCTCCAGTTAAAGGTTTCAAAGGAAAATACACTAGTCTCACAGCTGCCCAATCGGCTGAATGAGGCTCGCAGACACTCCTTTAAGTGCATTCGAAGCACACAGCCTTTCCAAAGAGAAAAACTGAATGTTAGTCCTGAATGAGTGGGAAGAACTAGAATACACTTTTATCTTGTTTTGATTAAGATGATGATTTAAAAAAAAAAATAAACAGTCCTTCTTGCCCTATTTCCAAAATATAACTTGCAATAAAGGGAGCAGCTGATGAGCACTGGTGGTCTAGTTTCCTGAATGCCTCATATTTTCTGCCTTGGCAGCCATGGATGCGCAACGACCAAGAATCCCGCAGTAATTGCTTGCCATTCGAACTTGTTTACCACTTGGGAATAATGTTGTTGGAAAGACCCCAGGAAACACTGCAGAAAGGAACCTAAGAAACACTGGGCTTCTCTTTTCCTCGTCCAAACGTCTCATTTGATCTCTTGTCAGCACACATACCGACTCTGCAAATGAACACTGCTATATATTCAAAATAAGATCATATAGTTGCACTGTGTACACGTTGTTCTGTCCGTCTATTCCCTGATTCCCCTACTAAAAGAGACAAGTATTTTTCTTCCTGGAAAGTGCACTGCAGACATGCAACGTGAGTGTACTGTAAAATAAGTGATGTGTAGATCAGGTGCGTTCTGTTCACTGCATGGAGTTTTCCCTGTTCAATTTTCTTACCTTTGCTCCACCTGTATGATGTCTATACACTCTGAAGAAACAATGTACAGCACAGAAACCAGCCGGTCAGCCCAACTGATCCTTAATCCACAAGAGCATCCTCCCATTCTACTGCACATCACCATATTAATGTATACTTCCATTCTTTTCTCCCTCATTTTTTTATCTAGAATCATAGAATCATACAGCGCAGAAGATTCCCTTCAGCCCATCGAGACTGCACAGAAATGCAAGAAATACCTCACCTCCCACCTAATCCCATCTACCGGCACTTGGCCCATAACCCTGAATGTTATGATGTGCCAAGTGCTCATCCAGGTACTTTTTAAAGGATGTGAGGCAACCCGCCTCCACCACCCTCCCAGGCAGCGCATTCCAGACCGTCACCACCCTCTGGGTAAAAAGGTTTTTCCTCACATCCCCCCTGAACCTCCTGCCCTTCACCTTGAACTTGTGTCCCCTCGTGACTGACCCTTCAGCAAAGGGGAACAGCTGCTCCTTATCCACTCTGCTCATGTCTCTCATAATCTTGTACAGCTCAGTCAGGTTGCCCCTCAGTCTTCTCTACTCCAGTGAAAACAACCCAAGCCTATCCAACATCTCTTCATAACTTAAATGTCCCATCCCAGGCTGCATCCTGGTGAGACTCTCCTCTGCATCCCCTCCAGTGCAATCACATACTTCCGATAATGTGGTGACCAGAACTGCAAAATATGAGGGATGATTCTCCCATTGCAACCCTCAACTTTTCTGGTGGGTCGGGCTGGGGGATGCGCGTCATCGGCCTTTTTCCGGGATTTGCATATGCGCCGGGAATGCATGCGCATTTCCCAAGCCGGAGAACAGTCGGAGTCCAGACCACGCTGGAAACCGTCGGGAAGACAAGTAAGTGATTTGAATCTTTTTTTTAATGTAGTTTAAATCTGTTTTGCGTGCGATTATCGGGCCCGATTGAATCTCCCACCCCTCCAGGAGTAAAGTTTATTTATTAGTCACAAGTAAGGCTGACATGAACACTGCGATGAAGTTACTGTGAAATTCCTCTAGTCGCCACAGTCCGGTGCCTGTTTGGGTCAATGCACCGAACCAGCATGTCTTTCAGAATGTGGGAGGAAACCGGAGCACCCAAAATAAACCCATGCAGACACGGGGAGAATGTGCAAACTCCACACAGACAGTGACCCAAGCCGGGAATCGAACCCGGGTCCCTGGTGCAGTGCTAACCACTGTGTTATCCTGCCGTCCACTTCATTCCGGCGGGGTTTAGAGTAGCTCCCCACATTTGGGGAATTAGTGAGAGGCCCCGCCAGAATGAGGGGGGGGCAATCGGGGCCCCCCCAAGGGGTCGGGGAGCAGGGGTTGGGGCCTCCTAGGCATGGGCACCCCAGCAGTGCCAGCCTGTGCCCCTTGGCAGTGCCAGCCTGTGCCCTCTGGCACTGCCTAAGGGGCAAAGTGCCCATGCCCAGGGGACACCTTGGCACTGCTCATCAGGCATTGGGCAGTGCCAAGGGGATGGAGCCTATTGTGAGCGGGGCCTGGGGCGATTGGTGGGGGTGGGGGGGTTCCGCTGCCACTCTGCATGGAGATCGATTTGGGCTGGAGGGAGGCCAGTGATAGGGGTGGGCTGGGGGGATGGATGGTCTGCCGGTGGCGTTCTGCCTCCCGGGGGTGGTCTGACCCCAGGGGGGTCAGTTAGGAGGGTCTGCCGGGGTGAGGGGATCGCCACTGCTGGGTGCAGGGGGGCTGGACATCGGGTTGCTCTGGGGCAGTAAGGTCAGGGCTGGCCCCTGAGAATTGTCGTAGGAACCACAATCGTGCTGTGGGGTGTGCTGGAGGGGTAGCACTACGGGGGTCCCGGGCTGGCCAGGGATTGAGCTGGCCAGCAAACGGGGAGGCTGACAGATCGGGGCAACTGCCCATGTGCAGAGTTCCGGAGTTGTCAGACTCTGGCACGAATAGGCCCAGCCACCTCTGAGTTTTTAATGAGATTCACGATTGGGACCTCTGCATTGCACAGAGTGCGGGAATTTCGCATGAGAAGCTGCACTGCAAAAACAGTCGTGATCTAGAACAGTTTTCCCACCAATTCAGCACTTTTGGGAGAATCACCCCCTTGGTTCCCGGAAAGGTAGGAGGTTTAAGTTCACATTGGCAGCATGGTCGGTGCAGGCTTGGAAGGCCGAAGGGCCTGTTCCTGTGCTGTAATTGTCCTTGTTCTTTGCACACAGTACTCTCGCTGTGGCATGACCAAAGTTCTATAAAACTCCAACATGACTTCCCTGCTTTTGTAATCAATGCCTCGATTGAGAAAGGCAAGAGTCCCATATACTTTTTTCACCACCCTATTAACGTGCCCTTCCGCCTTCAGAGATCTATGGATTAGCTACCCATTCAATGCCTCTCTGCCATTTCTTTTGATAGCCAGTTCCATATTTTCACCATTCCATAGGGAAACAAGCTTTTCCTGATTTCCCCATTGAATTTATCTATTCTGATTGGTGGCTGTTAGTTTTGGGATTTTACGTCTACCTTATCTGAACAATCCCTAACTTTAAAGATTTTTTCAAGCCGCCCCAAGCGTTATAATTTCCAATGTCCACATTTACATGAGCCTGGACCTTCCGTGAGGCAGTAATCACTGTCTCATTGCTGGTCCCCATAAAAGATTCCCTCAACTCGATGCTGCTCCACATTTTTGGCCGAATCTTCCCAACCTGGCTTCTTTGGGAATGCGGAGTGCATCATTGCTTGGAGAACCCCATTGCAGTCGGGTGAACAAGACGCGGCCCCTTTTCACAGCACTGGCTGCTATATGAAAAGTAAAGTTAAAGTTTATTTATTAGTCAGGCTTACATTAACATGACAATGAAGTTACTGTGGAATTCCCCTAGTCGCCACACTCTGGCACCTGGATCAATGCACCTAACCAACACGTCTTTCGGACAGTGGGAGGAAACCGGAGCACCTGGAGGAAACCCACGCAGACACGGGGAGAATGTGTAAACTCTACACAGATAGTGACCCGAGGCTGGAATTGAACCCGGGTCCCTGGCACTGAGGCAGCAGTGCTAACCACTGTGCCACCGTGCTGCCCTTGTGCCACCATGGTGAGTTTCAGGGTGATTGTTAGCGAATAGGTGAGTGGATGAGTAAGTGAATGGGTTGAGTGTCAAGGTGGGTAAGTCGTTGAGGTAAGTGGCTAAGTGGGCAGGATGGCGTATTATCGGCTGGTCGGTGGAAGAGGTGGGGAGGTCGGCAGCGTGGTTGGTGAATGAGGAGACACATAGTTCAGAGTAGTTGGACCAAGGATAAATGCGGAAGGTATAGTCAGATTTAGTTTGGGGTGTAATTGGTTGGATTGAGAGTAGTTGGGGTTCAGGGGGTGGTGGTGGGGGAGGTCAGAGTGGTAGTCAGTGGGTTATTGGGGGAGCAGCCAGGAGCTCAAGATGGGAAGTGGGGATATCAGTGTTTGTGATTGGACTGTTATTTGTATGGTTATCCAGGAATCAAACAAGATTTTAATCTGTCTTACATTTCCTGGGTAACTAATCAGGTACATGCCATGGAATTGAGCGTTCCTGGGATAAGGGGTGTTGTCTGTAGAAAGTTGAAACTTCCCAGGGGTTTCCCGCAGAGGTCATCGCAATAGGACTTCCACTCGATCCTAAAGTACATCTTGGCTCATATGAATCAGACACCAGAATAACTGGGCCGATGAGTTTTTGCTGATGCAACCTTCTCATACTGCAGTTAAACAATCCGGTCACTGGGTAATAAAAACAGAAAATGTGGATAAACTCCGCAGCATCTGAAGAAAGGGAACCAGAGCTAATGTCTCAAGTCTGTATGATCGTCCTTCAGAACGCTCCAGTTGCTGAGTGACTCTCACCCAATTTGCTGAGTCAATTCTCTACTTGGTTGACACAGAAGAACCTTGGCACTAGGAACAGGAGTAGGCCATTTAGCCATCGAACCTACTCCACCAGTCAATAAGCTGATAGCTGACATGCTGTGGCCTGAATTCCTGCCTGGCCTAATAACTTCCTTGTCAAAGAAAACTGCTTTACTCAGTCTTGAGTATATTTATCACTCAGCCTTGCAGTGCTGGCTGGAGTAGCGAACACCCTCACAGCATCTACCCTGGAAAGACCCTGATATACTTCATGTGTTTCATTAAGATCATTGCTCATTCGTCTCAACTCCAGTGAATATTGGCCCAACCTGCTCATCTTTTCCTCATATGGTAACCCCTTCATCCCAGGAATCAACCTGGTGAATCTTCTCTGAAGTGTTTCCAATGCAAGTATAGCCCTCCTATGGTGATCAAAACTGTGCAGCGTTTTGCTACAGGAATGGTCTGATCAGTGCCCTGTACAGTTGTGCCAAGACTTTCTCATTTTTATACTTCGTTTCCCCCCTTCAATAAAAGCCAAAATTCAGGGCAGGATTTTCTGGCTGCATGCGTCTCAAGACCGGAAACTCGTGCCCGAGCTCAACGGACTTTTAAATGGTCTGCCGAATTTTCTGTCTCGCCCGCTACGACTCCCACAGTGGACGAGACAGGAGACTTTTAACCACTGTTTAACTTCCTAATTACTTGATGCATGTGCATGCTGACTTTGTGTAATTCAAGGACAAGGACAGCCAAATCCCCCAGCATTCCGAAGCACTCTGCAATAATACTCTGTTTTTCTATTCTTTCTGACATCCCCACATTTTCTCACATCATGCTGCATTTGCCAATACCTTTGCCCATTTACTTAACCTGTCTATTCCCCTTTGCCGACTGTTCGCACTCTCCTCACCACTTGCTTTTCTTCTTCATGTCCTCAGCAAATTTGGCTACAATACTTTCTGACCTTACAGTCAAGTCATTAATATTCATTTATGTATTAGTGTCACAAGTAGGCTTATACTGCAATGACGTTACTGTGAAAATCCCCTAGTTGCCACACTCCGGTGCCTGTCGGGTACACTGAGGGAGAATTTAGCATAGACAATGCACCTAACCCGCACATCTTTCTAATTGTGGGAGGAAACCAGAGCACCTGGAGGAAACCCATGCAGACACAGGGAGAACGTGCAGACTCAGCACAGACAGTGACACAAGCCGGGAATCGAACCCGGGTCCCTGGAGCTGTGAGGCAGCAGTGCTAACCACTGTGCCACCCTGCCGCCCTGATAAAGACGAGGTGGGGAGTTCTCCCAGCTGGGGACTCATTGAGGGGGTGGGAACATGGAGCGTCTCCCGTTGCAGAGGCTGGCGGGAAATGACAGCAAATATTCTCGCTCACACCTCATAAATTACGAACCAGAGTGTTTTGTGCCATATTCAGTGGCGGGGCATGGCTGGATGGCATGTAGTCTGCTGTGCCATCCAGGCACTATCTCTAAAAGGCACCCAACACCGCTGATCCACTATTGAAGAAAAAAGATGGACCTCCTGGAAAGGAAGATAGATCACCGGGAGCATTCTGAGGCCGGAAAGTGGACCTCCTGAGAAAGAAGATGGAGCCTCAGGAACTTTCAGAGGCCGGAAGGTAGACTCCCACCAGCACACCGAATCTGGGTGGTCCACCTGATTTGCAACAAGAACTCACCTGATTTTGAAAAAGACTGCCTGCAGTCCACGGAGGTCGGTGTTTCCAAATGAACTGAGAAGGCAAATTTGAGAGGAAAGATTTTTTACGAAGAACAACTTTCGATTCTTACTTCTAAATGTAGAAATGGAATGCTACGGACCTAACATAGATCACTCAGTGCCAAATAATCTCAACGAGAGACCCCAAGAAGGTGTTAAATAATTGAACAGGAAAAAAATTGCATGTCTTCTTTTAAATAGAAAAGCTTTTCAGTTAGCCGTCTTGAAAAGTTACGTAGTGTGAAATATTTTAGCTTCATCCATTATTTAATGACTGATTATTAAATGTGAAATCAGGTGCCTCGAAACGAGGAACTTAAGTGAATTTGGAATTATTCCTGGGGTTTAGACAATGCGAGGTGGATTTTATTGATGTTGATTTGATTTGATTTATTATTGTCACATGTATTGGGATACAGTGAAAAGTATTTTTTCTTGCGCGCTATGCAGACAAAGCAAACCGTTCATAGAGAAGGAAACGAGAGAGTGCAGAATGTAGTGTTACAGTCATAGCTAGGGTGTAGAAAAAGATCAACTTAATGCAAGGTAGGCGCATTCAAAAGTCTGACAGCAACAGAGAAGAAGCTGTACTTGAGTCGGTTGGTACGTGACCTCAGAAATTTGTACCTTTTTCCTGATGGAAGAAGGTGAAAGAGAGAATGCCCGAGGTGCATGGGGTCCTTTATTATGCTGGCTGCTTTTCCTAAGCAGCGGGAAGTGTAGACAGAGTCAATGGATGGGAGGCTGGCTTGCGTGATGGATTGGGCTACATTTGTGACCTTTTGTAGTTCCTTGCGGTCTTGGGCAGAGCAGGAGCTATACCAAGCTGCGATACAACCAGAAAGAATGCTTTCTATGGTGCATCTGTAAAAGTTGGTGAGAGTTGCAGCTGACATGCCAAATTTCCTCAGTCTTCTGAAAATGTAGAGGCGTTGGTGAGCTTTCTTAACTATAGTGTCGGCGTGGGGGGACCAGGACAGATTGTTGGTGACCTGGACATCTAAAGACTTGAAGCTCTTGACCATTTCGCAAGTTGCACTGAAGGCATCGAAAGACAAAGGGCGCGATCTTACCGACCATTCACGACATGCTCCCGCTGCAGTGAGGTTGGAGAATTTGGCGGCCAGCCAAATCTCTGTTCACTGCGGCAGCATGGGATTATCCCACTGGCATGAACAGCGATAAGATTCCGGCCAAAGCGTCAAAGAATAAAACAGTCAAAATGATAACACGCTTCCCTGTCATTAACATGGACATTCGAGTCCTCGGAATGGAGACAACTACTTCATTGTTCTGTTAACAACAAGAATTGGAGACATTTTGGAAACCCACTAGAGAAAATGCCACTTTCGATGCCTTTTAGCTGTGACAAAGGATCATCTGGACTCGAAACGGCAGCTCTTTTCTCTCCTTACAGATGCTGCCAGACCTGCTGAGATTTTCCAGCATTTTCTGTTTTGGTTTCAGATTCCAGCATCCGCAGTAATTTGCTTTTATTTATTGGAAATCCAGTCAGTGTGCAGGGGAGAGGCCATTTCCTCCAGTCTCTGAGGAGAGGTTCCATCTGAGATGGAAATCAGGATTCCAAGATGTAAATTGGACCTCAATCGTCCTTTAGGTCGGAATGGTTGGAACTCGAGTTGCGCTCACGCCTCCCGGCCCTGGGGCAATGGAATCAAAGAGGCCAGGCCATTCAAGCACCCAGTTATTATTTGTGGGCATGCCCCATCCCCTAACAAATCTTACCTCAGTGGAGAAAGCTGTGGTCTGTGATGCACTATCAATCAAGCAAAGACTAGTTTGTATGCAAGAACAAATAGGCTTTTATTCACAAAAGACTTGGAGCACACCCATGCTGATGAACTGGTCCAGCGACTGAGGCAGGAGGGTTGGGAGCAGTCACCTTTATACCTGGACCAGGGGGGGAGGAGTCTCAGGCAGGGCCGGCAGGGGGGCATGCCCAGGCATGTCACACACACACACAGAGGCAATAAGCTCAACAGTGGTTTACCACAGTCTGTTTTTCAGGCTTCAATATAGACTCATAGAGGTTTGCAGCATGGAAACAGGCCCTTCGGCCCAACTTGTCCATGCCACCTTTTTTGCTGAACAACTAAGTTAGTCCCAATTGCCTACGTTTGACCCATATCCCTCTATACCCATCTTACCCAGGTAACTGTCTATAGACTTTTTAAAAGGCAAAATTGTACCCACCTCTGCTACCACTTCTGGCAGCTTGTTCCAGACACTCACCATCCTTTGTGTGAAACAATTGCCCCTCCGGATCCTTTTGAATCTCTCCCCTCTCACCTTAAACCTATGCCCTCTAGTTTTAGACTCCCCTACCTTTGGGAAAAGATGTTGATCTATGCTCCTCGTTATTTGATAGACCTCTGTAAGATCACCCCTCAGCCTCCTACGCTCCAGGAAAAAAAAGTCCCAGTCTATTCAGCCTCTCCTTATAACTCAAACTCAATATAACGAGTTGCATCTCATTTAGCTCCCATCCTGCAGTTCACCTGACGAGTCCACTGCCTGTCAAAATCTACCCCATTAAGTTGATTGGGAGTCATGTGTGGGCTAGACTGGGTTCAGAAGATTCCCTTCCCAGGAGAAACGCAATAAACCAGATTTTTGCAACAATCCGGTGGCTCTAACAGCCATGGTTCTGCTGGGCTGTCAATCAATATATGCCGCAAAGTCTCTATTCTCAGCTGCAGTGAGGATCTTAAATACCCATTTGAGTATTTTTTTTTTGAAATGCACAGATTTTCAAACATTGAATAAAATATGAAGCTAAATTGATCCACCTGCATTAATCCAATATATGTAAAAATGCATTAACTGGAACTCTTGCAGGCAACACATCAATTTATGATACAGCAGAGTTATAAATACAACACACGCATGTAATATTTATGAATGATGTTGTTCGCTGGTGTCATTACTCCTGACACTTGCACTAAACTAAGGCATACCGCATGAGTAATGACCATGAGTCACGTCGAAGGGGAATAAAATTTAAATATTGACTCCGGAGGCAGGATTTAAGTGGATCTAGAAAAAAGAAAAGCTTGCGCTTTGTACAGCACCCTTCACAAGTTCAGAATGTCCCAAAGTGCTTTACAGTCAATAAGGTACTTTTTCGAATGTAGTCATATGCTGTCATTGAAGCAGTACGCCGACCAGCCTGCAGACAACAAGCTGCCACAAAGAGCAATCGGATAACGGCCTATCTAGATTTCAGTGCTGTTGTTTAAATGAGGAATACATATTGGTCAGGACTCTGGGGAGAACTCCTCTACTCTTCTTCCAAGTAGGGTCCCGTGATTGAGGGTAGCACAGTGGTCAGCACTGCTGCCTCACAGCTGCAGGGACCCAGCTTCAATTCCCCGCTTAGGTCACTGTCTGTGTGGAGTTTGCAAGTTCTCCCCGTGTCTGCGTGGGTTTCCTCCGGGTTCTCCAGTTTCCTCCCGCACTCCAACAAATTGCGGGTTAGGTTGACTGGCCTTGCTAAATTGAGCCTTAGTGTCTGTCGCAACATATATCGGTTAGGGGGATTAGCGGAGTAAATACATGGGGTTTTAGGGACGGGGTGAGCCTGGGTAAAGATGCTTTCCCAGGGAGACAGTGTGAACTCGATGGGCCAAATGGTCTCCTCCTGCACTGTAGGGATTCTATGACCAGTATTTTACGACCTTGCTCAGGCGAGGCTCGTAAAATCCCACCCAAGGCTAATGGAGAATTCCGTTCTGTGAGCCTCACCTGCCCTGATTCTGGGGCGGGCGTGCCGGTAAAATTTTGGCCTCTGCTTCTCTGATCTTTCCCATTTACCTGAGTTCGGGCCTTATCTTAAAGACCTCATCCAAAGGACAGCACCACTGACAGTGCAGTAACTTCCTCGGCACTGCACAGCTAATGTCATATTGGCTTTTGTTCTCTGGCATGGGGCTTAAACCATCAGAGTCCACACTGAACAGGTTAAGTGTGCTCCCTCCTAAAGCCACGATGGGCAGTTAAGTGCACACAAAATTGCAGTGAAAACAAGTCTTGTTTTTATTCGCATTATGTGTTCTTGGTATCAAAGGTGAATTACACAATATTACATTAAAAATATATCTTGTTTGAAACGATTAAGCTGTGGAAAGTCTATGTGCCCCAAAGCTAAATATTCAATATCCCATGCAATCATTTACTGCTTCAGTTTCCAGCCACTTAACAGATTGGCACAATGGTTAGCACTTGTACTTCACAGTGCTAGGGACCAGGGATCGATTCCTGCTGGGGTTACTGCCTGCGCAGAGTCTGCACATTGTTGACATGGGTTTCCTCCAGGTGTGCCGGTTTCCTCCCACAGTCTGAAAGATGTGCGGGTTAGGAACATTGGCTGTGTTAAATTCTCCCTTAGTGTACCCGAACAGGTGCCGGAGTGTGGCAACTAGAGGACTTTCACAGTCACTTCAATAATGTAAGCAAAGGGGTCCAAAGGGGCAATTTTTTTCACACAGAGGGTGGTGAGTGTCTGGAACAAGCTGCCAGAGGTAGCAGTAGAGGCGGGTACAATTTTGTCTTTTAAAAAGCATTTGGACAGTTACATGGGTGAGATGGGTATCGAGGGGTTTGGGCCAAACGCGGGCAATTGGGACTAGTTTAGCTGTTAAAAAAGGGGCAGCATGGAATAGTTGGGCCAAAGAGCCTGTTTCCATGCTGTAAATCTCTATGACTCTATGACTCTAAGCCTACTTGTGAACTAATAAATAAACTTTAAACAAAAGCAAACAATATTCAATATCACCAGCTTACTAAGGCAGTTTCTCTTACTCAGTATCCACATGGTCCAAGCAGAGAATTTGTAATTACTTGATTGTTATTCTGCATGTTGTCAATTATAGAGTCAGAGAGGTTTACAGCATGGAAACAGGCCCTTCGGTCCAACTTGTCCATGCCGCCCCTTCTTTTTTAAAACCCGTAAGGCAATCCCAATTGCTCGCATTTGGCCCATATTCCTCTATACCCATCGTACCCATGTAAATATCTAAATGCTTTTTAAAAGACAAAAGTGTACCCGCCTCTACTACTACCTCTGGCAACTTGTTCCAGACACTCACCACCCTCTGTGTCAAAATCTGTGTCAGAATTTGCATGCATTTAAATCGACTTAATGAAGCGTGCGCCCAACTTTACCCTCAATTCCCCCTTTACCAACGTTCGGCCCAATTCGCGTCCACGCCTTCACCAACCTGATAAATAAAACTCCAACTTGTACTTTTATTCGGCAGGGGAATCGCCGAGGCCCACCCTTCGCGGACACCCCCCTCTAACCACCCTGGCAGACCCCTCCCCCCTGGGATCGGACCCCTCTGGGAGGCAGCCCCCCCCCCCCACCCCCCACCCCGGGATCGGACCCCTCTGGGAGGCCGACACCCCCCCCCCCCCCCCCCCCCCCCCCAGGATCAGACCCCTCTGGGAGGCAGGTCCCCCGGCAGAGCACACCCCTAACCTACCTCGATCGTGGTCTCCCTCCACCATCCTTCCCGCTCACCTTCAGTCCTTCGACAGCCTGCAGCACGTTCCTGGACACTGACTTCGAGCCACGGCTGAAGTGACCGGGCTTCACACAGGTCCGCTGGTGTCTGCCGGAGGAGGGGGTGGGTGGGCCCAGTTGGAACTCTGGTGGGGGGGGGGGTGGAATGAGGAGAGGGGGTGGGCCCACGTCGCCCTCTTGGGGGGGAGGGGGGGTGGTGGGAGGGGAGGGGGGGTGTGACGTCTCATCCTCTGGGGGGTGGGAAGGGAGGGGGGGTGTAACGTCTCACACTCTGGGGGGTGGGAGGGGAGGGGGTGTGGTGTATCATCCTCTCGTCAGGGGGATTCCGCTGTCTGTCTGTGGCCGATCCCTCCTGGCACCATCACTGGTACACTACCAGCCACAGATTACTCTTCCCCACAGGTGCGAGAGAGCGGGAGAGATGGCTGTGGCTGGTAGTGTACCAGTGATGGTGCCAGGAGGGATCGGCCGCATAGACGCAGCGGAATCCCCCCGACTAGAGGATGATATGTCACACCCCCTCTCCACCCCCCTCCCCCCCCCCGAGGGGATGAGACGTTACACCCCTTCCCCTCCCCTCCAGGGAATAAGACGTCACACCCCCTCCCCCCCACCCCCCAGGGGATGAGACATCACACCCCCTCCCCCCACCCCCCCAGGGGATGAGATGTCACACCCCCTTCCCCCCACCCCCCCAGAGGATGAGATATCACTCCCCCTCCCCTCCCACCCCCCAGGGGATGATAAGTCACACCCCATCCCCTCCCAACATCCCCCCCCCCCCCCGCGCGACCAGAGGATGAACGGCAGAGAGGCTCTCTCCGCTCTCTGCTTTTTTTTTCGCGCCCGGGCACGTTCTGTCAGATTTTCTATCGTTCCGGCGGCGCTAAGCCCCGCCCACTGGATTGGCGCCGGAAAAAAGCGTATGGGTGCGCTGGAGCGAGGCCTCCGGGCTTGGATCTATTTGACGCCCGCACCCGGCACTTAGTCTCGAAATGGTAAAATCGGGCCCTTCGTGTCATCTGCAAACTTACGAACCATGCCTCCTATATTCTCATCCAAATCATTAATATAAATGACAAATAACAGTGGACCCAGCACTGATCCCTGAGGCACACTGCTGGTCACAGGCCTCCAGTTTGAAAAACAACCCTCCACAACCACTTCTGTCAAGAAGCCAATTTTGTATCCATTTGTGAAGCGAAGCCACCATATTAATGTCATAATAATAACGAGTTTTGAAATGAAACAGGGAGGGATTGATTTTGAGGTGGACCCACATGGGCCTGGAGGGGAAGTGTGGCAAGCAGATGCTTAAAATAGCACCACTGGCCTGCGTGCCAGTTCCTTCGCTCAATCCCGCCCCCAGGCTATTTACACAGAGACAGTTCGGGGTTGGGAAAGGTTACCTGTCTGCAGGTAGAGTCACAGAGTCATTGAGGTTTACAGTATGGAAGCAGGCCCTTCAGCCCACTTGTCCATGCTGCCCAGCTTTTAACCACTAAGCTAGTCCCAATTGCCTGTGTTTTGCCCATATCCCTCTATACCCATCTTACCCATGTAACTGTCCAAATGCTTTTTAAAAGACAAAATTGTACCTGCTTCTGCTACTGCCTCTGGCAGCTCGTTCCAGAGACTCACCACCATCCGAGTGAAAGAATTGCCCTTCTGGATCCTTTTGTATTTCTCCCCTCTCACCTTAAAACTATGCCCTCTAGTTTTAGACTCCCCTACCTTTGGAAAAACATGTTGACTGTCTATCTTATCTATGTCCCTCATTATTTTATGGACCTCTATATGATCACTCCTAAGTCTCGGACGCTCCAGGGAAAAAAGTCCCAGTTATCCAGCCTCTCCTTATAATTCAAGCCATCAACTCCTGGTAGCATCCTAGTAAATCTTTCCTGCACTCTGTCTAGTTTAATAATATCCTTTCTATAATAGGGTGACCAGAACTGTACACAGCATTCCAAGTGTGGCCTTACTTAATGTCTTGTACACCTTCAACAAAACTTCCCAACTCCTGAATTTGGCATGTTGCTAATTCAACCCATTTAGAGACTATTATGGCTGATTAATGGAGGATGACTGGAATTTTCCAGGACCCCAGAGAAAGAGGAGGCCTGTTCTGCTGATTGGAGGCAGCCCCTTAGCATTCGGTATCTGAAGCCAATGCTGCAGGAAGGCTGAGGGGCCTTCCCTACCTACCTGGGTGCCCACAGCACAACAACAGCCACAGGCCTAGTTGGAGGGAGGTGGGTGGGAGGTGTGGTGGGGTTGTACTCCACCCTTCGCCCAACCCCAGCCTATTAACTCTGTTTCTCTCTGAACAGTTGCTGAGTATTTCCAGCAATTTTATGGGCAGAATTTTACCCCACTGGCAGTCCAAGAGGCTGGGTGACAACCCCACCCTTGTCACAGTTGAGGCCCTTAAGTAGCCAATCACTGGGGGAATATTGAGCCAATTGATGGGCTGTGTGACCTACTGTTGGAAACCTAAGGGCTGCTTTCCACCCGCCTCAATTGTGAGGCTGCTGGGAGATGTCCAGGGTCAGGAAGAATACCTGGCAGGTCACCCCACTCAGACGATGTGCAGGAAGGGAGATCAGTTCCCTTCCACATCGGGCCCTACCCCAAGTCTGCCATCCACAGGTTCTCCCTGGCCTGGCTTCTCCAATAAGGCATCCCCCCCCTCTCCCCCAACCCCCGTGAGCCTCAGCTGCTTTCCTGCTGTGAGCCTGTTACCCCCCTGATTCTGAATTCTTATCTGTTCCTGACTCCCTGGGACTGGGAATCTGCGGACTGCCTGTAGTCCCAGCCCTGGCCACTGTAGCCATTGGCGCTGTTGAGTAGCTGTCCAGCCAGGTTGGCTGCTAACTCTCTGAGGTGGGTCATCCTTCTGAATGAGGGGCAGACATTCCATCTTTCAGTTAATTGGCTCATTGTGGGGAAATCAGCATTGGCGGGGACATGTTTCCTCACATCCCCTCCACCAGAATCGGAGCGGAAAAGCCCTTCATCCGAAAAATCCCGGCCTATTTTTCAAATTTTGGATTTCTGGTTTTAGTTTACTGTTAAAGTCCCCTAGTTGCCACACTTTGGCACCTGTTTGAGTTGACTGAGGGAGAATTTAGCATGGCCAATGCACCTAATCAGCACGTCTTTCAGGCTGTGGGGCGGCACAGTGACACAGTGGTTAGCACTGCTGCTTCACAGCGCCAGGGACCCGAGTTCAATTCCGGCCTTGGGTCACTGTCTATGTGGAGTTTGCATGTTCTCGCCGTGTATATGCGGGTTAGGTTGATTGGCCATGCTAAATTGACCCTAGTGTCAGGGGACTAGCAGAGTAAATGTATGGGATTGTGGGGATAGGACCAGGGTGGGATTGTTGTCGGTGCAGGCTGAATGGCCTCCTTCTGCACTGTAGATTCTATCGTTCTCGATGAAACCAGAGCACGCGGAGGAAACCCACGCAGACACGGGGAGAACGTGCAGACTCCACACAGTGACCCAAGCCGGGAATCGAACCCAGGCCCCTGGTGCCGTGAGGCAGCAGTGCTAACCACTGTGCCACCATGCGCCCTAGCAGCCACAGTATCTATTTTTTGGGACAGGAGATCTGATAGCCTCGATAAAAGAACAAAATACGAACGTAAAAGTTAAAATTGGAACTTCATGAACGCGTCCAGGTTACACCAGATTATTTTTGTGGGCTTTTTTTGTGTCAGGCAGATAAAACCCAGAGTCCAATCTCCTACTGACTTGGTTGGCTATCTGCTTGCAGGCTGCATCATCCGGAATAAATGAGTCAATGGGCTGTAAATGATGGCAGCCTTCTTCTCTTTCCAATATCCAAGTGTGGTTCTTTCTCTAAGATTGATAAGCCAATATCGAATGTCACATTGTTCATTCTGCGGATTCAATATTATATTCAACGTGCGGCAAGGTTTCTGTGCACAGCCTAATAAGGAGAACATGCAGCTATCAATGTGCTGTTCTATTCTGTGGTTCAAGAAAAGCAATTCATGTCATAAAATTCTGATGCGTGCATAACATTTACAGGAGAGCAACAAAAACAATTCACATTTACAAATGGAGTGGAAGGCAGGAGAGATTGAATAACAAAAGCGATAACTGTCTAAGTCAGAAGAAAATGGTAATGGATCAATTCTGACCTCTCTGTTCTCAGCTAATAAAAACAAAGAACAAAGGACGAAGAAAATTACAGGAACAGGCTCTTCGGCCCTCCAAGCCTGCTCCGACCATGCTTCCCGACTGAACTAAAACCCCCTATCCTTCTGGGGACCATATCCCTCCATTCCCATCCTATTCATGTATTTGTCCAGACGCCCCTTAAAACTTACTATCGTTTCTGCTTCCCCACTACCTCCTCCGGCAGCGGGTTCCTGGCACCCATCACCCTCTGTGTAAAAAACTTGCCTCATAAATTTCCTTTAAACATTGCCCCTCGCACCTTAAACCTATGCCCCCGAGTAATTGACTCTTCCACCCTGGGAAAAAGCTTCTGACTATCCACTCTGTCCATGCCTCTCATAATC
Organism: Mustelus asterias; assembly: GCF_964213995.1. Lineage (NCBI taxonomy): Eukaryota > Metazoa > Chordata > Chondrichthyes > Carcharhiniformes > Triakidae > Mustelus > Mustelus asterias. The sequence goes on from NC_135804.1 coordinate 133,333,531, forward strand.
TTGTAGACATCTATCAGGTCACCCCTCAACTTCTATCGCTCCAGTGAGAACAAATCAAGTTTCTCCAACCTCTCCTCATAGCTAATGCCCTCCATACCAGGCAACATCCTGGTAAATCTTTTCTGTACCCTCTCCAAAGCCTTCACATCCTTCTGGTAGTGTGGCGATCAGAATTGTGCACTATATCCCAAGTGTGATCTAACTAAGGTTCTATAAAGCTGCAACGTGACTTGCCAATTTTTGAACTCAGTGCCCCAGCTGACCAAGGCCAGTATGCCGTGTGCCTTCTTGACTATCTTCTCCACCTGCGTTGCCACTTTCAGTGACCTGTGTACCTGTAAACCCAGATCCCTCTGCCTATCAATACTCTTAAGGGTTCTGCCATTTACCGTATATTTCCTATCTGTATTAGACCTTCCAAAATGCATTACCTCACATTTGTCCGGATTAAACTCCATCTGCTATCTCTCTGCCCAAGTCTCCAACCAATCTATATCCTGCTATATCCTCTGATGGTCCTCATCACTATCCGCAAATCCATCAAGCTTTGTGTTGTCCGATAACTTACTAATCAAACCAGTTACATTTTCCTCCAAATCATTTATATATATATTACAAACAGCAAAGGTCCCATCACTGATCCCTGAGGAATGCCACTTGTAACCAGCCCTCCATTCAGAAACGTACCCCTCCATTGGTATCCTCTGTCTTCTATGACCAAGCCAGTTCTGTATCCATCTTGCCAGCTTAGCTCTGATCCTGTGCAACTTCATCCTCTGTCTCAGTCTGCCATAAGGGACCTTGTCAAAGGCCTTACTGAAGTCCATGTAGACAACATCCACGACCCTATCCTCATCAATCATCTTCGTCACTTCCTCGAAAAACTCGATCAAGTTCGTGAGACACGACCTCCCCTTCACAAAACCGTGTTTCCTCTCGCTAATACGTCCATCTATTTCCAAATGGGGGTAAATCCTGCCTTGAAGAATCCTCTCCAGTAAATTTCCCTACCACTGATATAAGGTTCTGGGGACCTGGGTTCGAATCCCGCCACGGCAGATGGTGGAATTTGAATTCAATAAGAAATATATATCTGGAATTAAGAATCTACTGATGACCATGAAACCATTGCCGATTGTCGGAAAAACCCATCTGGTTCACTAATGTCCTTTAGGGAAGGAAATCTGCTGTCCTTACCTGGTCTGGCCTACATGTGACCCCAGAGCCACAGCAATGTGGTTGACTCTCAGCTGCTGTCTGAACAAGGGCAACTAGGAATGGGCAATAAATGCTGGCCAGCCAGCGATGCCAATGTTATATGAACGAATAAAAAAAGACCTCCTGCACAGTTTCACTCCAGCTCAATGTAAGCTCAATGCAGGCTTTTGGTGAGGCATTTTGTATCTAATATCAGCTCTGACAAAGGGTCATGTAGACTCAAAACAATTGGCTGTACTCTCTCCCCACAGATGCTGTCAGACCTGCTGAGATTTTCCAGTGTTTTCTGTTTTTATGACCGCGTTCAACAGTTTCAGATCATAGCCTCTGCCCCCATTTAGCATTTAAGTAACAGCTTGAATGGAGGGGAATGTTCCAAGCAGGCAAAATCTGACTGGAAGTGAAATACAATTATGTTTTAGTGGCAGCTCACCACCACTCTCTCAAGGGCAATTAGGGATGGGTATTCAATTTTGACCTAACCAGAGATACTCGCATTCCATGAACGAATAAGAATACTTGTGGTGTAGCTTATCTTTTCAGTCATATACACTTGCTGGAGGTGACATACATTCTTACAAAGGGGCACGTTCTCTGCAGGCAAACAGAATATATTCAAGTATTGTGCATTTCCTGACCTACCCAGGTGCTTGCAGAGCCCATCTTTCCCTTATTGGTTTCTCCATGACATCACCTTGGCCAAACAGTTGACTTGCCAACCAATCGGCACCCAGTCCCCTGTAGTTGAAATGTGACTGTTTGAAATTTGGTATTTTTGTGTTTGTCCCGGTGATTCCATGTCTATTTTTTCAGTATTATTTCTCTCAAAGGATTCTAATGAAGCAAGAGAGAGGGAGAGAGTGGAAGGGGGAGTGAATGTGTGGAGAGCATGAGGGAGTGTGGGAGAGAGAAAGAGAGAGTGAGTGAGTGTGGGAGAGGGAGTGAGTGAGTGTGGGAAAGAGAGTGGGCCCGATTTTACCATTTGGAGTCTAAGGGCCGGATCTGGGCGTAATACAGATCCGAGCCCGGAATCCTCTTTGCAGCGCGCCCATATGCTTTTTGCCGGCTCCGGTCTGATCCGCGCAGTGGGCGGGGCTTAGTTCTGCCAGAATGATCGGAGCTCTGAACTGCGCATACGCAGTTCAAAAAAAAATCTGAAGCAGCGCGCCCGGGCGGGAAAGTAGAAAAGGCAGAGAGAGCAGCTCTCTGACACATGGAAGAGTTGGCAATAATTATACCTGCTCTTGTTAGAGAAAATATTGTTCTAACAATCTGATAACGCTATTAAACTCAAAGCTTTTGTTGAAAGATTACACTTGCATCTATTTCAACTGTCTACTTTTGTCTCAGTAATGAATGTGAGCTGCTTGGGTTATTTTGGGCTGATTGTGTCAACTTGCAGGGCTCAAGTGAAAAATAAAATTTGCATTTCTGAGAATCTTCGACCACACAGAACAAAGTATATCCATATCATTTTGAGTGTCTGTTCATTCCTGTTGTCACAGAGACGTCTCCCCATCAACATATTGTAAAATAAATATAGAACAAACCCAGTACTTGGAGCATATATCCTGAAGCAACAGTTCTTTGGAAGAAATTTCTAGTCCCAGGAACATCTAGGATATACTTAAACAGTGTCAGAAGTTTAATATTTTAGATCAAATGAATGTAATGGTAGCTTATGCAGAAAAATTACTTTATTAACTTTCTAAAGTGTAACAATATTTTGAAAAGAGATGCTTTGTACTGTTAAAGGATAGGAATTAAAACATTCAAATGTTTCAATTCCTATCCTTTAACAGTAAAGATAATGGGCCCGATTTTACCAAAATTTCGCGCCCGAAAATCGTGGTACAGTTGGGCGTCGGGCCTAAAACGTGGTCCAGACCCGACCCAAGGCCAATCGCGCCTTTACCAACGGCCGATCCGGGCGCCGATCCAGCGCACGCCCGAATTGGCCAGCAGGCCGATTTAAATGCATTTGCATGCATTTAAATCGGCATAATGAAGCCCGCGCCCAACTTACCCAAGGATTCCCACTTTACGAGGCTCCGATCCGATCGGCGCCCGCGCATTTACCGTGTTGCTGAATTCAAGTCCGACAGGACTTCAACTCAGCAACTGAACCGCCGAATTGCCCCTGACCACCCATTGCGGACCGCCCCCGCGAACCACCCCGGCAGCCCACCAACCCCCCCCCCCCCCCCCCCCCCACCCGATCGGACCACCCTGGGATGCCGGCCCCGCCAGCAGCCACCCCCCCGGGATCGGATCCCCCGGGCCCCCGACCTACCTTGATCGCTGGTGTCCATCAAAAGCATCTTGCGATCCTGGATCCTGGCCTTGCTCCGGGGGTCCTGATGGGTAGGATGACGTCTCTTCCCTGAGGGGGGAGGTAGGGGGGGATGTGACATCTCTTCCCTAAGGGAGGGGGTAAGGGGGGGATGTGACGTCTCTGCCCCTGGGGGGGGGGGGGGGGGCGGAGATGTCACATCCCCCCCTCCCCCCCTCAGGGAAGAGATGTCACATCCCCCCCTACCTCCCCCCCGTGGGAAGAGACATCACATCCCCCCCTTCACCCCCCCCACCCTCAGGGAAGAGACATCAGATCCCCCCCTAACCCCCCCCCCCCCCCCCCGCCAGAGAAGAGACGTCACATCCCACCTCCCCCCCCCCCCCACCCCCGCCCTCCCCCCACCACCAGGGAAAGTCAAAGGCAGCGCAGACAGCAGTGCTGTCAGCGCTGCCTTTGAATTTTGCGTTCGGGCGCGCTGAGTGCTGTCGGCTTCGAAGTGCGCATGCGCAGTTCGGTGCTCCGACAGATACAAATGCGCTAGACCCTGCCCACTGGACCCGCGCCGAAAAAAGGTGTATGGGGGCGCTGGAGCGCGGCTGCTGGGCGCGGGTCTGATTTACGACCACACCCAGCACTTAGAGCCGATTTGGTAAAATCGGCCCCAATGAATGGTTTACGTGCCTGGAATGGTTTACATCCTCTGCCCCCCAACGAGAGATCCATCCTCCCCCCCTCCACACCCCTCCCCCCCCCAACAACCAGAGATCCATCCTCCCCCCTCCCCCCCACACACTCGCAGAGCCGCCACCGACCCAGGACGGCGGAATGGCTGCGACTACAAGACACCTGTAAGTACCGGAGAGCTTTCAGACACCATGCACCTACCTCCTCGCCAACCCTCACTGAGGAAGCACCGGCTTCCGACTATTATTTAGCAGGTCACTAAAAGTACGGATCCGGAATGGGCCCCGTGGTGGTAAAGTGGGATTTGGTGGTAGAGTTGGGCGGGCAGTTCATTAAATCGATTTAAATGCATGCTAATGCATTTAAATCGTCGGGCCGCCCGATTCGGGCGCGGACCAGATTCGCGCCCGAATCAGGTGTCGGTAAAGCCGCAATGTGCTCGGATTCGGGTGAAGATCGTGTTAAAGGCCCGACACTCGAATTTACCGCGATTTCGCGCCAGCCCTTCGGGCGCGAATCTTTGGTAAAATCGGGCCCAGTGAGTGAGTGACTGACTGAGTGAATGAATGGGTGAGTGAATGTGGGAGAGCGTGAGTGTGGGAAAGAGAACGTCGAAGAGAGAGTGAGTGTGGGAGAGAAAGTGAGTGTGGGAAAGAGATCAAGTGAGAATGAGAGTGAGTGTAGGAGAGAGTGAGTGAATGAAAGTCGGAGCTTATTGGTAGGATTTTCCAGCCGCATTCGCCCCATGACTGGAAAATCCCACCCGAGGTCAACGGACCTTTATATGGTCCTGAATCACCCAATACGATTCCCGTGGCGGGTGGGATCAGAAAATTCCACCCTATGCGTCTGACTCACGAAAGGGCATAGATTAAAAGTGATTGATGAAAGAAGAGATGGAGACATGAGGAGAAACATTTTCACGCAGCGAGTGGTTGAGATCTGCATGTGCTGGCTGGGATTATGGTGGAGGCAGGTTCAATCGAGGCATTCAAAACAAAATTGGATTATTATCTGGAAAGGAAGAATGTGCAGGGGGAAGATGGGGGATTGGTATGAGGCTGGCACTAACATGACGGGCTGAATGGCCTCGTCCTGCATTATAGCCATTCTGTAATTCTGTAATTTTGAATGAGGAAACAGGTTCGAGTGGCTGCAGGTGAATGGATTTCAAGCTGGGCGGCACGGTGGCGCAGTGGTTAGCACTGCTGCCTTACAGCGCCAGGGACCCGGATTTGATTCCCGGCCTCGGGTCACTGTCTGCGCGCAGTTCGCACATTCTCCCTGTGTCTGCAAGGGTTTCCTCCCATAGTCCAAAGGTGTGCGTGTTATGTGGATTGGCCATGCTAAATTGCCCTTTGGTGTCAGGTGGACTAGCTAGGGTAAATGCATGGGCTTACGAGGATTGGGCCTGGGTGGGATTGTGGTCGGTTCAGACTCGATGGGCTGCATGGCCTCCTTCTGCACTGTAGGATTCTATAAAATCTATGAACAAATGTGACATGATCAACTTTGAACCTAGAAAGGAATGAATGGGGTATTTTCAAAAAGTTGAAAAGCAGGAAGGTGTGGAGGGTCAAAGAGACTGGGGCAGGTGGTCCATGCACATGGGTCATTAAACTGCTGTGCAGAAATACAAGAAATAATCAGGTCAAAGAGACCAGAATACAATGTGGTAGAAGTCAGGTTTCAGCTACACAAAGGTCTGGTTAGTCCAGTCCTGGAATACTGCCCGCAGTTCTGGGAAACACAACTTTAGATTTACCAAAATGATGCTCAGATGTCAAGGATTAAATTCCCAGAACAGACTCCATGGTAGGGCTGTATTCCCTGGAATTTAACATTTTAAGAGCTGTTTGACAAAGTTTTCAAGATATGAAGGTTAACATGCAGGTGACACAGCGAGAAAATATTTCCATTATCCGAGTCTAGGACTGGGGGGCAAAATCTAAAAATTACAACTAAGAGTGAAATTAGGGAATACGTCTACATGCAAAACATGGCGGAAGTTTGGAACTCTCTTCTTCAAATGGCAGGTGATTCTAGATCAATTGTTCATTTTAAACCTGAGATTGATAGGCTTTTGATAACTGCGGGTATGAAAGGATGTGGGACGGGGTTGTAGGTCATCAGTAACCTCATTGAATGAGAGAATGGGAAGCACTCCTGTCCCGATTTTCCAATCTTTCTATGTCTACCCCTGTTCCCCTTTCCCCATGGGCATCAAATAAGAGAACAACTAAAGGTTGTGGCTTGCACTGGGAGCAGCTCATAATGAAAGTGGCTTGAGTCAAACGTAGCCTGACAGTTTAAACTAATGGCCAACAGAGTTGCTGCCCTGTGAAAATAGGTCAAAACAGCTGACTACCCTTGTAAAGACATATTCACCGCGAAAGGACCTGCTGCCCTAGAAAAGCTAACGTCTCTCAGGAAATGGGAAGGAAGGAAAATCAATGCACTATACAGGAACAGTATTTGAGATACTGAAAATGAAGGCAAAAGCCCTGCTCTATTTATGGTATGACACAGCAGGATATAAAAGGCTCAGTCTCTCCACTGAATCTTTACATGTAGTCGATCATATCAAATTCTGACAGCCGGCAGTGCCAGAAAACTCTTGCCGCTTCTTTAACAGTTTAGTCGCACGTTCACGGCAACCTTGTGGATTAATAAACTGTTGCTCTTTCTGGAATAGCTCATTGATCAACTCACCTACCCAGCTGGAACTCATCCCACTTGGAATACCTCCACTTGCTCCATAAGCCCTGCTGCCTCACAGCGCCAGAGACCCGGGTTCGATTCGCTGTTCGTTGGGTCACTGTCTGTGCGGAGTTTGCACGTCCTCCCCGTGTCTGCGTGGGTTTCCTCCAGGTGCACCGGTTCCCTCCCAGAGTCCAAAAGACGTGCTGGTTAGGTGCATTGGCCGTGCTAAATTCTCCCTCAGTGTATCCGAACAGGCGCCGGAGTGTGGCGACTCGGGGATTTTCACAGTAACTTCATTGCAGCGCTAATGTAAGCCTACTCGTGGCACTCATAAATAAACTTTGAACTTAAAGAATGACCCCAGGCTTTTGATTGCCTGTCATTTTTATTCACCACCTTATTCTGAGTCACATTTCTCCCCTCGGCCTGTTGGAATGTTCCAGCGACCCTAAACACAAGCTTGAGGAACAGCGCTCCATCTTCTGATTGGTCACCTTACAGCATTTTGGACTCAACATTGAGTTCCACAATTTCAGACCATGAACTCTGTCCTCCCTTTTTAATTCTGTTATTTGCCATGTGCTAGTTTGAAACTGGCTTTGCTTTCAGACAGAGCTGTTGATTATTCTGCCGTGAACACTCAGTCAGGACTAATACTGTGTTTCTTTACTGCAACCATTACCTTTTGCCTTTTTTCCCATGACATCTTTGTATTTAATCTCTCCCATCCTCTAACCTAGCCGAGAACATCCCTTCTGTTTTTTTGCAATTCATTCATCGGTTATGGATATCACTTAACTGGGACACATTTATTGCCCATCCCCAATTGCCCTTGAGAAAGGGGGTGGTAAGCTGCCTTCTCGAGCTGCTGCAGTCCAGGTGATGTAGGTACACTCACAGTGCTGTTAGGGAGGGAGTTCTAGGATTTTGACCAGCGACAATTAAGGAACGGCAATGTATTTTCAAATTATACAAGGCATTGGTGAGGTCTCACCTGGAGTATTGTGCACAGTTTTGGTCCCCTTATTTGCAGAAAGATGTAGTGGCATTGGAGGCACTTCAGAGGAGGTTCACTGGATTGATTCATTCTGAACTGACTTTCCATTCTGTCATATGAAGAGAGATTGAACAGTTTAGACTTATACTCTCTGGAATTTAGAAGAATGGGGGGAGATCAAATTGAGGTACACAAGATGATAAAAGGTATGGATAAAGTAGACATGGAGTGGGTGCCTCCTCTTGTGGGCCATTCTAGGATGAGAGGTCATAGTCTTAGGATAAGGGGTAGCAAATTTAAAACAGTGTTGAGGAGAAACGACTTCTTCCAAAGGGTCGTGAATTTGTGGAATTTGCTACCCCAAAGTGAGTTGGATGCTGGGGCAGTGAGTAAATTTAAGGAGGAGTTGGACAGATTTTTAATTGGTAATGGGTTGAAGGATTATAGGGAGAACGCAGGAAAATGGGAATGAGGAGCATATCAGCCATGATCGAATGGCAGAGTGGACTCGATGGACCAAATGGCCTAATTCTGCTCCTATCCTTTATGAAATTATGAACTTATAAGTCAGAGTGGTGAGTTGCTTGGAGGGGAACTTCCAGGTGCTGGTGTTCCCAGGTATCTGCTGCCCTTGTCCGTCTAGATGGCAGTGGTTGTGTGTTTGATAGGTGATGCCAAAGGAAATGTGGTGAGTTCCTGCTGTGCATCTTGTGGATGGTGTACACGGCTGCCAATGAGCATCATTAGTGGAGGAATGAATATAGGTGGATGGGGTGCCAATCAGGCAGGCTGCTTGCTAATGCCTTACAGATGGTGGACAAGGTTTTTGGGGAGTCAGGAGGTGAGTTACTTGCTGCAGGATTCTGGCCTATTCTTGTAGCCATACACCAAAATCTTGCTGCTCTTTACACTGGCAGGATCTTACGGTCCAACCATTGGCGCACCCCCATCGCGGTGAGAAGTGCATTCATATGGAAACCTCATCGACAACAGTGGGTCCGTACGATCCCGCTGCTATGAAGCGGTGCACTGGCTCCCATTGCTGTGAAACACACCATGGAGAAAGAGGAAAATCTCACCCATAGAATTTATGGAGCTAGTCCAGTTCAGTTTCTGGTTAATGGTCACCCTCTAGGATTTTGATAGTAGTCTTCCTCTCTCTTCCCCCTTTTTACAGCAAGTAACTCATCACATTTCAATTCTGAAGAGATCATATTGAGCTTGAAATGTTGGGGGGTATTTTCCCGTCCCACGAGAATCATAACAGTCTAGGAGTGAGGACCATGCGAAGGTCCGTTGACCTTGGGCAGGTTTTCCGGTTTTGGGGTGAAAGCAGCCAAAAAAATCCCACCCGTTAACTCTGCTTCCCTCTCTATAAATGCCAGACCTGCCGAGTATTTCCAAAAATTTCAAATTGTTTCAAATTTCCAGCATCCACAGTATTTTGCTTTTATGGATCGAATGCCAGTTATTGGGAAACTGATTGAAAAATGAAATTCCATTGGGATAAATGCTTCAAACTTCGAAACAAAAGCAGAGTGGTTTGAGTTAGAAGAGAGACATTAAACCTACAATTTCATCAACCTTTACGGGTGCCACCGGATAGTCTAAAACTCCATCAACTCAATGAAATGTCCCTTCAATCTTCCTTGCTCCAAGAAGAACAATCTCACCTTTCCCAAGCTGACGCTGCAGCTAAAATCCTCCATCTCTGGAACCATTTTGGTAAATCTCCACTGTGTCATCTGAAGGATCCTGACTTCCTACAGTGACTAGAACCTACCATAATATTCTGGTTACCGCCTAATCAGAGCTTTACAAAGGTAAAGCTCAGCTTCTCAACTCATGTACTCATTGCCTTCGCTCATGAAGACCTGGTTCTGACATGCTAACCACTCTCTCAACTTATCTTCCCACCTTCAAAGTTAGAATCACATGAACCCACAGGTCCCTCTGCCCCTGCGCATTCTTTAGAACTGTGCCATTTGGCCTATATTACCTCCACATATTCCTTCAGCATCGCCTCACTATGTTGAATCCCATCTACATCTAAACTGACTGCTCTACTAGTCTCTCAACGTCCTGTTGCAGTCCATTGAGTTATGAAGTTGAGTTTGTAAAGATATAAGGAATATTTGTAAAGATATAAAAGCATTGTAAAAATGCCAGTGGAAAAGAAAACACTGCGTGGTCCCTTTCAAAGCTGTTGTTGAGTTCTGTGCTAAAATGCAGAGTACACACAGACTGCAACATTTGTTTCAAAAGGACCAAGCATCAGGGTTGCCTTGGTAACAGGATTTTCCATTCCGCCAGCCTCTTAGTTTAAAAAGGACAATCAACTATTAAGAGCCGATCACATTTGAAATTGATAGTGTTGACAGCATCACACTAATCCTGGTGTAAGAAAATTGTGAGATCATCGCAGGTATAAAAGCCAAAGCAACAGCCTTTTCTGGGAGAACATCTCCAGAGACCAGAGCAGCCAGTCACAAAGCCAACATTCACCCCTAGGTCAGTTCTCCACCCCTGCCAGTTTAAATAGCTCTTAAGAGAATCATCCCGCTATCTAACAGAAGGCTACCAAGTCAGAAAGACCTTACAAATAGTGGACAACTACAGAAGAACTCCAAAAGCTTCCAAATTCCATCAAGTCTGGTTGTACGATTTCTTTGAGAGTGACTAAAATTCTGTTATTACTATTTTGGTAATGAATGTTCCTTGTATTATTCGAACAGCATTTCCGTCAAACCGTACCTTAATTAATATGTGACTAATTTAGTTAAAGCTCCTGGTTATTTAACTAAAATACCTTGTTGCTTATTCACTTAAACTGAGTGTCAGGCCTTTATATTAATGAGCCTCTAAGTGGTAATTAAGAACAAGTAACATCTTACCAAATACTTTGACCAGATTACGATGCAAGATAAAGGGGATTAACCTCTGTGTCGTAACAATTGGGATGGTCCACCAAGATGGCATCCTCCACACTCTGGGAACATTTCTAGTATGACCTGTGCTGAATGTCGCTTTGCTCAGGCATGAATGAGCCCGAGCATTGTTGAGTGTGGTAGCACAGTGGTTAGCACTGCTGCCTCACAACGACAGGGGCCCAGGTTCAATTCTGACCTCGGGTGACTGTGTTTACATATTCTCTCTGTATCTGCATGGGTTTCCTCTGGGTGCTCCGGTTTCCTCCCACACTGCAAAGATGTGCAAGTTATGTGGATTGGACATGCTAAGTTGCCCCTTAGTGTCCAAAGATGTGCAGGTTATGGGGTTTGGCCATGTTAAATTGTCCCTTAGTATCCCTAGATGTGTAGGTTAGGGGGATTAGTGGGGTAAATACATGGGATTACCGGGATAGGTGAGATGCTCTGTCAGAGAGTTGGTGCAGACCCGATGGGCTAAATGGCTCCTTCTGCACTGTAGGGATTCTATGATTATATGATTCTATGACCCGGCTGCAGCCAGAATGCACCTTGCTTTTAAGAGATGGAACTTGCCTTTAAATGGTGTCAATCTCACGTGACCTTGTGTTCCTTGCAGAGGCATTTAATTCCGGGCAGCTCATCCTTATCAGTGAAATTAACAGGCAGTACAGAAGCTGAGTACTGAATGCATCGCAGCAGACCAACCGACGCAGGCTAATCGCACATTGCTTGCTTTCGAGGCCTAACTAATCTTTAGGCTAGACAGTACATATTAATTAAAAGTTACTTAATTCAATTATATGATCATTGGCATTTGCAGGAAGAAATTCTCATTTTGCTGTCTTATTTACATTTCAGAACTCATATCATTGGACAATTCAATTTATTTTCGCACAGAAGTCAGATGTAAACCTATGACCCATAAAAGCCTCTGGATTGATTTTTTCAATCATCTACAACCAGTGACAATAACAACAACTTGCATTTATGTCACATCTTTAATGTAAAAGAATGTTTCAAGGTGCTTCACAGAGAGGTCACCAAATAAAACATGATGTCAGGGTGTGAAAAGATATCTTGGATGAGTCTATGAAAGATTGGAGAAAAGGGTCATAGAAAATCACAGAAAGAATCATAGAAAGTCATCTTCAAAGAGAGTCTGAAAGGAGGAGAGGGAGGCGTTTGAGACAGGAGGAAGTGAGGAATTTTAAGTTTAAAGTTTATTTATTAGTGTCACAAGTAGGCTTACATTAATTACTGTGAAGTTGCTGTGAAAACCCCCCAGTCGCCACACTCTGGTGCCTGTTCGGGTACACGGAGGGAGAATTTAGCATGGTCAATTCACCTAACCAGCATGTCCTTTGGACTGTGGGAGGAAACCAAACCACCCGGAGGAAACCCACGCAGACACGGGGAGAACGTACAGATTCCGCACAGACAGTGACCCAAGCTGGGAATTGAGAAGTAAAAAATAAAGTTAAAGTTCATTTATTAGTCACAAGTAGGCTTACATTAACACTGCAATGAAGTTACTGTGAAAATTCCCTAGTCGCCACACTCCAGCACCTATTCGGGTACGCTGAGGGAGAATTTAGCATGGCCAATGCACCTCACCAGCACATCTTTCGGACTGTGGGAGGAAACTGGAGCACCCGGAGGAAACCCACGCAGACACGGGGAGAATGTGCAGACTCCATACAGACAGTGACCCAAGCCGGGGATCGATCCCGGGTCCTTGGCGCTGTGAGGCAGCAGTGCTAACCACTGTGCCACTGTGTTGTCCAAGGCCTAAGTATTAAAGGGACAGCTGCTAATGATGGGGAAGGGGAATAAAATGGGGGACACACAAGAGATTTTTGATCAGTAAGAGAATCAAAGGTTATGGGAAAATGGCAGGAAAGTGGACATGAGGAAGTTTGGTCTGATCAGCCATGATCCTATTGAATGGCAGAGCAAGTTTGAGGGGCCGAATGGCCTACTACTTTTCCTATTTCTTATGGTGGCAGAATGGTTAGTACCACTGCCTCACAGTGCCAGATACCCAGGTTCAATTCCGGCCTCGAGTGACTGTGTGGAGTTTGTACTTTCTCTCTGTCTCCTCTTGGGTTTCCTTCGGGTGCTCCAGTCTCCTCCCACATTTCAAAGATGTGCAGGTTAGTTGGATTGGCCATGCTAAACTGACCAGTAGTGTTAAGGGGATTAGTGGAGTAAATAGGTAGTGTTAAGCCAGATAAGGCCTGGGTGGGATTGGCTTCAGTGCAGGCTCGATGGGCCGAATGGCCTCTTTCTGTAGGCTTTCTATGATTCTATGCTTCTTCTATGATTGTCTTAAAAGGCCAGAGTCAAAGAAATAGACTGTACAAGAGGAGGACTGTAGTCATGGGAAGAGGTTACAGAAACAGGGACGTCATGAAGGATGACATTTATAAATAAGAGGTGTTGGGGAAGAAAGGGCCAAAGTGGATCAGTAAAATCATGAATGATGTGAGAGCAGGACATTGAATAGTATGTTGCCAGAGTGACAACAATCGACAGTCCGCAGTAAGACCTACCCTGCACTATAGGATTGTTATCAGCAGATTGCAAACAAAGAAGCAGCTTATTGGAATACATTGCAGTGAATGTGAGCATGGAAGAATCTAATTTACTTAGTAAACCAATATTCCTGAAACTGATTGATTCCAAAACCTTAGCTTTCAATTGAATAACAATGAGCTTGGGAACCAAAGCTATCATCAGTGGTCATCATTAACTGTGTGGAGAATAGCCATGTAGAAAACAATCAGAAAAAAAAAATTAGTACTCAATAATTACTTCAATTTAATGGCTTTTTCAGGGGACCAGGCACAATGAGAGCTTTGGCAGTTTGTGAAGTGCAAAGAAAAAACTTGAACTGGATTTGTCAGGTGAAGATGATGGACCAAAAGAGGAAAGTGCTGTGTAATTTTGTATCTTCAATTATCTTTCGATCATCAGCCAGCCCGTGCACCCTGGTCCATGCATCATGCAGCCTTCATCTTCCAGGGGAGGTGAGGGCTTAGTGGGCATTGTCGCCAGACTATCAATCCAGAAACTCAGCTAATGCTCTGGGGATCCTGGTTCGAATCTCGCCACGGCAGCTGGTGGAATTTGAATTCAATAAAAAAAATCTGGAATTAAGAATCTAATGATCACCTTGAAACCCATTGTCAATTGTTGGAAAAATCCATCTGGTTCACTAATGTCCTTCAGGGAAGGAAATCTGCAGTCCTTAGCTGATCTGGCCTACATGTGACTCCAGAGCCACAGCAATGTGGTTGACTCTCAACTGCACTCTGAAATGGCCTAGCAAGCCACTCAGTTGTAGCAATCACCAACTGCAGCATTTCAAGAAGGCGACTCACCACCACCATCTTCTCAAGGGCAACCAGGGATGGGCAATAAATGCTGGCCCAGCCAACAATGCCCAAGTCCCATGCATGAACAAAAAAAAAGCCACCTCCCCCTCCGCAGCATCCCTCCCCCTGTATGTCATACAGTCTCCCAAAAGAGGCCATTTCAGTGAGAAAGAATCTCTCAGAAAGTCCCTGTCAGAATGCTGAAAACAATCAAACAAACTACAGAAGAAGGTGAAAACTCGTAGCAATAATTGTGGCTTTCTCACTTCAAGGTGGATTCCGTACATTAATATTGAGATACATTTTTGACAAGAATCCAAGGGGAGCTGAGGAGAGGTTTGTTTACACAGCAAGTTGCTCTGAAATGCAATGTTTTGCCTTAAAGCGTAGAATCAGATTCAGTAGCAAGTTTCAAAAAGGAATTGGATAAATGATTGTCCAGGAAAATTTTACAGGGTCGCGGGGAGAAAAAAGCAAGAGCGTGGCTAATTGGAAAATAATTTCATAGAGTCAATACAGACACAATGGGCTAAATGACCTCCTCTGTGTGGCATCATTTTAAATTTCTATATCCCCCACACTCAGGAACTAGGTTAGCTGCCCTCCTCAGAGCTGCAGTGCTGACTGTATGACTTGTTCATCTGTCCTTGGGTCAATGTGACTCTGTGAAGAGAAATATTGCTCATATCCAACCAAAAGTTAATGTTCGGCATTCTGTACTGACGCCTCTAAGCTCTCTCATTCCTTACACAGCTACCAGAATCTGGACCAATGCAAGACCCCTCTGCCCCATGAAACTGAAGTGGATATCAATTTGGCAAAACAACTGCAATGCCCACTAATTTGTGGCAGTTTGAGGACCCATAGCAAGTTTGGGCTCAGGTCTCCTTTGATACCAATCAATTGCATTTCCAGATTTGTGGCCACTTATCAATGTATTTGGGAAGATCAAAACCAACTGGAGTAGAAATAGTGGATCAGCCATGATTTTGTTGAGTGGCATGGCAGACACGAGGGGCTGAATGATCTATTCTCTGCTCCTATTTCTTATAATTTATGCTGATGAGATTGCTGGGTCATGGATAGTGGGACCCTGGGAAATTAGCTTGGAGATCAGGTCAGTACCGCAGTTGTGGATATTGGGGGAAGGTGATCCCAGTGAATGGGATTTGTTCATGGTACATAGATATCACTGGCAAGGCCAGCATGTTTTGCCCATCCCTAATTGCCCTTGAAAACATGGTGGTGAGCCATCATAGAAACCATTATGGAAACCTATAAAATTCTAACAGGACGAGACAGGGTAGATGCAGGAAGGATGTTCCCAATATTTGGAAAGTCCAGAACCAGGGGTCACGGTCTAAGGATACAGGGTGACCCTTTTAGGACTGAGATGAGGAGAAATTTCTTCACCCAGAGAGTGGTGAGCCTGTGGAATTCATTGCCACACGAAAGCAGTTGAGGCCAAAACATTGCATATTTTCAAGAAGGAGTTAGATACAACCCTTGAGGCAAAGGAGATCAAAGGATATGGGGGGAAAGTGGGATCACGCTACTGAGTTGGATGATCAGCCATGATCATGATGAATGGTGGAGTAGGCTTGACAGGCCAAATGGCCTCCTCTTGCTCTTATTTTCTATGTTTCTACATTTATATATATTTTTGAACTTCTGCAGTCCATATGGTGTGGTTACACCCACAGTGCTTTTGGGAAGGAGTTCCAGAATTTTGACCCAATGATAGTGGAGGATGGTGTGTGACTTAGAGAAGAACTTGTATCCCATGTATCCCCTGCCCTTGTCCTCTAAGGTGACAGAAGTCGCTGGTTTGGAAGATTCTGTCAAAAGAGCTTTGATGAGTTGCTGCAGTGCATCCTGTTGATGGTACACACTGCTGTCACTGTAGACTGATTGTGGAGGGAGTTACTATTTAAGGTGTTGCATGGGGTGCCAATCGAGATGCTTTGCTCGAAATGATGCCAAAATTCCTCAGTATTTTGGATATTTATTCAGATAAGCAAGACTATTCCATCCTGACTGGTGCCTTCTAGATGGTGGACAGTTTTTTGGGGAATCAGGAGATGACTCATCCAAACATTCACAATCACGTGTTCCCACGAAAACAGAATTTGTGAATGATCCTCTAAGAGTAATTGGTTTGTCAACTTAATGTCAACACATAACCTTCCCATTTGTACATTCAGTTTATCAATGAGGTCAGACAATAGATTTTGGATTTGGAAGCATCATCCCTTTTTCATTTTAAATTGCTCTTCACCTGTTTTTCATACATAAAGTGACTGGCCAAAAGTTGAATTTCTCAAACCTTCCATGAACACCTCATTCGGTGCTCACAGACCTTGCTTCAGAACAACACCCAGAGAGCCCTGAGGCAAACCCATTTTGCAGCTTTCTTTACAGGGGACAATGCAATGCCAGTGAAGATTAAAACGAAAAGTTGAAAAACACAAGGGTGTGCAAAAGGATTTGAAAAAGTAAGTGATGAGTTTGGAGCATATTCCAGTGTTGAGTTGCAAGGTACTGCTCTCACTGTCAATGTGTATTGGGTCCAACCATCATTTTGTAAATTGAGTTTGTGTCTTTACATGCCCTGCTGTGAACAGAACTCCCACTCACCTGATGAAGGGGCAGCGCTCCGAAAGCGAGTGGCTTGTGCTACCAAATAAACCTTTTGGATTTAACCTGGTGTTGTGAGACTTCTTACTGTGTTTACCCCAGTCCAACGCCGGCATCTCCACATAATGTGTATTGGAACATCATCTGAAATGTGGCTGGAATTTCATGCTGGAGGTGTGTGTGTGGTATCTCTGCTAATATGTGCTCAGAAAATTGATCTTTGTCTATTATTTATTCAGGGGTTGCGGGTGTTGCTGACATAGCCAGCATTTGGTGTCAATCCCTAACTACCCATAACTGAATGGTTTACTCGGTCACTTTAGCGAGCAGTGGAGATCCAACCACATTGCTGTGCCTCTGCAGTTGTAGGTAGTCCAGACTGGAAAAGGACAGCAGATTTCCTTCCCTGAAGGACATTGATGAATCAATTGGGTTTTTGTAATAATTTGATAGTTTTGTGGTCACCCACTGGTGCCAGCTTTTTATTCCAGATTTATTTGAAAAGTGAATTAAATTCCCTAATTGCCGTGTTACATTAAGTCATATCCCTCTGACCATCAGGCCATTTACCTGGCCACTATACTACTATTCTCTAACATCAGTCGCATCATATGTAAATACGTGCTTTAAATGTGCAATAGGCCCATAAGACCCTCACCCGCTCTGGTGAAAAGGATCTTGTTTCTACTCTTGATATCAATGGACACAACAACTTGAATTCAATTTTACTAAATGTGAAAATGGGCGGCATGGTGGTTGGCACTGCTGTCTCACAGCGCCAGGGACGAGAGATCGATTCCTGCCTTGGGTGACTGTCTGTGTGGAGTTTGCATGTTCACCCCGTGCCTGCATGTGTTTCCTCCGGGCGCTCCTACCACAGTCCAAAGATGTGCAGGTTAGGTGGATTGGCCATGCTAAATTACCTCTTAGTGTCCAAAAATGTGTGAATTAGAGAGGTAAATGTGTGCCCTCTCATGGAATCCCTACAGTACAGAAAGAGGCCATTCGGCCCATCGAGTCTGCACCGACCACAATCCCACCAGGCCCTACCCCCATATCCCTACATATTTTACCCACTAATCCACACATCCCAGGACATTAAGGGGCAATTTTAGCATGTCCAATCAACCTAACCCGCACATCTTTGGACTGTGGGAGGAAACCGGAGCACCCGGAGGAAACCCACACAGACATGAGGAGAATGTGCAAACTCCACACAGACAGTGACCCAAGCCGGGAATCGAACCCAGGTCCCTGGAGCTGTGAAGCAGCAGTGCTAACCACTGTGCTACCGTGCCTCTGGTTCAAGTTTTTCCGACTAGTAGCAACATCCTCTCCACGTCCACTCTATCCAAGCCTCGCAGTATCCTGTAAGTTTAAATAAGATTCCCCCTCATCCTTCTAAACTCCAACGAGTACAGACCCAGAGTCCTCAACTGTTCCTCATATGACAATCTCTTCATTCCAGGGATAATTCTTGTGAACTTCCTCTGGACCCTTTCCAAGGCCAGCACAACCTTCCTTAGATGTGGGGCCCAAAACTGCTCACAATACTCCAAATGGGGTCTGACCAGAGCCTTATACAGCCTCAGAAATAATCCCTGCTCTTGTGTTCTAGCCCTCTCGACATGAATGCTAACATTGCATTTGCCTTCCTAACTGCCGACTGAACTTGCACGTTAACCTTAATGACACTGCTTGTTTCGGAATCCCTCGAGCTCAGTTCCCTCTTAGGTGATCAATCCTTTTAATGATCTTCCAGCCTGACTTTGGATTGCCTGTCCAGACCACTGCACCGACTGCAATAACAATGTCCTCGTGGTCTGTGTCTTTATAGACCTCCCTGACACTAGGCCTGGGCATATAGTCAATACCTCGAATTGGTTCATCTGTTTGGTTTATTAAGTCCATCCTGCACATCCAGGATCTCCCCTACATGGTTGCATCCTGCCCTCAACAGGGAGAAATGTCCCCATGATTATGCCAACAATGGGCGCGTTGACAGTGTTTTGGAGCATGAAGAAGACCATTCACACAATCCCAAGCGATCATCATCTAGTTCAGTTTCTATAAAAGATGAAAAGAGAAAGTGCTGGAAAATCTCAGCAGGTCTGACAGCATCTGTAAGGAGAGAAAAAAGCTGATGTTTCAAGTCCAGATGACCCTTTTCCAGCACTTTCTGTTTTGGTTTCAGATTCCAGCATCCACAGTAATTTGCTTCGATCCATAAAAGATGGGTCTGTGGCAAATCATCACTGTGTGCATGTGTGTGCGCGTGTGTATGTGTGGTGTATGTGTGTGGGTGTGTAGTGTGTGCATGTGTGTATGTGTAGTGTGTGTGTGTGTACAATAGTTCAGCTATGTCTTTGGTCAAAACTCTTCTCCGGAACTCCATCTTCTTAACATCATCTGACCACAGGACTCCACCACAACCACTTACATTCATTCACATGAAAGAAATAAAAAGCATAGTTATCTGATTCAAAAATGATTAAAACAATACAATTTAAACGGAGCATAGGCTGACAAACCAAGTTAGTTTTTCTCTGCAGTTGGTCCTTGATGGAAACCATTTGCATTAACACTGAGGTTGTGACTTAAATGTGCCATAAGTTGCTCTGACAATTAAAATGCTGTGACAATATTCACTCTGTACACTCTTCACATATTCTGAAGGTCTCTTCTTCGGTGTTGCAGTGAGTGATAAATGGGTTTGCTATTAATAAAGCGCACTCCAGAAAATGGAACTGTGCGTGCTTTATCACTTGCGACCTAGGATATATAATCAGTGAGAGGCAGTTTGCTATTCTGTGTCATTTTGTTGACATCGTACTGAATGGAGATTATCTGACGTTACACTTCTCCCTTTCGGAAGAAATTGTAATCAAGAATATCGTTAACCTGAGTAGATTTATTTCAGTGATAAGCATCATATAATTCTTGTGCACGATTTACAATTTCAATGTATGTTGAACTATGTACCTATTTATTATTGGATACTGGTAACAAGTGCTGTGTTAAATAGCCATATCCAACTAATCATCTCTATTTATATTAGAACCTTGCATAAAATAATAGTGACTGCGGTGAACTGCAGCAGGCAGCCAATCTGCAAAGGAATGATAAAAGCCTGAAAAATTCAGATAAGAGATATTTTGTATTTAAGTTGCTCCAATCATCCTGCATATGCATACAATGGAATTTGTGTTTCAGGGAGGGCATGAAAGCACATCAATACTTGCAATTGGATTTATCTTGTTACAAAAGGCCTACTTGCTGTGCTTTGAAACGTTGAGTTATCAATATTAGACCATTTTTTGAAAAGAACATTATTGGTGTCCCATATCTTTGAGTGAACAAACACAAGCGATCATTTGTATGTCAATCCTGTCCCATCTTGTTAGCATGTCTCTATATTCTGTCTTGGAAGGAGGGTCAGTAATCACGATGACACAGATGACACAGTGGAGTGGCACGGTAGCACAGTGGTTAGCACTTCTGCTTCACAGCACCAGGGCCCTGGGTTTGATTCCTGGCTTGGGTCACTGCCTGTGTAGAGTTTGCGCATACTCCCTGTGTCTGTGCGAGTTTCCTCTGGGTGCTCCAGTTTCCTCCCACATTCTGCAAGACGTGTTGGTCAGGCGCATTGACCTGAACAGGTGCCGGACTGTAGTGACTCAGGGAATTTCACAGTAATTTCGTTGCAGTGTTAATGTAAGCCTTACTTGTGACTAATAAATAAACTTTACTTTTTTAAAACAATTGGTAAAATAGGGCGGCACGGTAGCCCAGTGGTTAGCACTGCTGCTTCACAGCTCCAGGGACCTGGATTCGATTCCCAGCTTGGGTCACTGTCTGTGTGGAGTTTGCACATTCTCCTCGTGTCTGCGTGGGTTTCCTCCGGGTGCTCCGGTTTCCTCCCACAGTCCAAAGATGTGCGGGTTAGGTTGATTGGCCGTGCTAAAATTGCCCCTTAGTGGCCTGGGAAACGTAGATTAGAGGGATTAGTGGGTAAAATATGTAGGGATATGGGGGTAGGGCCTGGGTGGGACTGTGGTCGGTGCAGACTCACTGGGCCGAATGGCCTCTTTCTGTACTGTAGGGTTTCTATGATTTCTATGATTCTATGGAAAGTCAAAAAGGTGATAAGGAGATTTTTTTTGTAGTGAATGGTGATGAATGCATTGCCTGAAAGGATCGTGGATAGAGGTTCAATTCAAAGGGGAACTGGATAAATACTTGAAGAGGAAAAACTTTGCAGTGCTATGGAGAATTTGATTCGATTTATTATTGTCATTTGCATTGGGATACTGTGAAAAATATTGTTTCTTGCACACTATACAGACAAAGTATACCGTACATAGAGTGCATCGGGGAGAAGGATAGGAGAGGGTGCAAAATATAATGTTATAGTCATAGCTCGGGTGTAGAAAAAGATAGGATATTATTAGAGAGTTTGACCAAGAGTTAGAGTAGAGTTTAAAAGCATAGAATGAGAGTAAAAGATGGAATTAGAGGTCATGCTCGGGACAGTTCACGAGAGAAAGAGCAGGAGAGGGTGAGCATTTGGATAGCTCCTCCATGGGAACACCACAAACACAATGGATCAAATGCCCTCCTTCTGTGCTGTATCAATGTCGTGATGTGATGTACAAAGCTAGATGAATGAATTTGTTCAAATTACTTCCACTCAATGAGGATTTCTCTGTGACACAATTATAACAAGTGCCTGGAGAGAAACAGAAAGTGCTGAAAATACTTAGCAGACTGGGCAGAGAAAGCTTCAAGTTGAATACGACTCTTCTTCAGAACTGAAGGAGGGCAGAAATGTGACACATTTAATGCCACAACATTGCATTGGTCTACTTGAGGAAGCTCAGAACTTTTGAGGGCAATGTGGCCGGAATCACTGCCATGTAATCTGAGTGGACTGCTCTCTTAATCCATGAGATCAATCTTTGCTATCTGTGCTATTTAATGTGAAATTCATAGTTTATATTGACCATGATTTGCCTGTTAATTAATGTTTAATTTATGTTGATTTTTGTTTGGGAAAAAGCTTCCAACTATTCACCATATCTGTACGCCTCATAATGTTAGAAACTTCTATTAGGTCGCCCCCTCAACCTCCATCTTTCCAGGGAGAACAATCCCAGTTTATTCAATCTCTCCTCATAGCTAATACCCTCCATACCGGGCAACACCCTGGCGAACCTTTTCGGCACTCTCTCCAAAGCCTCCACGTGTGGTGACCAGAATTGGACTCAGTATTCCAAATATGGCCAAACCAACAATTTAGCCAATTGTTAAAGTAAAAGTTTTTAAGAAGTGAAATTTTATCTCGTGGTTTCCTCTTTGGGGTTGTTTGGTAAATTTGGTTATTTTAGTTCGCTGGGCTGGAATTCTCTGGCCGTTTACCGCTGCTCTGCCAAATCTCCATTCACTGCAGCGGGACCAGAGAATCCCGCTGGTGTGAATGGCCAGAGAATTCCGGCCTTGGTCTCCACAGGGTTCGTAACAAATTCTCTATCACTGCCTTGGTGCAGAAATGGTTGTCTGAAATTCAACACACCTTATGGCACAAGGAAATGAATGAGTTATTGAAATTAAGATTTGCATAATTTTAGTCTATAAAGTATATCCAATTAGCATGACTCTGTCATATATTGTCCATGATAAGATTTGTATTTTCCCAATTGCATATATATAGGACTGTTATGACTTACACACATGTTTAATGAGCCCTTTTCATGAATAAGTTATTATACATTTAATTATATTAGACCTCACATTAATATCACTTTGTGATGAGGTTTTGTGTTTTAAGGAGAGGGCTTTTTTATTAATCAAAGTTTATTGCCTAATTAGATTCAGTTTTGAGTATCTTATTGGAATATAGAACAATCGAGGTTTATAAGAAAGAATGAGCCCATTCGGCCCATACTATCTGTGATAACTCTTTGCTGAACCCCATCTGAAACTAATCCCACTGCTTCACGCTCCCTATCGCTGGGTTCACTTTTGAAAACCAGCAGTGATTCACATCAGCGTGACGCCATGCCAACTGGATGGGAGGATACGGTGAGGGAGGAAGTAGAGGAATTTAGCCCTTTGATCACATACAAATTTATTTTAAATTATGCTGATCAGGTTCACATCCTTCCAGGGTATGAAGCAAATTATGCCATTGGAGGGGGGGCGGGGGGCGGCGGGGGTGGTGGGGAAGACCCCAAGCCAAGATCTCACCGACGCAAGTTCCCTTTTGGGCATCTCGCGAGAGTTAGTGGCCAATACGGGAATTGTGCCCATGACTAGCGTTGCCGCTGGATTGCGGCCACTGTCTTTCAGCTGGGATGTTAATCTGAGGTCAGCTATCTCAGCTCCAGTATCCTCATCAATATTTATCCTCCAGTCAACATTTCTAAAACAGATGATCTGGTCATCATCTCATTGCTGTTGGTGACAGTTTGCATTTCGCAAATTATCAGTTTGCCAGAGGTTGCCACAGGATATAGATAGATTGGAGACTTGGGCACAGGAATGGCAGAGGAATTTAATCAGGACAAATGCGAGGTGATGCATTTTAGAGGATCAAATTTAGGTGAGAATTGTACTGTTAATGGCAGAACCCTTAGAAAAATTAACACGCAGAGAGATCTGGGCGTGCAGGTCCACAGTTCCCTAAAAGTAGCAACACAGGTGGCCAAAGTGATTAAGAAAGCATATGGCATGCTTGCCTTCATCAGCCGAGGCATTGAGTACAAGAGTTGGGAACTCATGTTGCAGATATATAAAACCTTTGTTAGGCTGCATTTGGAGTATTGTGTGCAGCCCTGGTCGCCACACTAGCAAAAAGAAACTTTGGAGAGAGTGCAAAGAAAGTTCACCAGGATGTTGCCTCGTCTCGAGGGTAGATTTTGGTAGATTGAACCCGGGTGGGACTTACTCAGTTAATGGTAAGGCATTGGGGAGAGTTACAGAACAAAGAGATCTAGGGGTACAGGTTCATAGCTCCTTGAAAGTGGAGTCAGAAGTGGACAGAGTGGTGAAGAAGGCATTCAGCATGCTTGGTTTCATTGGTCAGAACATTGAATACAGGAGTTGGGATGTCTTGTTGAAGTTGTACAAGACATTGGTAAGGCCACACTTGGACTACTGTGTACAGTTCTGGTCACCCGATTATAGAAAAGATATTATTAAACTAGAAAGAGTGCAAAAAAGATTTCCTAGGATGCTACCGGGACTTAATGGTTTGAGTTATAAGGGGAGGCTGGATAGACTGGGACTTTTTCTCTGGAGCATAGAAGGCTGAGAGGTGATCTTACAGAGGACTATAAAATAATGAAGGGCATAGATCAGCTAGATAGTCAATATCTTTTCCCAAAGGTAGGAGAGTCTAAAACTAGAGGGTATAGGTTTAGAAATCTTAGAAACCCTACAGCACAGAAAGAGGCCATTCGGCCCATCGAGTCTGCACCGACCACAGTCCCACCCAGGCCCTACCCACATATCCCTACATATTTACCCACTAATCCCTCTAACCTTCGCATCCCAGGACACTAAGGGCAATTTTTTAGCATGGCCAATCAACCTAACCAGCACATCTTTGGACTGTGGGAGGAAACCGGAGCACCCGGAGGAAACCCACGCAGACACAAGGAGAATGTGCAAACGCCACACAGACAGTGACCCAAGCCGGGAATCGAACCCAGGTCCCTGGAGCTGTGAAGCTGCAGTGCTAACCACTGTGCTACCGAGCCGCCCATGTGAGAGCGGGGAGAGGGTGAGAGGGGGGAGATGTAAAAGTGTTCAGAGGGGCAATTGTTTTTCACACAGAGGGTGGTAAGTGTCTGGAACAAGCTGCCAGAGGTAATAGTAGAGGCGGGTACACTTTTGTCTTTTAAAAAGCATTTAGATAGTTACATGGGTAAGATGGGCATCGAGGGATATGGGCCAAATGCAGGCAATTGGGACCAGCTTAGGGGTTTAAAAAAAAGGGTGGCATGGACAAGTTGGACTGAAGGGCCTGGTCCCATGCTGTAAACCTCTATGACTCTATGAGGGCGTTGACTATGAGGAGAAGTTGCATAAACTAGGATTGTTTTCACTGGAAAGGCAGAGGCTGAGGGGAGACCTGATAGAGGTCTACAAAATTATGAGAGGCATCGACAGGGTGGATAGTATGAGGCTTTTTCTGGGATGGAAGTGTTAATTACAAGGGGGCAAAAGTTCAAGGGCAGAGGGGAAAATAAAGGAGATGTGGAGGAAGTTTTTCACGCAGAGAGTCGGGGGTGCCTGGAACGCACTGCCAGAGGAGGTGGTGGAAACAGGCACATTAGCAACATTAAGAGGCATCTGGATGGGTACATGAATAGGGAGGAAATAGAGGGATACAGACTGAGTAAGGGCAGAAGGTTATTTTTTAGTTTAGTTGGAGCATCATGATCGGCACAGGCTGGAGGGCTGAAGGGCCTGTTCCTGTGCTGTACTTTTCTTTGTTCTTTGTTTGTTTTTTAACTGCTGAATTCCTACCTTACAGCAGTGAAGCCCTTCGAAAATACTCCTTAAGAATCATAGAATCCCTACAGTGCAGAAGGTGGCCATTTGGCCCATCCAATCTACACGAACAGCAATCCCACCTCGGCCCCATCTCCGTAACTCCACATATTTATCCCGCTAATCCTTCTAACCTACACATCCCGGTACACTAAGGTGCAATTTAGCATAGCCAATACACCTAACCTGCACATCTTTGATGATGAAGTACTTTGGGGTTTCGTGATGCTGTGAAAGGCACTGTGGAAACACAAGTCTTTCTTCATTTGAAATGATGAAGGAATTTGATTGGATGTAAACAGCGGAAGAATTTCCTCTGGTTGGTGAGTCCAAAGATAGAGGAATGTAAGCTTAAAATTCAGGTCAGGTTTTGTTCGAGTCAGGAAGCATGCTTTCACACAAAAAGTGATGGAAGTCTGGAACTCTGTCCCACTGAAGGACTGTGGAGGCTGGGGGGCAATCGGCATTTTCACGACTGGGATCGACAAATTTTTGTTGGATAAAATATCAAGGAAGAAGGAGCAAAGATGGTTAATCTGGGCTGAGGTATCAGCCATGATCTAATTGAATGGCAGTGCTATTGACGGGCTGAATGGCCTACTGCTGTTCCTATTTTGCAAATTGTATCTCAAATTGATACGCTATTTATTAGTATCAGGTGTGTGACAGCAGTTCGCACTGCTGCCTCACAGTACCAGGGACTAGGGTTTGATTCCAGCCTTGGGTAACTGTCTGCGTGGAGTTTGCACGTTCTCCCCATGTCTGCGTGGGTTTCCTCCAGGTGCTTCGGTTTCCTCCCACAGTTCAAACTTGTGCAGCTAAGGTGGATTGGCCATGATAAATTTCCTCTTAGTGTAGGTTAGGGGAATTAGCGGAATGATTGCAAGGGAGTTATGGGGATGGGGTGGGCCTGGGTAGGATGTCGGAGACTTGGTGCAGACTCGATGGGCTGAATGGTCTCCTTCTGCACTGTAGGGATTCTATGATAAATTTTGTATACCTTTCTAATAAGGAGTGGTAGTTGCTTGAGGATAATTGCACCAGGTTCCTCTGTCAACACAGTTTCTTGAAGAAAGTAAAAAAAATTGAAGTTTATTTATTAGTCACAAGTAAGGCTTACATTAACATTTCAATGAAGTTACTGTGAAAATCCCCTAGTTGCCACACTCTGGCACCTAACTATCACGTCTTTCAAACTGTGGGAGGAAACCGGAGCACCCGGAGGAAACCCACGCAGACACGGGGAGAACGTGCAAACTCCTCACAGCCAGTGACCTAAGCTGGGAATCGAACCCGGGTCTGAAGCACTTTGAGGCAGCAAAGCCAGCCCAAAAGAGTAAAGGCAGGAGAATTGAGGCCTCATTCTTACAGGAGGATCTGTGGCCCAGCGTTAGTGGAATTCCAGGAAGGGTGAGTGACCTTGTGAAATTATCCAAAATTGGCCCAAAAGTAAACAAAAGTAAAAGCGAATCATATTTACAACTTTGCTCTGCCTGTTGTGTGTGACGGTATTAGGGTTCTATTTGACACAAGACTTGAATCTCACTTGTCTTAACTGGTTTTGTATTCGATGAAGGAATGAATTTCATTAGAACAAGCTATTCATTAAATGTAAAACACAGCGCTGCCGGAGGCAAGGCTTTGGGCAATTGTCCTCATTCATTGACAGAGTTAATTCTGTTGATCAATTGGTCACTGAGTGTTAGATGAAAGCTGAGCAGATCTTGGACAAGAGTCTTTGTGCTATGAATCGGAATAATCTAGAGAACTTATTCAGTTCAGCAGCGGAATACGTAGCTTCAAACACTTGGCATTAAACACTTCCAGACACGTACATGCCGAAGGAGAGAGTCTGATGATCAACATGGATAAATTCTGAGCATTGGCCATGGAGACAAGTTAGGTCTGAAAGCAGATCTCCTCCAGCACTGTTCAGTTTGATGGTATACTATTTTATAAAAATGCAGATGTGATGAACACAAGTGTGATTGGAGAGTTGTGTTACGGGGAGTAAGGGTGATATTTATAAAGGTTGGCTCCACATGCAGAACGTCCAAATTTTACGATGGGATTTCCACCGCTTTGCTGATGGTCAGTCAGATGAAATACAAAGAGTGACATTGGAAATTGGATGGTGGGGGCGGTGGGGGGGCTGGAAGGTAGATTGAATGGGCCAAGTTACTTCATAGAAACCTACAATGCAGAAGGAGGCCATTCCGCCCATTAAGTCTGCACTCACTAATTGACAGAGTATCTTACCCAGGCCCTCTCCCCACACTATCCCCGCAACCCCACTAATTTACCATGGCTAATCCAACTAACCCACACATCTCTGGACAGTAAGGTGTAATTTAGCATGGCCAATTCACCTAACCTGTACATCTTTGGACTGTGAGGGGAAACTCAGGCACTTGGAGGAAACCCATACAGACACGGGGAGAACATGCAAACTCCATACAGACATGTGACCCCACACATTTACCATGGTTAATTCTGATAGCCAAGTTCCGCACACACAAGGACGGCCTCAACCGGGATATTGGGTTCATGTCACACTATCTGTAACCCCCACAGTTGCGTGGACCTGCAGAGTTTCACTGGCTGTCTTGTCTGGAGACAATACACATCTTTTTAGCCTGTCTTGATGCTCTCTCCACTCCCATTGTTTTGTTTCTTAAAGACTGGATTAGTTGTAAGTATTCGCATTCCAACCATTATTCATGTAAATTGAGTCTGTGTCTTTATAAGTTCTGTTTGTGAACAGAATTCCCACTCACCTGAAGAAGGAGCTTAGAGCCTCGAAAGCTTGTGTGGCTTTTGCTACCAAATAAACCTGTTGGACTTTAACCTGGTGTTGTTAAACTTCTTACTAATTCTAACCTACACAGCTTTGGTCACAAAGGAGCAATTTAGCATGGCTAATTTACCTAACCAACACATCTTTTGGACTGCGGAAGAAAATTGGAGCACCCGGAGGAAACCCACATAGGCGCAGGGGGAACCTGCAGACTTCTCACAGTCACCCAAGGCCGGAATCGAACCAAGGTCCTTGGCGCTGTGAGGCAGCAGTGCTCTGCACTGTGCCACCATGCCACCCATGGGACTGGTTAAAGTGCATTGCTTCCAGTTTTTGCCTAGTCCTTTGAACAAGCTTGGCCAACATGATCAGACAAAGGGTCATCTGGACTCGAAATGTCAGCTCTTTTCTCTCCTTACAAATGCTGCCAGACCTGCTGAGATTTTCCAACATTTTCTCTTTTGGTAACATGATCAGACTCCTTTTCAACATAGATATGTCAGTTATTTCCTGTTTCTGATCACCTACATGGGAGTTGATCTCTCATGCTATTATCGCTGGACTATTAATCCAGAAGCTCAGTTAATGTTCTGAGGACCCAGGTTCGAATCACGCCACGGCAGCTGGTGGAATTTGAATTCAATAAAAAATATTTGGAATTAAGAGTCTACTGATGACCATGAAACCATTGTCGATTGATGGAAAAACCCATCTGGTTCATGAATGTCCTTTAGGGAAGGGAATCTGCCATCCTTACCCAGTCTGGCCTACATAGAACATAGAACATAGAAAGCCACAGCACAAACAGGCCCTTCGGCCCACAAGTTGCGCCGATCACATCCCCACCTCTAGGCCTATCTATAGCCCTCAATCCCATTAAATCCCATGTACTCATCCAGAAGTCTCTTAAAAGACCCCAACGAGTTTGCCTCCACCACCACCGACGTCAGCCGATTCCACTCACCCACCACCCTCTGAGTGAAAAACTTACCCCTGACATCTCCTCTGTACCTACCCCCCAGCACCTTAAACCTGTGTCCTCTCGTAGCAACCATTTCAGCCCTTGGAAATAGCCTCTGAGAGTCTACCCTATCCAGACCTCTCAACATCTTGTAAACCTCTATCAGGTCACCTCTCATCCTTCGTCTCTCCAGGGAGAAGAGATCAAGCTCCCTCAACCTATCCTCATAAGGCATGCCCCCCAATCCAGGCAACATCCTTGTAAATCTCCTCTGCACCCTTTCAATGGCTTCAACATCTTTCCTGTAATGAGGTGACCAGAACTGCGCGCAGTACTCCAAGTGGGGTCTAACCAGGGTCCTATAAAGCTGCAGCATTATCTCCCGACTCCTAAACTCAATCCCTCGATTAATGAAGGCCAGTACGCCGTACGCCTTCTTGACCGCATCCTCCACCTGCGAGGCCGATTTAAGAGTCCTATGGACCCGGACCCCAAGGTCCTTCTGATCCTCTACACTGCTAAGAATGGTACCCTTCATATTATACTGCTGCTTCATCCCATTGGATCTGCCAAAATGGATCACCACACACTTATCCAGGTTGAAGTCCATCTGCCACTTCTCCGCCCAGTCTTGCATTCTATCTATGTCTCGCTGCAACTTCTGACATCCCTCCAAACTATCCACAACACCACCTACCTTGGTGTCGTCAGCAAACTTACCAACCCATCCCTCCACTTCCTCATCCAGGTCATTTATGAAAATGACAAACAGCAAGGGTCCCAGAACAGATCCCTGGGGCACTCCACTGGTCACTGACCTCCATGCAGAGAAAGACCCCTCCACAGCCACTCTCTGCCTTCTGCAGGCAAGCCAGTTCTGGATCCACAAGGCAACAGCCCCTTGGATCCCATGCCCTCTCACTATCTCAAGAAGTCTTGCATGGGGGACCTTATCGAACGCCTTGCTGAAGTCCATATAGACCACATCCACCGCTCTTCCTTCGTCAATGTGTTTGGTCACATTTTCAAAGAACTCAACCAGGCTCGTAAGGCACGACCTGCCCTTGACAAAGCCGTGCTGACTACTTTTGATCATACTAAACTTCTCTAGATGATCATAAATCCTGTCTCTCAGGATCCTCTCCATCAACTTACCAACCACTGAGGTTAGACTCACCGGTCGGTAATTTCCCGGGCTGTCCCTGTTCCCTTTCTTGAATATAGGAACCACATCTGCAATCCTCCAATCCTCCGGAACCTCTCCCGTCTCCATCGACGATGCAAAGATCATCGCCAAAGGCTCCGCAATCTCCTCCCTCACCTCCCACAGTAACCTGGGGTACATCCCATCCGGTCCCGGCGACTTACCAACCTTGATGCCATTCAATAGTTCCAACACATCCTCTTTCTTTATGTCCACATGCTCGATCCTTTCTGTCCACCGCAAACCAGCAGTACAACCACCCAGATCCCTTTCCACCGTGAATACCGAGGTAAAGTATTCATTAAGCAGCTCCGCCATTTCTAACGGTTCCGCACAAACTTTTCCCCCTTCACCTTTTAAGGGTCCTATGCCTTCACATCTCATCCTTTTACTCTTGACATATTTGTAGAAAGCCTTGGGATTCTCCTTAATCTTACCCGCCAAGGCCTTCTCATGACCCCTTCTCGCTCTCCTAATTTCCTTCTTAAGCTCCTTCCTCCATCCCGTATACTCCTCTAAATCCTTAACACCTCCTAGCTCTCTGAACCTTCTGTACGCCTCTCTTTTCTTATTCACCAGGTTCATCACAACCTTTGTGCACCACGGTTCCCGTACCCTACCAACACCCCCCTGTCTCATCGGAACGTTGTCATGCAGAGCTCCAGACAAACATTCCTTGAAAATCCTCCACTTTCCTTCGGTACTTTTCCCCAAGAATGCCTCCTTCCAATTTACCCGTCTAATTTCCTCCCTGATGACACTGTATTTCCCTTTACTCCAGAGAAACACTTTCCTAGCCTGCCTGATCCTATCTCTTTCCAATGCTATCGTGAAGGAGATAGAATTATGATCGCTATCCCCAAGATGCTCACCCACCGAGAGATCCTCCACCTGTCCAGGTTCATTAGCCAGCACCAGATCAAGTACAGCCTCTCCTCTAGTAGGCTTATCCACATACTGTGTCAGGAAACTCTCCTGGACACACCTAACAAACTCCTCTCCATCCAAACCCCTAGCCCTAGGGATATTCCAATCTATGTTTGGGAAATTAAAATCTCCCATCACGACAACTCTGTTATTCCTACATCTCTCCAGGATCTGTTTCCCCATCTGCTCCTCAACATCTCTGTTACTATTGGGCGGCCTATAGAAAACACCCAGCAACGTTACCGACCCCTTCCTGTTCCTAACCTCCACCCACAGAGACTCCGTAGTCAATCCCTCCACGGCGTCCACCTTCTCTACAGCCGTGACACTATCCCTGATCAACAGTGCCACTCCCCCCCCTCTCTTGCCTCCCTCCCTGTCCTTCCTGAAACATCTAAAACCCGGCACCTGAAGCACCCAGTCCTGTCCCTGAGACATCCAAGTCTCCGTAATGGCCACCACATCACAATTCGAAGCAGCAATCCACGCTCTAAGCTCATTCACTATATTCACTACACTCCTGGCATTAAAATAGACACATCTCAGACCTTCAGCCTGAGCACTTCCCTTCTCCATCACTCGTCTAACCTCCCTCTTACCCTGTTTACATTCCTTATCTATTTGCGAGCTAACCTCCTCGCTCTCAGTCCCCTCATTTCGATTCCCTCCCCCCAACCTTTCTAGTTTAAAGTCTCTCCAGTAGCCTTAGCCAAACTTCCCGCCAGGATATTGGTCCCCCTGGGATTCAAGTGCCACCCGTCTTTTTTAAACAGGTCACACCTGCCCCTAAAGAGGTCCCAATGATCCAAGTACCCAAATCCTTGTCCCTTGCTCCAGTCCCTCAGCCACGCATTCATTCTCCACCGATTCCTGTTCTCACTCTCCCGCGGCACAGGCAGCAATCCCGAGATTACTACCTTTGCATTCCTCTTTCTCAGCTGTCTACCTAACTCCCTATATTCTCTTTTCATGACCCCTTCCCTCTTCCTACCTATGTCAGCAGTACCTATATGCATCACGACCTTCGGCTCCTCTCCCTCCCCCTTCAGGATTTCTGGGACTCGACCAGAGACATCCCGGACCCCTGCACCAGGGAGGCAAACCACCATCCGAGAGTCCCGTCTGTGTCCGCAAAAACGCCTATCTGACCCCCTCACCGTAGAGTCCCCAATTAGCACTACCCTCCTTTCCTTACCCTTTTGCACTACTGGGCCAGGCTCAGCTCCAGAGACACTGCCACCGCTGCTTCCCCCAGGTGGGCTGTCCACCCCAGTAGTACTCAGACAGGAGTACTTATTATTAAGGGGCACATCCACCGGGGTGCTCACCATCAACCGAGCTTTCTCCTTCCTCACTGTTACCCAGTTACCCTCCTCCCGTGGTCCCGGTGTGACCACCTGCCGATAGCTCCTGTCAATGACCTCCTCACTATCCCTAACCCGGCGAAGGTCCTCGAGCTGCAATTCCAGTTCCCTAACATGGTCCCTTAGGAACCGCAGCTCAACACACCCAGCACAGATATGGTCGTCCGGGAGGCTAGGAGCCTCCAGGACCTCCCACATCCTACATTGGGAACAACATACTGGCCTCACACTCATAATTGCCCCTTTAAACACACAGGGAAAAAAAAAAAGTGAATGAAAATTTTAAACTTACCTTTCCTCCTCCTGTTTTCTCCAAAGCCCTGCTCTCACTGGGTCTTTTTTTTTAGGTTAGAGGAGGAGGGAGGGTGGGATACTCTACAAGTGTAGAGTATCGGGATTCCTCTCTGTTCCAATTTATTGGGGAAGAAAAAAAAATCTCTCTCTCCCAGACCTCCCTGCGCAACCACTTCCGGGTTTAGATATTTTTAAGAAAAAACCCGCGAAAAAGTAAGTTAAAAAATAACAGCGCTTACCCGCAGCACTCCTCTCGCGAATCTCTCCCTCTCTGCTGCACTTCCAAGACGCAATGAGGCCGATTCACTGAGGTGAGTAACTTTAAAAAAAAAAAAAATCTCTCTCTCCCAGACCTCCCTGCGCGACCACTTCCGGGTTTAGATATTTTTAAGAAAAAACCCGCGAAAAAGTAAGTTAAAAAATAACAGCGCTTACCCGCAGCACTCCTCTCGCGAATCTCTCCCTCTCTGCTGCACTTCCACACAGCAATGTGGTTGACTCCACACAGCAATGTGGTTGACTCTCAACTGCCCTCGGGCAACTAGGGATGGGCAATAAATGCTTGGCAGCCAGTGACACCCGTGTCCCATGAATGAATAGAACATAGAACATAGAACTGTATAGTACAGAACAGGCCCTTTGGCCCACAATGTTGTGCCGAGCTTTGTCTGAAACCCAGATCAAGCTGTTTCCTCTCTATCATCCCGAAGTACTCCATGTGCCTATCCAATAGCTTCTTAAATGTTCCTAAAGTTTCTGACTCCACTATCCTTGCAGGCAGTCCATTCCACACCCCAACCACTCTCTGAGTAAAAAACCTACCTCAGACATCCTTCCTATATCTCCCACCATGAACCCTATAGTTATGCCCCCTAGTTACCGCTCCATTCACCCAAGGAAATAGTCTTTGAACGTTCACTCTATCTATCCCCCTCATCATCTTATAAACCTCTATCAAGTCTCCTCTCAACCTCCTCCACTCCAAAGAGAAAAGCCCAAGTTCCCTCAACCTTTCCTCATAAGACCTACCCTCCAAACCAGGCAGCATCCTGGTAAATCTCCTTTGCACTCTTTCCAGTGTCTCCACATCCTTCTTGTAGTGAGGTGACCAGAACTGCACACAATATTCCAAATGTGGTCTCACCAAGGTCCTGTACAGTTGCAGCATAACCCCACAGCTCTTAAACTCAAACCCCTGTTAATGAACGCCAACACACTATAGGCCTTCTTCATGGCTCTATCCACTTGAGTGGCAACCTTCAGAGATCTATGGATATGAACCCCAAGATCTCTCTGTTCCTCCACATTCTTCAGAACCCTACCTTTGACCCTGTAATCCACATTTAAATTTGTCCTACCAAAATGAATCACCTCACATTTGTCAGGGTTAAACTCCATTTGCCATTTTTCAGCCCAGCTCTGCATCCTATCTATATCTCTTTGCAGCCTACAACAGCCCTCCACCTCATCCACTACTCCACCAATCTTGGTGTCATCAGCAAAGTTACTGATCCACCCTTCAGCCCCCTCCTCCAAGTCATTTATAAAAAATTTTTAAAAGCAGAGGACCAAGCACTGATCCCTGTGGCACTCCGCTGGTAACCGGTTTCCAGTCCAAAAATTTTCCATCCACCACCACCCTCTGTCTTCTGTTAGATAGCCAGTTACCTATCCAATCGGCCAAACCTCCCTCTATCTCACACATCCTTACTTTCTTCATAAGCCGACCGTGGGGGACTTTATCAATCGCCTTACTAAAATCCATGTATATGACATCAACTGCACTACCTTCATCTACACACTTAGTTACCTCCTCAAAAAATTCTATCAAATTTGTGAGGCAAGACTTGCCCTTCACAAATCCGTGCTGACTATCCCGGATTAAGCTGCATTTTTCTAAATGGTCGTGAATCCTATCCCTAAAGACCTTTTCCATCAACTTACCGACCACCGAAGTAAGACTAAGCGGCCTATAATTACCAGGGTCATTTCTATTCCCTTTCTTAAACAGAGGAACCACATTCGCCACTCTCCAGTCCTCTGGCACCACCCCCGTGGACTGTGAGGACGCAAAGATCAATGCCAAAGGCTCTGCTATCTCATCCCTTGCCTCCCAAAGAATCCTAGGATATATTTCATCAGGCCCAGGGGACTTATCAACTTTCAGTTTATTCAAAATTGCTCGTACATCTTCCCTCCGAACATCTACTTCCTCCAGCCTATCAGCCTGTGACACCCTCTCTTCCTCAAAAACATGGCCCCTCTCCTTGGTGAACACTGAAGAAAAGTATTCATTCATCACCTCTCCTATCTCTTCTGACTCTATGCACAAATTCCCACTGCCGTCCTTGACCAGCCCCAGCCTCACCCTGGTCATTCTTTTATTCCTCACATTAGAGTAAAAAGCCTTGGGGTTTTCCTTGATCCGATCCGCCAAGGACTTCTCAGGCCCCCTCCTAGCTCTCCTAAGCCCCTTTTTCAGCTCATTTCTTGCTAACTTGTAACCCTCCATCGAGCCTTGTTTTCTCAACCTAACCTACGCTTCCTTCTTCCTCTTGACAAGACATTCCACCTCTTTTGTGAACCATGGTTCCCTCACTCGGCCATTTCCTCTCTGCCTGGCAGGGACATACCTATCAAGGACACGCAGTATTTGTTCCTTGAAAAAGTTCCACTTATCATTAGTGCCTTTGCCTGACAATTTTTGTTCCCATCCTATGCTTCCTAATTCCCGCCTGATTGCATCATAATTACCTCTCCCCCAATTGTAAACTATGCCCTGCCGTATGGCCCTCTCCCTCTCCATTGCAATACAAGTGCCCTGCTTAATTCCTGAGCATCAATTATGCTGCATTTTGCCACTTTCTAGCTCCTGAGTTAGAAGGTTGTGGGTTTTTGTTCCGTTCTGGAGATTTAGGACAAAGCACAGGCTGAAACACTCAGCACAGCATTGAGGGACTGCTGCACCCCCTAACCTGTCAGCATAGTGCTGTCTTTTGAATGAAACCTGATACTGAGCCCCTATTTAGGTCAATGTAAATGACCCACATCACTGCTCAAGGACAAGCAAGAGAGTTCTCCCCGGTGTCCTGGCAAACATATATCCCTCAACCAACATCACTACAACTGATGTACTTGCCGCTGCAATTTGTGGGACCCGTGTTGTGTGCAAATTGGCTGGTGTATTTCCGACATTACACCAATGACTTGGCTTCAAAACCATTAGAAGAATTCATCAGTGCCATTCTGTGTCCTCTCAATAGATGTGCAGGTTAGGTGGATTGGCCATGCTCAATTGCCCCTTAGTATCAGGGGGATTGGCAGGGTAAATACGTGGGGTTACAGAGATAGGGCCTGGGTGGGATTGTTGTCAGTCTAGGCTCAATGGGCCGAATGGCTTCCTTCTGCATTGTAGGGATTCTATGATATCAAGGGAGGACAACCCATTTGTTGATATGTTGCCTGTTGTAACCTGCGCAAGGTGAATAATGGGTTTATGTTTGAGGAGGGAAGTTTGGCTGTCTGTAAGTTAAGAAAACACATTGTGCAAAATGAGTGATTCCACAGTTCATCATCGCTCCGGATGTCAGGCAGAAGACATTGATGTTTGGCGTAAAGAAATAATGACAATGTTTTCAGTTTGTAAAGGAATAAACAGAGAGTTCCCAAACCAAATAAGGTGAATGCCCAATAAATGAATGCAGTGTCATGAAAAACTTTAAGGCCCACAACATTTTTAAATAAAATACTAATGTATAACCACCATCACTAATTCAAAAATTGCCCATCAACTTGTAGCACTGAAGAGACATCCCATGAATTGTGAACTGCAGCAAGCTTATGTGTGACTTGCTCCATTCCACTTTAACCTCCCACCATCAATCTTCCTGTGAGTTCCGTGAAGTTGTTCCATTTTCAGATTACTCATTTATCAAACCCCCCAATGGAAATTTAACACTGTTAGTTAACAGTGACAAGTACCTTTTTAACACAATGACTGCCAAATCAAACTCCTTTATCTCGCAAGTAAACAGTTTTCCACAGGTGATTCCATTTTTTCAGATTGTGAGTGGTGTGAGGAGATTCAAAAATGTGTGAGAAACAGTTCTTGCATTTAACTTCAGCCTCTTCATACTTCTCTTCATTTCTTTCCCTCTCTTTATTTCTCTTTCTGTTGCTGATTTTTGAATTTGCCCTCCTTCATAGTCCTTCTGCTCTTCCCTCTCAACCCTTCCCATGAATTGGTTAAGGAGCGAGATTGTTAGTCCCGTCACTCACCAAGGTCCTGGATGTCCCGTTGCCCTGTTATCAGCTCACATTCCCCAGCAAACCTTGTGAACAAAACATTCTAAAACCTGAATCTGTGCCAACTAGCCTCAGTAACCGCAAGGTGGCTTGAACCAGCAAACCCTGACCGAGTGTAGGTTCAATTGTGAAGGAGGTTGATTCAATAGGGCTACTTTTTTTTTCCTCTCACTTTTCATGTAAGCTTCACATTGGAATACTTTTTACTGATTAAGTAGCAACGTTACGGCCTCCTCCAGATCCATATGCAGTAGTTAATGCTGGTTATGACAGAATGGGAGCAGTTTGATTAAGATGTGTAAGAGGCAATGGATTAGTGGCTGCAGTGAGGGCATTGTCGGAGTGCACAGGGGGGTTCTTAAGCTAAAGGGCTTGAATTTGGAAAATATGTACACAGTAGATAGGAAATATTTGCAGCCTGTCCATATTCAGGAACCAAATCATACCGGCGTAGGAAAGAATAATTTCAGGAACATTCCTGCACAGGGGATGTTAACAAAATGATTGAAAAGTGTTGGCAAAGATTATGTTCTCTGTATTTACTTCTGAACACAGTAAGCAGTCTCACAACACCAGGTTAAAGTCCAACAGGTTTATTTGGTAGCAAATACCATAAGCTTTCGGAGCGCTGCTCCTTGACGAAGGACGTTGGACTGGGGTGAACACAGTAAGAAGTCTCACAACACCAGGTTAAAGTCCAACAGGTTTATTTGGTAGCAAATACCATAAGCTTTCGGAGCGCTGCTCCTTGACGAAGGAGCAGCACTCCGAAAGCTTATGGTATTTGCTACCAAATAAACCTGTTGGACTTTAACCTGGTGTTGTGAGACTTCTTACTGTGTTCACCCCAGTCCAACGCCGGCATCTCCACATCATGTTTACTTCTGAAACCAGAGTGATGATCATTTTTTTTTGCTGCAGAAATTTTGGGTTGGATTTTGTGGCAAAGCTGCAGACATACACATGAACATACAAACTAGGCACAGATTGTAGGCCATTCGGCCCCTCCATGGTTCCCAGTAGCAGCACGTGAGGTGGGTGCTGTTCCTGCTCAGTCATTCAGTGGACGGATGCACAGGATCCCATAGTGGTCGGTGAATTGATTTACATAAGGCACAGAGCTGACACGGGAATGCATGCTGTGAAGTCAGGGGACAGCTGACAATGTGGAAAGTTCAGATGCTTCATTAAAAATGCTTCATTGTTGCTGCACAGAGACGACCCTACATTAAAAAAAAAAATTCATCATGGGATGTGGGTGTCGCTGGCTAGGCCAGCATTTATCGCCCATCCCTAACTGCCCTTGAGAAGGCGGTGGTGAGCTGCCTTCTTGAGCCGCTGCAATCCACGTGGTGTAGGTACACCCATGGTGCTGTTAGGGAGGGAGTTCCGGGATTTTGACGCAGTGACAGCGAAGGAACGGCGATATATTCCCAAGTCAGGATGGTGTGCGACTTGGAGGGGAACTTCAGGCGGCAGTGTTTCCATGTTTCTGTTGTCCTTGTCCATCTGGATTTCTTTTTTTATCAGTGTCACAAGTAGATTTACATTAATACTGCAATGAAGTTACTATAAAAATCCCCGAGTCGCCACACTCCAGCACCTGTTCGGGTACACTGCGGAAGAATTTAGCATGGCCAATGCACCTAATCAGCACGCCTTTCAGACTATAGGAGGAAACCGGAGCGCCGAGAGGAAAGAACAAAGAACAAAGAACAGTACAGCACAGGAAACAGGCCCTTCGGCCCTCCAAGCCTGTGCCGCTCCTTGGTCCAACTAGACCAATCGTTTGTATCCCTCCATTCCCAGGCTGCTCATGTGACTATCCAGGTAAGTCTTAAACGATGTCAGCGTGCCTGCCTCCACCACCCTACTTGGCAGCGCATTCCAGGCCCCCACCACCCTCTGTGTAAAAAACATCCCTCTAATGTCTGAGTTATACTTCGCCCCTCTCACCTTGAGCCCGTGACCACTCGTGAACGTCACTTCTGATCTGGGAAAAAGCTTCCCACCGTTCACCCTATCCCCTTCATAATCTTGTACACCTCTATTAGATCTCCCCTCATTCTCCGTCTTTCCAGGGAGAACAACTCCAGTTTACCCAATCTCTCCTCATAGCTAAGACCCTCCATACCAGGCAAACCTTCTCTGCACTCTCTCTAACGTCTCCACGTCCTTCTGGTAGTGCGGCGACCAGAACTGGACGCAGTACTCCAAATGTGGCCTAACCAGCGTTCTATACAGCTGCATCATCAGACTCCAGCTTTTATACTCTATATCCCGTCCTATAAAGGCAAGCATACCATATGCCTTCTTCACCACCTTCTCCACCTGTGTTGCCACCTTCAAGGATTTGTGGACTTGCACACCTAGGTCCCTCTGTGTTTCTATACTCCTGATGACTCTGCCATTTATTGTATAACTCCTCCCTACATTATTTCTTCCAAAATGCATCACTTCGCATTTATCCGGATTAAACTCCATCTGCCACCTCTCTGCCCAATTTTCCAGCCTATCTATATCCTGCTGTATTGCCCGACAATGCCCGAAACCCACACAGACAAGGGGAGAACGTGCAGACTCCGCACAGACAGTGATCCAAGCCAGGAATCAAACCCGGGTCCCTGGGACTGTAAGGCAGCAGTGCTAACCACTGTGTCACCGTGCCGCCTATTCAGATGGTAGTGGTCTCAGATTTGGACGATGCTGTTTAAGGAGTCTTGGTGAGTTGCTGCAGAGCATCTTGTAGATGGCACACAAGGTTGTCACTGTGCATCAGTGGTGAAGTGATTGAATATTTCTGGCTGGGGTACAAATCAAGCGGGCTGCTTTGTGCTGGATGGTGTTGAGTTTGTTGAGTGTTGTTGCAGTTGCCCTTGTCCGGCCGAGTGGTCAGTATTCCATCACATTCGTGGCTTGTGACTTGTAGTTGGTGGACAGGCTTTGGGGAGTCAGGAGGTGAGTTACTTGCTGCAGGATTTCCAGCCTCTGACCTACTCTTGCAGCCAGAGTATTGTCTACTGCCTGCAAGGAGGAATCCTTTCCTTCCCACTGTTTGGAACTGTTCTGCAGTTGCTGCTTCTCCTTGACTATGAGTTCCAATCAACCAAGGAACTGACGAGGAGGCTTCATCATGAATGGGAGAACGAAGACCATTCTGGCCGTACGATTCAGCAATGCCTCCCTATTTGATCTCCACAAGGTTGCAAGCGCAAGCTGTGATTTCCTTTCCAAGGGATGGGAGCAGGAATTTCAATTCTTCCAGTGCCTATTCAGGGTTTTTTCCTCCACTACCCTTTCAGGCAGTTAGTTCCAGATACTTACCACACACTGGGTGAAAACATTTTCCCTCATGTCTTCTCCAATCCAAACACTTTAAATCTACATCTCCTTATCTCTGACCTCTTGCGAAGGGACACAGCTACTTCCTATGCAGCATATCCAAGCCCCACATAATCTTGTGCATCTCAATCCAATCTCTCTTCGGCCTCCTGTGTTTCAAGCCTATTGTCCAATCTTTCCTCATCGCTGCAGGTTTCCCGTCCTGACAACATCCTTGTAAATCTCATATGGGCAGCACGGTGGCACAGTGGTTAGCGCTGCTGCCTCACAGCGCCAGGGACCCGGGTTCGATTCCTGACTTGGTGTCACTGTCTGTGTGGAGTCCGTGTGTTCTCACCGTGTCTGCGTGGGTTTCCTCCGGGTGCTCCGGTTTCTTCCCACAGTCTGAAAGGTATGCTGGCTCGGTGCATTACCTCTGCTAAATTCTCCCTCAGTGTACCAGAACAGGCGCCGGAGTGTGGCGACGAGGGGATTTTTACAGTAACTTCATTGCAGTGTTAATGTAAGCCTTGTGGTGATACTAATAAGCAAGCTTAGAACTCCTCTGCACCCTCTATATTGCTGTTCTACCCTTTCTGTAAAGGGGTGACCAGAACTGCACACAGTACTCAAGTTGTAGCCTAATTAGTGTTTTATAAAGTTCCAGCATAACCTCCCTGCTCTTAGATTCTATGGCTCCACTAATAAAGCAAAATATTCCATATGCCTTCAGAACCAATTTATCAATCTGTCCTGCTACCTTCAGGGATTTGTGGACATTCACTCCAAGGTAATTAACCCTCAGCAGATCATTAAAATGATACTTAGACTGCATTAGAGCAGCAGAGTTTGAGACAGTAGATCAGGAAATAAACTATTACTGCAGAAACCTGAAAACTGGGGCTATACTTGGGAAATATTGAAGGAACTGGAACAGCAGGAAGGCAGGGGTCAGAAGAAACATCAGGAGGCCCTTGAAGCAATCCCCTTGAAACTTGAATTAAATCATAGCTAGTTTGTATCTAGACCCATTCTCATAGATCTCATAGAAACTTATAAAATTCTAACAGGGTTAGACAGGGTAGATTCAGAAAGAATGTTCCCAATGATGGGGGAGTCCAGATCTAGAGGTCATAGTTTGAGGATAAGGGGTTAAACTTTAAAAACTGAGGCGAGGAAAAATTTCTTCACCCAGAGGGTGGTGAATGTGTGGAATCCACTACCACAGAAAGTAGTTCAGTCTAAAAGAAAGAACAGAGAACAAAAAAAATTACAGCCCAGGAAGAGGCCCCTTGGCCCTCCAGGCCTGTACCGACCATGCTGCCCATGTGAATTAAAGACCCCTACCCTTCTGCGGATTATATCCCCCTATTCCTATCCTATTCATGTATTTGTCCAGATGCCCCCTAAAAGTCACTATCGTGTCTGCTTCCACTACCTCCTCTGGCAGTGAGTTCCAGGCACCCACCACCCTGTGTGTAAAAAACTTGCCTTGTACATCTCCTTTAAACCTTGCCCCTTGCACCATAAACCTATGCCCCTAGTAATTGACTCTTCCACCCTGGGAAAAAGCTTCTGACTATCCACTCTGCCCATGTCTCTCATAATCTTGTAGACTTATTTTTGTGTGATTTCAAGAAGAAGTTAGATATAGCTCTTGGGGCTAAAGGGATCAAGGGATATGGGAGGAAGGGGGGATTCAGATATTGAAATTGATGAATAGCCATGATCAAAATGAATGGTGGAGTAGGCTTGAAGGGCTGAAGGACCTACTCCTGCTTCTAATTTCTATGTTTCCATGCTTCCACTTACCTTGGTTCTCTAACTCTTAATAGCCAAGTCTAATTAAAATCTAACCATCACAGTTTTGAAATATTCAGTTGACTCCCTCAGTCTGAGGAGCCTTTCAGGTGAGAAAGTGTCAAATTTCCAATGAGCTCTGTTGAGACCATCCCTGGATAGTCAAGCTCTCTTTTTAATGTTATGCACCACAATGCCTGCCACACATACATGCACACACACACACACACACCGCCCTTGTTTGAGACTTTAAGGAATAGTTACTCATCAATTCTCCTGTCAAATCTTTTAATAACCTTAAACACCAGACTTCAGAGTGAAGATTGATAGCATTAACATCTTTCAGTGACCAGAGTTGGCCTAATACTGATAACCAACTGAACACAATTAAAGAAGGCTTTAGTTTTGGAGATGGGTTACCTTTCTCCAGAGGATGAAGCTCCAGTGTGACTCAGTTTATAAATTTGTTCAAAATGTTGCTTGCCATCAGAGCTAAAATAAGACAATAATATCATTCTATTCTAATGCTTTCCTGACATTCATTGGTTGCTCCTTGCAGTTTGGATGATCAATGGTCTATCTTTTTACATACCAATGTGTTTTTTTTCTTTCCAAGTAGGGCCTACAGGCATAGTCTAGTTATGTTACTTGTAATTACGGTGATACCCATTCATTCACCATTTAATTTAAAATGGACGGATGTACTTTCACTCTTTGTGATAGGTTGACTGTGCTGTCCAATTATAGTTATCTTTATGGACAAGATTGTATTGGGAGCACAGGTATGTCCTCAAGGGAAATTGAAAACTGACTCCCCTACGAAATTGATGTTCTTGGTGAGAAATTACACTGCCACGTCACTACAAAACTATTTCTTCCCCCCGGAATTAAAGTTGCCCATTGTAAATCAGCAGTTCCCGATGGGACATTATAAACTCTGAATGCTTTGGCTGAGAAACCCAATAGAACTGATTCAATGAGACAGAAATTATCTTTTTTTTTGTAAGTCTGGAAAGGAACTGGATATTTGCTGGTATGAGAATGAGAGTAGAACTGGCCTGTGAGCTATTCAAGATCTACTGACATTTCTGATTCAAGATGAGCAAGATTGAAATGAATTATTAGTT
The DNA here is from genome assembly GCF_964213995.1 of Mustelus asterias. NCBI lineage: Eukaryota > Metazoa > Chordata > Chondrichthyes > Carcharhiniformes > Triakidae > Mustelus > Mustelus asterias. The sequence continues at coordinate 133,377,029 of NC_135804.1, forward strand.
CCAGGTATAATCAAAAAATTCTAGTCAATTTTCCCCTGGTGTTGGTCAAGGTTTATTGGTAGAATGGCTTCAGGAACCCTTTTCCATGGTGTCCCTTAGTGTCCAGAACCTGAAACTACTCTACGTTAGGAACTAGATCAGAAACTCCAAAGTATATTGTGAAGTTGGCCTAGACCCCAACTTTCTTTGATTTTGGCATTAGGGTGAGCGAAAGGTATTTTGCTCCAGGTCTGATTCTACTGACCTACTAGGAAGCTTTGATTAAAAAACAAACTTTATTTAACAACACAGTTAAAATATAACAAAAATAAGCAGTGTAACTTTTATCAATTGAAATATTAAACATGAAAAGGTATAATTCTTAACAGTGAGGTATCTCTAGAGTTCCAATGTAAGCAATATCCCACAGATTATACACCCATGCAGGCGGCATGCTAGCACAGTGGTTAGCACTGCTGCTTCACAGCGCCAGGGACCTAGGTTCGATTCCTGGCTTGGGGCACTGTCTGTGTGGAGTTAGCATGTTCTCCCCATGTCTGCGTGAGTTTCCTCTGGATGCTCCGGTTTCCTCCCACAGTTTGAAAGACCTGCTGGTTAGGTGCATTGACCCAAAAAAGCACTGGACTGTGGCAACTAGGAGAATTTCACAGTAACTTCATTGCAGCGTTAATGTAAGCCTTACTTGTGACTAATAAATAAACTTTACTTCACTCTTCAGAATCAGGGAAAAACAGTTATGCTCACATAAGTGCGATATTTCCAGCTTTTTCACCCCTCTGGACAGGTACAGAAAGACACCTGTCTTCTGACATCCATTCAGCAGCTTCAAGAGAAAGGGACTTACTTCCTGTTAGATCCCAGTCCCCAAACCAGAAAGAGAAAGAGACACAGAGAAAACAATTTCTCTTTAAAGATCCCAAGTAGCTATTGACTTGATTTCTTTATGTAAGCCCGGTCATATTATTTTTGTGTCAATCAACCTAATCAAGCCCTACTCTGAAAACCTCCGGGAAAACATTAAAATAACAGAACAGTATTAGCCCAGATTAAAACAAACATGTTAACAATTAAGATCAATTATGCTGCTGCAGTAACTACATGTAAATGCCGGTAACAAATAAAGCAGTGCCAATAAATAGCACTAAGTGCTTAAAGAAAAACTGCACAAGAAACATGACACAAATACATTTTTTAAAGGCACAGTATCATCACAATTCCAATGGTTGATGTCAAATTATAGGGGATATATTGACACAGCAATTTGGAATACTGACATACAACCAACAGTAATGAAAACAGAAAGTAGGGATTTATCTAGAAAATATATGAGCACAATATTCCTTAATGATATCTAGATGATCAAGCTTGTCCTCAGTAAATATGCTTGGAGTAAATGCCATTTTATATGTTCATGCCACACATCCAGTTTTAGATGATCCAAGTTTAAGGGGTGGAGCGTTGGCACAGTGGTCAGCACTGCTGCCTCAAAGCACCAGGGACTTGTGACTGTCTCTGTGAAGTTTGCACATTCTCCCCATGTCTGCATGGTTTTCGTCCACGTGCTCCAGTTTCCTTCCACAGTCCAAAGATTTGCGGGCCAGGTTGAATGGCCATGCTAAATTGCTCCTTTATTGTTAGGGGGATTAGGAGGGTTCATATATGGGGTTACAAGGATAGGAACTGGGTCGGATTGTTGTCGGTGCAGGCTCGATGGGCCAAATGGCCTCCTTCTGCACTGTAGATTTTATGATTCTGTGAAGCATAATGAGTTTACCTATTGGAAGAATAGCTTGGTCATACCTAGATTAGAAATTATGCATGAAATTGAAATATTTTCAATCTTTGTGTCTTGGCTATCCGTAGAAATGACCGGCTATCAAATGTGTTTAGAGAACAGAGCAACTTTGGGAACTTTGATTCATTGGTGAAGAATCCCTTGTGAAAGATATGAATAAAACAATGGACAGTTTTTCATGTGTGAAGCAGCACAGTGGCACAATGGTTAGCATTGCAGCTTCACAGTGCCAGGGACCCAGGTTCAATTCCCGGCTTAGGCCACTGTCTATATGGAGCCTGCACATTCCCTGTGTCTGCGTGGGTTTCCTCCGGGTGCTCCGGTTTCCTCCCACATTTCAAAAGATGTACTGGTTAGGTGCATTGGCCATGCTAAATTCTCCCTCAGTGTACACAAGCAGGTGCTGGAGTGTGGCAACGAGGGGATGTTCACAGTAACTTCATTGAAGTGTTAACATAAGCCTAATTGTGACACTAATAAACTTTATATTGGTGTCCTGGCCAATATTTACCTCTTTACCAGCTGTACGAATAAACAGATGTTTTGGTTATTACCACATTGCCGCTCATGGGAGCTTACTGTTCACACCTTGGTTTCTGTGTTTCCTGCATTACAATAGTGACTTCCTTGGAATGTCCGGAGGTTGTGAAAGATGCTATGTAAATATAAATCTTTTCTTTAACTAGTAACTGCTTACTATGCACAATAATAGATTGCGGAAGCAATGGCAACAATGAGATTGGAATATTTTGAAAATAAATCATAGGGGGCTTTCTGGAAATATCCTGAATAAGTCATAAATCTGATAAGAGATTGGGAGAATTAAAAGTCTTTAATACTTCAATAATTTCCACAGAATAAATGCACAATTGTTCTGTGATGTGCCACAGAATCATAAAATCACAGAATCTCAGGATCCGACAGTGCAGAAGAGGCCCTTCGGCCCATCGAATCTCCACTGATGCATGAAAGGCCCCGATCGGCCCACCTAATCCCACTTGCTAGCACTTGGCCCATAGCCTTGAATGTTGTGGCATGCCAAGTACTCACCCAGGTACTTTTTAAAGGATGTGAGACAAAGAACAACAAAGAACAATACAGCACAGGAACAGGCCCTTCGGCCCTCCAAGCCCGCGCCGCTCCCCGGTCCAGGATTGAATCCTGAATCCAGGATCCCCGCCCAATTTTCCAGCCTATCTACATACCAATATCCTATCCACCGAGCTGTCCCTCACAGCTACGATGCTTTGTTCATTACAACCTATTAACTTACCCCCACCCCCCCATTCCAGACCATGTGATCTCCAGGGAGAGGCGAAAACCCAGAGTGAAAAACCCCAGGGCCAATATGGGGAAAAAAAATCTGGGAAATTCCTCTCCGACCCCCTGAGGCGATCGAAACGAGTCCAGGAGATCACAATGGCCCCGATCGGAAAATGCTTCCCAACCCTAGTCATTTCCACTTCCACGAACACCATATGAATTCCCTGCCCCCGAGACAGGTTCCCAACTATCCGCAGTCTCACTCTGTACTGGCACCAGCAAGATGATCGTAGAATGAAGCCTTGAAACGAGAAACCAGGAACAATTAGCCCGCGCCGCTCCCTGGTCCAAACTAGACCACTCTTTTGTATCCCTCCATTCCCACTCCGTTCATATAGCTGTCTAGATAAGTCTTAAACGTTCCCAGTGTGTCCGCCTCCACCACCTTGCCCGGCAACACATTCCAGGCCCCCACGACCCTCTGTGTGAAATATGTCCTTCTGATATCTGTGTTAAACCTCCCCCCCTTCACCTTGAACCTATGACCCCTCGTGAACGTCACCACCGACCCGGGGAAAAGCTTCCCACCGTTCACCCTATCTATGCCTTCCCGCTTCCACCACCCTCCAAGGCAGCGCATTCCAGACCGTCACCAACTTCTGGGTAAAAATGTTTTTCCTCAAATCACCCTTAGGCCTCCCACCTCTCACTTTTAACTTGTGTCCCCTCGTAACTGACCCTTCAACTAAGGGGAACAGCTGCTCCCTATCCACCCTGTCCACGCTCCTCATAATCTTGAACATCTCAATCAGGTCACCCTTCAGTCTTCTTTGCTCCAAGCTCATCCAGCCTCTCCTTATAACTTAAATGTTCCATCCCAGGCAGCATCCTGGTGAATCTCCTCTGCACCCCTTCCAGTGCGTTCATGTCTTTTCTATAACGTGGCGACCAGAACTCCAGTGCTCCAGCTGTGGCCTCACCAAAGTTCTGTATAATAACATCATGACCTCTCTGCTTTTGTAATCTATACCCCGATTGATGAGGTATAGATTACAAAAGCAGATTACATGGAATTACTAAAAGATTTAGGTCATTCAGCCCATCTAATTCACCCCAATGGGACAGAAGCACGTGAATCCAGAGGCTGAACGCATGCTTTTACCATCAGAATTGACCCTAGAACTGGATGGAGAAGACACAAATGGAAGCACTCTGTACGTAGTTTGTGTTAGTTAATAACTAGTTGTTGTCATTGTTCACCTGGTAGTCACTAATCATTACGATTATTACAGAAGTAATGTTTCTTTCTTTCCTTTATTCTTCCATGGGATGTGGGATGATTCAATTTGTGGCACATCCCTGGTTGCCCTTGAACTGAATGGTTTGCTTGGCCATTTAGTTAAGAGGGTAGTTAAGAGCCTCAAGATTCAACATTGCTGTGGCTCTGGAGTCACACGTACACTAGACTAGGTAAGGGGCCCTTCTCGAAAGGGCAATTGTCAACCAAATGGGTTTTTGCGACAATCAATGAAAGAAGTCATGATTACTATCACTGAGACCTGAGATAATGAGAATTGTAGTGCGAGGTAACATAATTAGGAAGTCTTGAATCACAACAGTGATTTATTGAATGATAGTTAAAACTGTATACAAACAATCTCAGTACAGATATAGGCCTATTCCCACTGACTCACATTGCAGGTTTCCACCTACCAGCACCCATACCCTAATGCCCAAACGGTTGAGGTTCACACTCTTCTTTCTGAAGGCCCCAGGAGGGTCATGTGACCTACGACAACCATCCCTTAAAGGGGCAATGTTACCACAGTGAGGTCACATATCTTCAGAGCATTAACCTGGGGCTCTGGATTAAGAGTTCAGTGTCATTACAACGATGCCACTATCTCCTCTTCCTCTGGGCTAATGACCCAGAGACACAAGTGCATATCTCACCACGGCAGATGGGGAAATTCAATTAATTAAATGAATTTGGAATTAAAGGACTTAAAAAGCTAGTCTCAATACTGGCGACCCTACAAAATTAAAAACAGAAATCCATTCAGTTCAGTAATGCCCTTTAGGGAAGGAAATCTGTTGTCCTTATCTGGTCTGGCGATGACTCTCCCCTCACAGCAATGTCATTCGCTCTTAATTGCCCTCTGAAGTGGGCTATAGCAAGATACTCAAGCGGGATTTTCCAGCCCTGCCCACCACCGGGGATCGTTCAGTCCCGCTGCACGTTAACGGACCTTTGGCTGACCTGCCGCATCTCTCGTGGTGGGTCCCATCACGACAGAATTGGAAAATCATGGTCTTAGTTGTATCCAAGAAGTGGGTTCACTCGCACCCTCTCAACAGTAATTAGGAATCAGCAATAATTGGGTTTTAATTGATTGTGACACCCACACCCTGTGAATGAATATTTTAAAATGTCCAACTTTCTATTTCTCAAGGAGCATTCTACAGTCATATCAAGACAGGGAACAGGGTGATGATCTATGATCCTGAAAATTTGATTTCTCCTCTAAGGCAAAGTACTTGGGAACTTGTGTTTGGAAAGGTGTGTTTTATTTTTCACTTCCAGGCACAATATGTTCCAGCACAGCCCAATGTTCTCCTTTCAGATTTAATTTTTCTAGATTTTTGTGCATCAGATCTGTTCTATTTCCACACTATTCTCTGGAAGTTCAGTTAACAAAATGACCTAAAGCTGAGTACATACAAGTTATGGGAATTAATGTGAACTCTGACCTTTAGCCACTCAGATCATTTCAAAAAGACACTTGCCTTTATATAGCGCTTTTCATCACCACGTAGATGTCAGAAGTTACTTCAAAAGTTAGTGAAGTGAGAACGGAGGAAATTGGAGCAGGAGTAGACCATTCAGCCCCTCGAGCCTGCTCTGCCATTCAATAAGATCGTAGCTGATAATGGTCATTTTCCCCGACTATCCCTTGACGTTTTTACCATCTAGAAATCAATCTATCTCTGTCTTGAACATACTCAATGATTGAGTCTCCACAACCAACTGAGGTAGAGAATTCCAAAGATTCAGTAATTCCTCCTCATCTCAGTCCTAAATGGCCTAAATAGCCTATCTCTTATTCTGAGTGGGGGGGGGGGGGGGTGATGGGATTTTCGGTACAACTCACCATGTGTTTAGTGGTAGCAGAGGCCATTGGCCGCCGATGAGATTGTCTGGTCCCACTATTGTCAATGGGGTTTCCCATTAAATGCACCCCTCGCCACCAGAAAACCCAGGGTACACTGTTGGTGCAGTGCAGTGTCTTTTTGAAATGATCTGAGTGGCTAAAGATCAGAGTTCACATTAATTCCCATAACTTGTATGTACTCAGCTTTAGGTCATTTTGTTAACTGAACTTCCAGAGAATAGTGTAGAAATAGAACAGATCTGATGCAGTGTGAACAGCTAGAAAATTCCGGTCTGTGTCTCCGGGTTCCGCATCCCCCAGCTAGGAAAAACATCCTTCCTCCAGCTACCATGTCGAGCCCTGCAGGAATTTTGTATGTTTCAATGAGAGCATCTCATTCTTCTAAATTCTGGCCAAAGTCCTCAATCTCTCCTGATTGGACAATCCTGCCATCCCAGGAATCAGTCTGGTGAAGTTTTCTTGCACTCCCTCTATGGCAAGAATATCCATCCTTAGGTAGGAACACTAAAACTATACACAATACTCCAGATGTTGCCTCATCACCAAGAGTTAATACAATTGCAGCAAGCCTTTTCACTCCCGCAATCAAATCCTCTTGTTAACATAGGCCAGCAATACCTTGCTGCACCTGAATGTTTAGCTGTAGCAACTTTAATCAGGCAGTTGAGGTTGGCCAGTTAGAATATGGACTCCCTGACTAAGGGCCAAATTGATGGGCCAATCAGGGAGCCTCTTGCTTTGTATTTAAACGGGAGTGTCAGTTCCTCTGGGACTCCTAGTGTAGACAGCTAACTGAAAGCATTCTGTATGCTGTTGTCAAACTTGTAAATAGAGGGATTTTGGTGAAGGGACTTCTTGCCTCCAAGGACTTATTGCATTAGCTTTCAGTGATTTATGAACTAGGACACCTTTTGGAAATCAACACTTCCCAATATCTCACCATTTAAGAAATTTCCTACATTTCTGTTTTTCCTAACATGTCTTTTTTCCCACTATATTCCCTCTGTCCCTGCCCACTCACATAGCCTGTCCAAATCCTCTTGAAGCCTCCTTGCATCCTCCTTGCAACGCACATTCCCATTGGGGTTGGTGCCATCAACAAATTTGGAAATATTACATTTAGTCCCAATATCTAAGTCATTGAATAGCTGGGGCCTGAGCACTGATCCTTGCAGTACCTCACTAGTCACAGCCTACCAACCTGAGAGCAACCCATTGTTTCCTATCATTTTGGCAATTTTGATTTGACTTGATTTGATTTATTTTTGTCACATGTTTTGGGGTACAGTGAAAAGTATTTCTTCTTGGGGGCTACACAGACAAAGCATACAGTTCATAGAGTACATGGGGGAAAGAAAGGAGAGGGTGCAGAACGTGGTGTTACAGTCATAGCTAGGGTGTAGAGAAAGATCAACTTAAAGTAAAGTAGGTCAATTCAAAAGTCTGATGGCAGCAGGGAAGAAGCTGTTCTTGAGTCGGTTGGTACATGACCTCAGACTTTTGTATGTAACGCCATCTATTATCTCTACAGCCATCTCCTTCAGCACTCTGGCATGTAGATCATTCAGCCAAGGGGCTTTATCAACTTTCAGATTCCATTAGTTTCTCCAGGATCACTTTTTTTTTAACTAATACTCATTTCTTTCAGTACCTCATTCCCTCTCGTCCCTTGGTTCTCTAAGATTTATGTGAGGTTTTTTGTATCTTCCTTCATGAAGACAAATACATTTGTTTCATTTCTCCGTTATTTAATTCGTTATTGAAATGTAGTCACTTCTGGAATATAGAAAATGCAGCAGTTAATTTCCACACTGTGAGATCCTGCACAGAGCAATCATATAATGACCAGATATTGTGTCTTAATAGATGCCAATTGAAGGTTAAATATTAACTGGGACACTGATGTGAATTTCCCAACTCTTCTTCAAAACAATGGCATCTTGCATCCACCTACGAGGGCAGATAGAGGCTTGATTTAGTGTCTCACCTAAAAGACAGTAGGTGAGATTTTCCAGTAATTTCTGCCACAAGACTGGAAATCCCTGCCTGAGGTCAATGGACCTTTAAATGGTCCATCAAATTTTCAGTCCCGCCCATGATGTTTGCTGCAGTGCGCGGGACCGAAAATTTACCCCAGCATCTCTGACAGTGCAGCATTCCCTCAGTATTGCAATGGGATTGTCATCCTCGGTTTTTCCGCTGGTGTGGGCATACAAAGCCACAACCTTCTGATTTAGAAGCAAGAACATTACCCATTGAGTCAAGATGTTTAGCTGGGCTTGTAAATGGGCAAGCAGCCCCCCAGCTTGAAACTGGTAAAAAAGTTGCTTTACTATAAAAATCAGGGCCCTTATGCCATTTATGGGGATGGATGGGGGAAGTGCAACAAAAAAATGCCTGAAAGACTTTTTGCATCTTTTTTCATGGTGCAGATAGTTTGTGAATGCACGTTCCAGCTCCACAAAATGACTGCCAATTCAGGCTTGTCCTCATCACCCATCCCTTGCCTTTCCCTCTGCATAGAGTCATAGAATCCCTACAGTGCAAGAGGAGGCCATTTGGCCCATCAAGCCTGCACTGACAACGATCCCACTCAGGCCCTATCCCCATAACCCCACGTATTTACCCCGCTAATCTCCCTGACGTTAAGGGACAATTTAACATGGCCAATCAACCTAACCCGCACATCTTTGGAATGTTGGAGGAATCCGGAGGAAACCCATGCAGACATGGGGAGACCATGCAAACTCCACACAGACAGTTACGCAAGCCTGGAATTGAACCTAAGTCTCTGGAGCTGTGAGACAGCAGTGCTAACCACTGTGCCACCGTGCCACCCAAATCATGCTCCACATCCTCTCATGCTCCCACCCTGCTTCCATCACAAGGTCATACCTGCTACCTGGCTTGGCACTGAAGCCAACGAGGTCGCACCAGGCTTTGAGCTGTGAGCTGCATTGGGTTGGGGCATGGTCACCCTCAACATTGCCATTTCCATTTCAATGAAAGCTTTTGCTGAATATAACTTAGCAGAGACATGAGATTCCATTGACATTATAGCACAGGGAGAAGACCATTCAGCCCAATTGTCCATATGTTGGGTGAAGCTCCTCCATCACTTCACCACCTCACCCTTAACAGCTTTCCCGAGTTGTTGCCTGCTTTGGACACAGGCAGGATTTCAACACCCAAGATGTCAGGAAAGGTTTTTTAAAAAAACTGATGGACTATTATACTGTGAAAAACTTGCATCATTTATATATGAGGTTTCTCTGTTCTACAAACACATTAATAGAAAATTCTGTACAAAATCTACACAGAATCTCTAAGCAAAGAATATCTAAGATTGTTGAAAAGATCAATGGCTCACAAACAAAACCTCATATTATTTTAATGAATGCTGAGTGCAGGATGCAGGAAGGTTAAGGGCACACTGACTTTCTGACTCTAAGATATAGCTTTCAGCAAGTTCTTTGCTCCTGAGATTCAAAACTACAAAGAAGTCGAAAAATCCCGGTGATTATCAAAGAATCTAATTAGACTTAAGTACGGGCTGATCATCAAGAAATGGAGATGGAAGCTGACAAGGCCATTAGCTACTAAATTGATGGTGAGTGCATTAATTCTGCAATGCCCCCCCTCCCCCGCCCCCCAATGCCCCACCTCCCCAGAATATTGGATTGTGATGCATTCTTAAACATGTTAAGCTTTTTTCATCTCAAACCAATGTTGAGGCTACATTTAAAACTATTGGGTGAAAAATATTAACAAACTGGAAAAAACATTCAATACCAAGTTTTAAAAATCAAGGAACTTGGCATTACGTTCCCTATTAAATTTCATGCTTGTTCCCCCCACTCTCTTTGTCTCAATATTCGCTGTTTAGCTTACAACATACGAAATCTCCTCCACACATGCCCCTTTCATCTCCTTTAACATCTTCATAAACCATCTCTTTGACCACACACTTACCACTGTTCTGCTTTCTCCGTCATTGGTTCATTCAGATCTATAGTCACCTTAGCATGTTTATCTTCAGTACAGATAGTATATAAATGAAAATTGGTCAACAAAGAGATTAAAATCCTCTGAATGAGAATGAAAGGAAAAATTTAGGCTGCGCAAGTTTCGATGTTTCTGAATCCCTCTACATCAGCTTGAGGTCGATTGGTAATACGGAACTTGAGTCTTGCTGAAAAAGTACACTTTGTTGAAGCTTTCCATCTTGCGCTCATCAGGACATTCACAAGAATATCAATGTCAAAGGAAGTAACAACTTCATACTGTATGAGACAAGGGTGCTAATTGGTTGTCAAGTGAATACTGGTTGACAGAGGCATTGCCATGGAGAATGCACTGGTTAATGTTGACTGACAATAAATTGCCAAGCATTATTTGAAATTTAAACCAGACAGCTTTACTCTGATTGGACAAGGCATTGCCTTGAGGAATCGTAATCACTTAAGCTAGTAAACTAAACGTTATGCTGACAACCAATTTAAGATTGTCAGTCGAGCTTGCAGTGTGGCGCATTTGCATGCATTGGAAGCTACATATATTAATACACAGGGTCCTGTTCTTTACAGACAGAAAGAACATGTACGCACGTTGTGCCTGTTTCAGCTAAACAGAATAAGTGATAACCATTCAGTGGTTCATTTCTCAGGACAATGCCTTGACCAATCTCTTGTCATACAGTATAAAGTTGTTGCTTTCTCTTACATTGGAATTCTTGCAAATGTCCTGATGAGTGCAGGACAAAAAACTTCAACAAAATATATTTTTTCAGCAGTACACCACATTAATAATGATGGTAATACGGAATGTGAGTCCTACTGAAAAAGTACATTTTATTAAAGCTTTTAATCTTAACCTCATCAGGACATTCATAAGAATATCAATGTCAAAGGAAGTAACAACTTTGTACTGCATGAGACAAGGGTGCTGATTGGTTGGCAAGTGGACACTGGTTGACAGAGGCATTGCCATGGAGAATGCACTGGTTAATGTTGACTGACAATAAATTGCCAAGCATTGTTTGAAATTTAAACCAGGCAGCTTTGAGAGTGATGGTATCAAGGTTATTACTTTTTGAAAGTTTGATTTTAGTTTTAGTCTTAGAAGGCATTGAGTCCCATTATCTCTGGTCTTAAGGATAATATGATGGAAAACAAAATTCTTGTTCGGCTTTTGTGCATTTTGTACAATTCTGCATACACTATCTTGTTTTGTAAGGTGCAATTCCATTGAATCTGTTATGCTGATGTTTCCAATGGGAATTCAACATGCAGATGTCAACAGTTACACTAATCTGCCAACTAGTCCCAGTCATGCCATCTGGTGGTGTTGCACTGTCTATTCCTGGCAAATCAATCAATCACAGCTCTGTTAATACAGAGGTTCTGGACAGAATTCTCCAACTGCGATTCTCCAGTCGCAACTATACAGGGCCTTGGTGAGGCCCACACCTCGAGTATTGTGTGCAGTTTTGGTCTCGTTTTCTGAGGAAGAATGTTCTTACTCTCGAGGGAGTGCAGTGAAGGTTTATTAGGCTGATTCCAGGGATGGCGGAACTGATGTATGAGGAGAGATTGACTAGGTTAGGATTGTTTTCGCTGGAGTTCAGACGAATGAGGGGAAATCTCATAGAGACTTATAAAATTCTAACAGGACTTGAAAGGGTAGATGCAGGGAGGATGTTCCAGATGGAGGGGGAGTCCAGAACCAGGGGTCACAGTCTGAGGATTCAGGGTCGCCCATTTAGGACGGAGGTGAGGAGATATTTCTTCACCCAAAGAGTGGTGAGTCTGTGGAATTCATTACCACAGGAAGTAGTTGATGCCAAAATATTGAATGTATTCAAGAGGCGGCAGGATATAACACTTGAGGTGAATGGGATCAAAGGTTATGGGAAGAAAGCAGGATTAGACTACTGAGTTGGACAATTAGCCATGATGGTAATGAATGGCGAAGCAGGCTCAAAGGGCCAAATGGCCTCCTCCTGTTCCTATCTTCTATGTTTCTATGTCCCGCAGCAGTGAATGGAGATTTGGCTGAATGCCAAATTCCCCATTCTCACCGACAGTGGGACTGGGTCATGCAAGACTGGAGGATTGCTTATGTTATTGGAAAAGTTGGAAAGGTTGGGTTTGTATCCACTAGAGTTCAGAAGAGTAAGAGACGACTTGATTGAAACCTTTATGATCTTGAGGGATCTTGACAGGGTGGATGTGGAAAGGATGTTTTGCCTTGTGGGAGAATCTAGAACTCGAGGGTTGTGAATATCTGGAACTCTCTTTTCAAAAGGCAGTGTAAGTAGAGTCTTTAAACATTTTTAAGGTAGAACTAGATAGATTGATGATTAACAAGGAGGTGAAAGGTTTTCAGTGATAGGTGGGAAGGTGGGGTTGAGGTTACATTTAGATCAACCATGAAATGATGGAATGGCAGAGCAGGCTCGAGGGGCTAAACGGCCTACTCCTACTCATAATTCATATGTCTGTAGTTTTGTGTCCAGTTTCAGTCACCACACTTTAGTAAGGATGTGAGGGATCTTGAGAGGGTGCAGAAGGAGATTTACCAGAATCGTTCCAGGAATGAGAGAATTGAGCGACAAGTTTAGCTTGGAGAAGCTAGGCCGGTTCTCCTCGGAGAAAAAAAGATTGAGGGCATATTTGATAGAAGTGTGCAAGATTATGATGGGTTCGATATGGTAAACAGAGAAAATCTGATCGCATTAGTTGATTGTACAAGAACACAGATTTAAGAATTGTAACAACGGGAACTGCAACATGACCTGGGTGTCATGGTTGAATAGCCACTGAAGGTTGGCATGCAGATACAGCAGGTCGTGAGGAAAGCTAATGGCATGTTTGCCTTCAGAGCAACAGAATTTGAGTATAAGAACATAAGAGCTCGGAGCAGGAGTAGGCCATCTGGCCCCTCGAACTTGCTCCGCCATTCAATAAGATCATGGCTGATCTTTTTGTGGACTCAGCTTCACTTACCCGCCTGCCCACCATAATCCTTAATTCCTTTACTGTTCAAAAATGTATCAAGCCTTGCCTTAAAAACATTCAATGAGGTAGCCTCAACTGCTTCATTGGGAAGGGAGTTCCACAGATTCACAATCCTTTGTGTGAAGAAGTTCTTCCTCAACTCAGTCCTAAATCTACTTCCCCTTATTTTGAGGCCATGCCCCCTAGTTCCAGTTTCACCCACCAGTGAAAACAACTTCCCTGCTTCTATCTTATCTATTCCCTTCATAATCTTATATGTTTCCATGAGATCTCCCCTCATTCTTCTGAATTCCAATGAGTATAGCCCCAGTCTACTCAGTCTCTCCTCATAAGCCAACCCTCTCAACTGCGGAATCAACCGAGTGAATCTCCTCTGCGCCCCCTCCAGTGCCAGTATATCCTTTCTCAAGTAAGGAGACCAAAACTGTACACAGTACTCCAGGTGTGGCCTCCCCAGCACCTTATACAGCTGAAACATAACCTCGTTTTTAATCTCCATCCCTCTAGCAATGAAGGACAAAATTCCATTTGCCTTCTTAATTACCTGCTGCATCTGCAAACCAACTCCCTGAGATTCCTGCACAAGGACACCCAGATTCCTCTGCACAGCAGCATGCTGCAATTTTTTACCATTTAAATAATAGTCCATTTTGCTGTTATTCCTACCAAAATGGATGACCTCACGTTTACCAACATTATGCTCCATCTGCCAGACCCTCGCCCACTCACTTAGACTATCTATATCCCTTTGCAGACTTTCAGCATCCTTTGCACATTTTGCTCTGCCACCCATCTTAGTGTCATCTGTGAATTTTGACACACTACACTTGGTCCCCAACTCCAAATCATCTATGTAAATCGTAAACAATTGCGGTCCCAACACTGATCCCTGAGGCACACCACTGGTCACTGATCACCAACCAGAAAAACACCCATTTACCCCCACTCTTTGCTTTCTGTTAGTTAACCAATCCTCTCTCCATGCTAATGCATTAACTGTAACACCGTGCACCTTTGCCTTATGTAGCAGTCTTTGGTGCGGTACCTTGTCAAATGTCTTCTGGAAATCCAGATACACCACATCCACAGATTCCCCATTGTCCACTGCGCATGTAATGTTCTCAAAGAATTCCACCAAATTAGTCAAACATGACCTTCCCTTCATGAATCCATGCTGTGTCTTACCAATGGGACAATTTATATCCAGATGTCTTGCTAATTATTTCTTGATGATAGATTCAAGCATTTTCCCTACTACAGAAGTTAAGCTAACCGGCCTATGGTTACCCACCTTTTGTCGACCTCCTTTTTTAAACAGTGGCGTCACATATGCTGTTTTCCAATCTGCGGGAACCACCACAGAATCCAGCTAATTTTGGTAAATTACCACTAATGCATTTGCTATTTCTCTCGCCATCTCTTTTAGTACCCTGGGATGCATTCCATCAAGACCAGCAGACCTGTCTACCTTTAGCCCCATTAACTTGCCCAACATTACCTCTTTTGTGATAATGATAGTTTCTAGGTTCTCACCTGCCATAGCCTTCGTGTCATCAATTTTTGGCAGTATAGGAGTAAGGATCTCTTGCTGCAGTTATACAGGGCCTTGGTGAGGCCACACCTTGAGTATTGTGTGCAGTTTTGGTCTCCTAGTCTGAACAAGGACATTCTTGATATTGAGAGAGTCCAGCGAGGGTTCGTCAGGCTGATTCCCGGGATGGCAGGGCTGACATATGAAGAGAGATTGGATCGACTGAGCTTGTACTCACTGCAATTTAGAAGAATGAGGGGGGATCTCATAGAAACATATAAAATCCTGATGGGACTGGACAGGCTAGCTGTGAGAAGAATGTTCTCAATGTTGAGGAAGTGCAGAACTTGGGGTTACAGTCTACGAATAAGTGGTAAGGCATTCAGGACTGAGATGAGGAAGAACTTCACTCAGAGAGTTATGAACGTTTGGAATTCTCTACCACAGAAAGCATTTGGGGCCAGTTCATTAAATATGTTCATGAGGGAGCTGGGCATGGTCCTTGTGGCTAAAGGGATCAAAGAGTATGGAGAGAAAGTGGCAGTCGGATACTGAAAATACATGATCAACAATGATCATATTGAATGGTGGCGCAGCCTCGAAGGGCCGAATGGCCTACTCCTGTACCTATTTTCTATGTTTCTCTGCTAAATTGTCCCTTAGTGTCAGGGTAAATACATGGGGTTACGGGGATAGGGCCTGGGTGGGATTGTTGTTGAAGCAGGCTTGATGGGCCCAATGGCCTCCTTCTGCACTGTGGGGATTCTATGATTCTAATAATATGATTAAATATCCATTGAATCGATCTTTTTTTTGACATTCAATATCTTCATCAAAGATGTTATTTCAAGACATTAGTCTATTTCCAAAGCCTGAGCATTTTATCTGGATAGTTCCACCTCACAATGGTGAGAATGAGCTTTTAATATCAGCATTGTGTTGGGAACCTATGCAGTTCAGGGTTTCCAAGAGGCAATTTGCAGGTGAACAATATTTAAATGTTGACAGGTGTAATATCTCATCCTGTGAGGGGATTTGAGAGCATTTTTGTTTCTTTTTTTTCTGCAAGAATTTGAAAAAAATTGGAGCATGAATTTTGAAAGCTTTTTATTTCAGGCAAGTGGTGACCTTTTTAGAAATATATTAGAGTGCTGTGCATGGTTTCAATCACTATCATTAAAACGGATATGGATAAACTGGGTAAGGTGCTCAAACAATTTACAAAGCGGACATCAGAACTGAGAAGTTAGGACCATCAGGCAAGATTAACAAGCCGGGTCTCTTTTGTCTCAACATTGAATCAGAGAGGTGCATTAATAGAAAGGCCTTTCGAATAATAAAAGGATTTTATCGGCTGGAAGAATGTTTCCAGTGGTAGAGGAGGTCAAAACTCAGGGTCATAAATATAAAATAGTCACAAATGAATCCAATAGGGATTCAAAAGATTTTTCTTTCACCAGAGAGCGGTTAAAATGTCAAATGTGTGAGCACAATAAATAGATCAGGTGAGCAGCACAAATGCATTTAAGGGAAACCTATTGAACTGCATGACAGAGTAATTAATAGAAGCTTATTCTGTAATGTAAGATCAAGAGTCACAGCAGAAGGTTCATGTGGAGCATTATCTGCGGAACGAACCAGCTGGATTGGAGAGTCTGTTTCTGTGGTGTATGTAAACACACACTGCGTCCTTCACAATCACAGGATGCTACAAAGCTCTTTACAGTCAATTACTTTGGAGGTGCAATCACAGTTGTAATGCATGGCAGCCAATCTGAGCACAACTAGCTCCCATAAACAGCAATGTGATCATTTGCTTTAATGATGTTGGTTAAAGGATAAACATTGGCCTCCATTGACACTGTCTACACTTCCCCTGCCACAGAAAAGCAGCCAGTATAATCAAGGACCCCACACACCCCAGACATACTCTCTTCCACCTTCTTCCGTTGGGAAAAAGATACAGAAATCTGAGTTCATATACCAGCCGACTCAAGAACAGTTTCTTCTCTGCTACCATCAGACTTTTGAATGGACCTACTTCATATGAAGCTGATAGAACCATAGAACCATAGAAAATTACAGCTCAGAAACAGGCCTTTTGGCCCTTCTTGTCTGTGCCGAACCATTTTATGCCTAGTCCCACTGACCTGCACTTGGACCATATCCCTCTACACCCCTCTCATCCATGCACCCGTCCAAGTTTTTCTTAAATGTTAAAAGTGACCCCGCATTTACCACTCTATCCGGCAGCTCATTCCACACTCCCACCACTCTCTGCGTGAAGAAGCCCCCCCTAATATTCCCTTTAAACTTTTCTCCTTTCACCCTTAACCCATGCCCTCTGGTTTTTTTCTCCCCTAGCCTCAGCGGAAAAAGCCTGCTTGCATTCACTCTATCTATACCCATCAAAATCTTATACACCTCTATCAAATCTCCCCTCAATCTTCTACGCTCCAGGGAATAAAGTCCCAACCTATTCAATCTCTCTCTGTAACTCAGCTTCTCAAGTCCCGGCAACATCCTTGTGAACCTTCTCTGCACTCTTTCAACCTTATTTACATCCTTCCTGTAACTAGGTGACCAAAACTGTACACAATACTCCAAATTTGGCCTCACCAATGCCTTATATAACCTTACTATAACACTCCAACTTTTATACTCAATACTCCGATTTATAAAGGCCAATGTACCAAAAGCACTCTTTACAACCCTATCTATCTGTGACGTCACTTTTAGGGAATCCTGTACCTGTATTCCCAGATCCCTCTGTTCAACTGCACTCTTCAGAGTCCTACCATTTACCCTGTACGTTCTACTTTGGTTTGATCTTTCTCTTCACCCTACCTATGACTGTAACATTACATTCTGCACCCTCTACTTTCCTTCTCCCCGATGTACTCTATGTATGATATCCTTTGGCTGTATAGCGCGCAAGAAACAATATTTTTCACTGTATCAAAATACAATAATAAATCAAATCAAAGAATTCACTTCTTTGAAATGGTGACACCGGATCTTTTATGTCCATCTGTAAAGGCAGACAAAGGGTGTCTCAGAGAAAGGGCGGCACCTTTGATTCGGCAACACTTCCTCGGTGTTTGACAATGAAATGTCAGCCTACTTATTGTTTCGTCTTGAGTTTGGGGCCTACATGGGGTTGGCCTGTTAAGAATGCTTGCATCAACTTTTATTTGTAAAAATCATTCTTGTTTATTTCCATAACTATGTATATCTCAGCACTCTACCCGAGGCTGTGTTTCTGCTTCCCACCAGACCTCAGTTACTTTGTCATGTGATGTTGGATCAATGTCACGTCAGTATGTAAAACAGTATCAAGTGCTGCTGAGCATCAAAGAGCCTGTGGGATCCAGGGCAATTTGGTGAATTGGATCCAAAACTGGGTTAGTGTTGGGAGGCAGAGAGTGAAGGCCAAAGTTGTTTTTGTGTCTGGAAGCCGATGTCGAGTGATGTACCATCGGGATCAGTGCTGGGCAAGAATGTTGTTGTACGTCTTTAAATTGGTATCTTTGGGTGGAATTTTCCTGTCCTGCCCACCACGGTAATCGTAGCGGGTGGGACACAGACCATAGAAAGGTCCGTTGACCTTGGGCGTGATTTTTCTGTCTTTGGGCAAGCAGGGCCGGAAACTTCTGCCCATGATCTTTATCATCAGATGGGATACGATTTCATCCGTCAGGTGATGCAGGGGTGGAATATGTTAACTGACTAAGCAAGAAGTGCCAGTTATTTTTTTTTTCCATTCTTTCATGGGATGTAGGCATCACTGACAAGGGCAGCATTTGTTGCCCAATCCTAATTGCCCTTGAGCTGAACAGCTTGCGAGGCCATTTCAGAAGGGCAGTTAAGAGGCAAGCTCATTGCTGTGGGTCTAGAGGCACATGTAGGCCAGACCAACTAAGGACGGCAGATTTCCTTCCCAAAAGGGATATTAGTGAACCAGATGAGTCTTTATGTCAATCGATGTTACTTTCATGATACTGATAGTTAGCGCTTTCCAGCATCATCTATATATTATTCAAATCTTTGGATGAGGAACTCACAATATGAGTTTACCAGTCCTACCTGAGTGCTTGGTGAGTTTGTGTTTAAATGATAGAACACAATAAGAACACACCTGAAATAGAACCTGGGTTATCTTGTACTCAAACTTTGTATCTGTCTCCATAGATGCTGTAAGAAGTTTAACAACACCAGGTTAAAGTCCAACAGGTTTATTTGGTAGCAAAAGCCACACAA
The DNA here is from genome assembly GCF_964213995.1 of Mustelus asterias. Taxonomy (NCBI): domain Eukaryota; kingdom Metazoa; phylum Chordata; class Chondrichthyes; order Carcharhiniformes; family Triakidae; genus Mustelus; species Mustelus asterias. The sequence goes on from NC_135804.1 coordinate 133,396,070, forward strand.
GCTTTCGGAGCTCCAAGCCCCTTCTTCCATAGATACTGCCAGATCTGCTGAGTTGTTCCAGCACTTCCTGTTTTTATTTCACATTTCCAGCATCTGCAGTATTTTGCTTTTACAACAAGAGCACCTTCTTTTTCAGGGGGGAAAGAGAGAATCTGGCAATCAGTAAAAGGGCAATTAATGCCTCAGCAAGTGACAGGTGGGATGGTCAACCCGCCGTTTGGACACAAAATAGATTGAGAAACCCAGACCCCAGCAAGTTCTCCATTGTGAATGCTCGCAATGATCTATGGTTGCATCAGATATGGGTACAGGCTGTTTCAGTACTTGAAGAGCTTCAGATGGAACTGAAAACTGTACAGTCATCAGCGAACATCCCCACTGCTCTTACCTTTGTGCCAGAGAGAGTTATGGTTTGAAAAATAAATAAAAGGTTGGAGAAGGAATGAGATGTTGCCGAGCAACCAGGGGAACTTTGAGAGAAAAGAGGTTTTTGAGTTTAGTTTTTAACTGGAAGCCAGAGGAGCAGAAGCTTCACAATGAGAGAGGGACCATCCTTCTCAGATTTGCTAGAAGAAAAACCATACTGTAAAGCCATTCAGATTGGAATATTGATAAACTTTAGACAAAACATTCCAAATTCAAATCTGCCATTAGATTATTCAGCAAAAATTTGAAACAAAAGTGATAGCGAATCCTTATCAAAAATCTAAAATAGTGGCTCACTTTGTATATATCGTTACTTTCTATGTGGAAATTGGGCCAGCTGACTGCCATTAGATGGGATTTCAAATGGGATTTTACACCTGAAAGATGCGCTGGTTAGGCTGTGCTAAATTGCCCTTCACTGCACCCGGACAGGTGCCAGACTGTGGCGACTCGGGGATTTTCGCAGTAACTTCAATGCAATGTTAATGTAAGCCTACTTGTGACACTGATAAATAAACTTTTTTTTAAACATTTCTACAGCTCCTTGGGAATTCATCTCAAGAAACTCCTGACTTGTAACCAATTATTTTCCATCCATTCAGAGTTTCAATCAATTTCTCACAAGATCAGTTGGAGTCTGGTGTTGCGCTTGTTGGAAGCATTGAATTGTGCTTAAAAGTTATCCTATGGGCAGGATTTTACATCCTCGCTCGGGCAAGATCAGAAATTCCCACCTGAGAACAATGGAGATTTTTGTTGTCAGACCCTCACCCATGTCGATTCTGTGGCGGGCGAGGCGGTAGAGTTCCGGTTATTGATCTCACATGAATCATAGAATCATAGAATCATAGAAACCCTACAGTGCAGAAGGAGGCCATTCGGCCCATCGAGGCCCATGAAGGGCTAAATTTACAGCTTTGTTCTTGAACGTACAAAGATCCACATCTGAAGTATGAGATTCAAAATGTTTGATATGTTTTGGGTGGATTTTTTTTGTGGCATCGCAGATGATAAATTAGATAACAAGTTTTCTCTTTCATCTGTTTGGCTTTCCCCCGTTACCGATTCAAAATCACTGATCTGTTGTTTCACCCACGAGCCCTCTTCTCTGCTCTGAAGTCCTTCATTCTTCTTAGATTGTTCTTTAACTTGTTCTTCTTTCCTCCTTTGTTACATGTGAGAGGTAGTGAATGGTATTGACCAGTGCACCAGGGCAAGGGCCATTGATGGCTGCAGTTAAGAATGTGTGGTTTTCAATGGTTATTTTCCCTTCTCTTTTCTCAAACCCTGATACATATCGCCTACTTCCTCAGTGCTATCAAGTCCTTCAACCTTATTATCTGCTTCCCTTTTACCATTCCATTTATTTTATCAATAGCCTTATTGTCAGGAATTTAGAGGTAATTTTAGATGTTGTATTTGTATTGTTAAATATTAGAAATAAGGAATAAATTTAAATGGTTAAAAGCAAAATATTGTGGATGCTGAAATCTGAAACAAAAACAGAAAATGCTGGAGAAATTCATCAGGTCTGACTGCATTAGTGGAGAGAGGGTCAAATGGGTTTAATTTAGTTTTTCTGTGTGTAAGAAGAGTAAAACTCAAGTTAGATTCATGTTAGATAATGGTGTTTGCATGTACGGGGACTTTGACTAGTCCAAACTGTGCTTCTGTTGTGCTAGAGAGATTTATGGTTTGAAAAATAAATAAAAGGTTGGCGAAGGAATGAGATGTTGCCGAGCAACCAGGGGAGGTTTCAGGGAAAATAGGTTTTTGAGTTTTGTTTTTAACTGGAAGCCAGAGGAGCAGAAGCTTCGCAATTAGAGAGGGACCATCTTTCTCAGATTTGCTAAAAGAAAAACCATACCATAGAGTAAGGGGCAAAGAAGGCAAGTGACAAAATAAAGACAGCTAGTTAAGGAAACCAATGAAATGAACAGAAGTTTCCAAGAAGTTAGGAACATTTAAGTGGTTATTGGATAGGCACATGGAGCACACCAGGATGATAGGGAGTGGGATAGCTTGATCTTGGTTTCAGATAAAGCTCGGCACAACATCGTGGGCCGAAGGGCCTGTTCTGTGCTGTACTGTTCTATGTTCTATAAGTCTGAGATTAAAGGAGCAGAGGAAACTGGAATTAGAACAATTCAAGCCACAGACAGAGCTGAAATTAAATTGGCTAATGAGATGACAGAAAAATATCTGAAGTGGTTCTGAGATTTCTGATTTCTTCATCGCAGTGTTAATGTAAGCCTACTTGTGAAACTAATAAACAAACTTTGAATTTAAACTTTAGACTTAGAAGGCATGGGCAAATAGCAGCATCCATTCTGCCAAATCAAGAAAGGTTAAGTAAGTAGCTGATTTCAAATTTTGATTCTTGCTGTAGCATGAGGAAAGATACTCTTTCTCTCTCTCCTCTCTCACCCAACCACTCCATTTCTATTTGAACCCAATCTTTGTCTTTGTTCCTCCATCTGCTTACCACACTTCCCAGGTTTATAAAACATAAAACAAATTCTGCAACAGGTGTAAACAGTTTTCTGCTTTTTATCTCTCTCCTTAATACATGCCTACCTATAAAATAAACACTTAATATAAACATTACCTGAAAACAGAGCTCTTGAAGATTACCTTCAACGTTTTTGAAGACTGCATACTGATTGTAGTGTTAGCTGTAATGATAGTGACAGATCTGTCAATGTTCAAGCTTACATTAAAACAAATAATGCTGAGGTGGAACTCTGAAATATAAATAGAAAATGCTGGAAATACTTACATTGTCAAAGAAGATAGTGTGGGTAAGGACAACGTTGAACCAAAAAGCTATAAAAGGAACCTCATTAAAAGTTTAAGAAATTGAGGGTAAAAACAGAAGAGCAGAAAGTGGATGGGTGGATAGCATTGAGAGACGGACTGAGTGTTTTGAAGAAAGCCAGAGATAAAGCAAGACAATGCTAACTAAGTGGTGACAATGAACTTATCGGAAAGACATTGATAAACTGGAAAGAATGCAAGGAAGATTTACGAGGATGTTGCCAGGACTAGTGGGCCTGAGTTAAAGGGAGTGGTTGGCCAGACTAGGACTTTATTCCTTGGAATGAGGGGTGATGTCATTGAGGTGTATAAAATCATGAGGAGCATAGATAGGATGAATGCACATAGTCTTTTTCCCAGGATGTGGAGTTGCCTGCTTTGGACTGGGGTAGGCACTAGGTGACTCATCTGATGAAGGGGAAGCGCTCCGGAAGCTCGTGCTACCGAATAAACCTGTTGGACTTTAACCTGGTGTTGTGAGACTTCTTACTGTGTCTTTTTCCCAGGGAAGGGGAATTGAAAACTAGAGGGCATTTGCTTTAGGTGAGATGGGAAAGATTTAAAAAGGACCTGAGGGACAACTTCTTCACGCAGAGGGTGGTGCGTATATGGAATGAGCTGTCAGAGAAAGTGGTTGAGGTAGATACAATAGCAACATTTAAAAAGCATTTAGATGAGTACATGGATGGGAAGGGATTAGAGGGATATGGGCCAAATGTGAGCAATTGGACTAGCTGGAAAGGCACCATGGACTGGTTGGACCGAAGGGCCTGTTTCTGTGCTGTATTGCTCCATGGCTCTATGGCCGAAAACATACCACCTGGCCAGCCCCGGAATCAGCGTGGGCGATTTCCCAGAACGGAAATCTTCGTTGGCCTCGGGCAGGATTTTATGATCTTGCCCGAGCGAGGCCACAAACTCCCGCCCTTTAACTCTAAATGATGTTAGATGCCTCTCTACATAAAGAAATTCACATAAATTGTGATACTCACCGAATGTCAATATACATAAAATATACTGAATTTGTTCTCACCATCCTTCCAAGCAGCATTTCTCCGGTGACAACAACTTCAGGAGTAAAAATGTTTTCTTCAGCTCTCATTTTTCCAGTCCAGAAGGAGGCCACTTGGCTCAGTGTGGCTATACTAATAATTTGAAAGCGCTATCTAATTAGTCTCACTCCAACACACCACCCGGAGTGTGGCGATTTTGGGATCTTCAAAGTAACTTCATTGCAGTGTTAATGTAAGCCTACTTGTGAGACTAATAAATAAAAACTTTGTTTGAACAAGGTCAAACCTATCTCTCCATAAAACTGAAATCTCTCATCACCATTCCAGTAAACTTCCTCTGCATTGTCTTGACCATGTTCCTGAAGTGTGCTGATCAGAATTATCCACACTATCTTGCTCCAGTGGATCCACTGGTTTGTAAATGTTGAGTATTTTGTATTCTATATCTCTATCATACCTTGATTTTGATTTGATTTGATTTGATTTATTATTGTCACATGGATTAACATACAGTGAAAAATATTGTTGCTTGCGGGCTATAAGACAAGGCATACCATTTATAGAGAAAGAAATGAGACGGTGCAGAATGTAGTGTTATAGTCATAGCTAGGGTGTAGAGAAAGATAAACTTAATGCAAGGTACGTCTATTGACAGCAGCAGGGAAGAAGCTGTTCTTGAGTCAGTTGGTATGTGACCTCAGACCTTTGTATCTTTTCCCCAATGGAAGAAGGTGGAAGAGAGAATATCCGGGTTGCATGGGGCCCCTAATTATGCTGGCTGCTTTGCCGAGGCAGCGGGAAGTGTAGACAGAGTCAATGGATGGGAGGCTAGTTTGCATGATGGATTGGGCTACATTCATGACCTTTTGTAGTTCCTTGCGGTCTTGGGCAGCGCAGGAGTCATACCAAGCTGTGATACACCCAGAAAGAATGCTTTCTATCGTGCATCTGTAAAAGTTGGTGAGAGTCGTAGCTGACATGCCAAATTTCCTTAGTCTTCTGAGAAAATAGAGGCATTGGTGGGCTTTCTTAACTGTAGTTCAGCATGGGGGGATCAGGACAGGTTGTTGATACCTTTTTGAAAGCATTCTCACTTTGTCTTTCCATCTTCAGACTTTTACATATGTCCCAGATCTTTGTGCCCATCTTGCCTCTCTCCTCCTCCTCCGCACAAAAATGAATCATTTCACGCTTTGCTGCATTACATTTCACCAGCCACATGTGTGTCCATTTCACCAGTCTATGACTTCCTGAAGTCTGTTGCCACACTTCTCATTAGAACATAGAATGAAGAATGGTACAGCACAGGAACAGGCTCTTCGGCTCATGATATTGTGCCGAACACGACGTCAAATTAAACGAATCCATTCTGCCTGCCCTTGTTGATTGTTTCTGCAGTGATTACATTTTGTTGATTATATCTCTGAGTTTTGTGTCATTTGCAAACCATGGAAACTATGCTCTACGGGCCAAAGTTCAGGCCATGAATCTACATTGAAAAGAGCAACGGTTCCAATACTGACCCCAGGAATATCACTGTACATGCCCTTCCAGTCTGAAAAAAACAATATATGTCTACACTCTGCCTTCTGTCCTTTAGTGAATTTTGTTTCCATATTGCCACTGTCTTTTTAATGACATGGGCTTCAGTTTTACTTAACAAGCCTATTTTCTGGTCCTTTATCAAACACCGTGAAGATCCGTAAATATTGCTTTAAACTCAATACCCTCTTGTAAACCAAAGCTGAAAGTGAAGCATCAGGATAACAATGGGTTATGTAGACTGAATGGTCATGTGAGATTGTGATGATGTGGTCACAAGAGAGGGAGAGTTGGAGTTATTCCTATGAGCGTGGGCAGAGCTCAAGTGTTGCACCATAGAACCATATATTCCCTACAGTGCAGAAAGAGGTCATTCGGCCCATCAAGACTACACCAGCTCTCTGAAAGAGTATCTTACCTGGGCCCAACTCCCTCCATCTCATCCCCATAACCCCGCTCATTTACCATGGTTAATCCACCTAATTTACACATCTTTGGACTGCGGGAAACCCACGCAGACACAGCGAAATATAGTTGTTGAACTCAGGGATAAACTATCCTTGCTGGAGGTCCTTGTTGTCAGTGATTGAGGGAACCCACGACATTTTACATGGTGTCAGATGTAGGCAGTCATATTCAAAATCCGTGGCAGAATGACTGAGGAAGAAAAGTCTATTGAAGATTTTAAAGTTTATTTTATTAGTGTCACAAATAAGCTTACATTAACATTGCAATGGAGTTACTGTGGAAATCCCCGAGTCACCACACTCCGGCGTCTGTTCGGAAACACTGAGGGGGAATTTAGGATGGCTATTGCACCTAACCAGCATGTGTTTCAGACTGTGAGAGGAAACTGGAACTCCCGGAGGAAACCCACACAGACACGAGGAGAATGTGCAGACACCGCACAGACAGTGACCCAAGCTGGGAATTGAACCCGGGTCCCTGGTACTGTGAGGCAGCAGTGCTCACCATGCTGCCCAAGAAGGAGTGAGAAGAGAAGAGAAATCGTTGCCTGTACCTAGCAAAGGATGACCAGTTCTTTTGTTGATTTAACAACAAATTGTTGTAATTGTAGTTTAAGAGTTGGGACAAAGCAAGTGTTAACATGGGACTGGAGAACAGTGCCACCCAAATGACAATGTGGAGAGTCACATAACGGTGAACTGTGTGTAGTAGAGTTTGGAAGATGCCAGCATGAGGACAGCACCCAGTCAGGCTTGTAGCTTTGAGATGTATATAGTTATGGGTGAGTAGTGGCTTAACCATGCCTGACAAAACAAATAGGGGTAATTTTAAATCCATCGAGAAGATATACGAAACAGCCAGAAAAAAGCAGCAAAACTGAGGATTGGGATATTTCAGAATTCAGCAGAAGAGGATCAGCATTTGATCAAGAAGGGGAAAATAAAGTGTCAGAGTAAAATTCTCTACTACAGAAGGCTGTGGAGACCAAGTCTCTGAATGTACTCAAGAAAGAGATGGATTTTCTTTTTAGAAGATAGAACATAGAACATTACAGCGCAGTACAGGCCCTTCGGCCCTCGATGCTGCGCCGACCTGTGAAACCAATCTAAAGCCCATCTAACCTACACTATTCCAATATCATCCATATGTTTATCCAATGACCATTTAAATGCCGTTAATGTTGCCAAGTCCACTACTGTTGCAGGCAGGGCATACCACGCCCTTACTACTCTCTGAGTAAAGAAATTACCTCTGACATCTGTCCAATATCTATCACCCCTCAATTTAAAGTTATGTCCCCTCATGCTAGCCATCACCATCCGAGGAAAAAGGCTCTCACTGTCCACCCTATCTAATCCTCTGATCATCTTGTATGCCTCTATTAAGTCACCTCTTAACCTTCTTCTCTCTAACGAAAACAGCCTCAAGTCCCTCAGCCTTTCCGCATAAGACCTTCCCACCATACCAGGCAACATCCTGGTAAATCTCCTCTGCACCTTTCCAATGCTTCCACATCCTTCCTATAATGCAGCGACCAGAACTGTATGCAATACTCCAAGTGCGGCCGCACCAGAGTTTTGTACAGCTGCAACATGACCTCATGGCTCCGAAACTCAATCCCGCTACCAATAAAAGCTAACACACCGTATGCCTTCTTAACAACCCTATCAACCTGGGCGCCAACTTTCAGGGATCTATGCACATGGACACCAAGATCTCTCTACTCATCCACACTACCAACTATCTTACCATTAGCCCAGTACTCTGTATTCCTGTTACTCCTTCCAAAGTGAACCACCTCTGGATAGCCACATGAACAGAGTGGGAATGGAGGGATACAAAAGAATGGTCTAGTTTGGACCAGGGAGCGGCGCGGGCTTGGAGGGCCGAAGGACCTGTTCCTGTGCTTTATTGTTCTTTGTTCTTTGTTCTCACACTTTTCCGCATTAAACTCCATTTGCCACCTCTCAGTCCAGCTCTGCAGCTTATCTATGTCCCTCTGTAACCGGCAACATTCTTCCGCACTGTCCACAACTCCACCGACTTTAGTGTCATCCGCAAATTTACGAACCCATCCTTCTATGCCCTCATCCAGGTCATTTATAAAAATGACAAACAGCAGTCATCCCAAAACAGATCCTTGCGGTACACCACTTGTAACTGAACTCCAGGATGAACCTTTCCCATCAACCATCACCCTCTGTCTTCTTACAGCTAGCCAATTTCTCATCCAAACCGCTAAATCACCCTCAATCCCATGCCTCCGTATCTTCTGCAATAGCTTACCGTGGGGAACCTTATCAAACACTTTACTGAAATCCATATACACCACATCAACTGCTTTACCCTCATCCACCTCTTTGGTCACCTTCTCAAAGAACTCAATAAGGCTTGTGAGGCACGACCTACCCTTCACTATCCCTAATCAAATTATTCCTTTCGAGATGATTATAAATCCTATCTCTTATAATCCTTTCCAAAACTTTACCCACAACAGAAGTAAGGCTCACTGGTCTATAATTACCAGGGTTGTCTCTACTCCCCTTCTTGAACAAGGCGACAACATTTGCTATCCTCCAATCTTCTGGCATTATTCCTGTAGATAATGACGACATAAAGATCAGAGCCAAAGGCTCTGCAGTCTCCTCCCTAGCCTCCCAGAGAATCCTAGGATAAATCCCATCCAGCCCAGGGGACTTATCTACTTTCACACTTTCCAGAATTGCTAACACCTCCTCCTTGTGAACCTCAATCCCGTCTATTCTAATAGCCTGTATCTCAGTATTCTCCTCGACAACATTGTCTTTTTCCTGTGTGAATACTGACGAAAAATATTCATTTAGCGCCTCTCCTATCTCTTCGGACTCCACGCACAACTTCCCACTACTGTCCTTGACTGGCCCTAATCTTACCCTAGTCATTCTTTTATTCCTGACATACCTATAGAAAGCTTTCGGGTTTTCCTTGATCCTACCTGCTGAAGACTTCTCATGTCCCCTCCTGGCTCTTCTTAGCTCTCTCTTTAGGTCCTTCTTGGCTAACTTGTAATTCTCAAGTGCCCTAACTGAGCCTTCACGTCTCATCTTTACATAAGTCTCCTTCTTCCTCTTCACAAGAGATTCAACTTCTTTAGTAAACCACGGTTCCCTCGCTCGACCACTCGACTTTGATTTCAAAGGCATCAGCGGGTCTGGGGAGAAAGCAGGAATATGGATGGCATTGTGATCAAGGATCAGTCTTGACCGTGTTAAATGGCGGAGCAGTCTCAATGGGCCGAATGGCCTACTCCTGCTCCGAATTTTTATGTTTAACCAGACAAGCTTCCAGACTTCTTAGCAAGACACCAAAGAACCTAGCAACACTGACAGAGATCTTTGATGTTCCTAAGAAATGGGCTTTGGAATTACCAAACTACGACAGCATCTATTATTATTAAATTAGACTTTTAAAAATGCATTTATGTTACAACTTAAGCATTAGTGCGAAGCAGTTTCTGCCTTTATTTTCTGTGATGTTGAGATGCCGAAATTGGACTGAGGTAGTCACAGTAGGAAGTCTCACAACACCAGGTTAAAGTCCAACAGGTTTATTTGGAATCACAAGCTTTCGGAGTGCCGTTCCTTCATCAGGTGAGTGTAGAGGTAGGTTTCACAAACACAGCATATATAGACAGAGACACAATTGCAAGATAATGGTTGGAATGTGAGTCTTTTCAGGTAATCAAGTCTTTGCAGGTACAGACAGTGCAAGTAGGGAGAGGGATAATCACAGGTTAAAGAGGTGCAAATTGTCTCAAGCCAGGACAGTTAATAGGAATTTTCAAGCCCAAGCCAAATGATGGGGGTTATATGTAGTGTGACATGAACCCAAGATCCTGGTTGAGGCCATCCCCATTTATCTGGAACTTGGCGATCAGTTTCTGCTCGACGATTCTGCATTGTCGTGTGTCATGAAGGCCGCCTTGGAGAACACTTACCCGAAGATCGAAGGCTGAATGTCCTTGACTGCCAAAGTGTTCCCTGACAGGAAGGGAACACTCCTGCCTGGCGATTGTCATGTGGTGTCCATTCATCCATTGTTGTAGCGTCTGCACGGTCTCGCCGATGTACCATGCCTCGGGACATCCTTCCCTGCAGCATATGAGGTAGACAACGTTGGCCAAGTCGCATGAGTATGCACCATGTACCTGGCGAGTCGTCTTCTCACATGTGATGGTGGTATCCACCTCAATGACCCGGCACATCTTGCAGAGGTTGCCATGGCAGGGTTGTGTGGTGTCGTGGTCACTGTTCTCCTGAAGGCTGGGTAGTTTGCTGCGAAAACTGGTCTGTTTGAGGTTGCGTGGTTCTGTGAAGGCAAATAGTGGGGGTGTGGGGATGGCCTTGGCGAGATGTTCGTCTTCATCGATAACATGTTGAAGGCTCTGAAGAAGATGTCATAGTTTCTCCACTCTGAGTAAGTACTGGACGACGAAGGGTACTCTGTTGGTCGTGTTCTGTGTTTGTCTTCTGAGGAGGTCGGTGCAGTTTTTTGCTGTGGTGTATCGGAACTGTCGATCGATGAGTAGAGCATCATATCCCGCTCTGCATCTCATCTCCCATTCTATATCCCATTTTCTATAATATCAATCAGATGCTTGTGTCCAAATTGATTGCAAAGTGGCCCAAAGAGAGACACCCTCTATAAATGGAGCCCGAACTCCAGATTCATGCTGAACTTATACCATAACTGGGAGTCAAACCACTTTGTGCAAGCTCCATAGTCACTTTCTCCTTTAAACCATTTGTTCTCCTTTCCTTGAAATCTCCATGGTTACAACGACTTGGACTCATTTTCTTCCAGATGGAATTAGTTACAGCTATTCTCATAATCCTCTATCCCTATAATCCCCCATCCTGCCTCTAAGCAGATATCTATCCATCTCTTTTTAAATGTGCTTGTTGACATGGGTCTATCGATTTATCTGGGAATCTGCTACTCTTATGCATTCTGTAAGAGAAATGTTCCTCCTAATCTCAAATCTTGTTTGAGTGTTCATTTCAGAATTTAGTATCCTGCTGCCCATCAAAAGTAAATAACCTACTTTGTAACAAAAATATGGATTATTTATCCATGTGGCTTGTTCCCCAATGCAAATTAATTCACAGAACTTAATTTGTTCATTTCATATTTCCGAATCATCTTTCTCACTCCTTGAATCCTTGCCAAACTATTTAATTTTGCTTGGCTGCATTGTGGAGAGAGAAACAGAGTTAAGATTTTGGCTGGAATTCTCCAGCTGTTCACGCCAGCAGGATTCACGGGTTCTGCTGGCAGAGCAAACCCTCGCCGGTGGGTTTCCCACCTGCGTGAAGTGACGTAATTGATAGCGGCAGGGCCGGAGAGCCCTGTCATTGACAAACAACATGCCACCTCCCACTGGCGGGAAACACGCGGCTGGGAGGCTGAAGAATCTCACCCCTTGAGTGTGAACTCTGCAGAAGACTCGAGACATTAACTCTGTTTCTCTCTTCAGAGATGCTGCCAGATCTGCTGAGTTTTTTTTTCCCCCAGCATTTTCTGCTTTTATTTAAGATTTTCAGCAGCGTGGTACTCTTCGGGTAAGCGTTCTCCAAGATGGCCTTCAGGACACACGACAACACAGAATCACCGAGCAGAAACTGATAGCCAAGTTCTGCGCACATAAGGACTGCCTCAACTGGAATCTTGGGTTCATGTCACACTACGTGTAACCCCCCACTAACTGTCCTGGCTTGAGGCAATTCACACCTCCTGAATCTGTGATTTTCAGTGGTATTTTACCTTTGTATTAACTTCATCCGTGGTACTCTCACCTTACGTCAGGAGGAAGTTGGGTTGAGGGGAAAAGAAAATACATGGAAAGAAAACAAAGGAAGACTTTGGAATGTCGTCACTGTTGTAATGAAGGGAAATGTGGCAACCATTTTGTGCACAGTAAGATCTCACAAATAGCAATGTGACAGTGACTGTATCATCTGCTTTGGTTGAGGGATAAATGTTAACCATGACACCTAAAAGCTAATAACATCAAAATTGACCAGGAAGTGACCGGATTGTGCTTAAAAACTCGATTGATTCAGTAATGTTCTTTCAAAAAAATAGTCTGTCATTCTTACCTGGTCTGGCCCATGTGTGTGACTCCAAACCATAGTATATGGCTACTCTGAACAGTCCTCTGAAATGGTCTGCCATGCCACTCAGTTATGTAAAGCCACTATAAAGAAGTATAATAAGGATAAAATCAGATGGACCACCCAACATTAGACACAGACTTGACAAAGGCACAAACTGCCCAATCGACTCTGCAAAATCCTCTTTGTAAACGTCTAGGTATTCAAGCCAAAACTGGGAGAGCTGTGTCACAGAGTAGTCAAAGCATCAACCTAGCACAGCCATGCACAAAGAACCATTTCAGCCAATGCCTCAGACTGCTCCATCATCATCTTTTGAGGGTGACATGTCCCACCAACAAGACAGATTGGCCAGAGATGATGGCGTAGTGGAACAGGAAACAATCAGCAGGGAAGCCATTCTCGCGATGCTTCACTGTGTTGAACACTACTTTGAAGAAGCACTGAGCATGAGCAGGGACACAGAATGTACTCTGGGTGGGAACTTCAATATCCATCACTGAGACTGATTTGGGAGTACCACCACTGTGCGGAACTTGACTATCAGTTTCTGCTCAGTGATTCTGAGTTGTCATGTGTCCTGAAGGCCGCCTTGGAGAATGCTTACTCAAAAAGTACCACAGTGCTGAAAATCTTAAATAAAAACAGAAAATGCTGGGAAAAAAAACCCAGCAGATCTTGCAGCATTTGTGGAGAGGGAAACAGAGTTAATGTTTCCTTCTCTATGAACATAGAGTTTTGTCTGTATAGCACGCAAGAAACAATACTTTTCACTGTATGTTAATACATGCGACTATAATAAATCAAATCAAATCAAAGTCTGAGTACTGAGGGACAGACATACAGGAAACTTACTTGACTTTGTCTTCGCCAATCGGCCTGTTGCAGATATATCTGTCCATGGATGTCAGTGCATGGTCCTTGAAGCCTCATCTTTACCCTGAGAACATCACTTGGCATGCTGTGTGGCACTATTACAGTGCTAAAAATCCAGAACAGCTTCCGACATTTTTATAGTGTTTACACTCCAAAAGTACTTCATTGGCTTTAAGGTGTTTTGGGATATCCTAAGATCATGCAAAGTGTGATATGAATGCAAGTCTTTCTTTTTTATCTATCAGCTCCAAACTGGGCATCCATGAGGCATTGTGGGCCATCCAAAGCAGCAGAATTCTTTTCAATAACATTCTGTAACCTATTGGCTTGGCATATATGTCTATATCTTCCTGTAACCTACATCTTCTTCTTCACTATTAACCACCCTACCAATCTTGGTGCCATCTGTAAACTTGCTTATCGTTCCCCCCACATTACTATCAATATCACTATTTATATAACAAACCATAAGGATCTCAGCATTGAACCTTGTGGTACACTAGTGGACATCAGCCTCCAGTCACAAGACAGCCTTCTACTACCACCCTTTTTGTCCTACTACTAAGCCAGTTTTGGATCCATCTGGCCCGGTTTCCCTGAATTCCATGTGCTTCACCTTCTAAATCAGACTTCCATGTGGGATCTTGTCAAAGGCTTTGCTAAAATCCATATAAGCTACATCAATTGCACTTCCCTCAACTATAAACTCGATCACATTTTTGAAAAATTCTAACAAATTTGTTAGGCATGATCTCCCTCTGACAAAGCCATGCTGACTATCCTTAATTAACTCAGCCCTTTCTAAGTGGAGATTAATTCTCTCCTTCAGGCATATTGACATTGTCTACATTTCCTGCTGCCTCAGAAAAGCAGCCAGAGTAATCAAGGACCCCACGCACCCTGGACATATTCTCTTCCGCTTTCTTCCGCCGGGAAAAAGATACAAAAATCTGAGGACATGAACCAACAGACTCAAGAACAGCTTCTTCTCTGCTGCCAACAGACTTTTGAATGGACCTACCCAGGGCATCACGGTGGCATTGGTTAGCACTGCTGCCTCAGCGCCAGGGACCCAGGTTCAATTCCAGCTTCAGGTGACTGTGTGGAGTTTGCACATTCTCCCCGTGTCTGCGTGGGTTTACTCCGGGTGCTCCGGTTTCCTCCCACAATCCGAAGATGTGCGGGTTAGGTTGATTGACCTTGCTAAATTGACACTCGTGTTCGGGGGATTAGCACGGTAAATCTGTGTGGTTACGGGAATAGGGCCTGGGTGGGATTGTGGTCGGTGCAGACTCGATGGGCCGAATGGCCTCCTTCTGCACTGTAGTGATTCTATTCTATGATTTTACTTCGCATTAAGTTGATCTTTCTCTGCACCCTAGCTATGACTGTACCGTTACACTCTGCGCTCTCTCCTTCTCTATGTACGGCGATATGCTTTGTATAGCGTGCAAGAAACAATACTTTTCACTGTATACTAATATAATTAACAATAATAAATCAAATCAAATCAAAAAAAGAATTTTCTCCAACAGTTTCCCTGTCACTGACGTGAGACTCACCTGGTTAATTTCTTGGTGCATCTCTACCACCCTTCTTGAAAAGTGGAACCACGACAGCTGTCCAGTGTTCTGGCACTTCCCCTGCACAGGAAGAAGCTACCAAATAAACCTGTTGGACTTTAACCTGGTGTGAGACTTCTTACTGTGCTTACCCCAGTCCAACGCCGGCATCTCCACATCATGGCTTCCCCTACAGGCAGAGAAGAATTAAAAATTTGTGTCAGCACCCCTGCAATTTCCTGCCTCATCTCCCATATGTAACATGTTTTTGTTGAAATGCTTTTGGACCTCCTTTATGTACTCCTATTGGGTAAGTCCCATAATCTGCAACTGGAATCAGCTTTGACAGGGAGGATGGAATGTGTGAAGCACTCCCATCTAATGCAGTGTGTGTCAAACTATTAACCTTCAACCTGTTTATACTCCTGCAATCAATTCATGTGCCAGAGCTTACTGTTAAAAAGTCCATACAAACATAGAACCATAGAAACTAGAAGCAGGAGTAGGCCAAGGAGTCACTCCTTCGAGCCTGCTCCGCCATTCATTTTGATCATGGCTGATAATCAGATTCAATATCCTGATTCCCCCCTTCCCCCAGAACGGTGGCACAGTGGTTAGCATTGCTGCCTCACAGCGCCAGGGACCTGGGTTCGATTCCCGGCTTGGGTCCCTCCCATAGACCAAAGATGTGCAGGTTAGGTGTATTGACCATGCTAAATTGCCCCTTAGTGTCAGGGAGACTAGCTCGGATAAATATATGGGATTATGGGGATTGGGCCTGGGTGGGATTGTGGTTGGTGCAGACCCAACGGGCCAAATGGCCTCCTTCTGCACTGTAGGATTGGATGATTCTATGATATCCCTTGATCCCTTTAGCCCCAAGAGCCATACCTAATTTCTTCTTGAAATCACACAACGTTTTGGCCTCAACTACAATCTGTGGTAGTGAATTCCACACATTCACCACCCTCTGAGTGAAGAAATTTCTCCTCACCTCAGTTCTAAAAGGTTTACCCCTTATCCTCAAACTATCACCCCTAGTTCTGGACTCCCCCACCATCGGGAACATTCCTTCTGAATCTACCCTGTCTAACCCTGTTAGAAAACAAATGGAATTGAGCATGAATTTATCTATCGATATGATTAATTTATCATTGCGTCTGTTTTTAATCACAGTGGCTCACACTGACATCAATGCCATTAAATCTGTAACAAATATCAAATCCTGGGTTCTGGCAATGTCAAGAGGGGTGAAACAAAAATAAAAAGTAAATACACTGTCGGATCATTTTAATTCCTTTGATGTAATGAGAGAAGGAAAAGGTTGTTCTGCATAAAATTCAGATAGACAAGGAGGACAGCAAAAGGTGACATTTAAAGGAGGTTGATGAATGCGATAGGTGTAAAGTAGCTCATTTAAATAGAAAGCTACATGACCATAAGCAAATAAATCTCAATATTCCACAGTTGAAAAGGGGCCATAACAGCTTCACCACTGACACTAATCACTGGGTGCAATGCGAGTTTAATGACATTTCTTTAGTTACACCATAATTAAAACACTAAAATTGGTCATTTAAATTACAGATATAGCCACTACGCATAACACTGTGCTGCATCTGATTAAGACAGTGAGTGCAAAATTATAGTTATTAATATTTCACGGAAGGTTACTTTTTTTGTCAAGCGCATTTCAACAAAACGAAAGTTTGATTCATTATCTACCCGGCAACTGAACGATTAATAAATTATCACTTTTGTTTTTGTTCCTATTGTTGCAGCCAGACATCATTGACAATGTAGCATAACACCGCATCATTTCCTCTGCTGGCTTTCATTGATAGATTAATGATGAATTTCCAAATGATAGTTCATTGCGTTTTCATCAGCTAAGGCTGTTTCCAGTGTTGGACTCATTTCAATTAGACTGTAATAGCAATATAATGGGCTGATGCCATGAGCTTTCAAAGTATGCTATTGTTCATCTCTTGGTATTGCATAAACCCAGATTAATGCCCTCCATGAAGCCCAAACCGGAATCTGCCACTGAATCTTAAAATAGATATCATCCAGGTTGCAATCAGTTAGGTACTATCTGCAGAATTTTAAACATTAGTAAGATACTATCAACCGATATCTCAGAGATTTGAGAAAACATTTGACTTAACCTCCATGCATTAGAACGCAGCGGCCAAATTGATTGGTTATTTATCAAATCTATGATCATAAGATGTGGAGTTGCTGGTGTTAGACTGGGGTAGGCACAGTAAGTAGTCTCACAACACCAGGTTAAAGTCCAACAGATCTATCTGGTAGCACGAGCTTTCGGAGCGTTGCCCCTGATGAAGGGGAAACGCTCCGAAAGCTCATGCTCCCAAATAAACTTGTTGGACTTTAACTGGTGTTGTGAGACTACTTACTATGATCATCAGACCATAACACATGGGAGCAGAATTAGGCCACTCAGCCCATCGAATCTGCTCCACCATTCAATCATGGCTGATATTTTTCTCACAGTCTTCTGCGGCAAAGAGTTCCACAGATTCACCACTCTCTGGTTGAAGAAATCCCTCCTCATCTCTGCTTTAAAGGATCGCCCCTTTAGCCTGAGGTTGTGCCCTCTGATTCTGGTGCCCTCTGGACCATATGAATTAGGGGTAGCAGTCGACCATTCGGCCCCCAGGTGTTCTCCACAAAATCCTACCGCTCTCAATCTTGTAAAATTCAGTTGAATACAATTCAATTGTCTGCTCTCTGATTTCAGTCCCCGCTCTAATTTCCGGGTTCCAGTACTGGAGGAAATTGATTCCGTATTTTGATTCCCTTAATCTTTTCAAATATGGCGATGACTTTGTGGTATTATCGCTAGGCTATTAATCCAGAAAATTAGCTAATGTTCTGGAGTTCCAGGTTCAAATTCCGCCACAGCAGATGGTGGAATTTGAATTCAATAAAAATATCTGGAGTTAATAATGACCATGAAACCATTGTCGATTGTCAGAAAAACCCATCTGGTTCACTAATGTCAGTTAGGGAAGGAAATCTACCGTCCTTACCTGGTCTGGCCTACATGTGACTCCAGGTCCACAGCAATGTTGCCTCCAAGGGCAACTAGGGATGGGCAATAAATGCTGACCAGCCAGCGATGCCCATGTCCCATGAATGAATAAAAAAAAGATAACCCCTCAAACCTTCTCAACCCAAGGAAGTATCAGGCAACAAAGAACAAAGAAGAATACAACACAGGAACAGGCCCTTCGGCCCTCCAAACCTGCACCAATTATGATGCCAGCCTAAACTAAAACTGTATGCACTTACAGAATCTGTATCCTTCCATTCCCAAACTATTCATGTATTTGTCTCAATGCCCCTTAAACGCTGCTATCGTGTCTGCTTTCACCACCTCCCCGGGCAGCGCATTTATACAACTTAACCAGCATGGCCATGTAGAACCTAGCTAACAGTAAGGAAGATTCGCAGAAGTAATTCAGGGGAAGTGTTCTTCCCTACTCCAGCCTTTGACCTGCTCTTGGAGGCACAGTATTTATATGGCTAGTCCAGTTTTTGGTCAATCCCCAGGATTCAGCAATGGTAATCACATTGAATGGTAAGCACATTGTCTGTACCTTTAAGACGTGATTACCTGTAAAGACTCGCATTCCAATCATTATTTTGTAAATTGAGTTTGTGTCTTTATATGCCCTGTTTGCAAATATAATTCCCACTCACCTGTGAAGGGGCAGCGCTCTGAAAGCTAGTGGCTTTTGCTACCAAATAAACCTGTTGGACTTTAACCTGGTGTTGTGAGACTTCTTACTGTGTTTACCCCAGTCCAATGCCGGCATCTCCACATAATCACATTGAATGCCAACAGCACACACACACACACACACACACACACACACACACACATTCCACTCTCAGTGGTTTGCCCACAATGACATCTGGTCTCACACTTTCACCAGCATTCTCCACTCCTCCCCATACAGCTCAGCCAGCAAGTCCCAACGATCACCGTTCAAATTCACCAGCAGAGCCCCAGCACAGGTTTGCCAATGTACCATCTCTCGGATTCCAAGGTGTTACTTAATTTATACACAGTCACCCTGCCATAGAAGAGATTGACAAAGGTGAGAATTTGAAAGTTGAGATGTTGCTTGACTGAGAGAGAATGCAATCCAGCAAGCACTGGGATGATCATGAACATGACTAGGTTCAAGAAAGGATAGGGGCAGCACGTCGTATGAGGAACAGCTGAGGACTCTGGGTCTGTGCTCATTGGAGATTAGAAGGATGAGGGGGGATCTTATTGAAACTTACAGGCCTGGATAGAGTGGACATGGAGAGGATGTTTCCATTAGTAGGAAAAACTAGAACCAGAGGGCACAACCTCAGGCTAAAGGGACGATCCTTTAAAATAGAGATGAGGAGGAATTTCTTCAGCCAGAGTGGTGAATCTGTGGAACTCTTTGCCGCAGAAGGCTGTGGAGGCCACGTCATTGAGTGTCTTTAAGACAGAGGTCGATAGGCTCTTGATTAATAAGGGAATCAGGAGTTATGGGGAAAAGGAAGGAGGATGGCAATGAGAAAAATATCAGCCATGATTGAATGGTGGAGCAGACTCGATGGGTCGAGTGGCCTAATTCTGTTCTTACGTCTTATGATCTTATGGCCTTATAGCAGCGTTTTGGATGACACCAGGTTTACTCCCAAGTTGGGAGAGCTGCACGGAAGGCATTGAAATAGTCAAGTGCAGAGGTAACAGAGGCGTGAATGAGTGTTTCAGCAGCAGATGAGCGGAGACTGCGTTGGAGTCGGGTAATGTTATGGAGGTCTTGATGATTGCGCTAATGTGATTCAAAGATTCATGTTGACTCAAGTGTGATATTAAGGTTGCAAAGAGTCTGGTTTAATCTCAATCGGTTGCAAGGGCGAGGGATGGAGTTGCCATTAACTACCCATTAAACTCGAGTGATTAACAACACAAGTATCCTTTTAGCAATGTGATAATTGCTAATTCAATGTCAATCAATTTCTTTGCCACAGAAAGTGAGTAATTAAAATGTGGAGCATCATTCCTTCAGCTTATGAATTGTTGAGCTGAACTTTCCACGGAGTGATAATCACAGGAACGTCATCTTAGTCAGAAACTGTATGTTTCTTGCCAGACCTCTGACCCAGGCATGCTGAGAGATAAGCAGCATGGCTGCTCATGGACACCCTTCCTTGGAGTGTAAGATTGTCAGGGGCTGTGAAGCGACATTCCCATTTTCACACTAGTTGCTGTGAACTGGTACGCCTAAAGGTTTGAGCCACTTTCCCAGGAAAGTGTGTCAGGCAAGTGGGTAGGAGGGTCAGAGGGAGGGTGGAAGGATGTGTTGGATGGCAGGGTGGTGGGAGCCAGGGCAAGGGAGTCATGCGGGGCAATCGGCATGGGGAGGTGTGGGATTGTCAGATATTTGGACGTTTGGATGGTCAGGGGTGAGGAGGTCAGATGCTCCTTGGGGGATTGGGAGGTTAGTCAAGTGGTGGGAGCAAGCAGGGCGTGTCAGTGGGTTAGGAGGGATGGATCTGTAATCAGGCGTGTGGTGATAGCTGTGGTGATAGTTGGGTGGCTGGGGGATGGGTGGGGCATGTAGTAAGGTGGTGGCAGTAGTCAGGTGGTGGGTTAGTCAAGGGATAGAGGGGTGTGAGGGGGCAGTCAAGGTGTCCAGCGGGGAGTCAGTAGTATAGGGGAGGCAGTGATATAGTGAGTAAGATGCTCTTTTGGAGAATCGGTGGAGACTCGATGGGCCGAATGGCCTGGTTCTGCACTGTAGGGATTCTATGTACCGCAACAGGAAGGTGGTCTTGTGGCGCAGTGGGTAGCATCCCTGTCTCTGAGACAGAAGCTGTGAGTTTGAGTCCCAAACCAGGACTTGATGGTCAAGGAAGAAATCTTTCCAACCCATGCCAATGGCGGATGTAAGAGTGGGAGAGATTTCTGGTCAGCCATGTGATGGAAAGAAAGTTGAAGCCTTTATCATCAGTATCCATAGCTCCAGGCATGTAAAAACTTCATGTTGCCATAACAGCTTGGAATTCCTGAGTGAAGCATAATACAAGACGCCAATGGGGGCTTGGAGGAGAGAATCCCCCTCCCATCAAAATCACCCAGGCTTTAAGGTAATGATTCACCACATTGTGCCTGGAACTTACTCTCTCCAAAAGGGTGAGTCACTATTGAGCCATTTAAGAGATAAAGAAGGCCTTCAGTAGTTAGAGAGGATATAAAATTAGATGACAAAGTAGACAATTGCAAACCAAATGTTTGTTGGAGGAAGTATTTTTTCATCAGTGCCACAGACCTTGATTGTGCAGGGATAGATTTCCTTGCACATAAGCAAGAATTCTGCAATGTTTTAATTACACTGTCTTATTACTGAATACTGAATTGCACACAGATCGGGCAAAGCAGAGATTGAACCTTGCCCCAGTCTGCTGATGCCTTCCTCACCGACTGACACTGCTGACTAAATATCACACTGAAATGGCACTTTAATTATTATCATGCTTCAGTTAACAAGATGCTCTGCAGTGTGCATTGCATAAAAACAACTGAAACAGGAAACAGAAAGCATGCTGTCGGCATTGAAGGTGATTTTTCCAGTTCATCTCCGAGTCACAAAGTTATGGATTTAAGCTCAGAACCTCGGATCTGTCTCCAGTTCAGTATACTGGGGGAGTGCTGCACTGCCATAGATGAGAGATGATTTGGCATTTTATCTCACTGTTAGACTGTGGCGATGGGGCATAGTAGTAGGAATGGTTAGCTGCCTCACAGTACCAGGGATCTGATTTCGATTCCTGGCTTGGGTCACTGTCTGCGTGGAATTTGCACCCTCTCCCCATGTCTGCGTGGGTTTCTTCCGGGTGCTCCGGTTTCCTCCCACAGTCCAAAGGTGTGCAGGTTAGGTAGATTGACGATGCTAAATTGTCCCTTGGAGAGAGTGCATGTGTGTGCGTGTATGTGTGCCCATCCCTTATAAGGTATAAGCCCCTGGTGACAGAGTAGCAACTTGTTCCAGGCATATTTGGCTCCAGAAGCAGACAAAAGCCTGAGCTGTGCACTGTCAGGGTGGAACGGTTGAGAGAACGATTAAACTGCGGGGCCTGGGAAGTGGGGGGGAGGGGGGTGGGGGGGGGAGTGTTCATTCGACACTCAACTGTTACACTTATAAGAAAATTGTGGGTAATGTACAATTATGGGTAATGTACCCACAACTTTCTCACATGGGCCACTGATGTATGATCTTCCTTGCGAAAAGAAAATAAATAAATTGCATTTTTACAACAACGTTTTTGATTGCAGCATTTTCCAAATCACACTAAAGCCAGTTAAGTATTTTTTTGAAGTGTAGTCACTGTTGTCATGTGGGAAACATAGCAAGAATTTATACTTAGCAAAGTCACACAAATATCATTGAGATAAATGCCAGATGACCTGGTATAGTGATTGATTGAAGGATAAATATTGACCCAAACTCTTATTTTATTCTTCAAAATAATTCCCAGTGATCATTACCTCCATGTTAGAGTATAGATGGGGTCTCAGTTTTATACCTCAGTGGATTATTTATGGTTAAATCCTGAATTGATAGATACCCTACAGTACAGAAAGAGGCCCTTCGGCCCATCGAGTCTGCACCGACCACAATCCCACCCAGGCCCTATCCCCATATCCCTACATATTTTACCCACTAATCCCTCTAACCTACACATCTCAGGACACTAATGGGCAATTTTTAGCATGGCCAATCAACCTAACCTGCACATCTTTGGACTGTGGGAGGAAACCGGAGCACCCGGAGGAAACCCATGCAGACACGAGGAGAATGTGCAAACTCCACACAGACAGTGACCCAAGTCAGGAATCAAACCCAGGTCCCTGGAGCTGTGAAGCAGCAGTGCTAACCACTGTGCTACCGTACCGTGGAACTTGATCCCATGGCATTCAGAGTGAAAGGACAACCAAATTTCACCACAGCTAACACTTTGCGACATCAATTGTTCAACTGGTTCAATGTTTCGAGGAACAGGCTTCTCCTTGTCATGATGGGCAGGTGTTAACATTCCCAGCCATGGGCATACCAGTTGGAAAGCCAGTGGGGACCCCACTTTGACTATTTAGAATCATAGAAACCCTACAGTGCAGAAGGAGACCATTCGGCCCATCGAGTCTGCACCGACAACAATCCCACCCAGGCCCTATCTCCGCTTAGTTACCCTGCTAAGCCCTCTAACCTATCACAAATCGGGATACCAGGGATTAATTTAGCATGTCCAATCAACCTAACCCGCACATCTTTGGACTGTGAGAGGAAACTGGAGCACCCGGAGGAAACCCACGCAGACACAGGGAGAATGTGCAGACTCCACACAGACAGCGACCCAAGTTGGGAATTGAACTCAGGTCCCTGGAGCTGTGAGGCAGCAGTGCTAACCACTGTGCCACCACCAAATCCCACTGGGATTTGATCCCAATCTGGTTGTCAGCTTGCTGTTGTCGGTGTTACCGGTTCTTACATTGGGAATTTTGTGTCCTTCAAGAGCTGCTGATCAATCAGGGGCCTGGATTTACCAGAAGGGGTGTCCCTTTGGGTGGTATGGTGGTTGCACAGTGGTTAGCACTGCAGCCTCACAGCACCAGGGACTCAGGTTTGATTCTGGCCTCAGGTGACTGTCTATGTGGAGTTTACACATTCTTCCTGTGCCTGTGTGGGTTTCCTCCGGGTGCTCGAGTTTCATCCCATGGTCCAGAGATGTGCAGATTAGGTGGGTTGGCCATGCTAAATTCTCCCTTGATGTCTGGGGATGAGTACGGTGAATATGTAGGGTTAAGGGGATAGGGCCTGGGTGGAATTGCTGTCGGTGAAGGATCAATGAGCTGTATGGCCTCCTTCTGCACTGTAGGGATTCTATGATTCTATGATATGTCATGGCCTACTCCCGCCAGTGGTTGAATGCCAATGGTTATGGGTTGAGGCCTTGAGTCACCACTTAAGGGCTTCAGTTGGCCTTGGGATGGGAAGGTCAAGGACGGCCTTCAATGAGATGGGCTCATTAAAGAGAGTGTGGCTGAAATGGATATTCATACGTTGGTACACAGCTTTCAATGTATAGAGTTAGCAGAATAAGGACCTTTCCAACCTAACGGTGGCACAGTGGTTAGCACTGCTGCCTCACAGCGTTAGAGGCCCAGGTTTGATTCTCGGCCTGGGTCACTGTCTGTGTGGAGTTTGCATGTTCTCCCGTGTCTGTGTGGGTTTCCTCTGGGTGCTCCGGTTTCCTCCCACAGTCCGAAAGACGTGCTGGTTAGATGCATTGGCCATGCTAAATTGCCCCTTAGTATCCCGGGATGTGTAGGTTAGAAGGATTAGCGGGATAAAGCTGGGCTGAAAAATGGCAAATGGAGTTTAACCCTGATAAATGTGAGGTGATTCATTTTGGTAGGACAAATTTAAATGTGGATTACAGGGTCAAAGGTAGGGTTCTGAAGACTGTGGAGGAACAGAGAGATCTTGGGGTTCATATCCACAGATCTCTAAAGGTTGCCAGTCAAGTGGATAGAGCTGTGAAGAAGGCCTATAGTGTGTTAGCTTTTATTAACAGGGGGTTGGAGTTTAAGAGCCGTGGGGTTATGCTGCAACTGTACAGGACCTTGGTGAGACCACATTTGGAATATTGTGTGCAGTTCTGGTCACCTCACTATAAGAAGGATGTGGAAGCGCTGGAAAGAGTGCAGAGGAGATTTACCAGGATGCTGCCTGGTTTGGAGGGTAGGTCATATGAGGAAAGGTTGAGGGAGCTAGGGCTGTTCTCTCTGGAGCGGAGGAGGCTGAGGGGAGACTTAATAGAGGTGTATAAAATGATGAAGGGGATAGATAGAGTGAACGTTCAAAGACTATTTCCTCGGGTGGATGGAGCTATTACAAGGGGGCATAACTATAGGGTTCGTGGTGGGAGATACAGGACGGATATCAGAGGTAGGTTCTTTACGCAGAGAGTGGTTGGGGTGTGGAATGGACTGCCTGCAGTGATAGTGGAGTCAGACACTTTAGAAACATTTAAGCGGTTATTGGATAGGCGCATGGAGCACACCAGGATGATAGGGAGTGGGATAGCTTGATCTTGGTTTCAGATAAAGCTCGGCACAACATCGTGGGCTGAAGGGCCTGTTCTGTGCTGTACTGTTCTATGTTCTATGTTCTAAATATGTGGGGTTACAGGGATATGGTCTCGGTGAGATTGTTGTTGGTCCAGACTCGATGGGCCGAATGGGTGTAGGGTGTCTATGGTTTCTAACCCAGGATAATTGAGGGGAGTCAGGAAGGTAGCGGGTTTCCCACTCTGAGACTTCCTGCTTCATTACACGCCCTTCTCCCCTACCTTTCAGCCCACTCCTCAGGAGACCATTTGACCTCTGAATTGCACCTGAACAGTCCAAAGGCTGCAGTGGTGTTCAGAATTTAAGAGTGGGGAACAGCAAGGATGCTTATTGACCATCTCTGCTCCAAGGTAATTTACAGCCTACACGAGATGTCTAAGAACTCTTGTACTGTCTACAGTAAACAGTGAACCCAATGCCTTTTGAACATGTAGAGTAACAAGCTGCAATAAACATCCACAGCACACTCATGGTAATTAGCTTCAATGCAAATATGAATCTAACAAATTATGTGATAATACTGCACAATGGGAAACATATTAGAGACATTTATTAGACCTTTTGAATAGCAAAACACTGCATCTGAAATGGAAATGAGTAATTAAAATGGTAGGAATGTGCATTCGATTTCCATAATATAGTTATTTGCATGCTCCTAATGCCTTCTCGCCGTGTAGCTAACTAGATCAGAGGCCTCTACAACAGTTAAATTCATTCTAGAAGAATAATCAGATGACATAAAAGTAAAAGAAAAATCTCTGAACTTGTGATGCCACAAAGTTTGCAATCATTTGATGTCCCTGTGATCTTTACAGCTTTGAACATGAGCATCCTGAAAAATCGAGAAGTAAGGATTAAAAGGGAGTGCTGTCATGTCGTATTTTAGGACATTTCTCTTCCCATGGTGTCTAATTTCTAATTCAATATTTGCCCTTTTTTAATTGATCCAAACTTCATAATACAAGCTGTAAAATTATGATAATGAACGGTTAATAATTCTTTTTGGATATTAGCTTTTAATTAAATAACGATAAAACAAGCACTCTGATATAAATTGTCACCACATCCAACCTGTCCAGCAATTAGAATGCAGGCTCATTTTAATGATTCTTAAAAGGACACTGACCGACTAAAGTTTTGAAAGCCTTCACATACCGTCCAGTTCTCATTCAGCGAAATATGACAACTGCAGAGCATAAATATCTTGAAGAGTAGACGGTACGGGAGTTCTTAGACATCTCGTGTTGGAATGTAAGTTACCTTACAGCAGAGATGGCCTATAAGATGACAATTTCAAAGTACAGCAGATATTTAAGTCACAGGAAGATGTAATTTCAGGAAAGGAAAACTTTCAAGATGTCTGAATGTCCGGCAATGGCTACTCTTCCACCCTCGTCCCATAATGTCTGGAGTCCTCTAACCATCTGACCATGCTCATTTTCATGTCCACATTTATACGCTGCCCCTTGATGCAGTGCCGGGTTTAGACTTGGTGAGGCCCTAAGCTATGTAAAGTTTGGAGGCCCCTTGTTAAAAAAGTTACACCAAAAGGTCTCACAAAGGTGCGTACCAAAACAGGACCTTGGGTCGCCACAGAAAAATTGAAAATATAATTATGCCTTTTAATTATTTAATAGCAAGGTATTTAAAGTGAAAAATACAAATTATTTTCAAATGAATGCATTTACTGATTACATATTTATCATTTGGCTGGCTTGAGCTCTCTCATAGATTTTGGTAATTTTGGTAATTTTTTGAGTTGCTCTTCCAGCTGGTGCTTTCTTTTTCTTTTCTGGTATCCGCTCTTAAATGTTCTCTTCATTGTAAACCTTCTGAAATTTTGAGAGGCCCCTGCGGATTGTGAGGCCCTAAGCTGTAGCTTGTTTAGCTTATGCCTAAACCCTTCACTGCCTTGATGGCAGCAGCCAAAAGCACAGAGGTCAGGTCCAATATAAACGCTGAAGCCACTCAGCTCTATGTCTCAACCATCACCTTTGACTCTTGCTGCATTTTCAGGCAATCTAACACATCCACATGTCCATGCATAGCCCAAAATCCATGCCTGGGTGAAGCACAATTGCTTCCTCTTGATTATCCCGAATTTCCCTCACTAAACCTGCAAATTTATCTTTCGACTTTTTAAGGTGGTCCTTAAAATCTACCTGTTTGGCCAAGTTTTGGTAATTTTCACTAATATCTCCTTGCGATTTCAGGGCAATTATACTTTGTGACATCATGCTCCTTTAAAGAGTGCTGGGGCTTTGTGTGCCTAAGGCTGCTGTATAAATACATGTTGTTAAGAATTGGGTAATATCTTGCTATACGTTAGAATATGGAACATAGAACAGTACAGCACAGGAACAGACCCTTCGGCCCACGATGTTGTGCCAAACATGACGCCAAATTAAACTAATCCCTTCTGCCTGCCCTTGGTCCATATCCCTCTATTCTTGTATATTCATGTGCCTATCTAAAAGCCCCATAAACACCCCTATCATACCTGCCTCCACCACTATCCCTCGCACTGCATTCCAGACACCTACCACTCTCTGTGCAAAACACTTGCCCCTCACATCTCCTTTGAATTTTTCCCCTCTCACCTTAAGTGCCTGCCCTCTAGTATTAGACATTTCAATTCTGTGAAAAAGATTCTGTCTGTCAACCCTATCTGTGCCTCTCATAATTTCATAGACTTCTGACAGGCCTCCTCTCAGCCTCCTCCACTCCAGAGAAAACATAAGAACATAAGAAATAATAAGAAACAACCCGAGTTTGTCCAGCCTCTCCTTATAGGTCATACCCTGTAATCCAGGCAGCATCCTGGTAAACCTCTCCCGCACCCTCTCCAAAGCCTCCACATCTTTCCTGCAATACGGCGACCAGAATTGAACGCAATACTCTAAGTGCAGCCTAACCAAAGTTTCATAAAGCTGCAACATGGCATCCTGACAGAATGAATGGACATCAAGGGAAGTCTTATAGAAATGGCTGCAAAATCTCAATCTCATCTATGGCCAGCCCCTTGAACCTGCTTTGCAATTTCAAACTGAGTTCAAATCCCCACAAGACAGCCGGAGAATTCCAATTCAGTTTCAAAGAATGTGAAAAGAGAAAGCTGGTATGAGTAAGAGTGACCATGATTATTTTCGATTTGATTTGATTTGATTTATTATTGTCACATGCATTAATATACAGTGAAAAGTATTGTTTCTTGCGCGCTATACAGACAAAGCATACCGTTCATTGAGAAGGAAAGGAGAGAGTGCAGAATGTAGTGTTACAGTCATAGCTAGGGTGTAGAGAAAGATCAACTTAATGCGAGGTAGGTCCATTCAAAAGTCTGACGGCAGCAGGGATGAAGCTGTTCTCGACTCGGTTGGTACGTGACCTCAGACTTTTGTATCTTTTTCCCGAAGGAAGAAGCTGGAAGAGAGAATGTCCGGGGTGCGTGGGGTCCTTAATTATGCTGGCTGCTTTGCCGAGGCAGCGGGAAGTGTAGGCAGAATCAATGGATGGGAGGCTGGTTTGCGTGATGGATTGGGCTACGTTCACGACCTTTTGTAGTTCCTTGCGGTCTTGGGCAGAGCAGGAGCCACACCAACATCCGTAGTTGGGAAATTGCTGGAATCCATCATTAAAGAAGAAATCGCAGGACACCTGGAAAAAAATGGTTCGCTCAAGCAGACGCAGCATGGATTCATGAAGGGAAAGTCGTGTTTGACGAATTTACTGGATTTTTATGAAGATGTAACGAGTGCAGTTGACAGAGGAGAACCGGTGGATGTGGTGTTTTTGGATTTCCAGAAGTCGTTCGATAAGGTGCCTCACAAAAGATTGCTGCAGAAGATTAGGGTACACGGAGTTGGGGGTAAAGTGTTAGCGTGGATTGAGGATTGGCTATCTAACAGGAAGCAGAGAGTTGGAATTAATGGGTGCTTTTCTGGTCGGCAGTTGGTGACTAGTGGCGTGCCACAGGGATTGGCGCTGGGGCCTCAACTGTTTACCATATACATAGACGAACTGGAGGAGGGGACCGAGTGTAGGGTAACAAAGTTTGTGGAAAATACAAAGATGAGTGGGAAAGCGAATTGCGTGGAGGATGCGGAAAGTCTGCAGAGAGATTTGGATAGGCTAAGTGAGTGGGCGAGGATCTGGCAGAGGGAGTATAACGTTGACAAGTGTGAGGTTATCCACTTTGGAAGGAATAATAGTAAAATGGACTATTATTTAAATGGTGAAAAACTACAACATGCTACTGTGCAGAGGGACCTGGGGGTCCTTGTGCATGAATCGCAAAAACTCAGTTTGCAGGTGCAGCAGGTGATCAAGAAGGCAAATGGAATGTTGGCCTTTATCGCGAAGGGGATGGAGTATAAAAGCAGGGAGGTCTTGCTGCAATTGTACAAGGTACTGGTGAGGCCGCAACTAGAGTACTGTGTGCAATTTTGGTCCCCTTATTTGCGGAAGGATGTATTGGCCTTGGAGGGAGTACAGAGAAGGTTCACCAGGTTGATACCGGAGATGAGAGGGTTAGCTTATGAGGAGAGATTGAGTAGATTGGGCCTGTACTCGGTGGAGTTTAGAAGACTGAGGAGATATCTTATAGAGACATATAAGATAATGAAGGGGCTAGACAGGGTAGAGGCAGAGAGATTCTTTCCACTTAGAAAGGAAACAAGAACTAGAGGACACGGCCTCAAAATAAGGGGGAGTCAGTTTAGGACAGAGTTGAGGAGGAACTTCTTCTCTCAGATGGTGGTGAATCTCTGGAATTCTCTGCCCATTGAAGCAGTGGAGGCTACCTCGTTAAATATGTTTATGTCACAGGTAGATAGATTTCTGATCAATAAGGGAATTAAGGGTTATGGGGAGCGGGCGGGTAAGTGGAACTAAACCACTATCAGATCAGCCATGATCTTATTGAATGGTCGGGCAGGCTCGAGGGGCTCGATGGCCTACTCCTGCTCCTATTTCTTATGTTCTTATGTTCAAACTGTGATACAACCAGAAAGAGTGCTTTCCATGGTGCATCTGTAAAAGTTGGTGAGAGTCGTAGCTGACATACCAAATTTGAAAATGAAACTGTCAGATTGAGTGGCAGAGCAAAGTGTGCAGAAAACACTGAACATCTAGATCGACTAAGTCAGTGGGCGAGGGTCTGGCAGATGGAGTACAATGTTGGTAAGTGCAGATCATCCACTTTGGTAGGAATAACAGTAAAATGAACTATTATTTAAATGGTAAAAAATTGCAGCATGCTGCTGTGCAGAGGGACCTGGGTGTCCTTGTGCAAGAATCACAAAAAGTTGGTTTGCAAATGCAGCAGGTAATTAAGAAAGCAAATGGAATTTTGTCATTCACTGCTAGAGGGATGGAGTTTAAAAACAGCAAGGTTACGTTGCAGCTGTATAAGGTGCTGGTGAGGCCACACCTGGAGTACTGCTTACAATTTTGGTCTCCTTACTTGAGAAAGGATATACTGGCACTGGAGGGGGTGCAGCGGCGATTCACCAGGTTGATTCCGGAGTTGAGAGGGTTAGCTTATGAGAAGAGACTGAGTAAACTGGGACTATGCACATTGGAATTCAGAAGAATAAGGGGAGACCTTATAGAAATATATAAGATTAAATAAGGAACAGATAAGATAAAAGCAGCAAGTTTGTTTCCGCTGGCAGGTGAAACTGAAACTTTGGAGCAAAACCTCAAAATAAGGGGGAGCGAATTTAGGACTGAGTTGAGGAGAAATTTCTGCACCCAAAGGGTTGTGAGTCTGTGGAATTCCCTGCCCAGTGAAGCAGTTGAGGCTACCTCATTGAATGTTTTTAAGGCAAGGATAGATACATTTTTGAACAGTAAAGGAATTAAGGGTTTTGATGAGTGGTTGGGTAAGTGGAGCTGAGTCCACGAAAAGATCAGCCATGATCTTATTGAATGGTGGAGCAGGGTTGAGGGGCCAGATTGCCTACTCCTGCACCTAGTTCTTATGTCCTTATGTTCCTATTGCAGTCCACTGATGTCCTTTAGGGAAGGAAACCTGTTGTCCTTACCTTCTCTGGCCTATATGTGACTCCAATCCCATATTGAACTGGTTGGACTTTAAGTGCCCTCTCAAGTAGGCAAATAAGCTTAACATTTTAAACAAAGTTTAACATTTATTTATTAGTGACAGCAACAGGCTTACATTAATACTACAATGAAGTTACTGTGAAAATCCCCTTGTAGTCATACTCCCGCACCTGTTCGGGTACACTGCAGGAGAGTTTAGCATGGCCAATGCACCTATCCAGCACACCTTTCAGACTATGGAAGGAAACCGGAGCACTCAGAGGAAACCCACGCAGACACAGGGTGAACGTGCAGAATCCGCAAGGAGAATGACCCAAGCCAGGAATTGAACCCAGCTCCCTGGTGCTGTGAGGCAGCAGTGCTAACCACTGTGCCACCGTGCCTTCCCAAATACTAAGCAAAGCAACTAGGAATGGACAATATATATCCCATTGCCAGCAATGCCCACTTCCAAAGAGTTAATATATTAAAGTACATTATTATTAACAATTATTGTTCGACTTCAGTGGTGACCAGTGGTGTTCCGCAGGGCTCTGTACTGGGACCTCTGCTATTTGTGATATATATCAATGATTTGGAAGAAGGTGTAACTGGTGTAATCAGCAAGTTTGCGGATGACACGAAGGTGGCTGGAATTGCGGATAGCGAAGAGCATTGTCGGGCAATACAGCAGGATATAGATAGGCTGGAAAATTGGGCGGAGAGGTGGCAGATGGAATTTAATCCGGATAAATGCGAAGTGATGCATTTTGGAAGAAATAATGTAGGGAGGAGTTATACAATAAATGGCAGAGTCATCAGGAGTATAGAAACACAGAGGGACCTAGGTGTGCAAGTCCACAAATCCTTGAAGGTGGCAACACAGGTGGAGAAGGTGGTGAAGAAGGCATATGGTATGCTTGCCTTTATAGGACGGGGTATAGAGTATAAAAGCTGGAGTCTGATGATGCAGCTGTATAGAACGCTGGTTAGGCCACATTTGGAGTACTGCATCCAGTTCTGGTCGCCGCACTACCAGAAGGACGTGGAGGCATTGGAGAGAGTGCAGAGAAGGTTTACCAGGATGTTGCCTGGTATGGAGGGTCTTAGCTATGAGGAGAGGTTGGGTAGACTGGGGTTGTTCTCCTTGGAAAGACGGAGAATGAGGGGAGATCTAATAGAGGTATACAAGATTATGAAGGGTATAGATAGGGTGAACAGTGGGAAGCTTTTTCCCAGGTCGGAGGTGACGATCATGAGGGGTCACGGGCTCAAGCTGAGAGGGGCGAAGTATAACTCAGACATCAGAGGGACGTTTTTTACACAGAGGGTGGTGTGGGCCTGGAATGCACTGCCAAGTAGGGTGGTGGAGGCAGGCACGCTGACATCGTTTAAGACTTACCTGGATAGTCACATGAGCAGCCTGGGAATGGAGGGATACAAACAATTGGTCTAGTTGGACCAAGGAGCGGCACAGGCTTGGAGGGCCGAAGGGCCTGTTTCCTGTGCTGTACTGTTCTTTGTTCTTTGTTCAAGGATCCTACAGGAAACAAATGAATGCCGTTCCATATATTGCTGCTGCTGCACTAACGGATGCTGCAGGCAGTGTGTTACATTGTGCAATACTTTGGTTTCCTTTAAGATGTTCTCCAAGTTTCAAAGGAACTCAGAACATCTAGAGCATGGAATCTGCTTCATCTAATGATTCCATGAATTTCAATCCAAGGACGCAGGAATGGAGAAGTGTAATCTCGAAGCAGTAACTATGGACTCAAATGGGAACTAACTCCCATGGTGAGGGTAGGAATGTCGAGTGTTTCCTGCTGCGGAGGCCGGCAGGCAAACACATCGAATTTGGCGGCCCCGAACTCATTAATTACATAGCTAGGTGTTTTGCGCCATGTTCCATGTCAGGGCAGGCCTGATGTCGCATAGTCTATGCGGGTACCATAATGTAACGATGCCCAACATCACGGGCTCACCATTGAAGAAAGCAGGTGGACCTCCGGAAAATAAAGCTGGATCTCTGTGAGCACATCAAGGTTAGAAAGTGGAGCTACTGCGAAAGAAGATGGGACTCCAGGAACATCCTGAGGCTGGATGATGGACTCCCTCCAAGACAGTGAATCTGAATGGTTCACATGTAGATGCTTCCTTCCCCCTCCATTCACTCACTTCTGTGGTCTTCTGGGGTCCAGGATTTGCGTGTGGCCTCTATTCTGGACTCTGGAGGCAGCCCTGGGTATTGTTCGGGTTAGTCCTGCCATCTGCATGCCATGTTGTGCCAAACCTGTTTCACACCATGGTGGTTTCCCACTGGCACAATAAAGAATTGGGCATGGGTGGTTGGACCTTCATCCCGATATAGAATCATAGAATCACTACAGTGCAGAAGGAGGTCATTCAGCCCATCAAACCTGCACCAGGCCCTATCCCTGTAACCCCATGTATTAAGGATGCTAATCCCCCTAACACGAAGGGACAATTTAGCATGGCCAATTAACCTAACCTACACATGTTTGGAGTGTGGGAGGAAACCCACGCAGACACGGGCAGAATGTGCAAACTCCACACAGACAGTGACCCAAGCCAGGAATTGAACCCCGGTCCCTGGCTTTAGGGCGATGCAAATGAGGATCATGCCAGCCTCCAGCGGGTTTCCTGATCCACCATGTCGGACACCAGTGGAAGATTCCACTGTAAATTCATGTTGGCATAAAATCAATTTTTTGTGCCTTCCACTGAATAGTCTGGCACCCCCTCCATGTCCCCCTCCACGCCCCCCACCTCCCCCCACCCCAACTCACCACACCTGCTTGCAGGGGATGGGAGAATTCCCACCCTATATTGACAAAAGTCTGCTGTGATCAAATTGATTGACAGAACATGGCTTGATGAACCTATTTCTTGTCCATTGGTTCTTTACACTGTAGTCAATACAATCGTAGAATGATACGTCACAGAAGGGGGCCATTCAGCCCATTGTGCCTGTGCTGTCTCCTTGACAGAGATAATCGATAAATCCCACCTGCCTGCTTTTTCCCTATAGCCTTGCATTTCTTTTCTGCTCAGGTATTTATCCAATTATTGTTGTTACGCATCTACATGTCCTTCAACCTGAACGGAATGTCCTTCAACGCTAATCTCAGATCAGAGACTATCATTTTGTGTAAAACTCAGTAACCGGAATATACAAATTTAGCCTGGTGTTCAAGTTCTGTAACTAATCTCAAGTCTTGACATAGTTTGACAGAGGCTTTTTTTCTTCTCTGCATCTAAAAGATTTATTCGTCAGCTCATCTGTTTCACTACACGAAGGGAAGCTGCAAGGACATCAGGCTGAGAGACATCTACAACTATCAAACATTTCAGTTCCACCAGACTCCTCAGCGCTGCTCACTTTGTCAAGAAATTTTGTAGCCATCCCCATTAGAGTTGTGGATCTGTCACAGCTTTGCCCTTGAGTGCAGGGTGTCCCTTTGCCTCCTTTGAAAGAGAAAACAAATTTCCATTGTATTTTCTCGCCCTGACTGATTGAGTGGACCGGCGCCACACTGGGCACCGACCCGGCTTTGAAACTAGGGTGCCCATCCTGACTCCGAGCGAGTGTGGGAAAGCGAGTCAACGGCCTGTTTTATTTTCATCGGGAGCAAATCAGAAATACAAATCAGGGAGATGGCCAGCTGGTTCACTCAGCCTCGTGAATGGTTGAGGACTCTGGGTCTGCACTCGTTGGAGTTTAAAAGGATGAGGGGGGGGGATCTTACTGAAACTTACAGGATGCTGCGAGGTCTGGATAGAGTGGATGTGGAGAGGATGTTTCCACTAGTAGGAAAAACTCGAACCAGAGGGCACAACCTCAGGCTAAAGGGACGATCCTTTGAAACAGAGATGAGGAGGAATCTTCAGCCAGAGAGTGATGAATCTGTGGAACTCTTTGCTGCAGAAGGCTGTGGAGGTCAGGTCGTTGAGTGTCTTTAAGACAGAGATAGATAGGTTCTTGATTAAGAAGGGGATCGGGGTTAGGGGGAAAAGGCAGGAGAATGGGGATGAGAAAAATATCAGCCATGATTGAATGGCGGAGCAGACTCGATGGGCCGAGTGGCCTAATTCTGCTCCTATGTCTTATGGTCTTATGAACTACCCCCAGATGTGCACAGCATTTTGACTTTGCTTGGCATCAATCTTGGCAAAGGCTGTCAGGCCGAATATGAAAAGCGAATAAATTTCATTAGCAAAGCATTCGTTCTGGGCTTCAGGCAAGGTATTCAATGTGAAAATTGAATTCAATTTGAGATCTCAAGGTGCATGAGTATGGAAAGAGACATCATGCCTCACTGTTGCTATGGCAACAATTCTTAAACCCTGTGAAAACAATGCCATATTTCAGGATTGTTGCTTGGGTACTGCAAAGTCCAATATCTAAGTAAATAAGCAAATCGTCACGCTGTTAGTAGTTTATTAAAATTAATTGTCATGAAATAAATTTGGATAGTCATGGGCCTTGTTTAATGTTCAAGGGCATTAAATCAGGACAAAGTTATTTTACATTGAATGCATGAGTGAAGACAGAAAAAACACAGTTTGTTGTAAAATCCAAGAATGTTTCTTTTATTTCCACTCTAACCAGTAATAATTTACTGCCTTCTGCTAATTGAAATAAGCTCACAGAGCAATGAAATCAGAATTTTTGCATCACACACCAGTGGCTGTATGGGCTTTAAGAATTATAGTAATTAATATGTCTCAATTTAGTCCCGCGCTTTGTCACACATTAGCTTTTGAAATGAGAGCACATGGGTGTACATTTGTAAAAAAAAATTAAGTGTAAACCGCAATCCAGTAATTTCCAGAACATTCCTGAGAGTCGGGTTGATTCTCCCAGTTCCTCATTTTCCCTAACAGTTGTCAGATGTGGCCCAGTGAGTTTAATATCTTGTGAAACACAAAAGGCGAAAAGGATGACCTTAATGAGATGCATTAAAAAAAAGAATGATCGGATTAACATGATTCTCTATAGCACCTGTCACATCCATAGTACGTCCAACAGCACTTTGCTGCTTATTAATTACTTCTGAAGTCTGGTTGTTGGGATTGTGTGGAGAAGCACAAAGTAGCCAGTTCACTCACAGCCAGAACCAATAAACAGAGGACTGCGGATGGTTCATCACTGAGGATAGTCAAGGCTCAGGTAGATAGATTTCTCAGAGAATCAAGGGGTATTGGGAAAAGTGGAGTTGAAATAGGGAACCAACCTCGATCATATTGTATGGTGGAGCAGACTCAAGGGATTGGACAGTCGACTTCTGATGCTATTTCTTATGTCTTTGTGATCCAGAATAATCATTTAATTTGCTTTTGTGCTGTTGTTCGTGTAATGACTTCAATCAGGCCATTGAGTTTGGCCTACTGGAATATGAACTCCCTGATTAAGGAGCCAATTGATGGGCCAATCAGGGAGCCTTTTCCTTATATTTAACCGGGAGTGTCAGTTCCTCTGGCACTCTCAAAGGTAGACTGCTGACTGATAGCACTCTGTGTACCGCTGTTGGAATTGTAAATAAAAGGATTTTGGTGAAGGGGCTTCTGGCTCCGAAGACTTATTATAGTCCGAGGGGGATGAATGTTGACCAGAACACCCAGGAGGATTCCCCTGCTCTTCATATGATGTTGTTGGATCTTTTACACCTACCTAAGAGATGGTTTAGTGTCTTATCCAAAAAACATGGCACCTCCAGCAAGGCAGCACTC
The DNA here is from genome assembly GCF_964213995.1 of Mustelus asterias. Taxonomy (NCBI): domain Eukaryota; kingdom Metazoa; phylum Chordata; class Chondrichthyes; order Carcharhiniformes; family Triakidae; genus Mustelus; species Mustelus asterias. The sequence continues at coordinate 133,432,929 of NC_135804.1, forward strand.
TCTCAGTCCCACTCTAAGCTAAATGCTAGGTTTGAGAGCCTGTATCATCTCTCCTTGTGCCTATTTCAAATATCTGACATTGACTGAAATATCACCCCTTTAAATATAAAAGAAGCATCCTCCTGGATTACAATTTTGATCTTCAATTAAAGAGATTATTAAATGCGCTGCACCCACTTGTAACCGTACAGCTGGCTAATGATGAAAGGGAACCTGGCAGGGAGAAAGAGTTTGGCTTTGTTCATGTATAAATGAGAACACAGTTTTGTAATTAATCTCCCAAATTCACACTAGAACACTCGTTATGCTATACACTGGGATCTTCTGTTTTCTGAAAGGCAAAACACAAATTAAGTTTATTATTTTGGGCATGTGGTTAGAATTGGGCCTGAAAGTGGACTAGCCTTTGCAACGCATGCTGTTGACGAATTCTGCAACTAAAACAGAAGGAAAACTAAAGGGCGGAAATCGGTTATCATGAAGCCTCCAAGTGTCTTACCCTCTTGGGAGCAACAGATCGCAATAATCGTCGAAGCATGAGGTGGCAATTGGCTTAAATTAACTTCTGAATTTTCTGCTGGTCATAGCGTCTTCACTGACGTTTACCCGATGATACTGCTTCTTAACGTATTCCTAAAGGATACCGCAGGTAATAGTGAAAACACACGGCCGCTGGCGTTAACAGCATAAACATTCACAGCAATACTTTTCCCACACTCAGTCCTGTTCATTATATGCCGTGTTTGTGAACCTACCTCCACTCACCTGATGAAGGAACAGCACTCCAAGATCTTGTGATTCCAAATAAACCTGTTGGACTTTAACCTGGTGCTGTGAGACTTCTTACTGTTCATTATTGGTCAAAGAGCCTCAGTGAGTAACACTTGTGCCTGTAGAATCAGAAGGTAGTGGGCTCCAGTCTACAGAGACTAGTTTTCACTTCCCATGCGAATTGAAAGAGGAGCTATCTGTTCAATGAGGTATTGAACCAGGGTCCTGTCTGCTCTCACAGGAAAGTAAAAAAGAAAATCCACGGTGCTAGTTTGAAGACCAGTGGCCTTCTCCCTGGCAATGGGCCCCAAAGATATGGCTAACTACCTGATCACTTTTTGAAATTCATTCTGGGCAGGTAGACACTTATTCATGGAATGTGGCTGTCACTGGCTGGGCCCACATTTGCTGCCATCCCTAATTGCTTTTAATCTAATTGATTCAATAGACCATTCCAGGGGGCATTTACACATGGACATGTGTCTAAAGTTTATTTATTAGTGTCACAAGTAGGCTTACATTAACACTGCAGTGAAGTTACTGTGAAAATCCCCTAGTCTCCACACTCCGGCACCTGTTCGGGTACACTAAGAGAGAATGGCCAATGCACCTAACCAGCACATCTTTCAGACTGTGGGAGGAAACCGGAGCACCCGGAGGAAACTCACGCAGATATGAGGAGAACATGCAGACTCCGCACAGAGAGTGACCCAAGCCGGGAATCAAATCCGGGTCCCTGGTGCTGTGAGGCAGCAGTGCGAACCACCGTGCCTGGTCTAGAGTCACACGTAGGTTGCATGGTCAACATTAGACTTATAATGACATATTTTTGTGGAATTCAAATTTCACCATCTGCCGTGGTGGGATTCAAACCTGAGTCCCCAAGGCACTACATTGGGTCTCTGGATTACTAGTACAGTGACAATGCCACTACACCTCAAATGCTGACAGCATACTGTTTGCTGTGTTTCCTACATTACAGCAATGACCACACTTCAAATGTTTTAATTTTCATTGTCTCAATCCTTCTAACCAGATAGAACATATTGAAAATCACCTCCAGTGTTATTTAAAAGATAGGATCCTGCCCGTGGTACATGGACAGAAACGGATTGTAATTAAATGAGTCAACATCTTCATCACTAAATAATTAACCTAGAGGAATCCAGTTATCGTTATCAAGGTGCTGAAATTGAATGGAGGATGGACCGTGTTCAAGGTAACAGAACCACCCACTGCGAATTGACTCTGGCAGAGTCCACTGGAAATATACAAGTCAGATTCTAACAATCTGATTGAGGCCTGATTTGCTCTGTTAATTGGAGGGCTGAATCTTTTTTTAAATTCATTTTACAGGATGTGGGCATCGCCCATCCTGAACTGCCCTCCATTTCAGAGGGCATTTTGAGAGTCAACCACATTGAGGACCTGGGATCACATGTTGGCTAAACCACAGAAGAATGACAGGTTTTCTTCCCAAAAGGACATGAGTGAACTAGATGGGTTTTTACAACAATTGACAATGGTTTCACGGTCATCATTAGATTTTTATTTCTGCCGTGGTGGGATTTAAACCTGGGTCCCTAGTTCTTGCCCTGGACCCTGGATTACTAGTCCAGTGACATTACCACTCTGCCACTGTCTCCCCTGAGGCAGCAGTGACAGTCTCCACATCTGGTCAAACCGGCCAGGAGAGATGGGTCAAAGGACAGATAGCACCCGCTCAATAAAATTAATAAAAGCAGAAATGGTTCTTTTCAGGGGAATCCACAAGGAAATACTGGGCTTTCCCTTCTCCTCCTCCATTCACATTGTATACCGCTGCTTCCCACTCCTCCCCCACTCACCATTGAAATGGCTGCCAAGGACTGTTGCCATAGAGGCCTCTAAACCCCCCCAAATCTACGCATCTTCCCACCAGCCTGATAACAATTATTGCCTAGTTTGAATTATAGAATCATATGCCACAATGATACCGCCATGGAATTGGAGTGGGCATGGGGCAGACAATGGAAATGTCTGTTGACCTCGAGCAGGATTTTATGGCCTCATAAAATCGGAAAGTTACGCCCATAGAATCCCTACAGTGCATAAGGACACCATTCAGCCCATCAAACCTGCACCAACAACAATCTGTCCCAGGCCCTATTCCTGTAACCTCACATATTTACCCCACTAATCCTCCGACACTAAGGGGCAATTTAGCATGGCCAATCAACTTAACCTGCACATCATTGGAATGTGGGAGAAAACCGGAGCGCTCGGAGGAAACCCACCCTGATAAGGGGAAAACATGCAAAATCCACATGGACAGTGACCTGAGGCCAGAATTGAACCCGGCTCCATGGCATTGTGAGGTAGCAGTGCTAACCACTGTGCCACCGTGCTGTCCTTTAAATGTGAGTGGGTAGGGAAATGATGTCCAGTTGTTGAAGTCTCTATGGGTTTTGTGTGCCAGTCTGTGACTCAAATGAAAATATCCGATCCCTTGATTAAAAACAAAAATTATTTTTTGGCAGAATTCGTATGAAGAATGCAACTTGGCTTTCTTGGCCTGTGAACCATTTTTCTGTTTGATTTGGAGATTTATTCTATTTGATTGGGTGTCCCCAAGGCTCCCATGAAATGTCTGTCTTCGAAACGCAGTCAGCATATTCTAATTATCCATTCACTGGCTGGTCCAAATTAAGCATTGTTTACCTTAATTTATGCCTGATTACTGATTCTGTTGTCTTACCTCAGTTTGTAGTCTATTAATTTCTTTAATTTGGTTTCCAAGGCATTTCTTGTACATTCCCGAGCTATTAATTTCACTCTCTACACTGAATTCTCCACTTTCAAAAGAGCTGGTGACTTAATTTCCAGTGTATGATTCAATTTCATACATTCCATTCTATTTTATTCCTCTGTAGATTTGACTGCATTTGATTCCTGGGGCAACATACTCATTAACACAGCTCCTGTGGGATTGATACATCCTGATCTAAAATACCAAATTCTATCCATGTCACAGTATAATCAGAAATTAGGATATTATCCACTGCTTGTCCCACTTATCTCTGGCATCAGTGACTTAGATACTACTTTTGGAATTCACCATTGAATAGACGTCACATGGTGGGTCCTGCACTTTTGTCCAATCATAGAAAGTTGTGAAAATAAGTGCTTATATTTATATTGCTGAGAATTAGATTAAATTTACAGCACAAAAGCAAGCCATTCCACCCAACTACACATGTATTAATATACAGTGAACTACACCAGTGTTTCTGTTCTTCCTGAAATTCCTCCTATTTTAATTACGTCATTTCAATTTATCATCATATCCTTAAATTCCCCTCTCCTAAGGGTGACTTGGTGGCACAGTGATTAGCACTGCTGTCTCACAGTGTCAGGAACCCGGGTTTGATTCCTGGCTTGGGTCACTGTCTGTGCGGAGTCAGCACGTTCTGCCTGCAAAAAACTACAAAACGTTGTGAATGTAGTCCAATCCATCATGCAAACCAGCTTCCCATTCACTGACTCTGTCTACATTTTCCGCTGCCTCGGCAAAGCAGCCAGCATAATTAAGGACCCTGTGCACCCCTTACATTCTCTCTTCCACCTTCTTTCACCAGGAAAAAGATACAAATCTGAGATCACGTACCAACCGATTCAAGAACGGCTTCTTCCCTGCAGCCATCAGACTTTTGAGTGGACTTACCTTGCATTAAGTTGATCTTTATCTATACCCTAGCTATGACTGTAGCACTACATTTTGTGCTCTCTCATTTCCTTCTCTATGAACTGTATGCTTTGTATAGCGTGATACCTTTCACTGTATATTAATACATGTGACAATAATAAATCAAAATCAAATCAAATCAATTCAAGTTCTCACCGTGTCTACGTGGGTTTCCTCCGGGTGCTCTGGTTTCCTTCCATAGTCTGAAAGACGTGCTGGTTAGGTGCATTGGCTATGCTAAATCCTCCCTCAGTGTACCCGAACAGGCAGCGGAGTGTGGCACCGTGGGGATTTTCACAGTAATTTTATTGCAGTGTTAATGTAAGCCTACTTGTGACACTAATAAATAAATTTTTTAAAAATTTAAGCGATGGTGGTTGAGGGATAACTGTTGGCACAGGATGACAGGTGAACTCCCATGCTCCTGTTTGAATAGTGCTATGGGGTGTATTACACCCCCTGGGAGAACTTGTTTCAACATCTCACTAAAAGACGGTCGCTAGAATTCTACCGCCCCACCTGCCACGGAATCGGAGCTGGCGAGGGACGGACAATGGAAAGGTGCGTTGCCCTCAGGTGGGATTTTCCAGTCTTGGGACAAGTGAGGCTGTGAAATCCTGCCCTGTGGGTGGAACCTCCTAGCTGTTCATGCTGGCGGGATCTTACGGTTCCACTGACGGCACACTGACGTGAGATAAATCCAGCCAATATTGACAAAACTTCAAAAGTACTTCAGTGCTTTGCTGTCTGATCTGAAATAAGGCATATCTCACAATGCCTGAGTACTGGCCCCAAGCACCTCAGTGGAGATCTTGTGCTCAGTTTCTGGAGTGAGTCTTTGAAATTTCCTTCAACTAAGCTTCAGTCGCCAGAAAATCTTCACATCTGGAGGACAGCCCAGCCAAGCAAGTCACACAACTTCTTGGACAATCCTTTTAGTTGGTGCTAGCACGGTGGAATCACAGGAAAGTGGTGCAGGTGTCACTGTGCCAAATGCATGAAATGTCAAGATTCTTCACCCAAGGTTGACACGACGGAGCCTCTTCTCCTGGTCCCTCCATTAAACATAATGCAAATGAAATAATGTGGAATGTGAGACAAGGGAGAAAGCAGCCCGAGCAGCTTAAAATAACAACGGTGGCCAAAATCCCTGTCCACTGGTCTAATACTGATGATTTACAGGATTAGAAAGACATGTGAATATGAGAAATAGGAATCGGAGTAGACCATTCTGCCCCTTGAGCCAACTTCGCATTCAGTATAATCAAGCTGATCTCCTGCCTCAACTCCCCTTTTTATAGAATCGTAGAATCCCTACAGTGAAGAAGCAGTCCATTTGGCCCATCGAGCCTGCACACCGACATCAATCCCACCCAGACCCTATCTCCTGTGTATTTACCCTACTAATCACCCTGACACTAAGGGGCAATTTAGCATGGTCAATCGACCTAGCCTGCATATTTTTGGGCTGTGGGAGGAAACCGGAGCACCCAGACGAAACCCATGCAGACACGGGGAGAATGTGCAAACTCCATGCAGACAATTACCCGAGGCCATAATGGAACCCAGGTTGCTGGAGCTGTGAGGCAGCAGTGCTAATCACTATGTTACCGTGCTGCCCTTTCGCACTCGCTTCCCATATTTCTTGATTCTTGGATTAATCACAATTCTGTCTATCTCAGCCTTAAGTATGTTCAGCAGTGGAGCATCCACAACCCTCTGCAATACAGCATTCTGCAGATACACAACACTTTGAATGAAAAAAACTCCCCTCATCTCAGTCTTAAATGATTGACCCCTTAACCTGAAACTGTTCCCATTGAGTTACAGATTTCCAGCCAGGGCCTCTCAGTGTCGACCCTTCTGAATCTTGTATGTTTCAGAGAGAACTCTCACTCTTCTAAACTCCAAAGACCGCAGGCGCAGTTTACTCAACCTCTCATCATAGGACAACCCTCTCTTCCCAGGGGCAAATCCAGTGAATGAACTTCATTCTAGAAGGCCTGAATCTAGTTATTTTGGTCATCCTCAAAGTTATAGAGGAGCAGCCAAGCAATTTTGAAACAAGAACAGACTTTATGATTTATTTAGACATGTGGAAAACTGGAGAATTCCTTTTGAAATCAGTTGATAGTCATTCAAATTCACTAAGCCCTGGTAAACATACTCAAATTATTTGAATGTTTCAGATCAGGGATCCAGTTGAAACCTATGGTGAGATGGATTGAATCAGTTTGTTCAAACGGTTGGAAAAAATACAATAAAATGAATTATTCACACTTGTATAGTGCCTTCAGCATAGTCAACCAATCCAAAGTGTTTCATCGCAATAATTATCCAATTAAATTTGATACCGAGCTGTGTCTTAGAATCATAGAATCCCTACAATGCAGAAGGAGGCCATTTGGCCCATCGAGTCTGCACCGACAACAATTCCACCCAGCCCCTATCCCCATAACCCCACGTATTTACCCTGCTAATCTTTCTAACCTGCACATCTTGGGACACTAAGGGGTAATTTAGCATGGCCAATCCATCTAACCCACACATCTTTGGACTGTGGGAGGAAACCCGAGCACCCGGAGGAAGCCCACGCAGACATGGGGAGAATGTGCAAACTCCACAGAGACAGTCACCTGAGGCCAGAATTGAACCCAGGTCCCTGGCACTGTGAGGCAGCAGTGCGAACCACTGTGCCACTGTGCCAAGGTGGCGAGGATAGAAAACAAAAAGCTTGTTCCAAGTGATAAATTCTAAGGGCCGTCTTAAGAGGGAAGTGGAGAGATGGAAAGGTTGAGGGACGGAAATCCAGAGCTAAGGCCACACGTAGCTGAAGGCACAGCCACCGATCGTGGAGCGATTTAAATCAGAGATTTCCCAAGAGGCCAGAATGAGAGAGCAAACAGCACCGAGGGTTTTAGAGCTGAAGAGGCTTGCAGATAAAGGGAGGGATGAGGACACAGAGAGATTGGAACATGAGGCTGAGAAGTTTAAAATTGAAGCTTTGCTGATCAGAAGACACCAGTCAGTGAGCTGAGGAAGGATGAGATAATAGGACTGGATGCGAGTTCGGAAGACAGAGAGAACATTGCATATCCAATGGGTAATGACAGACATCCTATAGATCGTGCACACTTGTTTTTATTTCAGCAGCTGAATAAAATAATTCTGAATAACGCGGGTATTATTTTGTTATAAAAAATCATTTTGTTCAAATTTTTTCAATGAATGTGGCTTCCAGGACACCTGTTGCCAATGGTGGGTCCTTCTTGGCAATTTTAATGCAAACTTGTCTCTGATTAGACAGGTAGCATCAAGGGTGGATGGGCTTCTGATGCTGCTGGTCCAATCAGAGAATTGGTAGATTTGAACCCTCAGAAGTGAGGCTGAGAGAGATGGGTGCTTTCTGAGGCAGGCAGGAGAGGTTGGGGGGGGGGGGGGGGGGGAGGGGCAAACTCTCCTGCCTAAAAATAGAAGGGCCTTCTGAGAAGAATTGGAAATTAAGCAGCTGAGGATGGTAACCCCCCTCAGGGAAAATCCCTCTGGATGGCCTATTGGGACGGCCAGGGCCACTTTCCATCCCCACCACCTCCTCTCTCTATCCCAGGAAGCTGCAGCTCAATGGAATGGCCAGGCTGTGGCAGGGTGGCTCCTCTTCCATAGCAATCGCTGTTCTGTAAGGTGGCCTTTGATAAGACCTAAGTATGGAAATCGATTGCCTGCCTTCATGGCTAATGCAGTCAATTGGCCCTGCATCCAAGCACTGGAAAAGTTCCTGGCACTGGGATTGTACCATGGTCATCCAGCCATGGCTCCCCAGTGTTTTAGTCACAGCCCTCTGCACCAAATTTTATTTCCACAATCCAAGGGCTGGTAAAATTCTGTTTAGCACTCTGCAAGTCAATGTGAAGGTGATCCAGTCAGTTTGGTTCAACCTTGTGTGCACTGACCTTCAGTGACTCCTATCTGTCCATGTCCTGGTTTTAAAATTCTGATCCTTGACTTCAGATCCATGGCCTATCTCTATGATCTCCTCTAACTCTGAAGTACCCTTCGAGATCTCTACTCTTCTGTTTCTGAATTCTTGCACAACTCTTATTTTTACATGATAGAAGGAGTGAATATTTGTGGAAGGGGTAACAATCAAGTGGCTGCTTTGTGCTGGATAGTGTTGAGCTTCTTGGAGATGCACTCATCCAGGCAAGTGGAGAGTATTCCATTGCACTCCTGACCTGTGCCTTGTGGATGGTGGACTTAAACAGAGAACAGCTGCAGAATTCTGAGGTGCAGGGGGATCAAGGTGTTCTAATGTATGAGTCACAAAATGTTCGTAAGTAGGTACAGCAAGTAATTAAGAAGGCAAATGGAATTATAACGAGAGGAATTGAACATAAAAGTAAGGATGTTTTGTTTTGTTATATGGGGCATTGGCAAGACTACAGGTGGGATTTTATGGCCTTGCTCAACTTGAGACCGGAAAGTCCCGCCCGAGGTCAATAGACCTTCCCATTGTCTGCCCCTCGCCCGCTCCAATTCCTGTAGCGGGCAGGACGGCAGAATTCTGGCACACGTCTCTTTACTTAAGGAAGAATGTAAATGAATTAGAAGAAGTTCAGAGGAGATTTATTAAATTGATATCTGGGATAAGCGAGTTGTCTGATGAGGCAAGGTTGCACAGGCTGGGTGTGTTTCCACTGGAGTTTAGAAGAGTGAGGGGTGACTTGATTGAAGTACATAAGATCTTGAACAGTCTTGTCAAGGTGGATGTGGAAGGGATGTTTCCTCTTGAGGGTCCAGAACTAGGGGGCACTGTTGTAAAATTTGGCATCGCCCTTTTAGGACATGATGTGGAGATGCCGGGACTAGGATAGGCACAATAAGAAGTCTCACAACACTATGTTAAAGTCCAACAGGTTTATTTGGTAGCACGAGCTTTCGGAGCACTGCTCCTTCATCAGGTGAGTGAAGACCTATAAAGACCTGTACCTAAGTACATAAGAACATAAGAAATAGGAGCAGGAGTAGGCCATCTAGCCCCTCGAGCCTGCGCCGCCATTCAATAAGATCATGGCTGATCTGAAGTGGATCAGTTCCACTTCAGACCTGTAAAGGCTTGCATTCCAACTATTATCTTGCAATTGAGTCTGTGTCTATATATGACCTTTTAGGACAGAGATGAGGAGAAATTTTCTCTCAGAGGGTTGTGCAACTTTGGAACTCTCTGCTTCAGAAGGTGGTGGAGGTGGGGGGTCATTGAATATTTTTAAGGTGGATGTAGATAGATTCTTGTTAAGCAAGAGAATCAAAAGTTATTGGGGGTAGATGGGAATGTGGAACTCAAGCTACAAACATATCAGGCCTGACCTCATCGAATGGCAGAACAAGCCCAAGGGGACCAATGGCTGACTTCTGCTTCTATTCCGTATGTTCATATAAAGAAGATTCACAAGTGTGCAGTCACAGCCCATGAAGATGTACTCCAACTCTGAACAAAGAACACCTTTACATGACACTCAACATGAACTCCATGTTGGAGAGTAAAAACCTCGAGCTAACCTCAATGAAGCAAGAAAAGCAATTCAATTTTATTAAGGTTGGGGTACAAAGCCAGCAATATATGCTTTTACCATTTCAGCAGGTGAAAGTACTTTACAGGGCCGACCCCATAACAATCTTTTCTTATTGGAATTCACACCTGTGGGTAAAAATATACTGCTGCAGCCAGACAATAAAGAAGAAAATAAGGTAGCGCCCAAGAGAACATTGCACTGAAGCATTTGGAGATTTTTAGCTTTTTGTGTATGAGGTTGCTTCAACAGTTTCTCCTAAACTTCCTCCGAGGATAAGAGAATCTGCATCATGGAAGCTTCAACCCCTCCAGTTTCCTCCCCAGTTCACATACACCTTATCAACATGAACATATATCGGCTGTTCCTTCACTGGGGCTGAATCAAAATGCAGCTAGTCCTTCCCTGTCAATTTCATATGTTTGAAATTCCCTTCCAAACAGCATTGAGCAGTACTTGGGGTGGCACGGTGGCAAGCACTGCTGCCTTACAACGCTAGGGACTCAGGTTCAATTCCCGGCTTGTGTCACTGTATGTGTGGAGTTGCATGTTCTCCCCGTGTCTGTGTGGGTTTCCTCCGGGTGCTCCGGTTTCCTCCCATAGTCCAAAGATGTGTGGGTTAGATAGATTTGCTATGCTAAATTGCCCTTAGTGTCAGGGGGACTAGCTAGGGTAAATGTATGGGGATGGGGAATTTGGTCAGTGCAAACTTGATGGGCCGAATGGCCTCCTTCTGCACTGTAGGAATCTATGATAAGACTTGCACCTCACAGACTGCAGCCATTCAAGAAGGCAGTCCAACACCACTTTTTTTCTTATTCATTCGTGGGACAGGGGCATCGCTGACTGGTCAGCATTTATTTCCCATCCCTAGTTGCCCTTGAACTGATTGTCTCGCTCAGCCATTTCAGAGGGCAGTTGAGAGTCAACCACATTGTTGTGGCTCTGGAGTCACATGTAGACCAGATAAGGACAGCAGATTTCCTTCCCAAAAGGACATTCGTGAAGCAGGTGGTTTTTTTCTGACAATTGTTTCATGGTCATCAGTAGATTCTTAATACCAAATATTTTGTTGAATTCAAATTCCACCACCTGCGTGGTGGGATTCAAACCTGGGTCTCCAGAACAAATGCTAAGCTTCTGGATGAATAGTCTAGCGATAATACCACTAGGCCATCGCCTCCCTTCTCAAGGGCAATCAATGCTGTCCTTCCTACTGCCTTATCCAAAGAATTAATTTTCAAAAAAGATGGCTATACCTGTCTACAGTTTGAGCTGTGTTATATCATCAATGTGTCTGATTAAAGGTCGGATCATGAGCAGAGTTATGGGGAGCATCATACTGGAGATTGTAAAAGTGGCAGACTGCGCAACAGGTTAACAGCTATGATTCACGTTTGTGTAGCAGTGTGATGCAGAGCCGTTTTTCACAGTGCCTTACAGATAACGTATGAAAATAGTGACCCAATTGAAGGAGAAAAAGGGGGAATAGAAACTCTAGAACAAAACAGGAGCATTTTAAGACTAATTTTGAAAGCAGCAAGGGTGAGAATAAGGAACAGTCAGGTGTTAAGAATGCAAGGGTGCATGAAGGACACAGTTGGAGGGAAGAATTTGAGCACAGTAGCTGCCCAGGGAGATTTGAAGATCAGAGAAGTGAGACAGGAGAGACATGTAAATCCTTTTTAAAATAGATTAAGGTCAGTGGTTGTTCCAAATGATTGGCTCATCAGCATAAGCTCAACAACAAATCAGCACAAAATATAATTTAAAGGAATCATTGAAGAATAAAGAGAGGTCTGTCAGATGGTGACATGAGATTTTTCAATGAGGATGCCACTGAACACTGAACAAAAAAAAATGACAAAGGGAAGAAGTGCTACAGTTCAAAGATAATAAGCAGGTGCCGAGAGACAGAGTGACTTGGGCAGATATGAACTGATCAGAGAGATTCTGCTGGTTCCTTTCCTGAAAACTATTTATTTTTGTCAAAGTTTGACAAATAAGTTTTCAAAGGCTTCTAGCTGACTGCTGCCTGCTAAATCCTTTGAGATTTGGCTTCAAATTTCAAGCTTATTTTAATACCTATTTTCTCCTACTCAGTAATATCCCCTCCCTGTTATCTGCCTTGCCATGAGGGCGGCTCGGTGGTTAGCACTGCTGCCTCACAGTGCCGGGGGCCCAGGTTCAACTCTGGCCTTGGGTGACTCTGTGTGGAGTCTGCACGTTCTCCCCATGGGTTTCCTCCGGGTTGTCCATTTTCCCCTCACAGTCCAAAGATGAGCAGGTTAGGTGGATTGGCCATGCTAAATTGCCCCTTAGTGTCAGGGGGTTAGCAGGGCAAATATGTAGGGTTGAGGGGATAGGATCTGGCTGGGATTGTTGTTGGTGCAGGATTGATGGGCCAAATGGCCTCCTTCTGCACTGTAGGGATTCTGTGAGTTTAGGATTCATCTTCAGGTATTTCATTCACCAAAAGCATCTCCAGCCAAAGGACTCTAATTGACCTTCACATGTTCCTATTTATAGCAATTAAACTTGGATCCTCAATACAATAAGAGTTTTAACAACACCAGGTTAAAGTCCAACAGGTTTATTTGGTAGCAAATGCCATTAGCTTTCAGAGCGCTGCTCCTTTGTCAGATGGAGTGGATATCTGCTCATAAACAGGGCATACAGAGACACAAACTCAAGTTACAGAATACTGATGAGAATGTGAATCTTTACAGCCAACCAGGTCTTAAAGATACAGACAATGTGAGTGGAGAGAGCATCAGGCACAGGTTAAAGAAATGTGTATTGTCTCCAGACAGGACAGCCAGTGAGATTCTGCAGATCCAGGCAAGCTGTGGGGGTTAACGATAGTGTGACATGAACCCAAGATCCTGGTTTCGGCCGTTCTCATGTGTGCGGAACTTGGCTATCAGTTTCTGCTCAGCGACTCTGCGCTGTCGTGTGTTGTGAAGGCCACCTTGGAGAATGCTTACCCGAAGGTCAGAGGCCGAATGCCCATGAACGCTGAAGTTCTCCCCCACAGGAAGAGAACAGTCTTGCCTGGTGATTGTCAAGCGGTGTTCATTCATCCGTTGTCATAGCGTCTGCATGGTTTCCCCAATTTACTATGCCTCGGGACATCCTTTCCTGCAGCGTATCAGGTCGACAATGTTGGCCGAGTTGCAAGAGTAGGTACCGTGCACCTGGTAGATGGTGTTCTCACGTGAGATGATGGCATCCGTGTCGATGATCCGGCATGTCTTGCAGAGGTTGCTGTGGCAGGGTTGTGTGATGTTGTGGTCACTGTTCTCCTGGAGGCAGGGTAGTTTGCTGCGGACAATGGTCTGTTTGAGGTTGTGCGGTTGTTTGAAGGAAAGAAGTGGGGGTATGGGGATGGCCTTGGCGAGATGTTCGTCTTCATCAATGGCATGTTGAAGGCTCCAGAGGAGATGCCGTAGCTTCTCCGCTCCAGGGAAGTACTGGACGACGAAGGGTACTCTGTCCACCATGTCCCGTGTTTGTCTTCTGAGGAGGTCGGTGCGGTTTTCCGCCATGGCGCGTCAGAACTGTCGATCAATGAGTCGAGCGCCATATCCTGTACTTATGAGGGCATCTTTCAGCATCTGGAGGTGTCTGTTGCAATGCTCCTCATCCGAGCAGATCCTATGTATACGGAGGGCTTGTCCATAGGGGATGGCTTCTTTAACGTGCTTAGGGTGGAAGCTGTAGAAGTGGAGCATTGTGAGGTTATCCGTGGGCTTGCGGTACAGTGAGGTGCTGAGGTGACCGTCCTTGATGGAGATGCGTGTGTCCAAGAATGCAACTGATTCCGGAGAGTAGTCCATGGTGAGTCTGATGGTGGGACGGAACTTGTTGATGTCATCATATAGTTGTTTCAGTGATTGCTCACCATGAGTCCAAAGGAAGAAAATGTCATTGATGTATCTAGTGTGTAGCATCGATTGAAGGTCCTGTGCGGTGAAGAAGTCTTGTTCGAACCTGTGCATGAAGATGTTGGCATATTGAGGTGCGAATTTGGTCCCCATGGCTGTTCCGTGTGTCTGGATGAAGAACTGGTTGTTGAAGGTGAAAACATTGTGGTCCAGGATGAAGCAGATGAGTTGTAAAATTGCATTTGGAAACTGGCAGTTGTCAGCGTTGAGTACTGAGGCAGTTGCAGCAATGCCATCATCGTGGGGGACCTCCACATCCTCAATACAACACAGAAATTAAACAGAGCTGCACTTTTGCAGTACAGTAATACTTTGTGTTTCCTCCGATTGCTGTGGTTTCCTCCCACAGTCCAAAGATGTGCGGGTCAGGTGCATTGGCCATGCTAAATTACCCCTTAGTGTCAGGGGGACTAGTTAGGGTAAATGCATGGGGTTATGGGGATAGGCCTGGGTGGGAATGTGGTCGGTACAGCCTTAATGGAAGAAACGGCCTCCTTCTGCATTGTAGGATTCTATTATATATGAACAACTTGCAATCATGTAGCATGTTTAATGGACTTATATACCCAATGGTGCTTGACCTACATTTTATCAAATAAAATACTACCTAAGAACTGATGACTGAAAGTTTAGTCAAAAGGGTTTGAGGTCGGATTTTGAAAGAGAAGAGAGAGTTCAAGAGGTGGAAAAGTTTAGGAGTTGAATTCCAAAACTTAGGATCTATACAGATTCCAACGGCTGTCATTGGATAATGTGATTGGAGGAATGCAGGGATCTTGAAGAGTTGTTGATGTTGGAAGTGAGCACAGAGAAACTGGGGGTTGAGGCCATTGGAGAGATTTGAAAAATCGACATGAGGAATTTTGAAATCAAGTTATGGCGAGACCTAGAGCCAATGTAAATCGGCAAGTACAGGGATGATGGGCGAAATAAATTGTAAGCATGGATTGCAGGCTGGTGTGTTGGTAAAATCTGGAAAATACTGATAATAAACTGGGACCAGTCTAAAATCATCTGGGCATCCTGGAGGAGTGGTTCGCATATGATATTGTGTTTCTTGAATCTCGATAGAGATCCAAAACATGCATCCATTCAGGATGGTGCCGGAGTGTGGCGGCTTCTTGCGAGCTGTCCCCAGCATACTCTCTAATTCTATCCTTTAGAAACATGGAAACTAGAAGCAGGAGTAGGCTATTCGGCCCTTTGAGCCTGCGCTGCCATTCATTTTGATCATGGCTGATCATCAAATTCAATATCCTAATCCCTGCTGCCCCCCCCCCACCCATATCCCTTCATCCCTTTAGCCCCAAGAGCTCTATCCAATTTCTTCTTGAAATCAGACAATGTTTTGGCCTCAACTACAATCTGTGGTACTGAATTCCACACATCCACCACCCTCTGGGTGAAGAAATTTCTCCTCACCTCTGTTCTGAAAGGTTTATCCCTTATCCTCAAACTATGACCCTTAGTTCTGGACTTCCCCCCCCATTAGGAACATTTTTTCTGAATCTACCCTGTCTGACCCTGGTGGAATTTTATATGTTTCTGTGAGAACCCCTCTCACTCTTCTAAACTCCAATGAATATTACCCTAACCGACTTAATCTCTCCTCATATGATAGACCTGCCATCCCAGGAATCAGCTTGGTAAACCTTTGCTGTACTTCCTCTATAGCATGGACATCCTTCCTCAGCTAAGGACAACAAAACTGTCCACAATACTCCAGGTGTGGCCTCACCTGCGCACTTACTTTCCGCAACTGATGCACAAGGACACCAAGGTCTCGTTGAGTATCCAAGGTCTTGTTCTATGCTTTTAAAACTGCACTCTAACACTTTCTGCACCCTCTCCTTTCCGTCTGCCCTATATACTCTATGAACGGTATGCTTTGTCTGTATAATGCGCAAGAAACAATAACTTTGCAATGTATCCCAATACATGTGACAATAAAAAATCAAATCAAAAATGATGCAAAGCTAATTTAAATTAATGCTGCAGCTAATATATAGGAATGTGGAAGTCCTGACCCAGTAGCACTGCACAAACATTTTGAGCTCATAGGCTCAAGCCCCAAGATTTTATCCACTCTGAGGGAGCTCTGCACTATCTGATGTGCCCCCTTTCAGACAAGACCCCCAGGTGGACCTATAAAGAGCTTATGGCGCTATCCGAAGAGGAGTCGAATGCTGGTTAATGGTTACCCCTCACTAACCACCATTAGAAACAGATTATTTATCGCATTGGCATTTGTGGGATCTTGCTGTGCAAAACAACAGTTGCTGATTTTTCCTACCTGACAGCAGCAATTCCACTGCAAAAATATTGCAATGGATGTGATACAATTGGAACATGGAAATACTCAAGGAACATAGTTTCTTTGCAGAATTAAGCACAATTAAAAACTGAACTATAGTCACTGAATACTATATATTGGACTAAATCTTCAATTTATTGCATTAACTAACATGGATATGGGAAGTAAAGTTTTAATATGTTTATCAAACATAATTCCATAATATTTAAGTACAACATTTTTCTGAAAAATGACTTTATAAAACTGTTTTCGAGGCTACAAAATGCTCATTATATTTTAATTGAGTGCCATTCAGCTGAAGAATTGCACACATAAATCAAATTGAGCCTGAGAAAGTTGCTTGTAATTTCTATTATGTAACTGTTTATAGCTTTGCAAAATCACAAGGCTTTAATTAATGATAAACTGAACTGTTTTTTAAAAAAGCAGCACGGTGGCACAATGGTTCGCACTGCTGCCTCACAGCACCAAGGACTCGGGTTCGATTCCCAACTTGGGTCACTGTCTGTGGCTGCACATTCACCCTGTGTCTGTGTGGGTTTCCTCCGGTTACTCCAGTTTCCTCCAACAGTCCAAAACACGTGCTGGTTGGGTGCATTGGCCATGCTAAATTCTCCCTCAGTGTATCTGAACAGGTGCTGGAGTGTGGTGACTAGAGGATTTTCACCGTAACTTCATTGCAGTGTTAATGTAAGCCTACTTGTGACACTAATAAATAAACTTTAACTTTAATCATAGAAATCATAGAAACCCTACAGTGCAGAAGGAGGCCATTCGGCCCATCGAGTCTGCACCGACCACAATCCCACCCAGGCCCTACCCCCACATATTTACCCGCTAATCCACGCATCTCAGGACTCTACGGGGCAATTTTTAACCTGGCCAATCAACCTAACCCGCACATCTTTGGACTGTGGGAGGAAACCAGAGCACCCGGAGGAAACCCACGCAGACACGAGGAGAATGTGCAAACTCCACACAGACAGTGACCCGAGCCGGGAATCGAACTCAGGTCCCTGGAGCTGTGAAGCAGCAGTGCTAACCACTGTGCTACCGTGCCGCCACAAGGGACCAATGAAATCCTGAGTAACATTAAATTATTAAAATACATCATTATGATTAGGCAATTCTATCCGTCAACCTCCTATTACCGATGTGAAATACACTGATTTTCGGAATGGCACAAAATTATTTTGGCCCTTAGGTATTCCATTCTGTGCTTATTCTCCCTGTGAGGACAATTCTCGTTTGGCTAATCTCAGTGACATGAAGACTAACAACTTTTACATTTGTTCTGGGGATGTGGATGAATCCTTAAAGTATTTGCCGGCACTGAACGTCTAAAATCGAAACATCCAGAATGCTTTGAGAAAATAGTCAGTTTCAGGGGAGCAATGACAAGGCAACATTACACTTACAGGAGAATGCAAGTCTGTCAATTAGTCTGATACATTTTGCACATTGGAAATGCCAGCACCTACAAGAAGGAATGGTGAAAGATTCTACACTGCAGAAACTGTGGAAAACCATCATTGAAGGATTAGCTGATTCCATTGAATATGTCCACAAACAAATGAAACTATTTTGGCTTTATTGGGACAAGCTAGGCATCTCCCGGGGAATCATTTTTTAAACGCAGGCACATCATCATACTGGAATATTTGTAACCTGATACTCTTCAATATCTCCATCACTTACACATGGGCACAGATTGGATGAGAAGGCCCACAAGAGAGAGAGAGCCTTGATATGAACAATAACATTAAGTTCATCATCAAGAATGCCAAGTCAGCACAAAGCACCCCATTGATTCCTAATGAAGTTCCTATCCATCCTTGGTCTAAAACTGACTTCCTTCCTGTCCATGGCACTGATGTCTTTGTCATCATCAACTACTTTACCAAATACCCCATTATTCCCCAATTGCATCATGTGTCAATCACAACTGTCACGCACAATCTAAGTGCTATTTTCAGTTTAGTTGGTGTGCCTAGGGAGATCATTATGGTAATGGCCTGCAATTTATTGGTAAACTATTTCAGCATATGTGTGAGAAGTGGAATATTCATCATACTACTTCTTCTTATTACCCTAGTCCTCATGGCAGATGATTTTCACAGTGAAATCCCAAATTCTCAAATGTATGTGTTGCAATTTTGCGTCTGAGAGAGACACTTTTGAGTGCAACTATTCTATCACTTGTTCATGCTCGGTAGACTGGTGCATACCAATCTATCTACTCTTAACCATTCTACTCTCTCATAATCTAAAAAAATGTTTTAAGTTGGAGGAGAAGATGACCAATGCCTATGATAAAATGCAGGAACTGCCAAGTTGAGAGTTGGAACAACAAGTTCACATTCAGGATCCCACAGAAAGTACATGACAACCTGTCAAGGTGACAATAATTTGTTCAGGAGTTAGACCCTATGAAGGTCATAACACACAAAGGTGCAATGGGGAGGTGTAACAGAGGACAAATCAGATCAATTCCAGCTCCTTAACCATTGTATAATCCTATTGTATCGAGGACAAGATTCTAAATGCAACCAGGAATATCATCCAAGAATGACAATCCCATGGATTGCTGTGCACAATTGAAGAAACCACCAGACAAGGTTGCCATTACAAGATCTGGGTGAACCAACAGATCACCAAGATACTTTAGAGACTCATGTAAACATAGAAACATAGAAGATAGGAGCAGGAGGAGGCCACTCTGCCTTTCGAGCCTGCTCCACCATTCATCACGATCATGGCTGATTGTCCAACTCAATAGCCTAATCCTGCTTTCTCCCCATAACCTCTGATCCCGTTCTAGTGCTATATCCAGCTGCACCTTGAATACATTCAATCTTTTGGCATCAACTACTTCCTGTGATAATGAATTCCACAGGCTCACCACTCTTTGGGTGAAGAAATGTCTCCTCATCTCTGTCCTAAATGGTCTCTCCCACAATGGGAACCATCCTTTCAGCATACACAATGCCAAGTCCTTTCAGGATCTTCTGTATTTCAATAAGATCAACTCTCATTCTTTTAAATGGACAGATGCAGGGAGGATGTTCCCGATGGTGGGGAGTCCAGAACCAAGGATCACAGTCTGAGAATTCCGGGTAGACCATCAGTTCTATGCACTCATGTCATGGTAACTAAACATGAATATGTATTGTAAATAGTGATACTTCTTTGGTAGGGGGGAAGTAACGTGAAGAAGAAAGGAGGATGTCGTAATATACCTTTGAGTGGGAGCAGATGAAATCACGAGAAGGGAAATGTGTCATGTGATCCAGTTCAATTTCACTTTTGCCTATACAATTAACAGTTCATCTCTGATATCTTCAAGCTTTCTACCCTTTGTATAAATGTTCTCATGTGCTTAATTTAAATGAATAAACCCATAACATGTTTACCTAATCCATAATGAGTGATTAGTGCCTTTATATCGTTATAAGAACACAACACATGCTTGGTGCAAGGCCATCATTCAACTGTGAATGTTGAGTGAAGGACTGTAGATCTAGAGGGACTGTCTTAAAAGGATCACTGTCAATCCAATCGCAAAGTATTTATGGCACTCTACTTGAGGGATCCCAAAGCTATTTGGTGGACACTCTCCCAGGGAATTATAGTTATTTATGGCTGTGTGAGATGTATTCTGCTGCAGATTGGTGATAAGTAGCAATGTTATTCTCTGTAGCAGTGAAGAAGCTGTTGGCCATTCTTTGGACGCTACTTTCCCCTCGGAGGCAGCAACCCAGAGGAGCAATTGATTAGCTCCCACGCACAAGCCTTCAGTGTCGCAGGTCCAGGCTGGCATGGAGTCAGCTTACGACATGTACATTCCACCTGAGAAAACAGTCATCTCCACTGTAAGAGGCTCATAATAACTTGCAGCAGCCAGCTGTATCTCAGACCCCTGGTGGCACGCAGAGGTGCTAGAAAAGGGCAGAGAAAAGCTTGTGTAGTCACAAGGGTACACACGGTGACAGAACAAAATAATGTTTTTGTAAATAGTTGCAATAAATCACTGCATTGCTTAGTGCAAAGGCTACTTTCAAATGGGAATTGAATCTATTCCGAAAGAAGAAAATTTTGCAAAGTAATAAGGAAAGAAGTTAGGAGAGCAAGAGTAATTGTACAGTCCTTTCAATGAGCCAGCATTGGCACTGTGGGTCAAATGGCCTCCTTCTGCACTCTGATTATTTACTCAATAGCTGGGAGATGGGCAATGTACTGAGACTGAGGTTCAGGGTTGGGATGTGATAGCCAATCGTGAGGAAGAAAAACTTTACTTGAGCCATGGAGAGGGTACGGGCAGTGGAAGCAGATCTTTGACGGGCTCAGACTTCTGTGAAATCTGCTAATTTGCCCAATAACTCAATCTAGCAGCAGTAGCTACAGGCAGGATCTTCAACCTCAGCAGTGGCATCATCATTTGGGACATCTTATACCTTCATTGCCAAGTTCTGAAGCACACAGTACACCACCACATTTAGCAAGGAGGTATCTCGGATGAGGACAGTCCTTCATCTGAGCTTCCTAACAACTTGTCCAATTCTTCCTCCAGTCTTCATACGTGCTTCATTGTCATGTTCCTCTGGCGCTACTGGTTCCAAGAAGAACAACGTAATAAAATCTTGCATTTCTGTAGCTCCTTTCCATTTCTGAATCTCAGGACATTCTGAGGAGCATTGCAGCCAGAGAAGCACTTTCAAAGCACAGTTGAAAACCCAACAATCAATTTACACACAGGAAGATCTCACAAGTGCCAATATGATCATGACCAGACAATCGGCATTGACATGGTTAATTGAGAGATAAATGTTGTACAGGGCACTGTGGAAAATTTATTTGCTTTTCTTTCAAGTAGTTTCACAAAAGCTTTAGGCCCACCATGGGTGGGACAGTGGCACAGTGGTTAGCACTTTTGCCTCACAGCACCAGGGACCCGGGTTCAATTCCAGGCTTGGGTCACTGTCTGTGCGGAATCTGCACATTCTCCCCGTGTCTGCGTGGGTTTCCTCCGGGTGCTCCGGTTTCCTCCCACAATGCGAAAGACATGCTGATTAGGTGCATTACTCATGCTAAATTCTCCCTCAGTGCACCCGAACAGGCGCCAGAGTGTGGTGACGAGGGGTTCTTCACAGTAACTTCATTGCAGTGTTAATGTAAGCCTGCTTGTGACACTAATAAATAAACCTTAAACTTTAAACACCTAGGAGAGCGGACGGGACCTCGGTCTGATGTCTCATCTGAAAGACAGCAGCTCCGACAGTGAACTACTCTCTCATTACTGCCCTGTAACATCAACCTATATTTTTGCGGTTTTACTCGTCACTCAGCAGCCCCTCTGGTCTCTGTCAATGCCATTGAATTAGACGTGTGGCACTGGACAAGCGGCGGAAATGAAGATTTATGCTCAGCTGTTCCAGTAAAGCACCAACACTGGCATCTACCCGTCAATGTTGAAAGTTGTCCAGTAATATCCTGTCCATTAAAAGTAGCTCAAATCCAACCCAGCCAATCACAATTCCTCAGCCTACTCACAATCATCAGCAAAGTGTTGGAAGATATCATTGGCGCTGCTAAATGTGAACCATGCGGCACTTACTCAGCTAGAACCTGCTCACCGATGCTCAGTTTGGGCCCAATCAGGACAACTCAGCTCCTGAACTCATTACAGCCTTAGTACGAACAGGGGTACAAAAGCTGAATTCCAGAGGGGATGTGGGAGTAACTGCTCCTGACATCAAGGCCATATTTCACCTCATGTGGCATAAAGGAAGTTAATGGGAATCAGGGTAAGATTCTCCACTCGTTGGAGTCGTAGCTAACACAGAGAGGGAATGTTTGCTGATGATTGCACAGTGTTCAGTACCATTCACACTTCCTCAGGTTTGTGCCCATATACAGCAAGACCTGAACATCATTCAGGCTGGGGCTGGTGACAGAAAATATCATTGGTAACATACAAATTGCAGACAGCGACCACCTCTAACAAGAGAGAATCTAAGCATCTCCTCTTGACATTTGATGGCTTTACTGTCGCAGAATCTGCCTCTATCAACACCTGGGGCTCTCATTGACTAGAAACGTAATTGGACTGAAATAACTCTTTAGAGGCTGGTGTCCCTTCATCAGATTCCCTTTATTTACAAACATTACTCCTAAAACTGCGTCAGGTGCAAAGTCAGAATCCAGAGTGCCAGTAGCCCTGCTACTCCCCATTTATGTATACAAGTGAGACTCCTAATTGGGCAGAAAATCATTATCTCAATCAGAGAGCTCATATTCCAAAAGGCCCACCTCATGAGTCTCGTTGAGGTCATGACATGGACTAGTCACATAAATACTATGGCTACAAGGGCAGGTCAGAGCCAAGGAATCCTGCAGCAAGTAACTCACATCCTGACTCCCCAAAACATGCCACAATTTGCAAGTCAGGAGTGTGATGGAGTAATGTCCATTTTCCTGGTTAAGTACAGCTCCAACAATACTTCAGAAGCTTGACACTATCCAAGTCAAAGCAATCCACTTGATTGGCAACCTATCTGCGACCTTGAACATTCATTTTCTCCACCATTGATGCACAATAGCAGCAGTGCATGCCATTGTAAAATGCACTGCAGCAACTCACCAAGGCTCCTGATTTGATTTGATTTGATTTATTCTTGTCACGTGTATTAGTATACAGTGAAAAGCATTGTTTCTTGCGCGCTATACAGACAAAGCGTACCGTTCATAGAGAAGGAAATGAGACAGTGCAGAACATAGTGTTACAGTCACAGCTAGGGTGTAGAGAAAGATCAACTTAATGCAAGGTAAGTCCATTCAAAAGTCTGACAGCAGCAGGGAAGAAGTTGTTCTTGGGTTGGTTGGTACAAAGAAGAACAAAGAACAAAGAACAGTACAGCACAGGAAACAGGCCCTTCGGCCCTCCAAGCCTGTGCCGCTCCTTGGTCCAACTAGACCAATCGTTTGTATCCCTCCATTCCCAGGCTGCTCATGTGATCTCAGACTTTTGTATCTTTTTCCTGATGGAAGAAGGTGGAAGAGAGAATGTCCGGGGTGCGTGGGGTCCTTAATTATGCTGGCTGCTTTGCCGAGGCAGTGGGATGTGTAGACTGAGTCAATGGATGGGAGGCTGATTTGCGTGATGGATTGGGCTACATTCATGACCTTTTGTAGTTCCTTGCGGTCTTGGCCAGAGCAGGAGCCATACCAAGATGTGATACAACCAGAAAGAATGCTTTCTATGGTGCATCTCTAAAAGTTGGTGAGAATCGTAGCTCACATGCCAAATTTCCTTAGTCTTCTGAGAAAGTAGAGGCATTAGTGAGCTTTCTTAACTATAGTGTCGGCATGGGGGGACCAGGACAGGTTGTTGGTGATCTGGACACCTAAAAACTTGAAGCTCTCGACCCTTTCTACTTAGTCCCCATTGATGTAGATAGGGGCATGTTCTCCTTTACACTTCCTGAAGCCGATGACAATCTCCTTCGTTTTGTTGACATTGAGGGAGAGATTATTGTTGCCGCACCAGTTCACCAGATTTTCTATCTCGTTCCTGTACTCTGTCTCATCATTGTTTGAGATCCGACCCACTACGGTGGTGTCATCAACAAACTTGAAAATCGAGTTGGAGGGGAATTTGGCCACACAGCCAGTGCTCCTTCAGCAGCATCTTCCAAACCCGTGAACTCTACCACCTAGAAGGACAAGGGGAGGCAGTGAAACTATTGTCGCTTGTTGTAAAAACCCCATCATTCAGTAAATGTCCTTTACTGAAGGAAATCTGCCATCCTTACCTGGTCTGGCCTACATGTGACTCCAGACCCATAGAAATGTAGTTGCCTCTTAAGTGCCCTTTGAAGGACGTTTAGGGATAGTCGATAAATGTAGGCTCAATCAGTTTCACCCATACCCCAGGAATGAATTTTTTAAAAATCAAATAAAGAAATTGAACAAACAAGATTTCACTTTTTATAACTTTTTACTTGAACACAAATCAGCACTGAACAATAATTCATGGTTGGTGCAAACTGTAGATTACACATGGAGTGGCAGGTCCCACAAAGACAATCTCACATGGTTTCGAGGCAGTTCACTGCACCTATATGGTGTATTTTTCCAAATTCTTCCAAGCTCAGGTCTTCCTGGGCCAGATACCGATCTCTTCCATTCAGGGACTGAGCGAATACTCTGCAGGCAGCGACAGAAATGTTTCCTGTGCCATCTTCCACACAATGGAACATTTCTTTCCATAATCTTCTCAATACTGACCGAGTGATACCGCTGCTTGTGGTAGATTGGATCGACTGAAATTGCTCTTCACTTTTCTCTTTTCTGTCACACAACCTCTATATTTTAACTTCCTCCCTGTTTGTCATGCTTCCAAGTCAAAGTGTCAACACATCAGAAGGACCAGTATTTCTTATTACACAAACATTATAATTCATCCTGTTACATGTGAAACAAACTCTGAAAAGTCCTTTTCGACATTAAAAAAATTACACATTCCCCACACCTTTCTTTATCTGCTTCCAGTTCAAAGGACATCACGATAGAGCAATGAACAACAAATTGGCAGAAGTCTCTTCAGTGTGCGCTGAAATAAATTAGTGTCATAAGAATTCGGAGCAGAGGTCACCCCCCATTGCCAATGGCTATCGTTGGATCCTCTGGCTTCCTCCTTAACATCACTCAGGGAGTATCTTCTCCACAGTAGCTCATGAAGAAAGCCCACAATCACCTCCTGAAGGACAACCAGAAGTGGAAAACTAATGCTGACCTTACCAGTGATGCCCATATCCCAGGGAGGAATCAATGTGGAGAAGCTCTTGTCACTTGTAACGTGCCATAAATACAAGATGTGGAGATGCCAGTGTTGGACTGGGGTAGGCTCAGTAAGATTGTGTATAACACATATGCCAAAAATACAATGCAGTTATTAATATATCCAAAAGGAAATTCAGGGGAAACTTCACAAAGAGACATAGAGATGATTAGCAAAGATAAGGGGAAGACAGACAAACTCATGATGGAGGAATGAATAGTTTTTTTACTCGTTTGTGGGGCATGGGCGTTACTAGCTGGTCAGCATTTATTTCCCATCCCCCGGTTGCTCTTGGCTAGGCCATTTCAGAGGGCAGTTGAGAGTCAACCACATTGCTGTGACTCTGGAGTCACATGTAGGCCAGACCGGGTAAGGATGGCAGATTTCCTTCCTTAAAGGATATTAGTGAACCTGATGGGTTTTTCCAACAATCAACAATGGCTTCATGGTCATCAGTAGATTCTTAATTCCAGACTTTATTTTCAATCAAATTTAAATTCCACCATCTGCTGTGGCGGGATTCGAACCCGGATCCCCAGAACGTTAGCTGAGTTTCTGGATTAATAGTCTAGTGATAATACCACTAGGCCATCACCTCCCCGAGAGCGAATGACCTCTGTGATCAGGGTCAGATGGCGGGAGGCGGGAGGAGCCTCATGCAAAGCATAAACACCGGCACGCACTAGTGAGGACAAATGGCCTTTTTCTGTGTTGTAAATTACTGTCGTGGATTCCCTGCAGTGCAGAAAAGGCCATTCGGCCCATCGCGTCTGCACCAACTCTCTAACAAAGTACCTTACCTAGGCCCTCTCCCCCACCCTATCCCAGTAACCCCACACATTTCCCATTGCTAATCCATCGAACCGACACATGTTGGGACACTATTCTACCAAACTTTATGTAAATTAAAAGTTGATTGCAGCGTAGGGCTGCAGCCTCGTGCTATTTATTTACTTTCACAACACAGATCAGCATACAGCAAACAGATTGGCAACTGAGACTGTAATATGAATAGAACATATGGTTCCTTCAGTGCTTTATTAGACATGATATTATTCTTCAACAATAGGTGCCAGCTGCTTGTGGAACATGAGAGGCGGAAATATTATGGCGGAGGATGCGATAATATTCTAAGCTGTCAGTTTTTGGTGAAGTGAATTGAGATTAAGAAAAACACACTGGATTAAAACTGGCTAAGGGACAAATGGCGCAGCAAGTGATGTCAACTGTATGTTTCCCTTCACACTGCAGCTCACGCTGTTCTGAGGCACAGTCACTGAAAATCAAATTGATAAAAGCGTGGCAAGGGCAACTTCACGTGTGGGACCCTATGAACTTTATGCCCAATGTCCTGCCTTCTTAACCAATGAAGCCGCAGATCCCTACAGTGCAAAAAGAGGCCATTTGGCCCATCGAGTCTGCACCGACCACAATCCCACCCAGGCTCTATTGCTGTAACCCCACGTATATACCCTGCTAATCTCCCTGACACAAGGGTCAATTTAGCATGGCCAATCAACCTAACCAACACATCTTTGGACTGTTGGAGGAAACCGGAGCACCCGGAGGAAACCCACGCAGACATGGGGAGAATGTGCAAACTCCCCACAGACAGCGACCCGAGGCCAGAATTTAACCTGGGTCCCTGGCACTGTGCAGTAGCAGTGCTGACCACTGTGCACTATTCCAGTTTGATAAAGAAGCAGAGAAATCAGTAAAGAGGGCAATGGGGTGAATTGGAAGCAGATGGAGAGTGGATTAACAGAGAGAAAAGAGACAATAAAGAAATGTAAGGAAAAAAGAACACGCAGAAGAAGGGGGCATGGAAACCGATTTGTGTTTGGCAATTGTTGTAATGGTCCTTGAGACATTAATACCAGAGTAGGTGTGAAAAATGTATAAACATAAGCTTTGATTTTCTCCTCCCTCATGAGTCATGAAGTATTCAGCAAGCATTACTATAGTGGTCGGGAAATAGTGCAACTGCTTTCATAGCAACATAGAAACAATTAACAGGAGTTTTTAAAAATTAACTCACAAAACGTGGGTGTCACTATCTAGTACCCTAACAACCCTCCACTTCAGAGGACATTGAAGAGTCAACCACATTGCCATGGATCTGTGGACCATGTAAGGGTTTCCATCCCGAAAGAATATTTGTTGGGTTTTTATGACAATCGACAATGGTTTCATGGTCACCAGTGAACTTAGATTTTTTTTTTGTTGAATTCAAATTTCACCATCTGCACGAGCAGGATTTGAATCTGGGTCCCAGATCTTGCCCTGGACATCTAGATTACTGGTCCAGTGACAATACCACTGTGCCACCACCTCCCCAAGGTGGAAAGACAGGTACAAACAAACTATCCAGATAGATAAATATTTATATATATCATATATACGAAAAAAACTTTGAGTGAGACTCCATAGCTTCATTTTTCCCTTTTCTGGACCTTCATGTTTGAGTGACTTGACATGGCCATAAATCATATCATTAACACAGTCCTTACAATATGAATTACCAGCTTGAAATAGCTGTGGCAAGACTTATTCATATTAATGGATAGTGGTTAGCACTGCTGTCTCACAGTACCAGGTTTGATTCCTGACTTGGGTCACTGTCTTTGTGGACTCTGTACGTTCTCCCCGTGTCTGCGTGGGTTTCCTCTGGGTGCTCCGGCTTCCTCTCACAGTCCGAAAGCCGTGCTGGTTAGGTGCATTGGCCATGCTAAATTCTCCCTCAGTGTACCTGAACAGGTACCGGAGTTGTGGCGACTAAGGGATTTTCACAGTAACTTCATTGCAGTGTAAGCCTACTTGTGACACTAATAAATAAACTAAAAAACTTCAAACTTTAAACCTTTAAAACTGGTACTTTCATATCACACATTCAGGAGCTTCATGGTGAGGGGATAATTATTTGGTTTTGTTGAGGCGAGTGGTGCAAATTCTCCAGAGAATGAAACCTCCTGGCGTACCCTTTCCTTGCCACAGATGGTTGGAATTTTTTGCTCATTGTGATGTTGGACATCATCAACTTGCTATGTTTTTCCAACAGTTTCTGGACCAACTCAATCTGCACTCCAACCGCAACATCAATTGATCAGTAGAAAGAGGGATGGCTCACGAATCTTTTCACTGACCTGCCCAGAGTGTGGAGATGCATGTC
Organism: Mustelus asterias; assembly: GCF_964213995.1. Classification (NCBI taxonomy): domain Eukaryota; kingdom Metazoa; phylum Chordata; class Chondrichthyes; order Carcharhiniformes; family Triakidae; genus Mustelus; species Mustelus asterias. The sequence continues at coordinate 133,461,260 of NC_135804.1, forward strand.
ACACCACCTGTAACCCCCACGACTTGCCTGGGCTTGCAAAATCTCACTAACTGCCCTGGCTGGAGACAATACACATCTCTTTACCCTGTGCTTAACCCTCTCTCTCCACTCACATTGTCTGTACCTTTAAGACTTGATTACCTGTAAAGACTCGCATTCCAACCATTATTTTGTAAATTGAGTTTGTGTCTTTGTATGCCCTGTTTGTGAACACAACTCCTCACTCACCTGATGAAGGAGCAGCGCTCTGAAAGCTTGTGGCTTGTGCTACCAAATAAACCTGTTGGACTTTAACCTGGTATTGTGAGACTTCTTACTGTGCTGCCCAGAGTGTCCATTGGATTTCACTGTCAGTGAGGGGAGAACACCAATGTGTTGAGCAATCATGTTTTGTGCAGTGGTGTACATTTTAATTCTGTGGGAATTATTGGTGTAATTTTTTTACCAGCTTGCTAGAATTAACAACTGCACCAGGAAACTGAACAAGGTGGGAAAATCTTGGAAAGAAACAAGTTTCTGCTGTCTCACAAGTGTTTCTGTTTCAATGCTGGAGAAGATTTTTAAGTTTAAGTTAGGAAAGCCTATCACACTTGCTCTCCATCCCTTTACAAGTTACCCATATATTATGGTATCTGAGTCTGATTGATCACATTTCGCAGTGGGCAGGTTTCCTGAAGTTGATGACTATCTCCTTCATTTTGTTGACATTGAGGGAAAGATTATTGTTGCTGCACCAGTTCACCAGATTCTCTATCTCATTCTTGTACTCTGTCTCATCATTGTTTGAGATCCGACCCACTACGGTGGTGTCGTCAGTAAACTTGAAAATCGAATTGGAGAGGAATTTGGCCGCACAGTCATAGGTGTATAAGGAGTATAGTAAGGGGGCTGAGGACCCAGCCTTGTGGGGCACCGGTGTTGAGGATGATTGTGGAGGAGGTGCTGTTGCCTATCCTTACTGATTGTGGTCTATGGATTAGGAAGTCAAGGATCCACTCACAGAGGGAGGAGCCGAGGCCCAGGCCATGGAATTTGCAGATGAATTTTGGAGGAATAATGGTGTTGAAGACTGAGCTGTAGTCAATAAATAGGAGTCTGACATAGATGTCTTTGTTGTCTAGGTGTTCCAGGGTTGAGTATAGGGCCAGGGAGATGGCATCTGCTGTGGACCTGTTGCAGTGGTCGACGAATTGTAGTGGGTCCAGGCAATCTGGGAGGCCGGAATTGATCCATGCTATGATTAACCTTTCAAAGCACTTCATGATGATGGATATCAGAGCCACCAGACGATAGTCATTAAGGGGCACGCTCCCTGGCCTTTCTTTGGTACTAGGATGATGGTTATCTTCTTGAAGCAGAAAGGGACCTCAGATTGTTGTAAAGAGAGATTGAAGATGTCTGTGAATACCCCCGCCAACTGGTCCACGCAGGATCTGGGTGCTTATCTGGGTACCCCATCCGGGCTTGTCGCTTTCTGTGGGTTGATCTTTAAAAAGGCTGCTCTGACGTTGGCAATGGTGACCCCAGATACAGGTTCACCTGAGGCTTCTGGGGTGGAGGGTGTGCTCTCGCTGACCTCCTGCTCAAAACAGGCATAGAATGTATTGAGCTCATCAGGGAGGGGTGCATTGGAGCCGGCAATTTTACATGCCTTCATCTTGTAACTTGTTGCGTCTTACAGATCTTGCCATAGTTGGCGGGGGTCCATGTGGCTAGCCTGGGATTCCAGCTTGATCTGGTTCTGTCTTTTGGCATCTTTGATGGATCTCCATAGAGCATATCTGGATTTCTTGTATAGGTCAGAGTTGCCTGACTTGAATGACTCAGACCAGTAATTTAACACTATGGGCGGGATTTTCCGGTCGTGCTTTCCGGCGTCTCAAAACTGTAAAATCGTACCTGAGATCAACGGACCTTTCCACGGTCCATCCCACACCCTCTCTGATTCTTGTGGTGAATGGGACAATGAAATTCCGGCCTACATCTGCTCTCTATCCCCACACCCATCAAATTGCATTCCAACTAAAAGACAAAGAGATTGTGCGAAAGGTCACTTCATTCAATGGTAATGATTTGAGACTCTCTGAATTGTTAGTCTGTTATCTGAATAAAATGTCAACTGAGTGAAACATCAAACCCAATTTGTTAGTCTGTTCCTCCCGCACACCTTTTTTAAATGTCAGTGATTTTGCAGGAAATGAGGCTGCTTCCAGCTGGAAAATCAAAGAAAAGTGGTTGAGCTTCACATGAGGAATAACATCGAAAATATGTAAAGCCCCTTAGTGTCCAAAGATGTGCCACCATTAACCATTGAGTCCTACAGCACAGAAGGAAACTCTCTGGCCTGGTCTGCCTTACAACATGTGATTCCATACCCACAGCAATGTGGTTGGCTACAACTGCCCTCTGAAATGGCCTACCAAGCCAATCAGTTCGAGGGTAATTGTGGATGAGTAACAAATGTTGACCTTGACACATATGGCATCCCATGAAAGAATAGATTTAACAAAACCTTCTCTTTGTATAAAGAGCACAACTTCAGTTTCTCCAATGCCCCCAGATAACTGCAATCCTTCATCCTCGGTAAGGCTGGAAAACCTGGTCATGGCGGTGAAGAATAGAACTGGTCTTACCCGATACATAAGCCTGCATTCAATTCTGGCCTTGGGTGACTGTCCGTCTGGAGTCTGCACGTTCTCCCTGTCTCTGCGTGGGTTTCCTTCAGGTACTCCGGTTTCCTCCCACAGTCCAAAGATGTGCAGGGTAGTTGGATTGGCCATGCTAAATTGCTCTTGGTGTCTAAAGATGTGTAGGTTAGGTGGATTAACCACAGTAAATGCACAGGGTTACAGGGATAGGGCAGGGTGTTGGGGAGGGGGTGGGGTACAGTGCGGGTGTTTGGTGGTGAGGGGGAGTGGACGGTGGACCTAGATAAGATGCTCTTCAGAGAGTCGGTGCAGACTTAATGGGCCAAGTGGTCTCCTTTTGTATTGTAGGGATTCTATGATTCTATTGATTCTGCAACTGCATGATCATATAGCTATGATTTCACTTCTGTTATTCTGTTGCTAACTGCACTAATCCTGAAGCCTAATGGCCTTGAGTTGTGAAGAGAAATGTGGGTGTTTTAGAGTAGGCTTTGGCACAAAAGGAGCAAAGTCACCAATACGATAATATTGAGTCTCTGATTTAGTGGTAAAGTGAATACAAATGTACACACATTTATATTCATGTATAAGCCTGCCCCAGAAGCAGATTTTAGTTGAATCTTGGTACAGATATTATATTATTAATTACTTTCATAGTTTTAATTCCAAACTTTGACAGCAGAGGACAAAATGATTATTCATGCAAAGTGGATTTCTTAACTAGTTCTCAAGCTTAATCTTTAACAAATGGGAAACACGTGAACTTGAAAAGACAGGAACAGGAGTAGGCCTTTTGGCAATTCCATTTGGTCATAAGATCTACGACTTCAACTCTATTTTCTGAACCGCATATCCCACAATTCCTTTCGAGTTCTAAAGCTTACTGGTTTCAGTCTTGGCAAAAGAGGTAAAAGAAAAGAAAGAAAGATTTGCATTTATATAGCACTTTGCATGTTCACTGCACATCTCAAAGAACTTTACAGCCAATAAAGTACTCGTGTGGACTGTAGTCACTTTTGTACTGGAGGGAAGGCAGCAGCCAAATGTGCACAGCCAGCTCCCACAAAGAACAATGTTGTTATGACCAGATAATTTAATGATGTTGATGGAGGAGGGATTAATAGTGGCCAGGATACTAGGTTTAACCCACCTGCTCTTCTCGAGAGCAATGTCACGGAATCTTTTGTATCTACTCAAGGAGACAGATGGAATCTTGATTTAACATTTCACCCAAAAGGCAGTGCCTCTGACAGTGCAGCACTCTCTCACAGGAATGGTAGTGTTGAGTTTTTTTTTGCACTCAAGCCCTGAGATGGGGCTTGAACCCACAACCTTGTTCCATGGAGGTGAGAGGACAGCTCAACATTGAATGTATTCAAGAGGTGGCTAGATGTAGCATTTGGGGTGAACGGGATCAAAGGTTATGGGGAGAAAGCAGGATTAGGCTATTGAGTTGGATGCTTAGTCATGATCGTGATGAATGGAGGAGCAGGCTCGAAGGGCCAAATGACCTCCTCCTGCTCCTATCTTCTATGTTTCTATTTTCCATCATTACAAAGGACTCGAAATCAGGCTTTCCACCTGTCTCACCTCTCAACAGCGGAGGGTTGAGTCAGTTGCCATGAAGGGAGGGATTTTTGCGGTTGCCAACCATCATCCCGTTTCCCGCCACCAAAGTCAATGGATCTTTTGCTGGGCTGTCAAATTTTCCATTTCCATTCCACCCGCGACAATTCTCATAACGGGTGGACCTGGAAGATTCCGCTCAAAGATTGGAAATACATACTTAACTTAGAAAAGTAACCAGCATAATGATACAGCTGACATAGTAAAGATATTCTAACAGTTAGCTAATTGGTAGTCGACCGATCGCCAGGTGTACCTTAAATATCTGAATCCAACTCGATTTGTATGATTTAGGAGGTATTTCTTTCCAGTAACAGCTTTGCCAGTCCCAGATGCATAATTTAAGTCCGGACGAAAAGCTGTAAAGCAAAAAAATCTCCTCCCTAGATCCTTGAATGAATGCCACTGGTGAATTAGTCAAGCACAAATTTTAGGAATAGCTGAAGACCTGCCCAGGGAGCTAATTGTCTTTTGAAGTTAATCAAAGCACATGCGATTGCCAGCATAGGGAAAATTCTGCGTCATATTTTAAGTGATGCCAGATATTTGGTGTGAATTCTATTGAACAAACGGCCTCAGGCAGTTGTCTCTCTGGGAGGAACCTATTTATCTGCAACACTCCTGATCAATGCTCATAGCTGACTAGACAGCCAGACCGGAACAATACATTCAATGGACAAAAACATGTTTGAAATGTATTTTCTTTGTTTAATTCAGAAATCTTTAGTTCTGAAGAAGTTAAATGTGGCTTGGTGGCTGGAATGTAATATTAACATATGCGACAATGCAACGAGCATAGCATCTTTCTTAGGAACATAGGAACTAGGAGCAGAAGTCGGCAAATTCAGGCCTTCGAGCCTACTCCGCCATTCAAACAGATCATGGCTGATCTCTCCCTGGTCTCAAATCCATCTCCCCATCTGTTCCCCATATCCCTTCAACACATTTTTAAAATCAGAAATATTTCTATCTCCTGCTTGAAACTATTTAATGATTCAGACTCCACTGCGCGATGGGGCAGCGAGTTCCATAAATTCACCAACCTCTGCAAGAAGTAGTTCCTCCTCATCTCAGTTTTAAATCTACCGCCTCTCAACCTGTATCTTTATCAACCTGCCTTTAACCTACTTTATCATCAAAAGATATTTCAGAGAGTAATTAAACACAATTTAACACTGGACCAGGTAAGGAAATAGTGGACAAAAACTTGGTCAAAGAAGTAGGTTTGAAGGTGGATTTTACATAAGGAAAGTGAGATGGAGAAGTGGAGAGATGTGGGGAGTTCCAGAGAAGGGTTTTTGCATCTGAAATTGCGATGGCTAACAGTATCGTTCATGGCATCTATATATATTGTCCTATTAATATTTTGTATAATCTAACATGATTACTTGCTCTACGTTCCTGCCTTTAGGTTACTATTGATGCAGGCAAGGGGTGGACACAGGAAATGTCCGTTGTCCTCGGGCGGGAATTTCCGGTCCCAATCAGGCGAGGCCATAAAATCCCACCCATTTACTGAATGTTCAGGGCAGATTTTCAACCTCTCACTGGGCAGAGAACTGGTGCAGTTGCATTGCCCACACCTATTTTTTTGGAAACTATTGAGGTGATGGCACAGTGGTACTGTGGTATGTAATAACCCAGAGAAAGAGTTTTAACAACACCAGGTTAAAGTCCAACAGGTTTAATTGGTAGCAAATGCCATTAGCTTTCGGAGCGCTGCTCCTTCGTCAGATGGAGTGGAAATCTGACGAAGGAGCAGCGCTCCGAAAGCTAATGGTATTTGCTACCAAATAAACCTGTTGGACTTTAGCCTGGTGTTGTTAAAACTCTTGCTGTGTTCACCCCAGTCCAACGCCGGCCTCTCCACATCATAACCCAGAGACCCAGGGTAATATTCGCAATCCACCACACCAGATGGTGAAATTAGAATTCATGAAAAATCTGGAATTAAAAGTCTAATTGTCATGAAACCATTGTCAATTGTCATTCAAAAAAAACCCACCTGGTTCAATAATGTCCTTCAAACATAGACACATATAAATTAGAAGCAGGAGTAGGCCATTCAGTCCTTTGAGCCTGCTCTGCCATTCATTTTGATCATGGCTGATCATCGAATTCAATATCCTGATCCACCCTTCCTCCCATATCCATAGCAAGTTTGCGGATGACACGAAGATGGCTGGAATTGCGGATAGCGAAGAGCATTGTCGGGCAATACAGCAGGATATAGATAGGCTGGAAAATTGGGCGGAGAGGTGGCAGATGGAATTTAATCCGGATAAATGCGAAGTGATGCATTTTGGAAGAAATAATGTAGGGAGGAGTTATACAATAAATGGCAGAGTCATCAGGAGTATAGAAACACAGAGGGACCTAGGTGTGCAAGTCCACAAATCCTTGAAGGTGGCAACACAGGTGGAGAAGGTGGTGAAGAAGGCATATGGTATGCTTGCCTTTATAGGATGGGGTATAGAGTATAAAAGCTGGAGTCTGATGATGCAGCTGTATAGAACGCTGGTTAGGCCACATTTGGAGTACTGCATCCAGTTCTGGTCGCCGCACTACCAGAAGGACGTGGAGGCATTGGAGAGAGTGCAGAGAAGGTTTACCAGGATGTTGCCTGGTATGGAGGGTCTTAGCTATGAGGAGAGATTGGGTAGACTGGGGTTGTTCTCCTTGGAAAGACGGAGAATGAGGGGAGATCTAATAGAGGTATACAAGATTATGAAGGGTATAGATAGGGTGAACAGTGGGAAGCTTTTTCCCAGGTCGGAGGTGACGATCACGAGGGGTCATGGGCTCAAGCTGAGAGGGGCGAAGTATAACTCAGACATCAGAGGGACGTTTTTTACACAGAGGGTGGTGGGGGCCTGGAATGCGCTGCCAAGTAGGGTGGTGGAGGCAGGCACGCTGACATCGTTTAAGACTTACCTGGATAGTCACATGAGCAGCCTGAGAATGGAGGGATACAAACAATTGGTCTAGTTGGACCAAGGAGCGGCACAGGCTTGGAGGGCCGAAGGGCCTGTTTCCTGTGCTGTACTGTTCTTTGTTCTTTGTTCTTTGTTCTTTGAAGGAAATCTGTCATCCTTACCTGGCCTGGCTGACATGTGACTCCAGATCCAGATGTGGTTGATTCTGAAATTTCCTCTGAAATCGCCCAGCAAGCCACTCAGTTCAAGAGCAATTAATTGGCAATAAATGCTGCCTGGTGATGCCCGCATCCTGTGAACGAATAAAAGATGGAAATGAAAATTGGAAATTTTGCATTCTGCATGTAGTGGTATCGCTATTCCAAGCCAAAATAAAAATCATTGGATAATTCCCCAATTAATTATGTCTGGAGATTACACTGTTGTAACTAACCGGGATTGATTTGATGCACAATTTTGAATTCTGTAATTACCCTCCATGAACTGCACATTGCTGGAGAAATCAGCCTTTCATTGTGTTCCAGTTCCTGTCATGCATTCTGTTTGCTTTTCACACTCAGCCTCTGCTAACATTTTCATTGTAAGAAGTCTTACAACACCAGGTTAAAGTCCAACAGGTTTATTTGGTAGCACAAGTCACAAGCTTTCAGAGCGCTGCCCCTTCATCAGGTGAGTGGGAGTTCTGTTCACAAACAGGGCATATAAAGACACAAACTCAATTTACAAAATAATGGTTGGAATGTGAGTCTTTACAGGTAATCAAGCCTTAAAGGTACAGACAATGTGAATGGAGAGAGGGTTAAGCACAGGTTAAAGAGATGTGTATTGTCTCCAGCCAGGACAGTTATTGAGATTTTGCAAGCCCAGGCAAGTCATGGGGGTTACAGATAGTGTGACATGAATCCAAGATCCCAGTTGAGCCCGTCCTCATGTGTGTGGAACTTGGCTATCAGTTTCTGCTCAGCGATTCTGAGTTGCAGAAAGACTTGATGACCTGTAAAGACTCGCATTCCAACCATTATTTTGTAAATTGAATTTGTCCTGGCAGTTTTGAATAAACTGAAAGTCGATAAGTCCCCTGGGCCTGATGAAATATATCCTAGGATTCTTTGGGAGGCAAGGGATGAGATTGCAGAGCCTTTGGCTTTGATCTTTGGGTCCTCACTGTCCACGGGGATGGTGCCAGAGGACTGGAGAATGGCGAATGTTGTTCCTCTGTTTAAGAAAGGGAATAGAAATGACCCTGGTAATTATAGACCGGTTAGTCTTACTTCGGTGGTTGGTAAATTGATGGAAAAGGTCCTTAGGGATGGGATTTACGACCATTTAGAAAGATGCGGATTAATCCGGGATAGTCAGCACGGATTCGTGAAGGGTAAGTCGTGCCTCACAAATTTGATAGAATTTTTTGAGGAGGTAACTAAGTGTGTTGATGAAGGTAGGGCAGTTGATGTCATATACATGGATTTTAGTAAGGCGTTTGATTAGGTCCCCCATGGTCGGCTTATGATGAAAGTAAGGAGGTGTGGGATAGAGGGAAAGTTGGCCGATTGGATAGGTAACTGGCTGTCTGATCGAAGACAGAGGGTGGTGGTGGATGGAAAATTTTCGGATTGGAGGCAGGTTGCTAGCGGAGTGCCACAGGGATCAGTGCTTGGTCCTCTGCTCTTTGTGATTTTTTATTAATGACTTAGAGGAGGGGGCTGAAGGGTGGATCAGTAAATTTGCTGATGACACCAAGATTGGTGGAGTAGTGGATGAGGTAGAGGGCTGTTGTGGGCTGCAAAGAGACATAGATAGGATGCAAAGCTGGGCTGAAAAATGGCAAATGGAGATTAACCCTGATAAATGTGAGGTGATTCATTTTGGTAGGACTAATTTAAATGTGGATTACAGGGTCAAAGGTAGGGTTCTGAAGACTGTGGAGGAACAGAGAGATCTTGGGGTCCATATCCACAGATCTCTAAAGGTTGCCACTCAAGTGGATAGAGCTGTGAAGAAGGCCTATAGTGTGTTAGCTTTTATTAACAGGGGGCTGGAGTTTAAGAGCCGTGGGGTTATGCTGCAACTATACAGGACCTTGGTGAGACCACATTTGGAATATTGTGTGCAGTTCTGGTCACCTCACTATAAGGAGGATGTGGAAGCGCTGGAAAGAGTGCAGAGGAGATTTACCAGGATGCTGCCTGGTTTGGAGCGTAGGTCTTATGAGGAAAGGTTGAGGGAGCTAGGGCTGTTCTCTCTGGAGCGGAGGAGGCTGAGGGGAGACTTAATAGAGGTTTATAAAATGATGAAGTGGATAGATAGAGTGAATGTTCAAAGACTATTTCCTCGGGTGGATGGAGCTATTACAAGGGGGCATAACTATAGGGTTCATGGTGGGAGATATAGGAAGGATATCAGAGGTAGGTTCTTTACTCAGAGAGTGGTTGGGGTGTGGAATGGACTGCCTGCAGTGATAGTGGAGTCAGACACTTTAGGAACATTTAAGCGGTTATTGGATAGGCACATGGAGCACACCAGGATGATAGGGAGTGGGATAGCTTGATCTTGGTTTCAGATAAAGCTCGGCACAACATCGTGGGCCAAAGGGCCTGTTCTGTGCTGTACTGTTCTATGTTCTATGTCTTTATATGCACTGTTTTTGTGAACAGAACTTCCACTCACCTGATGAAGGAGCAGCGCTCTGAAAGCTTGTGGCTTATGCTACCAAATAAACCTGTTGGACTTTAACCTGATGTTGTAAGACTTCTTACTGTGCTTACCCCAGTCCAATGCCAGCATCTCCACACTACATCTTCATTACCATTACCAAAGAGAGATATAATTGGGTTAATACCGTGTTGCTTGTTTATATTGAATTTGGCACATATGACCCCTGATACATAATACGCAACTTAGGGAAATAAACTGGGAAAATGCAATCAGTATTTCTTTTATTGTCCAATTAATATGATGTCATATTAATATCATTAATAGTCCAGCTATACACTGGTTCTTGCATCTTTTTACATTTCCAACACGAAGAAAAATCTCTCACTCCACCATAAGCAATCTGATTTCTTTTCAAGGCTGATGGTCCCATCTTTGGAGGGGCAAAAACAACATTGCCACTGTCAGGAACCAATTTTCTAATTTTGGAACATGTTCTACTAAATTAATACAGATTAAACCGCGAGAACAAAGTAAGCCATATTCCTACGGTACATTTGGTACACAGGGAACATCCACACTCTTTGTGGGTACTATGGTACATGTGGTACATATGGTACATCCACACTGTGTGGAGTTTACACATTCTCCCCGTGTCTGCATGGGTTTCCTCCGGGTGCTCCGGTTTCCTCCCACACTCCAAAGATGCGTGGGTTAGGTTGATTGGCTATGCCAAATTGACCCTAGTGTCAGGGGATTAGCAGATTAAATACCTGGGGTTATGGGAATACAGCCTGGGTGGGATTGTGGTCGGTGCAGACTTGATGGGCCGAATGGGCTCCTTCTGCACTGTAGGGATTCTATGATTCTATGATAACCTCCGGATGTTCTAGATTACACAGAAGAACTTTTGATTTGAAGTATAATCACCATTTTATTGTACGAAGCATGGGTAGCCAATTAATGTATCGCAAACTCTCATAAACAACAATGGATGATGACCAAATAAGTTGTTTTTATTGATGTTGATTGAAGGATAAATATTGGCTAAACACTAATAGCTGATCTTCTTCAAAATAAAGTTTAAAGTTTACTTATTTGTGTCACAAATAGGCTTACATTAACACTGCAATGAACTTACTGCATGTCTGAAGTGTCTGCATGGGTTTCCTCCGGGTGCTCCGGTTTCCTCCCATATTCTGAAAGATGTGCTGTGAAGTGTATTGACCCGAACAGGCGCCAGGCTGACGACTAGGGAAATTCACAGTAACTTCATTGCAGTGTTAATGTAAACCTTCCTTGTGACCAATAAAAATTTTTAAAAATTAAACTTTGAAAACTACTGTGAAAATCCCCGAGTCGCCACACTCCAGCCCCTGTTTGGGTACATTGAGGGAGAATTTAGCATGGCCAATGCATCCAACCAGCACATCTTTTGGATTGTGGGAGGAAACCCACGCAGACACTGGGAGAATGCGCAGACTCCGCACAGTGACCCAAGCCGGGAACCAAACCCAGGTCCCTGCCGTTGTGAGGCAACTCTGCTAACCACTGTTGCACAGTGCTGCCCATGCCAAGGGATCAAGAAAGTGGAAGAAAGTATATCCGGGGTGCGTGGGGTCCTTGATTATGCTGGCTGCATTTCCGAGGCAGCAGGAAGTGTAGACAGAGTCAATGGATGGGAGGTTGGTTTGCGTGATGGATGAGGCTTCGTTCACAACCCTTAGCAACATGGGAACGTAGGAACAGAAAGAGGCCATCTAACCTCTTAAGCCCTCCATTCAACAGGCTCACAGTCCATCTGCAACCTAACCCTGTGTATCCTCCTTTGCCACCACCACCAACCCCTCCTCGACCCAAGTCCTTGATACCTTTGGTGAGCAAAGACATACCCAGTTGAGTTATAAAATTAACAATTGGCGTAGCATCCAATGTTGTTTGTGAAAGCGAGTTCCAAACATCTACCACCCTTGCAATGAACTCATGTCTGTCACATCCTATTATTTGAGACCATTATCAGGTACTTGCAGAAGGTTTCCTATTTTCACAACCTGCCCCCGACTGATCTAATGTATTACTCTGCTGGGAACACAGACTCTTATCATCTAACCTTTGCATTTCGCAGTGGCCTTGATTCTGACAGTATCCTTTTTTTAAGGTTGCTTATGAAAACAATGCCAGTCATAAATTGATCTGAAACGTGAAAGAATCTTATCTTCAAAGGATTTGAGACTTTGCAAAAATACTTCATGTTGCAGGTTCTTTCATTTTTGAATATAACAGGAAGAAAAGGCAGTATTCATTTCAACTCAATTGCAATTATGCTGCTGTTTTTGCTTGAACAAACAACAAGATTCACTGGAAAAGCTTAATTGATGTCATGTGAAGGATTATGTTCTGCTGTGGTTTGGTTTATCTGAAAGATCGACAATAATGCTAGTATTTATCTTTAATTGTATCCAACGGTCACCAGATTTGATGTAGTTTTAAAACTGACATCAAACATGCCAGAAACCCTCATGGTGGCACGGCGACATCGTGGATAGCACTGCTGCCTCACAGCGCCAGGGACTCGGGTTCAATTCCCGGCTCGGGTCACTGTCTGTGTGGAGTTTGCACATTGGAGTCTGCGTGGGTTTCCTCCGGGTGCTCTGGTTTCCTCCCACAGTACGAAAGACATGCTGGTGAGGTGCATTGGCCTTGCTAAATTCTCCCTCAGTGTACCCGAACAGACGCCAGAGTGTGGCGACAAGGGGATTTTCACAGTAACTTCATTGCAGTGTTAATGTCAACTTATTTGTGATGCTAATAAATAAATAATTAAACTGTGACGTATAGAGAATAGAAATGTGGACAATAAATCCCCAGGTTTGAGCTCTAACTTGTGTCGAGCGATATGTACTTCGTCAACTCAGATAGAAACAGTAGGGTTGCTGCAATACCTCTTGGAGAAGAGAACAAGCAGCTGTGGCTTCCAATTCTCTTCATTGTCCATTCTCCTGGATGGAAAGCATTTGATTGGCAACTTCTTGTTATTGCTGAATTCAACAGTCTGTTATTTAAATTCCACTCGGTCCCAGCATTCGACGGTTCTTCTCAGTTAGTCTTTTTCAATTCAGGCAAAGGGAAGAAATAAAGTAAATTTCTCTGCCATGTTTCCATGTCTGAATATTCTAATACTACTCACTGGTGACTGAATGTGACTTAAATAACTGGGATTGCGTTTGCCGCCAATTACACATCCTGTTCAATATTAAGTTCCATTGATATCATAGAATCCCCCATCATGCAGAAGGAGGCCATTCAGCCCATCGGGACTGCACCAGCCCACCTTTTTTTAAATGTTTTCCAGGTCCTATCCCCATACCCTATGTATTTACCCTGCTTAACTCCCCAACCGACACATCTTCAAACTAAGAGGCAATTTAGGCTGGCCTATCCACCGAACCTGCACATCTTTGGACTGTGGAAGGAAACCGGAGCACCCGGAGGAAACCCACGCAGACACAAGGAGAACATGCAAACTCCACATGGACAGTCACCCAAGGCCGGAATTGAACCCGGGTCCCTGGCATCATGAGGCAGCAGTGCTAACCACTGTGCCACTGTATTGCCCTTCAATGGAACCATTACACAGGGGGTAAAACAAGTGATAGATGTGATACCAACTCCAACAATTTGGCCAACATTTTGCACCCGACCCTGCCAATAGCGAACCACTCCGAACCAACCCCTCCCCACCTTCCCCGCAGCCACGGGTACCATGGTGGCAGAGGGTGCGAACATCGGGAAAATCCATTGTCAGTGGTGGGACCAGAAGATACCATCATTAGCAAATGGCATGACACCTCTGGTGCCACCAAACATGCTGGAGTGGGGATGGGGGGACGGGGTGGGAAATTCCACCATTTGTATTTATATATCACGCCTTTATTGTAGCGAAACATTGAACCATCCCATGCCACTTCACAGAAGCAATCATCAAACAATGTTATTAGAACTAGGGGACATTGTTTAAAAATAAAGGGTCTCCCATTTAATTTGATTTGATTTGATTTATTATTGTCACGTGTTAAGATACAGTGAAAAGTATTGTTTCTTGCATGCTATACAGACAAAGCATACTGTTCATAGAGAAGGAAACAAGAGTGTGCAGAATGTAGTGTTACAGTCATAGCTGGGGTGTAGAGAAAGATCAACTTAATGCAAGGTAAGTCCATTAAAAAGTCTGACAGCAGCAGGGAAGAAGCTGTTTTGAGTTGGTTGGTACGTGACCTCAGACTTTTGTATCTTTTTCCCAAAGGAAGAAAGTGGAAGAGAGAATGTCCGGGGCGCATGGGGTCCTTAATTATGCTGGCTGCTTTGCCGAGGTAGCGGGAAGTATCGACAGAGTTAATGGATGGGAGGCTGGTTTGCGTGATGGATTAGGCTACATTCACCACCTTTTGTAGTTCCTTGCGGTTTTGGGCAGAGCAGGAGCTATACTAAGCTGTGATACAACCAGAAAGAATGCTTTCTTTCGTGCATCTGTAAAAGTTGGTGAGAGTCGTAGCTGACATGCCAAATTTCCTTAATCTTCTGAGAAAGTAGAGGGGTTGGTGGGCTTTCTTAACTATAGTGTCGGCATGGGGGGACCAGGACAGGTTGTTGGTGATCTAGACACCTAAAAACTTGAAGCTCTCGACCTTTCTACTTTGTACTAAGACAGGAATTAGAAGATTATTTTTCTCTGAGGGTCAGGAATCTTTGGAACCTGCTTTCCTCCAGAATGCTGCAGGCAGAGTCAATGAATATCTTTAAGGCAGTGGTAGATAGATTCTTAACTGACAAGGAAGTCAAAGGTTATTGTGGATAGACAGAATGTAGAGTGGAGGCCACTATCAGATCAACCATGGCAGAGCAGTCTCGAGGGGCTGAATGGTCTATTCCTCGTCTAATTTGTAAGCTCATGTGTACGTATGTGCATAATATTTGAGATGTGGAGATGCCGGCATTGGACTGGGGTAAGCACAGTAAGAAGTTTAACAACACCAAGTTAAAGTCCAACAGATTTATTTGGTAGCAAAAGCCACACAAGCTTTCGGAGCCTTAAGCCCCTTCTTCAGGTGAGTGGGAATTCTGTTCACAAACAGGGCATATAACGACACAGACTCAATTTACATGAATAATGGTTGGAATGTGAATACTTACAGCTAATCAAGTCTTTAAGATACAAACAATGTGAGTGGAGAGAGCATTAAGGCAGGCTGAAGAGATGTGTATTATCTCCAGACAGGATAGGACACTGGCTGTAAGTATTCACATTCCAACCATTATTCATGTAAATTGAGTCTGTGTCTTTATATGCCCTGTTTGTGAACAGAATTCCCACTCGCCTGAAGAAGGGGCTTGGAGCTCCGAAAGCTTGTGTGGCTTTTGCCACCAAATAAACCTGTTGGACTTTAACCTGGTGTTGTTAAACTTCTTACCATAATGTTTGACACAGCATTTTTAAGGGTGACATTATGACAGTTCATCAGAAGTCTCATCAATGGGGTAAGTTTTAAAGAGATGAGGGAGAGAGAGAGAGAAAGGTGAAGAGATCTAGAGAAGGAACTGGCACCATAGACACAAAAGTTAGTGCAATAAGAATCAGGAACAAGGTCAAGTTTAGAAGAATGCTGTGTCATCTGCTTCGCATCGCTGTTGAATTTGACCCCCAGTCGGCTGGTCTCTTCCATGGGCCATGACCTTTTTGTTGAAGTACGAAAGAGCTGTTAATAAAGAAAGATAGTGTGGTCAACCTGCCAAAGGCTAAAAACAGGTCAGTAACATGAATGGAGATTGAGAGGTGACCTTACTGAAATATACAAGGTCTGGAGGGTGGACGTTGAGAGGATATTTTCCCTTGTGGGAAAGACTAGAGGAAGAGGGCTAAAAAATAATGGCTATCCCATTTAAGAAGGAGATGAGGAGAATGTTTTTCTCTCAGATTTGATTTGATTTATTATTGTCACATGTATTGGGATGCAATGAAAAGTGTTGTTCCTTGCGCACTATACAGACAAAACATACCATTAATAGAGTACGTAGGGGAGAAGGAAAGGAGAGAGTGCAGAATGTAGTGTTACAGTCATAACTAGGGTGTAGAGAAAGATCAACTTAAGATAAGGCAGGTCCATTCAAAAGTCTGATGGCAGCAGGGAAGGAGCTGTTCTTGAGTTGGTTGGTATGTGACCTCAGACTTTTGTATCTTGCAGAGTTGTTACTCTGTTGAGCTTTCTTTCCCAGAGAGCAGTGGTCATTGGAATATACTCACGACTGAGTTAGATAGATTTTTGATAAGTGAGTCAAGGATTATGGGGGATGAGGGGACAGGAATATGGAGTTGGGGCCACAATCAGGTCAGCCATGTTCTTATCAAATGGTGGAGCAGGCTCGAGGGGCTGAAGTAAAGTAAAAGTAAAGCGTATTTATTAGTCACAAGTAAGGCTTACATTAACACTGCAATGTGAAATTTCCCTAGTCGCCACTCTCCAGCGCCTGTTCGAGTCAATGCACCTAACCAGCACGTTTCAGGCTGTGGGAGGAAACTGGAGCACCCGGAGGAAACCCATGCAGACACGGGGGTAATGTGCAAACTCCACACAGACAGTGACCCAAGCCGGGAATCGGACCCAGGTCCCTGGCTCTGTGAGGCAGCAGTGCTAACCGCTGTGCCACCATGCCGCCCCAGAATGGTCTGCTCCTGCTCCTAGTATTGCGCTCTTACAACAAGCCTTGTTGCTAAACCTTCCACCAATATGCACATTATTTAGTTACTTGCTAGCAAAAGATCTTAAAATATCACTCAACCTTTATTTTTAATTGATTCGGACAGCTCCATTGATCTCAACAATGGTTGGTCGTAAGAAACATTGGGATGGATTCCTTTAGGACATCTTTGGTAAGTATGAATTCCAATAGCAATAGTTGAGGACGATTATATCGGATCAGTCATTGAATGGCAGAGCAGACTCGATGGGCCGAATGGCCTACTTCTGCTCCTGCGTCTTATGGTCAATGTTCTTTGATTTTGCTACCCATTGACTACTCCTTATATATAAATTCAAATATAGCTACAGAAAACCGTTGCATTAATTTTCTCTTCCAAAAATAAGTTATTTTTAGATCAGCTCACTGCTGGGAGGAGCTGCATGTGAATGACTGTACAGAATGAAGTACAGTTTAGGGAAAACTCTTAAAGTTGCAGGTTATTTAGAAATGAGTGAAGGAATAGCTTTGACACTGGTGCGTAAATATACCAATAATATTCAATCCTTCAGCAGCTAACAGAACGCTACGCTTCATATTTTGAAATATTAGCACAGTAAAATGTCTTATTATAAAATGGACACACAGTTTCCATTTCCTTGCAAAATGCGATTGACTCCTGTGTCCTGACTTACCTCAAGAAATGTTAAGCAAAGGTAGATTTGAAATCTGCAGTGAAGAACAGCAATACCGAGTGATTTTTGTGTGAATTTTGAAGGACATTGCTCTCATATTCTCATGTAATAAACCCCATTGAGAAAATAACTTGCAGTGCATCCAGCACAAAGTGAAAGAACAGGTATTTCACTCTTTCAGTCAGCTCCTGAGAGAGACATTAAAATAGTTCATCTTCTCTTTGCTCACCCTTAACCCAATTGTAAAATGATCTGTGCTTGCATTCTGCATTCCAGAACTAGAACTAGGGGATATGGCCTCAAAATAAGGGGGAGCAGATTTAGGACTGAGTTGAGGAGGAACTTCTTCACCCAAAGGATTGTGATTCTTTGGAATTCCCTGCCTGGTGAAGCAGTTGAGGCTACCTCATTGAATGCTTTTAAGGCAAGGATAGATCAATTTTTGAACAGTAAAGGAATTAAGGGTTATGGTGAGCGGACGGGTAAGTGAAGCTGAGTCCACGAAAACATCAGCCCTGACCTTATTGAATGGCGGAGCAGGCTTGAGGGGCCAGGTGGCCTACTCCTGCTCCTAGCTCTTATGATCTTATGCTCTGCGTGTTGCCCAGACTGACAACTGGATGGAATAACGTCAAAAGTGGCTGCCGAATTGACAATAACAGCAGGGGTCTGATAGGCAGAGATGTCAGATTTCTGTCTTCACACTCTCCATTTCCAACCGGAGACGAGCAAGGTGCTCTCTGAGTGATATGCCAGCTGTTTTGCCCAGCTAATTGGGCTGTGTGGGAATCGCATCCTCTCGCAGTGTAGCGGTGGATAATTTAACACCAGAAAGCCGCAGCTGAACATAGAATTAAATCAGGAATTCCAACTCTACCTTGGTACTTGCAAAATTAATCTACTGATTAAATTTTTTAAATCCAGAATGTTTTCAACAACAGTGCCCTCCAAGTTCTGACTGATTCCAACTGAACTTTTGTTTCTCAAACTCATTGTACACTGCTGTTGGGACAGTTGTTAAAATGTATAAATCAGCACATTCCCATTGGATTGTTATAACTGAAAATCACTTAGAAAACCATGCAATGATATGTGCACCTGGTAGTGGTCAGACTGAATTTTAGAAAAGACACAGAAATTATACCACAGAAACATGAACGTGTGAGTCACCCAGTCTATGACCATAAGACCACAAGACCATAAAGCATAGGAGCAGAATTAGGCCGCTCAGCCCATTGAGTCTGCTCTGCCATTCAATCGTGGCTGATATTTTTCTCATCCCCATTCTCCTGCCTTTTCCCCATAACCCCTGATCCCCTTATTAATCAAGAATGTCACCATTTATACTCTATGTGAACCTTTTCCCAATCTACTTTATCTAACCGTATCACCCCACCCTTCGATACCTTTCTCCCTCATATACTTAGTTTTTCCTTCAATGCATCCGTGTCCTGGTTCACCAGGGTTGCATTGCTGCCTCACAGTGCCAGGGATCCGGGTTCGATTAAGGCCTTGGGTGATTATCTGTGTGGAGTTTACACATTCTCCCCGTGTCTGCGTGGGTTTCCTTCAGATGCTCCAGTTTCCTCCCCGACTCAAAAGATGTGCAGTTAGGTGGATTGGCCATGCTAAATTGCCTCTTAGTGTCCCAAGATGTTTAGGTTAGATGGATTAGAAATGGTAAATGAGGTTACAGGGATAGGATTGGGGAAAAGAACCTGGACAAGATGCTCTGTCAGAGAGTCAGTGCAGACTTGATGGGCTAAATGGCCTCCTTCTACACTGCAAGGATTCTATGATCAATAACCTCAATTATTCCCTGTCGTAGCTAGTTCCACATTCTAACCACATTTTTCCCTGCTAGATTTCAAATGCCACGATACAAAGAACAAAGAACAATACAGCACAGGAACAGGCCCTTTGGCCCTCCAAACCCGTGCCACACCCTGGTCCAAACTAGACCATTCTTTTGTATCCCTCCATTCCCACTCCGTTCATGTGGCTATCTAGATAAGTCTTAAACGTTCCCAGTGTGTCCGCCTCCACCACCTTGCCCAGCAGCGCATTCCAGGCCCCCACCACCCTCTGTGTAAAATACGTCCTTCTGATATCCGTGTTAAACCTCCCCCCCCCTCACCTTGAACCTATGACCCCTCGTGAATGTCACCACCGACCTGGGAAAAAGCTTCCCACCGTTCACCCTATCTATGACTTTCATAATTTTATACACCTCTATTAGGTCACCCCCCCATCCTCCGTCTTTCCAGTGAGAACAACCCCACTTCACCCAATCTCTCCTCATAACTAAACCCTTCCATACCAGGCAACATCCTGGTAAACCTCCTCTGCACTCTCTCCAAAGCCTCCACGTCCTTCTGGTAGTGTGGCAACCAGAACTGGGTGCAGTATTCCAAATGCGGCCGAACCAACGTTCTATACTTTCAGGACAACCCCCAATCTTTTTTCTTGAGAAAGAAGACACAACATATTGGGCGGAGTTTTCCTGTCCCACCCGCCACGGAAAGTGCAGCGGGTGGGACAGGGCTATACAAATGTCTATTGACCTTGGGGGAGGCGGGGGGGGGGGGGGGGGGGGGGGGGAGGGGGGGGATTTTCCGGCCTTGGGGTGAGCGCGCTGGAAAATCTCACCCATTGAGTCTTTCCCGATATCCTCTCAGTGCATTTAAGGTTAGTCATGGCACGAATCAATTCTTCCCTCCCAGATTGCTTGAATCCATAACAGTTCGCCTTTCGCCACAACAGGTCCACAGCAGACGCCATCTCCCTAGCCCTACACTCAACCCTGGAACACCTAGATAACAATGACAGTGTCAGACTCCTATTTATTGACTACAGCTCAGCTTTCAACAACATTATTCCCATGAAACCCATCTCCAAACTCCGTGGCCTGGGCCTCAGCTCCTCCCTCTGAGACTGGATCCTGAACTTCCTAACCCACAGACTGCAATCAGTAAGAATAGGCAACAACACCTCCTCCAAGATCATCCTCAACACTGGTTCCCCACAAAGCTGTGTCCTCAGCCTCTTACAAGATTCCTTGTACATCTTTCACTGTGCGGCCAAATTCCCCTCCAACTCAATTTTCAAGTTTGCTGATGACACCACCATAGTGGGTTGGATCTCAAATTATGATGGGACGGAGTACAGGAAGGAGAGAGAGAATCTGGTGAACTGGTGCAACGACAATAAGCTCTCCCTCAATGTCAATAAAATGAAAGAGATAGTCATCGACTTCAGGAAGTGTACTGGAGAAGATGCCCCTGTCTACATCAATGGGCATGAAGTGGAAATGGTCGATAGCTTCAAGTTCCTAGGTGTCCAGATCACCAACAACCTGTCCTGGTCCCTCCATGCTGGCGCTACAGTTAAGAAAGCACACCAACGCCTCTACTTTATCAGGCGACGAAGGAAATTTAACATGTCCACTACGACTCTCACCAACTTTTACAGATGTATCATAGAAAGTATCCTTTCAAGATGAATCACCGCTTGGTACGGCTCTTGTTCTGTCCAAGACCGCAAGAAACTACAAAGGGTCGTAAACAAAGCCCAGTCCATCATGCAAACCAACCTCCCATCCATTGACTCTGTCTACACTTCCCACTGCCTCGGTAAAGAAGCCAGCAATATCAAGTACCCCACGCACCCTGGACATAGTCTCTTCCACGTTTTTCCGTTGGGAAAAAGGTACAAAAGTCTGAGGACATGCACCAGCCGACTCAAAAACAGCTTCTTCCCTGCTGCTACCAGACTTTTGAATGAACCTACCTTGCATTAAGTTGATCATTCTCTCCACCCTAGTTATGACTGTAAAACTACATTCTGCACTCTCTCCTTTCCTTTTCTTTGAATGGTATGCTTTGTCTGTATAGTGCACAAGAAACAATATTTTTCACTGTTTAATAATAAATCAAATCAAGCAAATCAAATCAAATTTTATCCATCCATGGGATGTGGAGGTCACTAATTAAGTCAGGATTGATTGTCCATACCTAATCACCCTTGAGAAGGTAGTGGTTGGTGAGCCAACATTTAAACCTCTACAGTCCATCTGGTGCAGGTACACCCACAGTGCTGTTAGGGAGGGAGTTCCAGGATTTTGACACAGCGACAATGAAGGAATGTCAATATATTTCCAAGTCAGGATGGTGAATTATTTGGGAGAACTTTCAGTTGGTGACGATCCATACAGCAACCACCCTTGTTCTTCCAGGTGATTGAGATGCAGAGAACCTTCGTAAAGTGCTGCAACACATCTTGTACATGACACACAGCCTTGCATCAGTGGCGGAGGGAGTGAGTGCTGAAGGTGTTAGATGGGATGCCAATCAAGCAGGCTGCTTTGTCCTGGATAGTGTCAAGCCTCTTGAGTACTGTTGGAGCTGCACTCATCCAGACAAGCAGAGAATATTCCCATCACACTCCTGACTTGTCCTTGTAAATGGTGAACTGGCTTTGGACCATCAGGAGTTAACTTACTCACCCAGAATACCCAGTTTCTAACGTGCTCTTGTGTGGATATGACTGATCCAGTTAAGTTTCTAGTCAATGGTGACCCCAAGGATGTGATACATATTGTGTAACTCCCTCACAAGCAGCACTGTGGGTGTATCTCCATAGCATGGACTGTAGCTATTCAAGAAGTCAGTTCACCACCACCTTCTTAAGGGCAACTAGGAATGGATAATAAATACTGGCCGAGCTAGCGACCAACACATCCAAAGGACAGATACAAAAAAGATTGATGGTGTGGGATTTGGTGATAGTATTTTTATTTTGTACCTCACCCAATGCCTTTTTATAATATGTGCCATGGACAGCACTCCAAGTATGGTCTAAACGAAATTCGAAACAAATCTTATGTAACTTAACCGAACATAATTTTGTATGATTTTGATCATTTTGATCTGATTTTCTATTCTTAAATGGTAAACATGTAAATATTGTTTTGTGTCTATTCTGCCTTGCCTGCAATGCCTGAGAATAGAGATATCTGATGTGATTCACTATCCTCCAGGGTCACAGATGTATATTACTTGTTTTTCAATGGGGAAATCAGTCTGGATTTTGTATGTAAATCAAATTGTCAGTTTGATTTCTGACTGGACTGCAGATTAGAAATTTCATTCTCAAGTGGGCTTGAGTCTGGGGACGCGAACCAGGATTTTCAAATGTAAATGAATCAAATTCAATTTCGTAAATGTCAAATTGAACTAGGTGGAAGCTTTTACCTAGCTACATATTACAGCAGCACAAGCATTTGTGCTTAAAATATTTATCTGTGTCACAGAACCGCAGAAAAATATTACAACACAGAAGGAGACTATTCAGCCTATCCTGTCTGTATCTAATTAGGCCTGTTTCCTATGTACCTCCCCCGTAGCCCTGTATACTTTCGTCTTTCAAATATTTATGCAATTCCTTCCATAGCTTCCCATCTCATAGTAAGCCAAACATGAACAGTCCTCATTGACCTCTTTCTGGACTGTGGAACATAGATGAAACAATGTTTTTTTCTCTGTGGACTCTGTGAAATCTTTATTTTCTTTATCCCTATTTTGTGGTACAAATGCAAAGAAGGCAACATTGCAACCCACTAGTGTTTTGAATGTGTGCAAATAAACTAAGATGTGGGGATGCCGGCACTGGACTGGGATGGGCACAGTAAGAAGTCTACAACTCCAAGTTAAAGTCCGACAGGTTTATTTGGAATCACGAGCTTTTGGAGCGCTGCTCCTTCATCAGGTGACTTACGCTCATGATTCCAAATAAACCTGTTGGACTTTAACCTGGTATTGATAGACATCTTACTGTGCCAAAATAAACTAACCCTTTGAGTTCATCCTGTCTCAATTTTTCTTGTGGCATCACTCATTGAAACTTGGATCAGACTAAAACCGGGAGGTTAGGAAATTACCCCCTTGCTGAAGAAGGGGAAAAGTAATCAAAAACACCTCTCTGTTTATGGATGGGTGGTGGGAGAAGAAACTAATGCTGTGCAAATTAACCCCCTCCCCCACTACTGTCTGCAACAGATCTGTGGACATTCACTCAAAGTCCCAAACTTCCTTTACATCTATCCTCACCCTTCCATCTATTTTGTATTTTATGATTTCCCCAAAATAATCATCCTAAACTTTTCTGTGTTGAATTCCATTTGCCACTTTTCTGACCACCTTGCCAGTCCATTGATATCTTCCTGCAATTTACAGCTATCCTCCTCAGTATAGAATCATACAGAGCAGATGGAGGCCATTCAGCCCATCAATTCTGCACCGACCACAATCCCAGCCAGGCCCTGTCCCCATAACCCTATATACTTACGTAACTAGTCCCACTGACACTAAGGGGCAATTTAGCATGGCCAATCAACCTAACCTGCACATCTTTGGAGTGTGGGAGGAAACCGGAGCACCCAGAGGAAACCCACGCAGACACGGGGAGAATGTGTAAACTCCACACAGTCAGTGACCCAAGCCAGGAATCAGACCTGGGTCCCTGTTCCTGAGACAGCAGTGCTATCCAATGTGCTACCATGCCACCTCAATCTCCCTGTCAATTTTTGTGTCATCTCCAAAGTTTTAGATCATTCCCCGACACCTATGTGCAAATCATTAATATATACTACAAAAAGCAGGAGAACTAGTAACGAGCTCTGTAGAACCCCAGTAGAACCCTCCTTTGTCGTCCAGTACTTCCCCGGAGAGGAGAAGCTATGACATCTTCTCCAGAGCGTTCAACATGTCATTGATGAAGATGAACATCTCGCCAAGGCCATCTCCACACCCCCACTTCTTGCCTTCAAACAACCGCACAACCTTAGACCATTGTCCGCCGCAAACTACCCAGCCTTCAGGAGAACAGTGACCACGACACCACACAACCCTGCCACAACAACCTCTGCAAGATGTGCCGGATCATCGACACGGATGCCATCATCTCACGTGAGAACACCATCCACCAGGTACACGGTACATACACTTGCAACTCGGCCAATGTTGTCTACCTGATGCGCTGCAGGAAAGGATGTCCCGAGACATGGTACATTGGGGAGACCATGCAGATGCTATGACAACGGATGAATGAACACCGCACGCCAATCACCAGGCAAGAGTGTTCTCTTCCTGTTGGGGAACACTTCAGCGGTCACGGGCATTCGGCCTCTGATCTCCGGGTAAGCGTTCTCCAAGGCGGCCTTCACAACACACGACAACGCAGAGTCGCTGAGCAGAGACTGATAGCCAAGTTCCGCACACATGAGGATGGCCTCAACCGGGAACTTGGGTTCATGTCACACTATCTGTAACCCCCAAGACTTGCCTGGGAGTTGCAAAATCTCACTAACTGTTCTGGCTGGAGACAATACACACCTCTTTATCCTGTGCTTAACCCTCTCTCCACTCACATTGTCTGTACCTTTAAGACTTGATTACCTGTAAAGACTCGCATTCCAACCATTATTTTGTAAATTGAGTTTGTGTCTTTATATGCCCTGTTTGCGAACAGAACTTCCACTTACCTGATGAAGGAGCAACGCTCCGAAAGCTAGTGGCTTGTGCTACCAATAAACCTGTTGGACTTTAACCTGGTGTTGTGAGACTTCTTACTGTGTGAACCCCAGTCGAAACAGCCCTCCAGTCGCATAAAGACCCATCAACCATGATTCCTACCACTGAGCCAACCTTTTATCCTGGTTGCCACGTTCCCTGGATACCCTGGGGCTATATTTATTTAACCAGTCTGTCATGTGGACCTTTTTGATTTTGATTTGATTTATTATTGTCACATGTGTTGGTATACAGTGAAAAGTATTGTTTCTTGAGCGCTATGAAAGGCATACCGTTCATAGAGTACACAGGGGAGAAGGAAAGAAGAGAGCGCAGAATATAACGTTACACTCATAGCTAGGGTGTAGAGAAAGATCAACTTTGTATGGGGTAAGTCCATTCAAATGTCTGATGGCAGCAGGGAAGAAGCTGTTCTTGAGTCGGTTGATACGTGATCTCAGAGTTTTGTATTTTTTTCCCAACGGGAGAAGGTGGAAGTGAAGACCTTGTCAAAAGCCTTGTTCAAATCCAGGTTGACTACATCAACTGGACTACCCTCATCAGCCCTTCTTGTCACCGCCTCAAAATATTGAATCACGCCAGTCGGACACATTACTTTAACAAACCCATACTGACTGTTCTTGGTTAATCTGTGCCTTTCCAAGGGAGTTTATCCTGTCAGCCACAATTGATTTCAATAATTTGCCCACAACTGATGTTAGACCGACTATCCTTCGATCATGATTCTATGTTTCTCTCCATTTGTCCAGTCTCTTCCAACCTGACTCTTCTGATGCCCTCAGCCACTGTCACAGCTTCCAGTTTCTTGGCCGTAACCGTTCCTCTCCACCATGGAGACGGCTCAGTGGCACAATGGTTAGCACTGCTGTCTCACTGAGCCAGGGAGCCGGGATCGATTCCAGGCTTTGGTCACTGTCTGTGTGGAGTTTACACATTCTCCCTGTGTCTGCGTAAGTTTCCTCCGGGAGCTCCGGTTTCCTCCCATTGTCGAAAGATGTGCAGGTTAGGTTAATTGGCCATGCTGAATTGACCCTTAGTGTCCCAAGATGTGTCGGTTAAGAGGATTAGTGGGGCAAATACGTGGGGTTACGGGGATAGGGGCTGGGTGGGATTGTTGTTGGTGCAGGCTCGATGGGCCGAATGGCCTCCTTCTGCACTGTAGGGATTCTAGATTCTATGGATCCTTCTCCATTTCCACCACGTCCCGTGTAAGGCCACCACCAAACACATCTTCCTTTCCCCTTTCAGCAAGCTGACTGGATCATCCATTCCGTGATGTCCTGCTCCATCCTCTATCACCCCAAATCCTTGTTTTCTTCCGTTGACTGTCCCACGCAGACACAAGAGCCGGAGCACCTATCCTTTCGGCTCACCATTCCTCATCATGCAAGGTCCCGATCACACCTTCCAGCAATTTATATTTATAACTTTCAATTTGTCAGAATTCGCTGCTCGCAGTGCGGTCTCCTGTACACTGGGAATACCAAATAGAGACTGGATAAGCATTTTGCAGGAACATCTGTTCAGTCCACAAACATGACACTAGGCTTTCGGGGATCTGCCATTTTAATTCTCCAAACTGCTGTCACGCTGATATCTCTGTCCTTAGCCTGCTTGTTCCAGTGAATCATAACTTGTGGAACAGCACCTTATCTTTCCACAAGGAACTCCATAGCCTTCTGGACTCAACTCAGTTCAACAATTCCAGATTGTAACCTGTGCATCCATTTTGTTACCTTTCCTCAGCAGGTTTTGGTCCTAATCCTATTTTCCTTATTTTGGCTTTTGGATGGCAGCTGTTCAATATTCTGCCTTTCCTCTGGATCCATCCTTGATTTCTTTGGGGCACAGTGGTTAGCACTGCTGCGTCACAGCACCAGGGACGTGGGTTCAATTTCCGGCTTGGGTTACTGTCTGTGTGGAGTTTGTACGTTCCCCCCGTGTCTGCGTGGGTCTCCTCCGGGTGCTCCGGTTTCCTCCCACAATCCGAAAGATAGGCTGGTTCGGTGTACTGATCATGCTAAATTCTCCCTCAGTGTACCCAAACAGGCGCCGGAATGTGGCAACTAGGGGACTTTCACAGTAACTTCATTGCAGTGTTAATGTAAGCCTACTTGTGACACTAATATAAATAAACTTTAAAAAAATCATCCCACCCTCTGGCCCTGTCTGTCGTTTAATGTCTTCCATCTTCCACCTTATCACCGACCCTCCCTTTTCTCTTCTTTTTACGCATCCCATTGATGCACCTCAATGAGCACCCGGAAACAAGGCTTTAGAACTGAAGGCTTTAATACATTAACAATGAAACTACTAACACAAATTCACCCGTTCAGACTGAAGGGGTCCTGCCGGAGCAGGGGGTCTTATACCCTGCCACCGGAGGCGGGACCCCACTGGAGTGTGCCATGATAACATTTAGGACAGGTAAACACCCTAACCCAACAACATAGTACAACCCCCATAACAACAACACCCTAGCCCAACAGTAACACAATAACAACCCCAGTGGTGAACCAACGATGGTTCACCACATTCACCCCTCCTTTAGGAACCAAAGGTGGCGGGGTGGATGAAAACAGACAATGACAAAAAAAATAACAGGATTCACAAGTCCAGACGGTCTGGAGGACCACACCGACGCTGCGATCTTCTCAACACCGGTTGCGAAACCGGAGCAGGTGCTTGCGGTGGCTCTCTCAAAGCAACATCTGGCTGTCCCCTCAAAGACTCCCGGGCCGGCCGGCCCTGATGAGGCGATGGTGTAGGGGATCCTGGAACGTTTGGTGGTGGTGGTGGTGGTGATGATGGTGGCGCCGATCTCCGAGTCTCAGGCAAGCTGTACATGGGAGTAAAAGTGTTATGCACTGGTCCCGGTGCTGACCGCGCCACGTCTGGGGAAGTAATGAGGAGTAGTGGATCTGTGACTGGGGGAATAGGAGCGACAGGAGTTGCTACGTCCCCTGCGGGCGCCAGGTCTCTAATGGAGACAGTGTCCTCTCGCCCGTCAGGATATGCCACATAGGCATACTGAGGGTTGGCGTGGAGGAGTTGGACCGGTTCGACCAAGGGGTCGGACTTGCGAGCCCTCACATGGCGCCGCAGAAGGACGGGTCCTGGGTACGTCAACCAGGCTGGCAATGAGGTCCCCGAGGACGACTTCCGAGGGAATGAGAACATCCTCTCGTGGGGAGTAGCATTGGTTGCCGTACACAGGAGGGAGCGGATAGAATGGAGCGCAGTTGGAAGGACCTCCTGCCACCGGGAGACTGGAAGGCCCTTGGATTTCAGTGCCAGTAGGACAGCCTTCCAGACTGTAGCATTCTCCCTTTCCACCTGTCCGTTACCCCTAGGGTTGTAGCTCGTGGTTCTACTAGAGGCAATCCCGAATGAGAGCAGGAATTGCCTCAAGTCGTTGCTCATGAACGACGAGCCCCTGTCGCTATGAATATAGCAGGGGTACCCGAACAGGGTAAAAAGCTCACTGAATGCCTTGATGACGGTGGCAGTCGACGTGTCCGCACAGGGGAAAACAAACGGAAACCGGGAAAATTCGTCTATTATGTTAAGAAAATAGACATTCCGATCCGTTGAGGGAAGGGGGCCCTTAAAATCTACACTCAGCCTCTCAAAAGGGCGAGTGGCCTTGACCAAATGTGCCCGGTCTGGTCGATAAAAGTGTGGTTTGCATTCTGCGCAAATCCGACAACTTCTAGTAACTGACCTGACCTCCTCCACCGAGTAGGGTAGGTTGCGGGCTTTTATGAAGTGGTAGAGTCTGATGACTCCAGGATGACGCAGATCATTGTGGAGAGCCTTCAAGCGGTCCTCCTGCATGATGGCGCATGTTCCGCGCGAGAGGGCATCCGAGGGCTCATTGAGCTTCCCTGGACGATACATAATATCGTAATTATAGGTGGAGAGCTCAATTCTCCACCGCAAGATCTTATCGTTCTTGATCTTGCCCCTCTGCGTGTTACTGAACATAAACGCCACGGATCGTTGATCCGTGATCAGGGTGAACCGCTTACCTGCCAGGTAATGGCGCCAGTGTCTGACTGCCTCCACAATGGCCTGAGCCTCCTTTTCCACCGCTGAGTGCCGAATCTCTGGGCCTTGAAGGGTGCGGGAAAAAAACGCGACGGGCCTGCCTGCCTGGTTTAGTGTGGCGGCTAGGGCGAAGTCCGATGCATCACTCTCCACCTGGAAAGGGATGGATTCATCCACCGCGTGCATCGTGGCTTTCGAGATGTCGCTTTTCAAAACCTTGAAGGCCAATTGGGCCTCCGGCGTAAGTGGGAAGGTCGTGGACTTAATGAGCGGACGAGCTTTGTCCGCGTAGTTGGGGACCCACTGTGCATAATACGAAAAGAACCCGAGGCATCTCCTCAGTGCTTTCGTGCTAGCGGGCAAGGGAAGTTCAGTGAGTGGGCGCATACGGTCTGGATCAGGGCCAATGACCCCGTTTTCCACCACGTATCCGAGGATGGCTAACCTACGCGTACGGAATACGCACTTCTCCCTGTTATAGGTCAGATTCAGGCGAGATGCAGTGCGTAGAAAGTGTTGGAGATTCGTGTCGTGGTCCTGCTGGTCATGGCCGCAGATGGTGACGTTATCCAGGTACGGGAAGGTAGCCCGCAACCCGTTCTGGTCCACCATTCGGTCCATAGCACGCTGGAAGACCGAGACCCCATTGGTGACACCAAATGGAACCCTGAGGAATTGGTATAGACGACCATCCGCCTCAAAAGTCGTATATTGTCGGTCCTCTGGGCGGATGGGGAGTTGATGGTAGGCGGACTTAAGGTCTATGGTAGAAAACACTCGGTACTGCGCAATCTGATTGACCATATCAGAAATGCACGGGAGAGGATACGCATCCAGCTGCGTGTATCTATTAATGGTCTGACTATAGTCGATGACCATCCGAGGTTTGTTCCCGCTTTTGACTACCACGACCTGCGCTCTCCACGGACTAGCACTGGCCTGTATGATCCCTTCCTTGAGGAGCCGCTGAACCTCAGATCTAATAAAGATCCGGTCCTCAGCGCTGTAACGCCTACTTTTAGTAGCGATGGGCTCGCAGCCAGGTACCAGATTTTTAAAAAGGGATGGTGTCGTGATCTTCAGGGTGGATAGATTGCACGCGGGGCGCTTTGGGCAATTTGGAGGCTGCGGCTGGTTCCCTACTGCCAGTGAAGGGAGTGGCCCACCGTACTGTAGGATCACACTCCTCATGTGGGCCATAAAGTTTAGTCCGAGGAGAATTGGCGCGCAAAGGTGAGGTAGCACAAGGAGCCTGTATTGCTCGTAAACTGTGCCCTGTACCTCAAGAGTTACCATACATCGTCCTTGGATCGGTACAGACCCCGGGACTGTGATGCCATGGAAATTGTCTGTTTGGCAGGGAGAACCCGGAGTCCACACCTTTTAGCAGTTTCAGGGTGTATGAAACTTTCGGTGCTCCCACTGTCAAACAGACAATTCACAGTTCTGCCACTAACCTTTACCTCCATCATAGGATGTTCCAGTCTGAAATGCCTGGTCTGATCCAGAGAGATCGACGCCACCGTTGGCCCCTGGGCGTCACTGCATGCTGCCGATGTGGATGCTGAGGACCCCTGCTGGTCGCTGCTGCATGCTGCCGATGTGGATGCTGAGGACCCCTGCTGGTCGCTCCTAGTCGTCGTGGACCATGATGGCCGCCCCCATGAATCGCATGTGGCCGAGGGCTCCAAGGGCAGCGACTCCTGGTGGTCTTCCTCCTCCTCTGTCTGCCACGATGGCGCCGTCCTGAGATCGCACGTGGTCGGACCTCGTGGGTACTGCGGCGCCGAAAGAGATGGTCTCCGTTCTGGAGGGTTACAAGCTGCACCGCCGTTTTTAGGTTTGGACCTGCAGACTTTGCTGTAGTGGCCATTTTTACCGCACTGGCTGCAGATTGCCGTTCTTGCCGGACACTGTTGCCGTGGATGCTTGGCCCCACCGCAAAAATAGCATCGCTGGCCACCTGGAGCTGCCGCCGTCGTCGAATCGATCTGGGAGCGCGGGTTCGCGGGGCGAGGAGGGAGCAGAGCTTGCTCCAACCACGTTGACTGCACGTGGTCCTCGGGGTACAGCGCCAAGCTCTTCGACGCCGCCTCCAACCTCACGGCCATCCCCATTGCCTGGGTCAAGTTGAGTTTCCCCTTTTCTAATAATTTAAGTCTGATGTACGAGGACCCTACCCCTGCTACGAACGCGTCTCGGGCGAGGTCTTGCATGTACTGCTCGGCGGAGACATCCTTACAGTCACAACCCCTGGCAAGCTGCAGGAGTTCATTGGCGTAGTCTTCTATGGTCTCGCCCGACTGCCGACGTCGTGTAGCGAGGAGATAACGAGCGTGAATCTCGTTGGGTGGCGTAATGTACCTATTCTTTAGGAGCTCGACGGCACCCTGGTAAGTGGAAGCAGTACGAATGGCTAGGTAAATCGTGTCGCTTACCCTTGCGTGGAGGACCTGGAGTCTATCACTGTCTGTAGTGATAGCTACCGAGGCTGCCAGGTAGTCCTCGAAGCACTTCCACCAATGTTCGAACGTGTTAGCTGCACCGACCGCACGTGGGTCCAGTGTCAGACGATCCGGTTTTAGGATCTGTTCCATATTCTCAGTTAATGTATTAAATTGATGCACCTCAATGAGCACCCGGAAACAAGGCTTTAGAACTGAAGGCTTTAATACATTAACAATGAAACTACTAACACAAATTCACCCGTTCAGACTGAAGGGGTCCTGCCGGAGCAGGGGGTCTTATACCCTGCCACCGGAGGCGGGACCCCACTGGAGTGTGCCATGATAACATTTAGGACAGGTAAACACCCTAACCCAACAACATAGTACAACCCCCATAACAACAACACCCTAGCCCAACAGTAACACAATAACAACCCCAGTGGTGAACCAACGATGGTTCACCACACCCATTTCACCAACATTTCTAACATTTCCCAGTCCTGATGGAAGGTTACAACTTGAAATGTTAACTCTGTTTCTCGCAGGTCTTTGATTTGGTTTGATTTCATTATTGTCACATGTATTAGTATATAGTGAAAAGTATTATTTCTTGCGCGCTATACAGACAAAGCATACCGTACATAGAGAAGGAAAGGAGAGAGTGCAGAATGTAGTGTTGCAGTCATAGCTAGGGTGTGGAGAAAGATCAACATAGTGCGGGGTAGGCCCATTCAAAAGTCTGATGGCAGCAGGGAAGAAGCTGTTCTTGAGTCGGTTGGTACGTGACCTCAGACTTTTGTATCTTTTCCTCGACGGAAGAAGGTGGAAGAGAGAATGTCCGGGGTGCGTGGGGTCCTTGATTATGCTGGCTACTTTGCTGAGGCAGCGGGAAGTGTCAGTAGGGTCAATGGATGGGAGGCTGGTTTGCGTGATGGACTGGGCTTCATTCACAACCCTTTGTATTTTCTTGCGGTCTTGGGCAGATGGTCAGCATTTTCTGGTCCTTGGCGTCCTCTGCTTTTGGAGAAAAATCCCACAATCATTAGTCTCACTGCGTAGCATTCTGTATTCATTCTCTCTCACACTCTTCCGAAGGGAGTAAGGTCAGTGAATGGAGGACCCAGGCTAAAGGCAATTGGCAGAATCTGTGAATTAGAAACGCACAGATTGCGATACAGATGATGAAAGCAGAGCAAAGTGCAGAGCTGGAAATCTGAAATGGAACCCGAAAATGCTGCGAGGACTGAGCAGTTCAGGCAGAATCTGTGCAGAGAATTAAAATGTCAGCCTGATGAGCCTTCGCCAGAACTGAGATTACTTCGTAATTTAAAATTGTTTTTAAAAGCAAATTCAGAGGCAGGGAAGGTAAGTTAAAGTTTAAAGTTAAGGTTTATTTATTTATTTGTCACAAGTAAGGCTGACATTAACACTGCAATGGAGTTACAGTGAAATTCTGTGAATAGGGGATGGGAGGGAGTCCTGGGTGGGTGGGTTGAGGTGGGGGGAGGGGTTCCTGGGTAGGGGGTTGAGGTGGGGGATAGGGGGGGGATACCTGTGTGGGGGTTTGAAGTGGGGGTGGGTGGGGGCAGTCCTGGATGGGTGGGTTGAGGTGGGGGGGGTGGGATTCCTGGGGTGGGGGGTTGAGGTGAAGGTGGGGGGTGGGGTGGGGGGGGAGCGGGGGGAGTCCTGGGTGGGGGGTTGAGATGGTGGTGGGGGGAGAACAAAATGGATGGTTGGCAATGGGTGTTAATGCTGAAAATGCTGTATATACTTTAATTATGATTAAGAGCAGTTGATTCTCATGGGGGAAAAGGTAGGGCAGGTGTACACCTGTGTGCACCTGTTGCAGGGTGGGTAGAGGTGGCGTGTGTGGAGGTGGGTGGAGGGGGAGGGCGGTGGTGTGGGGGTGTTAAGGTTGGAGGAGGGCCTACTCATAAGTCTTCCCCTGGGCCTGGTCAATGAGGCCTCAGAAGGTCCGAGCAGCAGGTGGTCAAGAGGGTTGTCAAAACCAGCTGTCAGCCCCTCTACTGCAGCTGTATTCAGGGCCGAGTGCCCTGGGAGAGAGAGCACGATGTGCCCACCAGCACACCTCAGATCTTCTAAAACCAGTGGGCACTGCAGGGGCTGGGGTGCATCATCATCCCCCTCCACCACCCACCCCAAAAAAGCAAGCCACCAAGGACCATTTCCCCGTCCCATTCCTGTAAACCTGCACGTTGATCATGGCCAGTCCATTTAAGCTGCACATCTCTGGACTGTGGGAAGAAACCGGAGCAGCCGGAGGAAATCCACGCAGACATGGGGAGAATGTGCAAACTCTGCACAAACAGTGACTCAAGTCAGGGATTGATCCGGATCCCTGGTGTTGTGAGGCAGCAGTGCTAACCACTGTGCCACCGTGCCACCCCTTGACATTTTATGTTAGTTACAGTGCCCCACCATGGTTGTCATCTCTGTCCTTTGTGTTTAGTTTATTGATTATTGTTTTATTAAAAAGAGTGTAAACCTGTGTCAGGGAGAAACTGTGTGGAATGGGTGATAGTCTGTAATAAAAACAGGAAATGCTGGAAAATCTCTGCAGAAGTCAAATGGACTTGAAATGTGAAACTCTTTTTGCTCACTCTCCACAGATGCTGCCAGGCTGACTGAGTTTTCTGTTTTTGTTTCAGATTTCCTGCATCAGCAGTTTTCTCATATCAGTAGTCGGTACTGTAGGCGGCACGGTAGCACAGTGGTTAGCACTGCTGCCTCACGTGCCAGGAACCCAGGTTCGATTCCCAGCATGGGTCACTGTCTGTACTGAGTCTGCACGTTCTCTCCATGTCTGTGTGGGTTTCTTCTGGGTGCTCCGGTTTCCTCCCAAAGTCTGAAAGATGTGCTTGTTAGGTGCATTGATCCGAACAGGCGCCAGAGTGTGGCGACTAGGGCAATTCCACAGTAACTTCATTGCAGTGTTACTTGTGATTAATAAATTCATTAATTTTTACTTTGATGTTACACTAGTTTTTGTGACTAAACCGATGTTGGCGACAGTCTGGCTGGAGCTTCTTCCTTTCCCAGATACTTGTTCAGCATCATAGCAATCGGTCAAGTGAAGATATAAAAGATGTGGCTCGAGGAAGTTCAAATATGGAACAGAGAATCATCATCAACAGGTGGTGAATGTGTGGAATTCACTCCCACCGAATGTAGTTGAGGCCAAAACGTTGTCTGATTTCAAGAAGAAATTAGATATAGCTCTTGGGGCTAAAGGGCTCAAATGATATGGGGGGAAGGGGAGGGGGGGGATCAGGATATTGAATTCAATGATCAGCCATAATCAAAATGAATGGCGGAGCAGGCTCGAAGGGCTGAATGGCCTATTCCTGCTTCTAGTTTCTATGTTTCTATGTTAACAGCTAGTGCAAAAATAAAAAAATCAGCAAACCGAAAAAAATGGGGCCAGATTTCATGGTCTAGCTCAGTGGTTCCCAACCTTTTCAGTAACACGGCACACTTCACTGAGACAAACAATTTCATGGTGTACCCACTGAGACGCGAATGGACATGCTCTAATTAAAACCCACTCTCCCTCGCTAAAATCCCACTGTTTACAGTCAGTTCCTCTCGCTGAAGTGTTGCACTTACACCTCAGCTTCCTCACTGAATTCTCATATTTTCTACCCCTCTCTGATCTCTGAACCCTCACCACATATGGTCACACCTTCCTCAATAGTCTCTTCCTCTTTCAATCCTACTCTCTGCACTGAATCCTCTTTGTAGCCACTCTGTCATCTCTGATGTAAGTTGTTTTACACCACGTTCCTCTCATTGACATTGATCTGAAAAACACTCCTGAAATCTGCTGTACACAATCACTATCCTCACTGAAATCGGCTGTACACACCTAATATCCTCACTGAAATCTACTGTACACACTCACTCTCTACACTGAAATCTGCTGTACACATCCGGTCTCCACACTGAGGTCAGCTGTACCCACCCGGTCTCCACACTGAAATCTGCTGTATACACCCGGTCTCCACACTGAAATCTGCTGTACACACCCGGTCTCCACACTGAAATCTGCTGTATACACCCGGTCTCCACACTGAAATCTGCTGTACACACCCGGTCTCCACACTGAAATCTGCTGTATACACCCGGTCTCCACACTGAAATCTGCTGTATACACCCGGTCTCCACACTAAAATCTGCTGTATACACCCGATCTCCACACTAAAATCTGCTGTACACACCCGATCTCCACACTGAAATCTGCTGTACACACCTGGTCTCCACACTGAAATCTGCTGTACACACCCAGTATCCTCATTGAAATCTGCCATACACACTCACTATCCTTGTTGAAATCTGCTGTACACACCTGGTATCCTCACTGAAATCTGCTGTACATACTCACTATCCTCACTGAAATCTGCTGTATACACTCACTCTCCACACTGAAATCTGCTGTACACACCCGGTCTCCACGCTGAAATCTGCTGTACACACCCAGTCTCCACACTGAAATCTGCTGTACACACCCGGTCTCCACACTGAAATCTGCTGTACACACTCGGTCTTCACACTGAAATCTGCTGTATACACTCACTCTCTACACTGAAGTCTGTTGTACACACTCGGTCTCCTCTCGAAAGTCTTAGTCCCTCCAGCCCCACTCCCCTCGCTGAAATCCGCTCTGCCGACCAACTGTCCTCATCGAAGTTTCACTTTCAAAAATGCTGAGTGAAATCTGACACAGCGATCATCGATTTATTCCCACTCTTTAAACGCCGCTGATCCTCACGCAGATACGCTTGCAACTTCATACTCAAATCGCTAAGTCTCCGTGTTCCATCTGGCTCCCCGGCCTGGGGTTCTGACACCCAGAACTCCCCCTCCAGCGGAACTGTGCACATCTCAAAATGCAGAAATTCTGTACCTTTGTACAACATTTCATGGCCACTTGGACAGTTCTGACGACTCACAGCACTCTGGTCGAAAACCGATGGCCCGGATCGTTGAACTCAGTGCTGAGTCTCGAGACGTTGTGAAGTATGTCAGAACTTGATGTGAACTGGGTGGCACAGTGGTTAGCACTGCTGCCTCACAGCGCCTGGGACCCGGGTTCGATACCCGGCTTGGGTCGCTGTCTGTGTGGAGTTTGCACGTTCTCCCCGTATCTGCGTGGGTTTCCTCTGGGTGCTCCGGTTTCCTCCCACAGTCCAAAGATGTGCAGGTTAGGTTAGGTGGATTAGCCATGCTAAATTGACCCTTCGTGTCAGGGGGACTAGCTGGGGTTAATGCTGGGCTTATGGGGAAAGGGCCCGGGTGGGATTGTAGTCGGTGCAGACTCGATGGTCCGAATGGCCTCCTTCTGCACTGTAGGGTTCTATGATTCTATTTTTACATTCATTTGTGGGACATGGGCATCGCTGGCTGGGCCAACATTTATTGCCCATCCCTAGTTGCCCTTGGAGGGCAGATAAGAGTCAACCATGGTGCGATGGCTCTGGAGTATATAGGCCAGACCAGGTAAGGACGGCAGATTTCCTTCCCTAAAGGACATTAGTGAACCAGATGGGTTTTTCCGACAATCGGCAATGCCACACCAATGCTGCTCTTTGAGCTCATGATGAACCTCACTGGGACAGTGAAGGAAATTCGGGACAGCAAGCTCAGAGTGGGACTGGGACTCAATGAGACCACTCCATCTGACGAAGGAGCATTGCTCCGAAAGCTTATGGTATTTGCTACCAAATAAACCTGTTGGACTTTAACCTGGTGTTGTGAGACTTCTTACTGTGCTTACCCCAGTCCAACGCCGGCATCTCCACATCATGACTCAATGAAGAGGCCAGATTCAAGGGTTGTGGAGCTGGAGGTGATCACAGAGATAGAGAGGGGCGAGGCCATGGAAGGATTTGAACTGAGGCATTCCTGGAACAGGAAGCAATCTAGGTCAGCGAGCACAGGGGTGATGATGCTCAGTTCCTCTTTGTGCTGGTTTCACTATAATTACATCAAACACAATGTCTGTTGAAGTTTTGTTACTAACTGGGTTATTTCACTTGACACTTTTATTTTTATGCAATCAAGCTTGTACACTGTCATTTTGGTTGAATAGATTTGTCTATCAGCAGATCACAAACTAATTACAACCAGCGCAATGCCTGAAGAAAACAAAAAAACCTTAAATGGGGCCAAGTTTCCTCTCCAAACATGTTTAGCAGATGCTCAGCACTGAACTAGAGAGATGCCGGGTCTCTGCACCCTTTAAAATCCCCAGAGATTTCCAGACCATTCCCTAACTGAGAAGCAGATTGATTGTGGCTGAAGCAGGTTTAACTAAAGGGTAGCCATGGTACCTTTGAGGAGACTACACCATCAAACCGATCAGGATGAAGAATTCTTGACACTCTGGGCATCAGCATTTATGTAGTGCTATGGCTCTTTAAGCAGCGGGGGGGCGGAGGGGGGGGGAGGGAGGGGGGGGGGGGGGAGGGGGGGAGAGCGGGGAGGTGGGGGGGAGCGGGGAGTATCCTGAGGGCCACATGATCAGGCCGGAACCAATGGACTGCCAAGGAAGGAGGTGATGCCCAAATGGTATTATTGCTCAACTATTAATCCACAAACTCAGCTAATGTTCTGGGGACCCGGGTTCGAATCCCACCACGGCAGGTGGTGGAATTTGAATTAAATAAAAAACATCTGGTATTAAGAATTGTGTGCAGTTTTAAGGGTGGCACGGTGGTACAGTGGTTAGCACTGTTGCCTCACAGATCCAGGGACCTGGGTTCGATTCCAGGCTTGGGTCACTGTCTGTGTGGCGTCAGCACATTCTCCCCGTGTCCATGGGGGTTTCCTACAGGTGCTCCGGTTTCCTCCCACAGTCCAACTATGTGCGGGTTAGGTGCATTGGCCATGCTAAATTGCCCCTTAGTGTCCCAGGATGCGTAGGTTAGAGGGATTAGCGGGGTAAATATGTGGGGTTATGGGGATAGGGCCTGGGTGGGATTGTTGTTGGTGCAGACTCGATGGGCTGAATGGCCTCCTTCTGCGCTGTAGGGTTTCTATGATTGCTAAGGCGTGAAGCTGAGCCAATCGGCAGGGGGGTGCATGCCACTGGTTGAGGAGGGTCTCGCAGTTGGAGCCAGGAAGTTAAGTCGAGCCATCGCGCTCAGCCTGACCTTGTTGTATATATTATTCTTAATGTTGGCAATAAAGCCTTTGCTAATTCAAGCCACACTGAGCCGCCCTCGATCTATTCCAGTTAAGATTGGAGAGGGATCAAGATGGGAACAAGACTGACCTCAAAACCAACAAGTTGTCTCATTACAACCAGGGTTAAAGTTCCGCATCCATCTCCCCTTCAAATGCAGTTGGATAGTACAAGAGGTCACCAGCCACCTAACCAGAGAAGGTTAAATGCTCAGGTCTTTTTTATCATCCAAAAATCTCTGACTCTCTTTGCCCGACCTTTCCCTTTCAAGGGAATTTGCCTTGACTGTATCAGATCCATCTTTTCTTTGAAGGTAACCCATTTCACTTTGGAGGAAATAATAGCAAATTGGATTATTATCTAAATGGAAAAAAATTACAACATGCTACTGTGCAAAGGGACCTGGGGGTCCTTGTGCATGAGACGTGAAAACCCAGTCTGCAGGTGCAACAGGTGATCAAGAAGGCAAATGGGATGTTGGCCTATATCGCAAGGGGGATAGGATATAAAAGCAGAGATGTCTTGCTGCATCTGTACAGGGCATTGGTGAGGCCGCAGCTGGAATACTGTGTGCAGTATTGGTCCCCTTATTTGCGGAAGGATATATTGGCCTTGGAGGGAGTGCAGAGAAGGTTCACCAGGTTGATACCAGAGATGAGGGGTGTTGATTATGAGGAGAGACTGAGCAGATTGGGTTTGTACTCGTTGGAATTTAGAAGGCTGAGGGGGGATCTTATAGATACGTATAAGGCAATGAAGGGGCTGGATAGGGTAGAGGTGGAGAGATTCTTTCCACTTAGAAAGGAAACTAGAATTAGAGGGCACAGCCTCAAAATAAAGGGGGGTCAGTTTAGGACAGAGTTGAGGAGGAACTTCTTCTCTCAGAGGGTGGTGAATCTCTGGAATTCTCTGCCCACAGAAGTGGTGGAGGCTACCTCGTTGAATATGTTTAAATCACGGATAGATGGATTCCTGATCGGTAAGGGAATTAGGGGTTATAGGGATCAGGTGGGTAAGTGGAACTGATCCACTTCAGATCAGCCATGATCTTATTGAATGGCGGGGCAGGCTTGAGGGGCTAGATGGCCTACTCCTGCTCCTATTTCTTATGTTCTTATGTTCTTATTTTTTAGCTGCTGTTTCTCCTGCTAACCTTTGACTCAAATTTATTTGGCCTTGATCTGTTCAAAGATATGCGGGTTAGATGGGTTGGCCATGCTGAATTCCCCTTAGTGTCCCAAGATGTGTAGATTAGGGGGGATTAGTGGGGTAAATACATGGGGTTATGTGGATAGGGCCTGGTTAGGATCCTGTGTCAAAGAGCCGCTGTAGGCTCGATGGGCCGAATGGCCTCCTTCTGCACTGTAGGGATTCTATGATCCTATGATTAACTCAGTGAAGTTGGCTTTCACCCAACTCTCTTAGTCTGGATTGTTCTTGTCCTCTTCCATAGTCTAAACCTTATGATACAATGATCACTATCCCTAAATGTCCTCCGACTGACACTTGATCCACTTGGCTCCCCTCATCCTGAGAATCAAGTGCAGCAGTGTCTTCTTTCTCATTGAATTGCAAACAAATGCTGTAGAAAATTTTCCTGAACGTACCCTCAGAATCCTTGCCCCATGCTGCCCTTTACATGACTTATATTCCTTTGTGAAAATTCAAGTCCCCCATTCTAACTACTCTATACTCTTTGCACCTCTCTGCAATTTCCTTGCAAGCTTGTTCCTTCCCACTACTTGATGGCCTGTAGAATACATTGAGTGTACTTGCACTTTCTGTGTTCCTTAGCTTTAGCTAAATAGGGCAGGATTTTCCTACCTTGCTCGCCCCGAAACCTACAAATCCCGCCCAAGGTCAACGGACCTTTCCATGGTCCACCTTTCGCCCGCTCCGATTCCTGTGGTGGGTGGGATGGTAAAATTCGCCCCATAGATCCTGCCCTTGACCCCTCTGGGATAGCCTCCTTATCCAGCAGCACGATGCTCTCCTCAATCAATACCGCCACCGCTCCATCTTTCTCCCTTTCCTATCTTTCATGAATACCTTGTATCCAAGAATTTTAATATCCAGTCTTGCCCTTCTTTAAATCAGGCCTTTGTATAGTCAGAACATCATATCACCGGCTTGACCAATCGAGCACAATGTGTATAGATCAGTTGTGGAGATGCCGGCGTTGGACTGGGGTGAACAGTAAGAAGTCTCACAACACCAGGTTAAAGTCCAACAGGTTTATTT
Source organism: Mustelus asterias (assembly GCF_964213995.1). Lineage (NCBI taxonomy): Eukaryota > Metazoa > Chordata > Chondrichthyes > Carcharhiniformes > Triakidae > Mustelus > Mustelus asterias. The sequence goes on from NC_135804.1 coordinate 133,502,080, forward strand.
GGTAGCAAATACCATAAGCTTTCGGAGCACTGCTCCTTCGTCAGATGGAGTGGAAATCTGCTCTCAAACAGACAGAATCAAGTTGCAGAATACTGATTAGAATGCGAATCCTACAGCCAGCCAGGTCTTAAATGGTCATTTAAGACCTGGCTGGCTGTAGGATTCGCATTCTAATCAGTATTCTGCAATTTGATTCTGTCTGTTTGAGAGCAGATTTCCACTCCATCTGACGAAGGAGCAGCGCTCCGAAAGCTTATGGTATTTGCTACCAAATAAACCTGTTGGACTTTAACCTGGTGTTGTGAGACTTCTTACTGTATAGATCAGTTACCAGACTTACATAATCAAACGCAGAACATCTGAACATTCCACAAAGCTCCGAGGCCTACACCGGTTGTTACATTTTCACACTCCCTATTTTCCTGGCAAAAGCTCTAACTATGGGCTGCACCTGAGTTGCATCAGGACTAAACTTTAATCTTGAATTTCCGTTCAGTTTAGATCAGGTGATATGTACCTGACGAGTCTTCTGTCTGCCCTCCCACAGGCAATGCAGGGGGAGAAGCTCGCTCCTCTCCATCTCCATATTTCCAAAATTTCACAATATCAATTTCCTCTAATATTCCAGCATTGCCCAACTACAGCTGTTCACTGGCTGTTACTTTGATTAAAAACAATCAGGATAAGTAAACAACTTGAAAGATCCTGCTGTGTCCTATTGGAGGGAAACCTGTATAAGTAACGAACATTTCCATCAACCGATAACACTTACCGAGAGACCCAAATTACTTACACGGCAAAATATACAAGAGGCACGTGATAACCACTGATGTTTATATATTATGAGCATATGGACAGCCTTCAATGCATCAAACCCATTTGCACCTTAAAATAGCGCATTTTAAAATGATGTAGCCCTGTTTGAAGAACATGATGACCAATGATGTGGAGATGCCGGCGTTGGACTTGGGTGGGCACAGCAAGACATTTCACAACACCAGGTTAAAATCCAACAAGTTTATTTGGAATCACGAGCTTTCGGGGCGCTGCCCCTTCATTAAGTGAGCGACTTACCTGATGAAGGAGCACTGTTCCGAAAGCTTGTGATACCAAATAAACCTGTTGGTCTTTAACCTGGTGTTGTGAGACTTCTTACTATGATGACCAATGGACTGTTCTTGGATGCCCCTTTTATTCCCTACCGGCCTCAGGTTTAGAATGACCCCACAGCCCTGCTTCCAGAGGAAACCTTGTTAATAGTACACGAAAGTGGATAGGTACACACAAATACACATGTGGAACCAGCTTCTGGCAACACTCTCACATGGCAAACAACCGTTACATGTGGTCAATTTGCACACAGCAATCTGTCACAACCAGCAACGTGATAATGATCAGATAATCTTTTTGAGAGGTTTTGACTGACAGATGAAAATTGGCCGGGAAACTAGAGAGCATGTCCCCACGCTCATTCAAAATGGCGTTATGAGATCATTTATGTTCATCTGACAGAGCAGTTGGAGCCTTAGTTTCATATTTCATCCAAAACACAACCAGTGAAGCGCTGCAGCTTCAGTATCGGACGTGGGCTCAGGCCTCTGGAATGGAATTTAAACTAAAGTCTTCTAGCTGAAAGCTTAAGATTGATATCCATTCAGCCACCGCTGACATCGCTCCCAAGCAGAACCTTTTAGCAATACTGGTTGATGAATTGCTGATTGTAATTTTTACCATACACACAATGACATGCCAAAGACAAGGACAACTGCAACCAAGCAAGCACCTGATGCTGGAGATATCCGTAATGTACATCTTTCACTGTTTTTCAATTATAATGTGATAATAATAATTAGAATAATAATCTTACTGTGACAAAGACAAACATTCCCTTCTTGTCCTACTTGGCCTGTCCACAGCCCTTGACATTGTTGATCACGACATCCAATTCCAACACCTCTCCACTGTTTCCCAGCGATTGCTCCAGCATGATTCCATTCGTATCCTTCTAAACATGTTCAGAGTAACATTTGCTTCTCTTCCTACTCCCACTCCGTTATGTCTGCCCCCCTCAACGATCTATCCTTGGTCCCTCCCATTTCTCACCTTACATGCTACCCCCTTGACTAAACCATCTAAAGTCACGTTATAAATTTTCACACGCATGCTAATAAATCCCTGATCCATCACATCAATACCGCTCACAACAGATCCACTGTTAGAAAATTATCAGTCCGTTCATCTATCATCCTTAACTGGAAGAGCAGGAATATCCAATTAATCCAATTTAATCTCCACTCCAAACTCCATTCCCTAAGTATTGGCTTCATCCCTCACCCCTGGCAACAATCAGGGATTAAGTCAGTCAGTTCTCAACCTTGCTGTCACTCTTGATCCCAGGATGAGCTTCTGACCTCATATTTGTGCTATCACAAAGACTGCCTATTTCTACCTCCATAATATCACCAAAATTCATCCTGGTCTTGGCTCATCTATTGTTGATACCTTTTAGAAATTAGTTATAGCCTTAGTATATGTAAATAAATTTGAGCCTTGGCATTCAGTAGCACTATCATCGCTGAACCCCCCACTGAAAAAATAATGGGGGTCACTGTTGACCAGAAATGAAGTGGACTAGCTATATAGTCATATTCCGGACAAATGTGAGGTAATGCATTTTGGAAGGACTAACACAGATAGGAAATATAATCTTAAATGGCAGAACCCTTAAGATTATTGATAGGCAAAGGGATCTGGGTGTACGCGTACACAGGTCACTGAAAGTGGCAATGCAGGTGGAGAAGGTAGTGAATAAGGCATACGGCATGCGTGCCTTCATTGGCCGGGGCATTGAGTTTAAAAATTGGCAAGTCATGTTGTAGCTTTATAGAACCTTAGTTAGGCTGCACTTGGAATATAGTGTTCAATTCTGGTCGCCACACTACCAGAAGGAAGTGGAGGCTTTGGAGAGGGTACAGAAAAGATTTACCAGGATGTTGCCTGGTATGGAGGGCACTAGCTCTGAGGAGAGGTTGGAGAAACTTGGTTTGTTCTCACTGGAACGATGGAGATTGAGGGGCGACCCTACAAGATTATGAGAGGCATGGACAGATTGGATAGTCAGAAGCTTTTTCCCAGGATGGAAGAGTCAATTACTAGGGGGCACAGATTTAAGGTGTGAGGGGCAAAATTTAAAGAAGATGTACGAGGCAACTTCTTTACACAGGGAGTAGTGGGTGCCTGGAACTCGTTGCCGGGGGAGGTAGTGGAAGCGGATACATAGAACAGTACAGCACAGAACAGGCCCTTCGGCCCACGATGTTGTGCCGAGCTTTATCTGAAACCAAGATCAAGCTATCCCACTCTCTATCATCCTGGTGTGCTCCATGTGCCTATCCAATAACCGCTTAAATGTTCCTAAAGTGTCTGACTCCACTATCACTGCAGGCAGTCCATTCCACACCCCAACCACTCTCTGCGTAAAGAACCTACCTCTGATATCCTTCCTGTATCTCCCACCACGAACCCTATAGTTATGCCTAATACGATACGGTAGTGACTTTTAAGGTGCGTCTTGACAAATACATGAATAGGATGGGAATAGAGGGATATGGTTCCCGGAAGGGTAAGGAATTTTAGTTATGTTGGGCAGCATGGTCGGTGCAGGCTTGGAGGGCTGAAGGGCCTGTTCCTATGCTGTAATTTTCTTTGTTCTTGTTTGTTGTTCTATATATGTTGGCTACAACAGCAAGTCAGAGGCTATGAATCCTGCAGTGAGTAACTCACCTCCTGACTCCTCAAAGCCTGTCCACCATTTACAGGGCACAAGTCAGGAGTGTGTTGGAATACTCTCCACTTGACTGGATGAGTGCAGCTCCAGCAACACTCAAGAATCCCGACACCATCCAGAGCAAAGCAGCCCACTTGATTGCTACCCCTTCCCCAAACACTCACTCCCTTCACCACTGACGCACAGTGGCAACGGTGTGTACCAGCTGCAAGGTGCACTGAAGGAACTCACCAAGTTTCCTCGACAGTACCATCCAAACCTATGATCACTAACAGTTAGAAGGACAAGGGCAGCAGACACATGGTAACAACATCACCTGGAATTTCCAAGCCATTCACCATCGTGACTTGAAAATATATCGCCATTCCTTTACTGTCATTGGGTTCAAATTCTGGGACTCCCTCCTGAACAGCACTGTGGGTGTATCTATACTGCATGGGCTGCAACAATTCAAGAAGGCAGCTCATCACCACCTTCTCAAGGGCATTGAAGGACAGCAAGGTTTTTAGAACCTGCCGCACATGCCAGATTGTGGAAAACCCCAATCTTCCATAGGGCCTGTGCCGGATTTTGGGAAACCGTTCAGCAAGGTGTTAGTGGACTGTATGGGGCTCCAACCCAAAACAAAAGGGGGACAGAGGTATATCCTTACCATCATGGAAGTGGCTATCCACTTCCTGGAGACAGTTCCCCATAGAACCAAATCTGCCAAGACAGTGGGGAGGGAATTGACTCAATTCTCTATCAGATTTGGTCTGCCCACCGAGATCGAACCAGGTCAGGACTCAAATTTCATGTCCACCATATTCCTGGGCGTGTCTCAGCTAAGTCTTCAGTACATCACCCGCAGTCACAGGGTCACCTGATGAAGGAGCAGCGCTTGCGCTACCAAATAAACCTGTTGAATTTTAACCTGGTATTGTGAGACTTCTTGGGGTGCAATAGAACAGTACCTCTAAACACAACTGCCACGAGCACCCCATGACTGGGATAAAGGACTATGGGGGTGATTCACCCAGCCCGCTGCACTGCAACGGGCCAGGAGACAAAGGTGAAGCCATTCAGCAGGCTCCTCGCTCGGTGCCACGGCCTCCACGCATCTCCAGGACCAGGAGTTTGCACCAGAAATCACTGTGGAGCTGATTTCCACATTTAAACCATTATTTTAATATCATTAGAGGGCCCGGGACTGAAGTCTCTGGCCTTGCTAGCCCCTCCCCCCCCCCCCCCCCCCCCCCCCCCGCCCCCCCCGTCCGCCTGCCGGCCAGGAGTGTTTCACTTCAGCCCGGTTTACAGTAGCTCCCCACTAACAGGGAGCTGGCGGCATGATCCTGCTGGATGAAGGGAGGCCATTGAGGCCCCCACCAGGAGGTCAGGGGTAAGGGGTTGCCCCCTGGGCATTACTAGCCTGGCAGTGCCAGCCTGGTCCTTTGGCACTGCCCAAGGAGCAAAATAGCACTGCCCACCGGCATTGGGCAATGCCAAGGGAGTGGGACCAAAGGGGGCAGGGTCAGAGGGGCGCGGATAGAGGGGCGGGGCCAGATGGGGTGGGGCCTATGCGGCGGAGATCGATGGCATGGCCCATATTTGGTCCCCCCACCTACCCAGCTAACCAATACAGAAATACTATCCAATTTAGACTCTTTGTTGACCCATCAAGGTTCGAACAGCGAGCAGACCTGGCGAGGCAACTCACTGCATTTAAAGGCTTGTGCAAAGACCAGCCAGGCTGCACCAGCCTAGCCCAACATGAGATGGATGTGGGGGAGGCCCCGCCCATAAGGCAACATCTCCAACATCTCGGTCCAGAAAAGCTAACCCAGCCCGGGGAGAGGATTAACTACCTGCTGGGGCATCAACTGATAGAGCCCAGCAACAGTAACTGGAGCTTCCCAGTCCTGCTCCTATACAAGGCTGGCAATTCCATAATGTTTTGCATGGACTATTGAAAAGTTAATGCAGTGACTCAAGCTGATTCCTACCTGATACTCTGTCTGAAAGACAGCATAGATAGGATAGGTAAAGCAGCCCATGTTACAGAGGTGGATTTGCTCATGGGATGCTGGCAGGTTCCTTGGGCCGGACTGCACAAGGGAAATCTCCACCTTCGTAACTCCAGATGGGTTAATAAATTTGGTGAATCTCACCTGGAAACCGGTTGTAATATTAGCGGGCTGAGTTTTACCTCAGAAGTGGCCAAACGTGATATTGATTTTTTTTATTCATTCATGTGATGTGGGCATTGCCGGCTGGGCCAATATTTATTGCCCATCTCTGAGGGCAATTAAGAGTCAACCACATTGTTGTGGGTCTGGAGTGACATGTAGGCCAGACCGGGTAAGGACGGCAGATTTCCTTCCTGAAAGGACATTAGTGAACCAGATGTGCTTTTACAAAAATTGACAATGGTTTTATGATCATCATTAGATTTTTAATTCCAGATTTTTATTGAATTCAAATTTCACCATCTGCTGTGGTGAAATTTGAACCAAGGTCCCCAAAGCATTACCCTGGGTCTCTGGATTACTGGTCCAGTGATAATACCAAGATGCCACCACCTGCCCAGGTTATAGAGTGATGGAGTCATAGAGGTTTACAGCATGGAAATAGGCCCTTCGGCCCAACTTGTCCATGCCGCCCAGTTTTTGCCACTAAGCTACTCCCAATTGCCCACATTTGGCCCATATCCCTCTATACCCACCTTACCCATGTAACTGTCTAAATGCTTTTTAAAAGACAAAATTGTACCCGCCTCTACTCCTCCCTCTGGCAGCTTGTTCCAGACACTCACCTCCCTGTGAATGAAAAGGTCAGTTGAAAAGGAATTCTGGAAAGATACGCGATCAGGATTGTTCTAATTCGAAGGATAGAAGAATCGTGCCTTGCTGATGGTAATTCTATGGTGAAACTCAAAGGTGAAAACTATTGTCAGATTTCTGAATACGTTGGAGCTATCTGCTGCCACATGTGTGTGGGGAATAGTATGAATGCTGTGTAAGACATATCTTTATTCGACCAAGATTTTAAAGTGAAGTTTACCTTTTTATTTGAAGCACTTGCTTCTTCCCTCATGTTTAATTTACAATGATTCAGATTGACGTTCAAGTAAAAGTTGCAAATGAGTGAAATGTTGTCTACCATGATTTCTTTGGGGTGATTTATTAAGTTTGGTTATTTTGGTTTATAGCTCCCTCACGATACAATTATAAAAAGAGTTCAGGAGTAGAGAGTCCGAGGGAGAACAGATACATTAATATTTGAACATGGAAGGACAAGTTGAGAGTTTGTTGATGAAACGTATGGAACTTTATTAATAGAGGAATAGAGTCATAGAGTCATAGAGGTTTACAGCATGGAAACAGGCCCTTCAGCCCAACTTGTCCATGCTGCCTCTTTTTTTAACCCCAAAGCTAGTCCCAATTGCCTGTGTTTGGCCCATACCCCTCGATACCCATCTTGCCCATGTAACTGTCTAAATGCTTTTTAAAAGACAAAATTGTACCCGCCTCTACTACTACCTCTGGCAGCTTGTTCCAGACTCTCACCACCCTCTGCATGAAAAAATTGCCCCTCTGGGCACTTTTGTCTCTCTACCCTCTCCCCTTAAACCTATGCCCTCTAGTTCTAGACTCCCCTACCTTTGGGAAAATATATTAACTATCTAGCTGATCTGTGCCCTTCATTATTTTATAGGCCTCTATTAGGTCACCCCTCAGCCTCCTACGCTCCAGAAAAAAAGTCCCAGTCTATCCAGCCTCTCCTTATAACTCAAACCATCAAGTCCTGGCAGCATCCTAGTAAATCTTTTCTGCACTCTTTCCAGTTTAATAATATCCTTTCTATAATAGGGTGACCAGAACTGTACACAGTATTCCAAGTGTGGCCTTACCAATGTCTTGTACAATTTCAACAAGATGTCCCAACTCCTGTATTCAATGTTCTCACCAATGAAACCAAGCATGCCAAATGCCTTCTTCACTACTCTGACCACCTGTGACTCCACTTTCAAGGAGCTATGAACCTGTATCCCTAGATATCTTTATCCTATAACTCTCCCCAACGCCCGACCATTAACTGAGTAAGTCTTGCCCTGGTTCGAGCTACCAAAATGCATCACCTCGCATTTATCCAAATCAAACTCCATCTGGCATTCGTCAGCCCACTGGCCCAATTGATCAAGATCGCATTGCAATCCTAGATAACCTTCTTCACTGTCCACTATGCCACCAATCTTGGTGTCATCTGCAAACTTACTAACCATGCCTACTAAATTATCATCCAAATTATTAATATAAATGACAAATAACAGTGGACCCAGCACTGATCCCTGCACTTTGATAAACAACCCTCGATAACCACCCTCTGTCTTCTGTCATCAAATCAATTTTTTATCCAATTTTGGAGAAAAATAAATAAGGAAATTGTGCTAAACCTTTGAAAAAACTCACATGTTACATCTCAGCTGGAACATTGTGCTCAGTTATGGGAATAAAACATTTCAAAGAATGATGAAGTTAGGTGGCACAGTGGCACAGTGGAAAGCACTACTGCCTCACAACACCAGGGACCCGGATTCGATTCCTGGCTTGGATCACTACCTGTGTGCAGTTTGTACATTCTCCCAGTGTCTGCGTGGGTTTCCTCCGGGTCCTCCGGTTTCCTCCCACAGTCCGAGAGATCTGCTGGTTAGGTCCATTGGCCATGCTAAATTCTCCCTCAGTGTACCCGAACAGGTGCCAGAGTGTGGCGACTGGGGGATGTTCACCATAACTTCATTGCAGTGTTAATGTAAGCCAACTTGCGACAATAATAAATAAATAAAATCTTGGAGAAAGTTCAGAGGAAATTTATTAGGATGGTTTCATGGAAGACCTTAGTGGCATGAAGAGACTGGAGAAGCTGAGGTTTGTTCTTTGAGTAGAGTAAGATAAGAGGAGATTTAATAAGCATGTTTTTAATAATGAATGGTGTTGACAGAGTAAATAAGGAGAAATTACTTCAAGTGCAAAAGGGTCGATAACCAGAGGACAGTTTTATGGTGGTTGGTTAAAGAACCAGAGACAACATTCGGAAACATTTTGCACATTTAGTTGTTGGGATCTGGAATTCTCTATTTAAAAGGGGGCTGGAAACAGATTCAATATTAACTTTCAAAGATGGAATTGGTGAATACTCAGAGGGGAGAATTTGTCGGGTTATGCAGAAAGAGGGTGTTACGGACCCTGCAGGGAGCGACAACCTTTTTAAAAAAGATGCCTTTCCCAGCTTCAAATGGAAATGAACCAAGGGCAAGATTTCATGTTTTGAGGCGGTTTCTGTAACAAACTAAAGTCAACATAAGTTCAACACTACTTAATAATGCACCAAACTAAATAAAAGTTGCTTTTGCATTAGCTAATTAACTCAAACAAAATATGTCAAGTTTCTGGTACATATGCAGCAATTTCCCGATTAAATCCACAGACACCTCCAGCTTGGCAGCAGGCTCACTTCTGCCTGTCATATCAGATCAAATCATCCAGTGTCCTTTGAAAATTGTTCCGGCAGCTCAAATATCCCAGGATTGACTTTTCCCCAACCTACCTCAGTGACCCTTTATTTCCTAAATCTCAAAGAAATCCCACCAATCCTGTTCCCTTCCTTTTAAATCAAAAATCAACATTTCCAAGAATTCTGCGAAGTTGTTAAAACAGAAGTAATTCACTCTGTTCTTCGCAGCAGCTTATTCACAAAGCAGTTATTCCTCTTTCACTCTGTCTCTGGCCGGAATCTGGCTGTAATCGGGGCGAGCGAGGCTCGCAGAGCTGAATTCTCCGTTGGCCTCAGCGGGATCTTGCGAGCCTCGGGCGGGCGAGGCGGTAAAATTCCAGCATTTTTGTCTGAAGTTATTTCTTCTTTCATGTTTAGGTGTGAAAACATGACTTTCAATAGATTTTGGTTTGGGTTGCTTTTCCCATGGCAACCAGATTACATGAGCCTGTATCTGGACAGCGTTAAATTGATCACCATTTCTCTTAACGAGAATATTTTACTTTTAATTAAAAGAGGCATTTTAAAACATAACCACCCACCTTATAAAGTTCAACATTGGTAATAAGGGGAATTAATTGAATTAAAGAGCAGGCACAGATCTGATGGGATGTATTGCCTCCTGCATTGCCGTGTCATTCTATGACTCTGAGTTAATTCTGCCCCACCTCCCAGTAAGTTTAATAATAAATGAGGAGAATCACAGACTGCCATGCCCCTAACTATCAATCTGCCATTCCAAAGCAGGCCTGCATGGTGGTACAATGGTCAGCATGGTTCACAGCTCCAGTGACCCAGGTTCAATTCTGGCCTTTGGTGGTTGTCTGTGTCGAGTTTGCACATTCTCCCCCTGTGGGTTTCCTCCCACAGTCCAAAGATGTGCAGGTTGGGTGGATTGGCCATGCTAAATTGCCCCTTAGTGTCCCAAGAGGTATAGGTTAGATTGGATTACCCATGGTAAAAACCTGGGGTTTTGGGATAGAGCAGGTGGAGTGCTTGGGTGAGATACTCTGTCAGAGAGTCATTGCAGACTTGTGGGCTGAATAGCATCTTCTGCACTGTAGAGATTCTATGATTCTATGAAATCATTCTGCCCACTCTGCTGAATGCATGTGAGACTTGCTCTGTGTACCACTGTGTCATGTCAAGAAGCCCAACCGCTTTCACTGCTAAATGCTCCCTCAGTGTACCCAAACAGGCACTAGAGTGTGGCGATCAGGGGATGTTCCCATTAACTTCATTGCGGTGTTAATGTAAGCCTACTTGTGACACTAATTAATAAACCTTAAACTTTGAACTGTTATTAAAAGATTCAATATGGTTGGACAATATAGCAGACACTGCTTTCCAGCCACAACATACTGGGACACTGGGAGACTGACTTTATTTGGATAATCACCCCAACACACTGCTGAAACCTCAGGGACAAGCTGCGTATATATGTGTCACTACCTGTGTAACCAGCGACACAGTTGTAAACCATTCATGTTCATTCCAATCTTTTGTAACTTCTTATGAGGTGTTAAGAACCGAGTTATGCTGGTCATGTAGAGTGCCTAACATTCGCTCACCAAAGAAAACCTTCCATGGAGAGCTTGAGTCTGTGGTGTGTTCTCATTGAGATGAATGGAAGCTCAACAGAGTCAATGCAGAAAGGATGTTTCTCCTGGTTGGTGTGTCTGGAACCAAGGGGCGCAATCTTAGATTAAGAAGCAGGCCATTTAGGATTGAGATGAGGAAGAATTTCTTCACCCAGAGGGTGATGAATCTCTGGAACTCTCTACCTCAGGTGACTGTAGAGGATCAGTCACTGAATATGTCCAAAGCAGAGGTCGATTGATTTCTAGATACCAATGACTTCAAGAGATATGGGGATAGTGCAGCAATATGGTGCTGAGGTTGAAGGTCCGTTCAGCTGATCAACCATGATCCAGTCAAATCATGGAATGGACACAAAGGGCCAAATAGTCAATGTCTGCCTTGTTCCTATGTTTTCCTGGTGAACATAGACATCCTCACTTCAAACGATAAACAAGATCAAAAAGGGAACCTGACCAAGTGACTCAGCTCATGAAATTGAGAATGACTTTATTCGGATAATCACCCCAACACACTGCTGAAACCTTAGGGACAGGCTGCGTATATACGTGTCACTACCTGTGTAACCAGGGACACAGTTGTAAACCATTCACGTTCATTCCAATCCCTTATGTCTTCTTATGAGGTGTAAACAATAATTTTTCTTCACAAGACCAACTTTGATTCATCCTTTTCCCAGGCTTTATGTATCTATAAAACTGTTTCAAATGTGGTGACAATTGGTATTAACACACCCACACATTGCGAGGAGACTAATAAAATTTGGCCGCTACAACTCTTACCAACTCTCACCAACTTCTACAGGTACACCATTAAAAGCATTCTTTTTGGTTGTATCACAATTTGGTATGGGTCCTGCTGTGTCCAAAATTGCAAGAATCTTGTCAACAAAACAAAGGAGATTGTCATCGACTTCAGGAAGCATGGAGGAGAACATGCTCCTGTCTACATCAAGGAGACAAAGTAGAAAGGGTCGAGAGCTTCAAGTTTTTAGGTGTCCAAATCACCAACAACCTGTGCCATATGTCATATGGTCCCTCCATGCCGACACTATAGTTAAGAAAGCCGACCAACACTTCTACTTTCTCAGAAGACTAAGGAAATTTGGCATATCTGTTATGGCTGTCACCAACTTTTACAGATGCACCATACAAAGCATTCTTTCTGGCTGTATGACAGCTTGGTATGGCTCCTGCTCTGCCCAAGACCGCAAGGAACTACAAAAGTTGTGAATGTAGCCCAATTTATCACGCAAACCAGCCTCCCATCCATTGACTCTGTCTACACTTCCCGCTGCCTCGGCAAAGCAGCCAGCATAATTAAGGACTCCACGCAACCATGACATTCTCTTTTCTACCTTCTTCCCTTTGGAAAAATATACAAAAGTCTGAGGTCATGTACCAACCGACTCAAGAACAGCTTCTTCCCTGCTGCTGTCAGACTTTTAAATGGACCTACCTTGCATTAAGTTGATCTTTCTCTACACCCGAGCTATGATTGTAACACTACATTCTGCACTCTCTCCTTTCCTTTTCTATGAACAGTATGCTTTGTCTGTATGGCGCGCAAGAAATCATATTTTTCACTGTATGTTAATACATGTGACAATAATAAATCAAATCAAATCAAATCAATGCCATTTCAGCCAGCATTTGATAAGAAAAAAGGAATTGTTGGGAGTTTGAGAAGTGTCACCAATGTTTCCAGATTTAAAAAGTCCACAGAATAACAAAGTGATAGGAATTTAATTTAGTCCACATAGCACCTGTTCTTCTGGGTATTATTCAGAACTCCTTAGCTTCCATAATGCTGGGGAGCGTGCACATAGCGGACCAAAGTGTGTCCAAACAATAATGAAGCTAAAACGACTTTGCAACATTTAAAAAGTGACCTGGTATTTCTTTATCTATTTAACAGGGAAGATTTTAACTTTTCAGGCTATTTAAGATGTCGAAGTTTTGAACTCAAATGGTAATAGACGTGAGATCAATTTTAAATTTCAAATCTAAGATTAATACAAGGAAGTGTACTATGAAAGGTCTGACGCTGGGAAGTTCCGAAGAACAAAGGGACCTTGGCGTGTGTGGTGAACCATTGTTGGTTCCCACCAGGTAGTACTGAGCCAGGGTCTGGCCAGTACTATGAGTCTGTATATATGTTGCTGTTGGGGTTAGGGTTGGGTTGTTCTACATGTTACTGTTGGGGTTAGGGTTGGGCTGTTCTACCTGTAATATAGTTATTATGGTACATCCCAGTCGGGCTCCGCCTCCTGGGAGAGGTATAAAGGTCACTGCTCTGTCTGGGACCCTTCAGTCTGGGATCGTGTATTATATATGGTAGCTCTATTGTAGTAGTCAATAAAAGCCTTTATTTCCTCGAGCATCTCTAGCCTCGTGAGTTATATCGCGCATCAGCGTGTTTGTCAATAGACCCCTGAAGGCAGAAAGGTTAATCGGGTGGTGAAAAAGGCATATGGCACACTCACCTTTATCAATCAGGCTATAGATTACAGAAGCAGAGAGGTCATGATGCAATTGTATAGAACTTTGGTGAGGTCACAGCTGGGGCACTGTGTGCCATTCTGGTCGCCACATTATAGGAAGGCCGTGAACGCACTGGAGGGTTGCAGAGGAGATTTACCAGGATGTTGCCTGGGATAGAATATTTAAGTTAGAAAGAGAGATTGGATAGGCTTGCGTTGTTTTCTCTGGAACAGAGAAGAATAGGGGTGACCTGATTGAGGTGTTCAAGATTATGAGGGACATGGACAGGGTGGATAGGGAGCAGCTGTTCCCCTTAGTTGAAGTGTCAGTTACAAGGGGACACAAGTTAAAAGTCAGGGTGGGAGGTTTGGGGGGATTTCAGGAAATTATTTTGTTCAGAAGGTAGTGACGGTCTAGAATGTACTGCCTGGAAGGGTGGTGGAGGCTGGATGCTTCACATCCTTTAAAAAGTACCTGGATGATTCCTTGGCACACCATAACATTCAAGGCTAAGTGGTGGCAAGTGGGATTAGGTGGGCAGGTCAGGGTCTTTCATGCATCGGTGCAGACTCGATGGACCGAAGGGCCTCTTCTGCACTGTAGGATTCTGTGATTCTGTGAATACATTTTTGTTATTCAAAGGTGAAACGAGAGACATGCTGCCAAAGTTTTTAGTTTTGGACTCATCAGGACAAACACTGTCAAATTTTAAATGATCACAATTTATCCTGCAGGAGAAAAGGGTACTGATTAGTTGGGAAGTTGACCAATATGGAGTTAGATCGCAGCACAGCCATGATCCCAATGAATGGCAGAACAAGTTCAAAGGGTAAATGGTCTTCTCTTGTTGCTTATTGGAATTTCAGGCTGGGCAATAAATGCTGGCCTTGTCAGTGACACCCGCATCCCATGAATGAATAAGAAACTGTCCCCGTATTCCTGGGTCCTCACGTCATGCCACATTGTGCCACTCACATGACCTCATTTTCAAATGTTGATGATGTGATTGAACCAGCGATGAGCTTGAAGTCCGATTAGTGGTACCAAGCATAACTAGGGGGCAAGAACTGCCTGCAGAGCGCAAGCAGCAAAGGCAGACAACAGCCACGATGGGGCCTGTCAATGTTCAATAACAAAATCGTCAAGGAGCTGAACAGCAGGTGAACAATCCCCTCTCCCATCAGCCTCATTTTGAATATGAGAGCAGACCCTAGAGGTGTCAGGATCTGAAGAGACCTTTCTGAAAGGTGGCCTTCATTACACTCCTGCTCACTTCCAGAGCACTTTCAAAATCCAACCCTCTGCACATTGCTGTTGACAGACCATAGGTAGAAGTGAATATGATTTTCACTGGTCATGACCTTTCATTTAATTGAATCACAGTTGGGATATCGGTCGGCGGGGAACGTTTCAACAAATTGTTAATGAGATACACACCATAGTCAGAAATGTGATGAATGGAACGCAGAGTGAAATCCGAGATTAAAGATTAAACTGAAGGAAAATGAGACAGTCAGATAATGTCACTGTGCAAATTTATGGAGAATTGGAAAGTTTCTCCTTTTCCCTTTCGTGGATTAAGTTTCTCAAACAATGAGCTCTCACTTCTGTATCAGGAAATAAATTTAAATTGTGAGGGCAGGTTGCATAAACTTGGTTTATGTTCCCATGATTTGAAAAGATTGAGACATAACATGATCACGGTGTTTAAAATGATAAAAGAAATTCAGTAAGGTGATATACAGAGAGGAATGGACTCCTCTGGTTGGAGGGATCAGCAGCACTGGAACACAATACAAAAGCTGAAGTCAGGTTCAGTAATTAAAGTCAGGAAATCCTCCTTCACTCAGATGTCAGCAACAAAACCGATCCCTTCGTTCCAATGTTCTTCCTGCAAAAATGGAGTGCAAATGAAACTCTCAAAATGATTTTGGGATAGTTTTGCAAAGGTATCAAGAAATACGGAGCATATGTTGACTATTAACATCCTGGGGGTTACCAATAACTAGAAACTGAGCTGGACTAGCCATATAATTACTGTGGCTGCAAGAGCATGATGTGGAGAAGCCGGCGTTGGACTGGGGTAAACACAGTAAGAGTTTTAACAACACCAAGTTAAAGTCCAACAGGTTTATTTGGTAGCAAATGCCATTGGCTTTCGGAGCCCTGCTCCTTCGTCAGATGGAGTGGATATCCACTCCATCTGACGAAGGAGCAGGGCTCCGAAAGCTAATGGCATTTTCTACCAAATAAACCTGTTGGACTTTAACCTGGTGTTGTTAAAACTCTTACTCTGCAAGAGCATGTCAGAGGCTCAGGGTTTTGCAGTGAGCATCTCACCTCCTGACGCTCCCAAGCCTGTCCACATCTACAAGGCACAAGCCAAGAGTGTGATGGAATATTCCCCACTAGCCTGGATGAGTGCAGCTCCAACAACACTCGAGAAGCTTGGCACCATCCAGAACAAAGCAGCCTGCTTGATTGGCACCACATCCACAGACATTCACTTCCTTCACCACCAACGAGAAAGTGGCAGCAATGGGTGCCATCTGCAGGATGCACGGCCGGAACTTACTTCAACAGCATCTTCTAATGACCACTCCCACCTCAAAGGACAGAGGCAGACACATGGGAACACCACCAGCTGGAAGTTCCCCTTCAAGTCACTCACCATTCTGACTTGGAAATATATCGGCTGTTCCTTCACTGTCACTGGATCCAAATTCTGGAATTCCCTCCCTGACAGCACTGTGGGTGAACCTGCACTTCACAAACTGCAGTGGTTCAAGAAGGCGCCTCCCCACCACCTTTTCAAGAGCAATTTACCAACACCGACCCCCCCCCCACTCGCACAATCTACCAAGGTAGGGGTGGAAGTCTCGCCTTAAAGCAAGTAACATTGTCCTCGCAGTCCCCACAGTTCGATTGCTGGGAGGGGAGCCATCAGGTGGGGGGGGGGGGGGATGTGCAGAGGCAATGGGACCATGGCACCCCATCTCAAATTCAAATTTAGCTGTATGGCGTGAGCATGACTGTTGTCGCTGAGGTAGTGCTGTAGTTCCTACAGTGTTCTCCTTTAGACTAGACGTTAAACTGAGGACCTGTCTCCCCTCCTCTAAAGTTTAAAGTTTTAAAGTTTATATATTAGTGTCACAAGTAGGCTTACATTAACACTGCAATGAAGTGACTGTGAAAATCCCCGAGTCGCCACACTCCGGCGCCTGTTCGGGTACACTGAGGGGGTATTTAGCATGGCCAATGCACCTAACCAGCACGCCTTACGGACAGTGGGAGGAAACCGGAGCACCCGGAGGAAACCCATGCAGACACGGGGAAAACATGCAGACTCCGCAAAGGCAGTGACCCAAGCTGGGAATCGAAGCCAGGTCCCTGGTGATATGAGGCAGCAGTGTTAACCATAGTGCCACTGGCAATTCAAAGGGTTGTTCATCCCAGTACCCTGGCCAATAGTGGCCTCTCAACTAAAATCACTAAAACAGATTATTGTGCTACTCCTCTCATGCTGTTTGTGGGAGCTCATTTGTTGCAATTTAGCTGCTGGCATTTCCCTTCATTAGGAAGAATGGACTTGTGCTGATTGGGCACTTTTCACAATCTCAGAATCTATAACAGTACAATTACAGCCAATAAAGTACTGTTGAAGTGTAACCAATGTTATAATGGCAGCCAGTTCGTACACTCGAGGTCCCACAACAAACAGTGTGATAATAGCCAAATAATCTGTTTTTGGTGATGTTGCTTTGAGGGAAAAATATTGGCCAAGACAACAGCAAGAACTCTCCTGCTCTTTTTTGAAATGGTGCCATATGGGACCTTGAGCGAGAGTAGCAATTCTTCAGCTCACCATCTCATCGAAAAGATAATGCTGATCGAGATTTTGAATGTTGCAGGGCTGGAGGAGATTACAGCAAGATGGAGGAGTGGGGCAGGGAGGGATTTGAATGCAAGGATGAGGATTTTAATACTGAGGCATTGCCAGACTGGAAGACACAGAAACATAAAAGGAGACTGAAAAGATTTACCAGGATGTTGCCTGGGATGGAGGGCATCAGCTATGAGGAGAGGTTGGAGAAACTTGGTTTGTTCTCATTGGAACGACGGAGGTTGAGGGGCAACCTGATAGAAGTCTACAATATTATGAGGGGCATGGACAGAGTGGATAGTCAGAAACTTTTTCCCAGGGTGAAAGAGTCAATTACCAGGGGGCACAGGTTTAAGGTGCGAGGGGCAATGTTTAAAGGAAATATACAAGGCCAGTTTTTTACACAGAGGTGGTGGGTGCCTGGAATTCGCTGCCGGGGCAGGTAGTGGAAGCAGATACGATAGTGACTTTTAAGGGGTGTCTGGACAAATACATGAACAGGATGGGACTAGAGGGATATGGTCCCTGGAAGGGTCGGAGATTTTAGTTCAGATGGGCAGCATGATCGGTGCAGGCTTGGAGGGCTGAAGGGCCTGTTCCTGTGCTGTAATTTTCTTTGTGTTTTGTCCTTTGTATAACAAATAGGAGCAGGAGTCACCCATTGAGCCCTTCGAGTCTGCTCCACCATTCATTACGATCATGGCTGATCAGCCAGCTCAATAGTCTGACCCCCGCTTTCCTTCCATATCCTTTGATCCCCTTCAAAGGGGTCGGCGATGGCATCGTGGTATTGTCACTAGACTATTAATCCAGAAACTCAGCAGATGTTCTGGGGAGCCAGGCTCACATCCTGCCACGGCAGTTGGTGGAATTCGAATTCAATAAAAAATTTCTGGAATTACGAATCTACTGATGAACATGAAACCATTGTCGATTGTCAGAAAAATTCATCTGGTTTACTAATGTCCTTTAGGGAAGGAAATCTGCCACTCTGACGTGGTCTGGCCTATGTTTGACTCCAGAGCCACAGCAATGTTGTTGACTCTCATCTGCACTCCAAGGGCAACTAGGGATGGGTAGAAAATGCTGACCAGCCAGCAATGCCCATGTCCTATGACTGAATTTTTAAAAATCCCCAACTGCTGTACCTGTGTAGACAATGTAGGCACAGGGGTGATAGGTGGATAGGACTTGATGCCACTTTGTGTACACACAGTGGAGTTTTTGATGAGTTCACATTTATTTAGGCTGATAGATGGAAAGCTGGACTGGAGGAGGTTGGAATACCACCCACAGAAGGCAATCAATGTTATTATCCAGAAAATTGCCCACTCAGGCAACGAATTGAAGTGATTCACTTTGATATTTTACATTTTGACAGAAGCTTCACTAATGAATTTCTGTGCCCTGCTGTTTGCATCAGTGGTCCATTGCTGCTAAAAGGTAAGTAATTAAGATCAAGTTGATTTTTTTTGCAACAATAATTTGTATTATCAGCCACCACATAATTTTATGCATCAGTCTCTAAAAATAGATTATAGATTTTGAGTTTAGCAGACCATAGCCCACCGTGTAAGGGACCAGGAGCATGGAAAATTGTAATTTTCACAGGGGACCTCAATCCCTCGCCCCTCAGCCACCATTACATCATCAAATAACATTTATTGGCATCTCTCGATGATGACTATTGGGTTCTAGTGTGACTGGAGTGAAAAAATCTTTTCCTAATGGATCATTTCCTGAGTCAAGCTTTTTTAAAATTCATTCGTGGGCCATGGGCATCGCTGGCTGGCCATCATTTATTGCCCATCTCTCGTTGCCCTTGAGAAGGTGGTGGTGAGCTGCCTTCTTAAATAGCTGGTCGTCATGATGTGGAGATGCCGGCGTTGGACTGGGGTAAACACAGTAAGAGTTTTAACAACACCAGGTTAAAGTCCAACAGGTTTATTTGGTAGCAAATACCATTAGCTTTCGGAGCGCTGCTCGTTCGTCAGATGGAGTGGATATCTGCTCATAACGAAGGCATACAGAGACACAAACTCAAGTTACAGAATACTGATTAGAATGCGAATCGCATTCTAATCAGTATTCTGTAACTTGAATTTGTGTGTCTCTGTGTGCCTTGGGTTATGAGCAGATATCCACTCCATCTGACGAAGGAGCAGCGCTCCGAAAGCTAATGGCATTTGCTACCAAATAAACGTGTTGGACTTTAACTTGGTGTTGTTAAAACTCTTACTATTCTTAAATCGCTGCAGTCCATGTGCTGTGGGTTGACCCACAGCGCTGTTAGGGAGGGAATTCCAGGATTTTGACCCAGCGGCTGCGAAGGAGGCCATTCGGCCGATCGAGTCTGCACCGACAACAATCCCACCCAAGCCTTATCCCCATAACCCCCAGCCTAGCTAGCCCCCCTGACATTAAGGGGCAATTTAGCATGGCCAATCCACTGAACCTGCACCTCTTTGGACTGTGGGAGGAAACGGGAGCATCCGGAGGAAACGCATGCAGACACGGGAAGAATGTACAAACTCCACACAGTCACCCAAGCCGGGAATGGAACCCAGGTCCCTGACGCCGTGAGGCAGTAGTGCTAATCACTGCGCCACCATGTTAACAATTGAGCTAATTTGACATTTAATAGCAAAGAACAAAGAACAATACAGCACAGGAACAGGCCCTTTGGCCCACCAAACCTGAACCGACACATGACGCCTTTTTAAACTAAAGACCTCTTGCCTCCTCGGTTGGTATTCCTCTATTCCCTGCCTATTGATGTATCTAAATTTTGTTAAAACACACTCCCATGCAGGAGGTTTTCTGAGGACGAGCAGAAACATATTGTTAGAAGCTTTGACTCATACTTTAGAATATGGTTTTAAATCCCACCATGGGAAATTTGGGAATTTAAATTTAATTAATAAATCTGGAATAAAATGCTCAGGTCCCATCAAACGACTGGATTGTTGTAAAAACACATCTGGTTCACTAATACCTTTGAGGGGCAGAGGTGTGTCATCTGTACCAGGTCTGATCTACATGTGGGCGGCACGGTTGCATAATGGTTAGCACTGCTACCTCACAGCAGCAGGGACCCAGATTCGATTCCCAGCTTGGGTCACTGTCTGCACGTTCTCCCCGTGTCTGCATGGGTTTTCTCCGTGTGCTCCGGTTTCCTCCCACTGTCTGAAAGATGTGCTGGTTAGATGCATTGGCCATGCGAAATTCTCTCTCAGTGTACCCGACCAGGCACCGGTGTGTGGCAACTAGGAGATTTTCACAGTAACTTCATTGCATTGTGAATGTAGCCTACTCGTCACACTAATAAATAAACTGAAACTTAAATGTGACTCCAGTCCCAGAGTAATCTGGTTGACTTGTAACTGTTCTCTGAAATGGCATTCCAAGCCACTTTGTTTCATGAAAAGGTGATGGAAAAAGCCATTGGGGGTAGACCTATACTAAAAGAGAAAATGCTGGAAAGTCTCAGCAGGTCTGGCAGAGAAAAGAGGTGACATTTCGAGTCCAGATGAACCAGGGTCCCAGGTTCATTTCCGGCCTTGGGTCACTGTCTGTGACCCAAGTTTGCACATTCCCCCCATGTCTGCGTGGGTTTCCTCCGGGTGCTCCGGTTTCCTCCCACAGTCCAAAGATGTGCAGGTTAGGTGGTTCGGCTATGCTAAATTGACCCGAGTGTCAGGGGGATTAGCAGGGTAAATGCATGGGGTTGTGGGGATGGGGCCTGGGTGGGATTGTGGTTGGTACAAACTCAATGGGCCAAATGGCCTCCTTCTGCACTTTTGGGATTCGATAACCCTGTGTCAAAGCTCAGGAGGGGGAGACCTACACTGGATGGGCTACAGGTGTTCAAGAAGATTCTTCACCACCTCCACTAATTGAAGAAATTTAGGCATAGGCTGACAAATACTGGCCTTCCCAATGGTGCTGCATCCCATTACTGAATAAAAATAAATAAATAAAGATGCACAGCCATTGCTATAACAGTGAATGTATTGAAAACCTTTGGTGATACTTTTCCACTTGCACATTTTTATCTTCCTTTATGATTGTTCTTTAAACTTTGGAACGAGGGTGTTGTGTGGGTGATGTCACAGATATAGACATGGGCAGTCTGTGTGCGGGAGAGAACTTGATGTTTCAAACTCAGTTCTGGGCTCATTGCAATGCTGTGATCAGTATGGTCCAGCCTGAGGCAGTGACTATAGAGGAGAATAGGTACCCAGAACAAATAAGAAGAGTTAGAACCTCTACTAACTTCTGAGCAGCTATTATAAAGGCCCTGTCTACACCCCACACTATCCCACTCTTCCCTCCCCCACCCAACTACAGGATAGCTCCACACCATCGGCCCCCTCAGGGGACTGCCCCATCTCCTGAATAACTCCCCTGTGTAACTCCCCTCATCCTCCAACTATACCTCCCATGGCATTCCTCATCCCACTCCCAGTGGGATTAACCTGACACAATACTCACCTCCTCCACGTCCCCCGACCCCCCCCCCCACCCCGTCTCACCCCGCCCTGTCAATTGCAGGCCTGACCCATCCCACACCTCCAACCCAGCAAGCCCTTCCTGTCTACCCCCACACCTAAGGAATCACCCCCTGATTTCCAACCTGCACCCCCAAGGCAAGGGCTGTAAAAAAAAGTGTGTGTGTGTCCTTCTTCAATTCACCTCTCCTGCACTTTGACCCCAAGCCCCAGGGGCTGCTACCCTGATTGGATCTCACCCAGCCGGAGACAGGAGGTTGGGCAAGGCAGGCTTGTAAGAAATTTCATATCGGTAATTGGGCAATCCAATGCTAATTTCCACTCCAACAAAGTTATGCCCAATAACCAGACTGATTCCTGGAATGGCAGGACTGACATATGAAGAGAGAATGGATCGGCTGGACTTGTACTCACTGGAATTTAGAAGAATGAGAGGGGATCTCATAGAAACATATAAAATCCTGATGAGACAGGGCAGGCTCGATGAGGGAAGAATGTCCCCAATATTGGGGAAGTCCAGAACTGGGGTCACGGCCTAAGAATAAGGGGTAAGCCATTTAGGACTGAGATGAGGAAGAACTTCTTCACTCAGAGAGTTGCGAACCTGTGAAATTCTCTACCACAGAAAGCTGTTGGGGTCAGCTTGTTAGAGGTGTCCAAGAGGGAGCTGGACGTGGCCTTGTGGCTAAAGGGATCAAGGGGTATGGAGAGAAAGCAGGAGTGGGATAATGAAAGTGCATGATCAGCCATGATCACATTGAATGGTGGTGCAGGCTTGAAGGGCCAAATGGCCCACTCCTGCACCTATTTTCTATGTTTCTATGTAAATGTTGAGGGTCCAGAGCTTATGGCTGAAGATGATAGATGTGGTTTAATCAGTGTCTATCCGGCGGAAACTGTGGCTGAACCAAGACTGGGAATTGAGGAAGCAGTCTGAAGTTTACAGAGGAGATGGAGGGTTAAGACTCATGGTGGGGAGATAGAGCTGTATGTTGTCAGCATTTGAATGTCTCCTGACAATTCAAATGCACCATATCTACCGCATTCTCATTATAGCTGGTTTTGCCGAAAGCAACTTGCATTCTTAAATCTGTATTGGTCGTGTTCATTAAACTTCTGAAAGAAAATTTATTCTTCTAAACTCTCTTCATTCTTTTGGTCATGCACATTGAGATATGGCTACAATTATTGGGATTATGGATATAAACTGGATATGTGGGTAGATTCAGATTGCTTCTAATTTCTATGTTTCTATGTAACCCTTGAGGTCTCATGGAATGCATCTAATTGTCCCATTCTGAGTTAAAGTTTATTTATTAAAGTTAATTTATTAGTCACAAATAAGGCTTACATTAACACTGCAATGACGTTACTGTGAAATTCCCCTAGTCGCCACAGTCCGGCGCCTGTTAGGTCAATGCACCTAACCAGTACGTCTTTCAGATTGTGGGAAGTAACCAGAGCACCCTGAGGAAACCCACGCAGACATGGGGAGAATGTGCAAACTCCACACAGACAGTGACGCAAGCCAGGAATCGACCCCAGATCCCTGACGCTGTGAAGCAACAGTGCTAACCACTGTGCCATGTGCCACCGTACCACCAGTAAGAAAAGCCATTGATCTCTGCTGCCCTGCTCTAATGCAAAATCATCAGTTATGAGACCAGTTTGATTGTCCCATTGTGTACCTCTGACCCAACCACCCAGTCTGTCTCATTTCTCCACCAATTCAACTTGAGCTTCCACCTTATTCAACTTACACAGAAGAGATGCACCCTTTGGGAATAATCACATTTCATTCGGGTGTAAAACAGGCATGAGTTCAATTTATCGAAGTTTGGCCATGAAGTAGATTTTCATCCTCAACAGCAATGACCTCTCAGACAGCGCCTTCAAAACCCACAACCACTATCACATAGAAGGATAAGGACAGCAGATTCCTGGGAGCACCACCACCTGGAATTTGCCCTCCAAGCACTCACAATCCTGACTTGGAAATATATCGGCCATTCCTTCGCTGTCACTGGGTCAACATCCTGGAATTCTCTCCCTGACCGCACAGTGGGGTGTACCGACACCAAGTTGCTCAAGAAGGCAGATCACTACCACCTTCTCAAGGGTGTTCAGAGATGGGCAATAAATGCTGACCTCAGTAGCAAAGCCCACATCCCTAGAATGAATAAGAAACATTTATACAGTGGGGTGATCTTAAGCCCAAGCTCGCATCCATGAGAATGGCGGCGAAGGCTGTGGATTTGGCGAAACCCCGGAAGTTGTGCCCATATTTGGTGTGGACCTGCTTTAAATACAGTGTTTTGAAGAGGAACAGTGGAGTCCATTCCCACATCCCGCTCAATATTTGTCCCTCAATCAACTTCATGAAGGATAAACTGGCCAATCAGTATCTCACAGCAGCTTGTGGCATCTTGCTGTGATTTTTATTTTTTTTCCTTTGATTTTGGTTTATCATCGTCACATGTATTAGTATACAGTGAAAAGTATTACTTCTTGCGTGCTATACAGAGAAAGCATACCATTCATAGAAAAGGAAAGGAGAGAGTGCAGAATGTAGTGTTACAGTCATAGCTCGAGTATCATCGCTAGACTCCTGTCTGTCTGGATCTTTCGCATCCTGGTAGAAGGAATCTGGTGCAATGCAAAACTTTCACTGAATTTAACAGAACAGAAAGAGGCCATTGTATCTGTGCTGGTTCTTTGAAAGAGCAATCCAATTCACCTTACATTCTTGTGCTTCTCCATAGCCCTTCAATTGTTTACTTTTAAATTTGATTTGATTTATTATTGTCACATATATTAGTACGCAGTGAAAAATATTATTTCTTGCACGCTATGCAGACAAAGCATACCATACATAGAGAAGGAAATGACAGAGTGCAGAATGTAGTGTTACAGTCATAGCTAGGCTATCGAGAAAGATCAACTTAATGCAAGGTAAGTCCATTCAAAAGTCTGGTGGCAGCAGTGAAGAAGCTGTTCTTGAGTCAGTTGGTACGTGACCTCGGACTTTTGTGTCTTTTCTCGACGGAAGAAGGTGGAAGAGAGTATGTCCAGGGTGCGTGGGGTCCTCGATTATGCTGGCTGCTTTGTGCGCAATTGAGCTGCTGTGATTTCCTGTCACCACACTTAAGAAGTACTTTATTAGCAGCAAAGAAATAGTGGATGTGCTAAGGCCACGAAAGTTTCTTTAAGTTCCTTCTCCTCAACAAGCCAGAGGTCAATAATATTCATTTTAAACAAGATTGCTTTTTCTGATTACTTGTACAATCTTCCGCACAGCTGAGCGTCTGTTCTATGCTGAAGCAAGTATCTGTTAAAGGTTTAAACTGCAACGCTAACTCTGGTCAATCATTTTCATTGATGGTATTTTGGTTTTGCATTGAACTCATAAGCGTGTCATTTCAACCATGCTGTTCTTCACCTGAACTTTTCCAACCAGCTGCCTTTAATATTCTCTCAACATCTTTGTCACTTATAATGTCCCAACTGATCGGCAACCTGAGGGAAGTGGAAACCATTCTTAAAAAGCAATACAACAGTCAGAAAATATTCTTCCAAGTTCCAAGAATATCGAAATTGCCATCACAACAGGTCATTGAAAATGCCTGACAAATTCATGCTTCCACCTTCAAAATAATGTTCCGTTTAATCCTGAAGTTTGGATAAAGACCTCCTCATGCTTAGGCCCAGAAACTGGGTTAGTTTTCTGTTGGCTTCATTAGCTGCATAACTCACTGAAAATCAGCCAAGCTGGCATAATGGGATTCAAGTGCAAATTATTGGGCATAAATTGAGTTTCAATTACCTTTCAATGCTAGTTTGAAAAGACATGGGGTGGGACTTTACAGCCTCACTCGAGCGGGACCGGAAATTCCCGCCCAAGGTCAACAGACATTACCGTCATCCTTGCCCACTCCGATTCCATAGCTACTACTTTTCCCAAAGGATTATGAATCTGTGGAATTTGCTACCCCAAAGCACGGTGCTGGGACAGTGAATAAATTTAAGGAAGACTGAGACAGATGTTTCATTGGTTATGGGTTGAAGGGTTATGAGGAGAAGGCAGGAAAAAGGGGATGAGGAGCATATCAGCCATGATCGAATGGTGGAGCAGACTCGATGGGCCAAATGGCCTAATTCTGCTCCTATATCTCATGAACTCACGAACTTTATTTTGGATAATGTCATTGTCATATTTCTTATGTACGGGAAAACAAGCTGCTGGGGGTGGAGGGTTGGGCGGGGGGGAGGTCGATGTATGTATGATTGTAATTTTGATAAATGGACGAAGAAACAAGGTGCCTACAGGAATTTAAACAAACAATAAGAAGTAGTTTTGCTATGGTAATGAACAAAGAGAATTGGACAAATTCTGGTCAGAACTTTCAACCAGGATCATACATCAGACAATAATAGGGATAGTTTTGAATGGACCGGTTCAGTTCAAAGGTTGTAAAAAAAAGTGTAAATGAGCAATATAAAGCTCGGATATGTTTACTTTTTTGAAAAATCCTGAGAGATAAAATAAAGAAATGGATTTAATCAATTCTGACAACAAAGCACTTTTAAAGAGATTGGATAAGATAATGGAGAGATAAAATGGAAAGAACACATTTGAGGAAATACTGAAACACACGTGAGGTTAGCACTGCTGCCTCACAGCGCTAGGCACCAGGGTTCGATTCCCGGCTTAGGTCATTCTCTGTGTGGAGTTTGCATGTTCTCCCCATGCCTGCGTGAGTTTCCTCTGGGTGCTCCAGTTTCCTCCCACAGTTTGAAAGATGTGCTGGTTAGGTGGATTGACCCAGACAGGTGCTGAACTGTGGCAATTAGGGGAATTTCACAGTAACTTCATTGCAGTGTTAATTTAAGCCTTACTTGTGACTAATAAATAAACTTTAACTTTCAGTGGTAGATGCTCAGATTGCCCAGTAGACAGCAGCATAGCTCATTAGAACTCGCAGAAAACAATGTGAGCAAAGCCCGACCTGGGAGAACCAGCTGTTGTCAGTTTTGGAGGGCACCTCAAGAGAAAACACTGGAAAGTACTGGAAGTCTATAGATTTCAAAATCTATAAGGATAGTTATGAACAGAAAAGGAGTAGATTCACTCTGAGGGTAAAGTTAAGATCTTTTGGAACTGTCATAAAGCATTGCTTTCTGTATGAAATCATTTTTGGTGTTTGCATGTCATTTTTTTTTTGTTCATTTTATAATAAACATTTATTTTACTCTAAATTCATTACAAGTTGTTGGGGGCATTATTTTCTGAGTTCAGAATCCATCCTCATACTATACAAATTGCAAAACAAAAATGTTTTGGCAGCTGTTCCAAGTTTCCTTCGTGGTTTTGGGCAGCTCAGCATGTACCTTCAGCCTTTCCACAATGTATCAGGTTTTCACTGGTTTAGGGAGGCTGTGTATTCTCTGGAATAAAGGTACTAGTTTGCAAAGTTTAAAAGTCTTTACATGTTAAAGATATTGAGTTACTGGGATACTAACTGATATACACAAAAGGTACTGGTATATGGTTCTGCTTAGTAATTTTCAGTGACTTAAAATCAGATTACTCAGAGGTAAAGGATGAGATGCTTAATAAAATACTTACTATTTTATAATAATACCAGTTTCTGCTGATTGCACAAAGCTGTGTTTTACTATTAGCGTTTAAATGCACAAAGGAATATTTTTTTAAATGGAAAATAAATAAATGTTTTATTACAAACATTACAGACATCATGGAAGATGTTGCCTTCGAAGTTAGCCAAATAAGTTTGAATGGAAACTTGAAGCGTAACATCACTTTGGAAAACCGATGCAATTTCAAGCACAATTTGTATTTGTATTTTCGGTTGTGGCCAGAGTGAAAGTATCATTGCTAATTCTGTGCGAATCCTATGATTTGCAAACTTGAAGCTTTCCATATTCTGCATGGTCTGGGCTTAGCTGCCAACTTTCCTTTCCACCCGAACTGTGATCGATTGTGCTAAAAGTCTTCATTGCCCCTGTGAAAATCAGTTTGGTTACACCCTGTCAATCTCAGTTGGCCTGAATTCCCTTGTAAAAGACAGCCTGTGTGCCTCAAACCACGGTTTCCAGCAGACCACTTTCATGACCAAATGGCTTTTTTTTTGATTCATTTAACCTTTCTTTTGAAAAATTATTCCCAGGTTAAGGCCATCGCTCATTGCCTCTGAGAATATGGCAGTGACAAACCTGCTTCTTGAACTGACACTGGTGGCTTGTTACAAATTGTTTGGTCGCAGTTGTGACTTTATTCTTTTTGCTACACGTGCTAAAATTCATTGAAAAGAATATGCATTAAATGAAACACAGGTAAATGCACGTCACATGTCCATAGATTTTCTTGGCAAAGACGAGAAAGTGCACATGTATCATACAATTAGAATATTGAATTGCCCTCCCTCAGAATAGATACAGGTGACATTCCTTGCTTCTGACAGGAGTGCCTAGAGACAAGCAGTGAGGAAAGGCATGGATAGAAAAGAGGAGTGGTTGTGTGGCCGAATGGTCTATGGTGCTGGATTAAGGCTCCAGTCTCTTTGGAGGTTTAAAGTCTTATATACTTTAAGTTTAAAGTCTATTAGTGTCACAAGTAGGCTTACATTAACACTGCAATGAAGTTACTGTGAAAATCCCTCAGTCACCTCTCTCTGGCACCTGTTCGGGGACACTGAGGGAGAATTTAGCACAGCTAATACACCTAACCAGTCTGTCTTTTTGACTGTGGAAGGAAACTGGAGCACCCGGAGGAAACCCACACAGACACAGGGAGAGTTCCACACAGACAGTGACCCAAACTGGGAATTGAACCCAGGTCCCTGCCACTGTGAGCAGCAGTGCTAACCACTGTGCCATCGTGCCACTCATACACGTGTTTACGAAGGTGTGGATACAAATCCCACCACTGCCATAGAGAAGCATTTTTGGATGGCATGGTGGCACTGCTGCCTCACACGCCTGGGACCCAAGTTCAATTCTGGCCTTAAGTGACTGTCTGTGTGGAGTTTGCACATTCTCCCAGTGTCCACATGGATTTCCTCCAGGTGCTCCGGTTCCTTCCACAGTCCAAAGATGTGCGGGTTAGGTGGCTTGGTCATGATAAATTGCCCCTTAGTGTCGCAAAATGTGTAGGTTAGGGGAATTCACGAGGTACATAAATGGGGTTAAGAGGATAGGACCTGGGTAAGATACTTTGTCAGAGAGTCAGCACAGACTTGATGGGCTGAATGGCCTCCTTCTGCACTGTCAGGATTCGATGGGGGAAAGGAAATGACCAGACAGCGGAAAAGGGAGTCCGCAGGAAGGAAAACACATCAGTCAACCTTGGACCAACGTTATTCTGCCACTCGCAAATCAACCTCTACAGCTAGAGCAATGTTCAATCTGGAAGTGACGTGGATCATTGGCGCAGTCCATTGTCTCCAGTGACAAATCGATGCCATTAAACAAAAAGAAACTGTTGAGAACATAGAATCAACAACAGAGTCTGATCCACAATTATTATTAAATGCTCAAAAATGAGATTAGCCACATAAGGATTCCTAATTAGCCCCATGTAGCATGTGGTTCACCTGTTGGGATGAAGCGCTGAGTTTGTGTAGCAATATAGGGAGCATTGCATTATGACATGACATCATAGAGGATCTGCTGGGGACAAAGTGATGCTAAATACTAGAACTATATTGCAATGGTGGCATATCTCTACTGGTGCCTGGGTTCATCCGCGCCAGCCAAGCATCTATACTTCCTTACTTTTCTTCACCCTCCCACTATAGCAAGGTTTTACCCCAGGATCCACAGCTGAGGTTGAGGCAGCCTGCTGGCTTGTGTGAGGAGCAGATTAATGACTGGGGAGCCAAGAGGAATGGGGTAAAGGGGGGAGGGGAGAGGAGCACATGAGTGGTGTTGGCAACCCGTGAGGTGGCTGGGTGAGAGACCACCGGCAGGGTCAGAAGGGAGTGTGAAGGGAGTGTGAAGGGGTGCAGTGGGAGCCTCGAGGGAGGTAGGCTTACCTTGGCTGTGCGAAGAAGGTTATTTATCTTCTTGGGGCACTGTTGCCCCATCCTCTTCTGTAGTGAGCTGGCACTGACCAGGGCTGCTGCAGACTACCAGACGATGGTGCTGACCTTGCTGGAAGGACGTCAGCACAGCGATGGATAGGGGACATCTGACCCCTGCTACACATGATCCAAGAGTCTGGTCAGAGCTCCCTCGGAGGATTTTGGCCTTCCCCCGACTGGATCTCATTTGATTTGATTTGAAATATTATTATCACATGTATTAACATACAGTGAAAAGAATTGTTTCTTGCGCGCTATACAGACAAAACATACCATTCATAGAGAAGGAAAGGAGAGAGTGCAGAATGTAGTGTTACAGTCATAGCTAGGTTGTAGAGAAAGATCAACTTAATACAAGGTAGGTCCATTCAAAAGTCTGACAGCAGCAGGGAAGAAGCTGTTCTTGAGTCAGTTGGTACATGACCTCAGACTTTTGTATCCTTTTCCTGAAGGAAGAAGGTGGGAGAGAGAATGTCCGGGGTGCGTGGGGTCCTTAATTATGCTGGCTGCTTTGCTGAGGCAGCGGCAAGTGTAGACAGTCAATGGATGGGAGGCTGGACCAAGTGCTGGGGAATGCTGAGGCGGACTTTATATGGAGCTCCCAAATTATTGCGGAATTGAAGTTGTCCCAGGGTGAGCGAATCAGCGGCAGGCTACCACAAATGCGGCGTAATTCAAGTTGGGATAAAAAGTTCGTTAGGGAGGCTGAACATTCTGTGAGATTTCTCGCCTGAGGCACCTGTGGGTTTCATATCGGCTTTCTCATTGGAACCGAGACTTGGACAAATTCTGGTAAGATGCCACCCAACATTTCAAAAATATTTTGTTAGCTGCAAAGCACAATGGAACATCCGGAGACTGAAAGATATGAGATAAATGAAAAGCTTTCTTTCCTTTTGTCCTTTTGCAATGTTGGATGTGGAATAAATATTGATGAGAACACCAAGGCTCCAGTTCCTCTTTGATTTTTTTTGACTTGATTTGATTTGATTTATTATTGTCGCATCTATTAACATACAGTGAAAAGTATTGTTTCTTGTGCGCTACACAGACAAAGCATACCATTCATAGAGAAGGAAAGGAGAGAGTGCAGAATGTAGTGTTACAGTCACAGCTAGGGTGTAGAGAAAGATCAACTTAATGCAAGGTAGATCCATTCAAAAGTCTGACAGCAGCAGGGAAGAAACTGTTCTTGAGTCTGTTGGTACATGACCTCAGACTTTTGTATCTTTTTCCCGAGGGAAGAAGGTGGAAGAGAGAATGTCCGGGGTGCGTGGGATCCTAAATTATTCTGGCTGCTTTGCTGAGGCAGCGGAAAGTGTAGACAGAGTCAATGGATGGGAGGCTGATTTGAGTAATGGATTGGGTACATTCACAACCTTCTGTCGATCCTTGCAGTCTTGGGCAGAGCAGGAGCTATACCAAGCTGTGATGCAACCAGAAAGAATGCTTTCAATGGTGCATCTGTAAATGTTGGTGAGAGTCGTAACTGACATGCCAAATTTCCTCAGTCTTCTGAGAAAGTAGAGGCTTTGATGGGCTTTCTTAACTATAGTGTCGGCATGGGGGGACCAGGACAGATTGTTGGTGATAATGTTGGAATAATGCAGTGAAATCTTTCATATCTGCCTCAGAGAGCGATGCTTTAATGGTTTAACATCTCATTCGAAAGACACTACCCTCCAATAAAGTAGCACTTCCTCTGAACTGTGCTCAGAGCATCAGCCTGAACTTCTACCGTAGCTATGAGGAAAGGTGGGATAGGTTGAGGTTATTCTCCATGAAATGAAGAAGGCTGAGGGGTGACTTGATAGAGGTGTACAAAATTATGAGGGGAAGAGATAGAGTGGACAGGGTAAACTTGTGTCCCTTGGTGGAGAATTCTAGAGTAAGAGTTTTAACAACACCAGGTTAAAGTCCAACAGGTTTATTTGGTAGCAAATGCAATTAGCTTTCGGAGCGCTGCTCCTTCATCAGATGGAGTGGAAATCTGCTCTCAAACAGGGCACAGAGACACAAAATCAAGTTACAGAATACTGATTAGAATGCGAATCTCTACAACCAACCAGATCTTAAAGATACAGACAATGTGAGTGGAGGGAGCATTAAGCACAGGTTAAAGAGATGTGTATTGTCTCCAGACAGGACAGCCAGTGAGATTCTGCAAGTGTAACTGGGGCGATCAGTAAGTTTGCGGACTACACAAAATTGGCAGGACTTGCAGATAGTGAGGAGCATTGTCAGAAGCTACAGAAGGATATAGATAGGCTGGAAATTTGGGCAAAGAAATGGCAGATGGAGTTCAATCCTGATAAATGCGAAGTGATGCATTTTGGTAGAAATAATGTAGGGAGGAGCTATACGATAAATGGCAGAACCATAAAGGGTGTAGATACGCAGAGGGACCTGGGTGTGCAAGTCCACAGATCCTTGAAGGTGACGTCACAGGTGGAGAAGGTGGTGAAGAAGGCATATGGCATGCTTGCCTTTATAGGACGGGGCATAGAGTATAAAAGTTGGGGTCTGATGTTGCAGATGTATAGAACGTTGGTTCGGCTGCATTTGGAATACTGCGTCCAGTTCTGGTCGCCACACTACCAGAAGGACGTGGAGGCTTTGGAGAGAGTACAGAGGAGGTTTACCAGGATATTGCCTGGTATGGAGGGGCTTAGTTATGAGGAGAGATTGGGTAAACTGGGGTTGTTCTCCCTGGAAAGACGGAGGATGAGGGGAGACTTAATAGAGGTGTATAAAATTATGAAAGGCATAGATAGGGTGAACGGTGGGAAGCCTTTCCCCAGGTCGGTGGTGACGTTCACGAGGGGTCATAGGTTCAAGGTGAAGGTGGGGAGGTTTAACACAGATATCAGAAGGACATATTTTACACAGAGGGTTGTGGGGGCCTGGAATGCGCTGCCAGGCAAGGTGGTGGAGGCGGACACACTGGGAACGTTTAAGACTTATCTAGATAGCCATATGAACGGAGTGGGAATGGAGGGATACAAAAGAATGGTCTAGTTTGGACCAGGGAGCGGCATGGGCTTGGAGGGCCGAAGGGCCTGTTCCTGTGCTGTATTGTTCTTTGTTCTTTGTTTGTTCCAGGAGGCAAGCTGTAGGGGTTACTGATAGTGTGACATAAACCCAACATCCCGGTTTAGGCCGTCCTCATGTGTGCGGAACTTGGCTATCAGTTTCTGCTCAGTGACTCTGCGCTGTCGTGTGTCGTGAAGGCCGCCTTGGAGAATGCTTACCCGAAGATCAGAGGCTGAATGCCCGTGACCGCTGAAGTGCTCCCCACAGGAAGAGAACAGTCTTGCCTGGTGATTGTCGAGCGGTGTTCATTCATCCGTTGTCGTAGCGTCTGTATGGTTTCCCCAATGTACCATGCCTCGGGACATCTAGAATTCTAGAACCAGGGGACACAGGTTCAAGACAAGTGGCAGCAGATGTAGAGGGGGCATGAGGAAGAACTTTTTTTATGCAGAGGGTGATGGGTGTCAGAAATTCGCTGCCCGAGTTGGTGGTGGAGGCAGAGACCCTAAACTCTTTTAAAAAGTACATGGATTCCACATCTCAAGTGCTTTAAACTACCGGAGTATAGGGCTGTGGGTTGGGTGCGGGAAGGTGGGATTAGAAAGGAAACCTTAGTGTCCTCAGGCTGGCATGGACAAGGTGGCTGAATTGCCTCCTGCTGTGCTGTAACCTCTTATGGTTCGATGACTTTCCCTTGCTGAGTGAACAAGTTAACACCACAGTTACAATGGCGTAAAAATAACTTGACACCAATGCATTAAATTTTCAGACAATGATACCTTTATATATTATCAGGGCAGCAGTTAGAAATACTGGTATTAATAAAATGCACCACGCTCTGTGCAAATTTAGCAGTGCTGTAAATAGTGTTTTATCAAACCAAAGTTAAATTGATGGATTTAAGAATGCCATGCAAACAATATAATATTTTTCCACTATCACCCCTAGCAATATTTTTCCGCCTCCAACAGTGAAGTACAAAATCCAATTCATTTGTTTTATAAGAACATAAGAGCTCAGAGCAGGAGTAGGCCAATTGGCCCCTCGAGCCTGCTCCATCATTCAATAAGATCATGGCTGATCTTTTCATGGACTCGGCTGCACCTACCCACCTGCTCACCATAACCCTGAATTCCTTTACTGTTCAAAAATCTGTCTTTGCCTTAAAAATGAGGTAGCCTCAACTGCTTCACTGGGCAGGGAATTCCACAGATTCACAACCCTTTGGGTGAAAAAATTCCTCCTCAGCTCAATCCCAAATCCCCTTATTTTGAGGCTATGCCTCCGAGTTCTAGTTTCACCCGCCTGTGGAAACAACCTCCCTGCTTCAATCTTTCCCTTCGCGACGTGATTCAAGTTGGGGTCAAAAATTTGTTAAGGAGGCTTGACATTCCGTGAGATTTCCCGCCTCCGGCACCTGTGGGATTCGTATCACCTTTCTCCCTGGAAATGAGACTTGGATGAATTCTGGACAGCCTGCACTGACTCTCTGACAAAGTATCTTACCCAGATCCTGTCCTCTTAACCCCATTTATGTACCTCATGAATTCCCCTAACCTACACATCTTGCGACACGAAGGGGCAATTTATCACAACCAATCCACTGAACCCGCACATCTTTCGGACCGGGGGGGGAGGAAACTGGAGCACCTGATGAAAACCCACGCAGACATGGGGAGAATGTGCAAACTCCACACAGACAGTCACTCAAGGGAAATCTATTCCCTTCATAATTTTATGTTTGTATAAAATCTTCCCCCCATCATTCTTCTAAATTCCCATGAGTATCGTCCCAGTCGACTCAGTTTATTTATGCAGGCATCTGTTTTCTGCCTAAATGCTGACATGTTTATTGTTGTTGCAGCTGGTGCATAAGATTTAAAAAATGTCTGTGTACATCATTCTGCTGATCATTCCTTATTATGAACTGTTTGGATTTGCTATACCATGTGGCGTATCTGTCGACTCAAGGTACAGATGGAAAAATGCTGATGGGTCCACTTGAAATTTTCTTTCTCTGAATTAATTTTGTTGGAACATATATTGTAAGTTCTGTTGCCAGGATTTGGAGTGGAATTCACTCCCTGAGTCATCTCAAATGGAATCAAAATTCTACAGTGATTTATGTTAAGTCTTCTGCTTTTTAACGACATAATCCTCATTTGAATCAACACCATTATTTCTCCCATTCAGGGAAGATTCATCTGTCTTATGCGATTTAACTTTAAACAGCTACAAAGCGGAAACACTGTCCTTATTAAAAGTTATTTCTTACGGGTAATCTCCCTTGATACATTCTAAAGGTCCCATGAGATTTAGTGCTTGTGTTTTGAATGTGATGAGTTTGTCTCATGTTATGAATATGCAATTTTTGTGATTCATCTGTTTTAGGAATAGAACTTTTAGTTTGGGGGTTGAATGTATTTTGTAATGTAAGGTAAAGGAAAGCTCCTGCTTTGAGAAGCCGGTAAACATGCCGAAGATGGTTCACATTTATTTAAAGGGGTTAGAATTAGATGTGGGAAAACAATAAGAAATGGGTGCTTCTCTCTTAACATTGTTTTAAGCTTTATATATTAGTGTCACAAGTAGGCTTACATGAACACTGCAATTAAGTTATTGTGAAAATGCCCCAGTCGCCACATTCCTGCATCTCTTCGGGTACACTGAGGGAGAATTTAGCATGGCCAATGCAACTACCCAACACATCTTTTCGACTGCAAGAGGAAACCCATGTAGACATGGGGAGAACATGCAGACTCCGCACAGACAGTGACCCAGGCTGGGAATCGAATCCGGATGCCTGGAGTGTGAGGCAGCAGTGCAAACTACTCTGCCACCATGCCACCCATTATAACGGAGCCAGTGAATGTAATAGGTTTGCAGTTGTCCCCATTAATGATATAAAGTATTCACATAGTCCCAGAATTAAAGCAATATTCTTGATAAAGTAGATAAAGTGAATTAGCTTAGGCTTCTCTCTAGAAATACGTTAAACTGGGAAGTGCTCTTTTGCCTTGGATTTGTTTCTGTTGAGATTTCTCACAGAAAGGTAGTTGAATTCAGCCTGGAAACAGTTTTGTGACAATCATCAAGAGAAGTGAGCCAGAAGCTGAGGGATATCAGGATTCAAAGGTTCTGATGTGAAGTCACTGAGCTGGATTGAGAGTAGGGTCCATACTTGAACTGGGCAAGTGCACAATTGTGAAGAGTTGAAGAAGAATTGGAGGGTTGCCTAGCTAGGTATGAGGACCCCAGTAAATCTGATACCTTGGAGAATAACCGGAACACTGAGGAGAATTAAAGTGAATTCCTGAGAACTGTGGCACACCTTTGTTTGATTCCAGGAGAAGTGAAGGAACCATTGAAACCCTATAGAGTATAATGGAACTCTAGGGTGGAAAAAAAAAGAATGAGGAGAATACAATTGAGATTTCTATCTCTAAAATATGTATTTACAAAATATTGGGTGGGATTGGCAGGCCGTGCATGCCCCAAGACCAGAAATTCCCGCTGGAAGGTCAAACAGATCTTTGAATGGTCCACCAGATTTTCTGTATCACCCATCATGATTCCCGTGGCAGACGAGATGGAAGAAATTTGGCCATTGTGTTAATTTGATAATATTTACTTTGTTTAACCCTTATACAGTAAAGCAGTTTGTTTAAATCATGAAATTCTGTTGCATGGTCTTCTCAGTTAATAGCAGGAAACTTGAATTTATTTTTAAAGGTTATTTGTCTCTAACAATATATAAAATCTCCTGCCTCCAAAAGCAAGATGAATTTGAAGAACATCAGAATTCTACTTCACTTTAATAAATTGTTGCATCTATTTTTATTTTTATGTATAATTGCTGCAAAGTGAATTTATCTTTGTAAAACATGGTTTTACTTTGGAGTTCTATGTAGTTTTGTCTGTCACATAAGTCATTGGATCATCACACCTGGTGATGGCTTCAAAGCATCTCGATGGGGATCCATGCATACTGGATTATGTTTGATGTGTACATTCATGGTAACTTGCTGTGTTTCTCAACTGCCTTTCTCAAACCCTCCAGACTGTTCAACATCCAGCCCTGGGTGGCTCACGATTCCCTCCAGTTCAACACTGCGAAGACTGAATCAACTGTCTTTATCCCCAGGAAAAGATTGCTACCCCATATCCAATGCCCTTTCAGATAACATCTTAAATTGAATCAGGTTGCACATAACTTCATGAGGTGAGCTTCTGACGTGATATCTTCTCCCTCACAAATACCACCCCCAAAATATTATTGGTCTCTGCTCCTGTCACTGCTAATCTGCTTAAGCCCTTAAACATGTCTTTGGCACCTTCACATGGTCCTCCCCCTTCTATAAATTTCAGTTCAGGCCAAGAAAGAATTATATTTTGCACCAACTTCTTTCCACTCATCATCCATGGATCTCACAGATTAACATTGGTTCCCAGTCCTCCGCTTCTTCCAATTTAACATTTTGTCCTTGTAGCCCTGTGTGGTCTCATCATGTTTCTATAGTTTTTCTTTATTCATCTGTGGGACATGGGCGTCGTTAGCTGGCCAGCATTTATTGCACACCCCTCGTTGCATGAGGGCAGTTGAAAGTCAACCATATTATCATGGCTCTAGAGTCACAGGTAAGGGTGGCAGATTTCCTTCCTTAAAGGACATTAGTGAACGAGATGGTTTTTTCTGACAATAAACAATGGTTTCATGGTCATCAGTAGATTCATAATTCCAGATATTTAAAATTTCAGATCTATAGTATTTGCATGCTACAACTTTTGAGAACCCTTCATTTCTTCAACTCTAATCTCTCTGTATTCCCCAATCTCTTCACCCCACAACTGAGGGCTACTTGGGTGCTCTGCACTAGAATTCCTTTGATAAAATTGTACCCTCCAGCTCACTCTCATCCTTTCAAATCCAACACTTTGACAAGCCTTTAACACCTCCCCAGATCCCTGATTTTAGCTTGACTGACTATGTTTCAGAAGTGCCTTAATGCATTTTTACTGCATAAAGGAGCTATCTAAATGCAAACTATTGTTGTTACTGAATCGTCAGTGCAGGAAACTGGTGAAAGGAATGTGGCACATACTGGTGGAAGGGTGAAAATATCTAAAAATAAAAAAAATCTTAATTCAACTGCTAAGAGAATTATTCACTTCTCCCTTATTTCAAAAGCAAGCAGCGAGCAGTGTGGATATAAATATTTCTGAAAAGGACAACAAACCTCGAGTGAGATTAATACAGTCACATCCCTCCCATGATCACCTTAAGGTAGAATGACTAATGTTCTGTAATCAAATTCAGTTGTATCTTGCAAATATCAGGATCCAGTGAACAGCATTGAGATGAATGAGAAGCTGATAAGAATTTTTTATCCATTACATTTTTATATTAAAACATTGGTTCTTGGTCAAGCCATAGCTCAATTATAAATTTCTCATCTCTGTCTTCAAATCTTCATCCCTTACTGTCTCTGTAATCTCTTCCAACACAACTATAGTAGCATCGTGGTATTGTCATTAGACTAGTAATTCAAAAATCCTGGGGTCACAGGTTCAAATCCCACCAAGGCAGATGGTGAAATTTAAATTCAATAAAAATCTGGAATTATGGCCCAAACTCTATTACCTCGCCCGCCCCGGGATCAGCGTGGGGGAGGCGCCCAGAATGGAAATCTCCGTTGGCCTTGGGTGAGATTTTACCATCTCGCCTGAGTGAGGCTGTGAAATCCTATCCTATGAGTCCGCTGCCTCACAGCGCCAGGGACCCGGGTTCATTTCCGGCCTCGGGTCACTGTTTGTTTGTGTAGAGTTTGCACATTCTCCCCGTGTCTGCGTGGGTTTCCTCCGGGTACTCCGGTTTCCTCCTACAGTCCAAAGATGTGCGGGTTAGGCGGATTGGCCATGCTAAATTGCCCCTTAGTGTGGGCCTAGGTAAGATGTTGAGTTGGTGCAGACTCGATGGGCTGGATACCCTCCTTCTGCACTGTCCAGGTTCTGTGATGCATTTAAGAATCTGAGCATATAACCCCAAAGAAAATATTCATATGGAAGGTTTAATTCAGACCTAGAGATGATATATTTCTCTAGCTGGCTATTTAATTAACTCTGAACATTTTAGCATCATATTTGAAAAAGTTGTTTATAGTCAACTTTCCCATTTTCCTATCTAATATGATGTAGCTATTTCCTCAGTGCAGCTTCTAATACTCTCATCCCTGGATGGAAAGATGGAATTCAGCTCTGCAAAATCTCTTTCATTTTGATTGTTGACCTGGTATATCCATGTTCACACAGAGGCCGATGGATTTACTGAGAGCAGCAGAGAGTAAATTCTGCAGGTTTTTGCAGGTAGATTGTTAAAGTTAATAGAGGCAGTGCAGTTCCAGACTTCATCCAAATTCTATTTTTTTGTTGCAGTTTATAGCTGATAGTCTGGTCAGGAATCAGAGCTACAATTCATTTTCGAGCAGGTACAGCGACGGCTCAAGGCCCTTCCAGCCTCTACACTGAATTCAACGATTTCAGGTCATAGTCAATTCTTCTACTTTGCCTAATGGCAGATGCTGGCAATGATTCCGCTGCCCGTGGATGGGAGTTTCCCATCCACGGGCAGCGGGAGTTTCCCATCCAAACTAGAACTAGGGGGCATAGCCTCAAAATAATGGGAAGCAGATTTACGACTGAGTTGAGGAGGAACTTCTTCACACAAAGGGTCGTGAATCTGTGGAATTCCCTGCCCAGTGAAGCAGTTGAGGCTACCTCATTAAATGTTTTTAAGGCAAGGATAGATAAATTTTTGAACAGTAAAGGAATTAAGGGTTATGGTGAGCGGGCGGGTAAGTGGAGCTGAGCCCACAAAAGATCAGCCATGATCTTATTGAATGGCGGAGCAGGCTCGAAGGGCCAGGTGGCCTACTCCTGTTCCTAATTCTAATGTTCTAATGTTCCTTCCCCTCCACGGTATGTTTTATGGTGACGTGAGGCAGCATGCCCTTCGCTGGCAGCGAGAGGGATCTTATGATCTACACCATGGTCAATGTGGCTTCCCATTGAGCGCACCCCTCACCACTGGAAACCCATGACGGGGGGGGGTAGTCTGTCGGTGGGACCAGAAGATCCCGCCCGCATAAACTGCAGTAAGATTTTGGTGTTTCTCTCCACAGATGCTGTCAGACCTGATGAGTACTTCTAGCATTTTCTGTTTTTGTTTCGTAATCCTGCTGTTATCATTTATACCTCCCATAGGACCCCATCTGCCTCTTCAACTATCCAATTGATTGATTGATTGATTGGACATGCTAAATTAACCCTAGTTTGATTTTCTTGATTAATAAGGGGATCAGGGGTTCTGGGGAAAAGGCAGGAGAATGGGGATGAGAAAAATATCAGCCATGATTGAATGGTGGAGCAGACTCGATGGGTCGAGTGGCCTAATTCTGCTCCTATCCCTTATGGTCTGACGGTCTTATAGTGTCAGGGGATTAGCAGGGTAAATATGTGGAGTTACAGGAATAGAGCCTGGGTGGGATTGTAGTTGGTGCAGGCTCGATGGGCTGAATGGCCACGTTTTGCACTATAGGAATTCTATGATTCTAATTACCACTCATTTTCCCTCCTCCCTTTATCATTTAACCTCCCCTGCTTGCCACCCTGTCACAGACCTTCCCTTGTATCCCTCTCTTCATTCCCTGCTTTCTCTGCCTTTCTGCTTCATTCTAAACTGTTAAATTTCTTAACTTCTCCTGGTTCTGAAGAAAGATTATTAACCTGAAACATTGGGCTGAATTTTAACTCTCTGACCCGCACACAGTTCAGGACACATGCGAGGACAAGGGGGAATCTAAAGATTTCAGCACTGCATTTTTCTGCGTTTTTTTAATACATTGTATTTGCATCTAATTTCCGGATTTCCTGACCAGTTCGAATAAGCGGTTGTGATGATAACCTGTTGCAGTCAACGGCAGCTCAGCTAGTTAAAGGGACCTTGCTGGGATGATACTTGAAGCATTGTAGAGGTGTTCAGACAGAAGGAGTAAAGGAGGCACATAGCCAGCCTGACAGCTGCACAGGAGGAGTTGCTGGAACTAACCCAAGTCTTGGCACATCTGGCTTTTGGACACAGAGAGATGGAAGTCTCCCACTTGTGACAGAGTTAAATATCGCACAGCCACACAGCATTTAACAGAGATTATCAGTCTATTTGCCAGCAAAGCCTTTCTGCTGTATTAGTTTCGGGGACCCCATGCAAAATGGCTATAATTTTTCACAATGGACCACATATAGTTAATATTTTTATTATTATTTCAACTACTTAACATGAAATCTACTACAAGTGTTCAAAAACAAAACATGGAGGTACCTTCAACACCATACACATGAGCCTTTGTGAAGTGCACCCTGGTTTGATATCCTGTTTGCATTGCTGTTATTGTTGAAAATTCAGTCGATTTCAGTAAATTGCATGATATTACATCAACACAATTTTGACCAGCACAAACACCACGGCCAAGTGGTCTCCATCAGTGTCATAATTTTACTATGTGGTTAGTGTTGTGTATTTTCAACGTTTGACTTTTCTCAAATTGATGCAGTGACAACACTAGTTTCTAAGTGTGCGGAAAATGTATTTACTGGTGCTTTAAGAAAACGATGAGTCTAACATTGCACACATCTTAATACAATTGAAGCTGACCTCAGAGGATAAATCTTAACCATGTGCTTTAGTGTAAAATGGAAAATAGCACATTGGCAGCCAGTTTGACATCTCTCCACTTTTAAGTCCATGGGCATGAAAATGGGGAAAGTTGTAAGTCTAACTGTAGACTCATTGTCAAATGTTTTACATTATCGCACAAAGCCAAGATTACCTCCTCTCCCTGCGTCGTAGCTGACACTCCATTACCAGTTGAGTGCTTCCCTGTCAATCACAGATCTACAGTGGATTGATTCGAAGCAGTTGCCTTCAGATTGAAGCATCTGTTTTACTGACACATGCTAAGGTTCTGCTCTAACTGCTCTCGGGGATGGGGTGGGGGGGGGCGGGTGGATTCACATTAGTGAGCTGTGGGTGGTGCCTGGTTGCATTTGAATGCTGTGCATTCCCTGTTTGATATTAATAGATATAATGGGGATAAGCAGAGTGAAATTCAGTAGATCCTAACGTCTATCCTCTTTGGATGAGCAGTCTCTCACAATCTCAAGTGACAATCTCAAGTAAGGTAAAAACTGGGCAATCGTGTTGACTGCCCCTATAAGGGCAGAAGAGGTTCACCTAACCTAGTGGACCACTGGGACTGTGTGTGGGTAATCACCCCAGGAGGTGGAGTCCTCTCTTAGGCAGAAGGAGATTGTCATCGACTTCAGGAAGCGTAGTGGAGGAGGACATGCCCCTGTCTACATCAACGGGGACAAAGTAGAAAGGGTCAAGAGCTTCAAGTTTTTAGGTGTCCAGATCACCAACAACCTGTCCTACTCCCCCCATGCCGACACTATCTTTAAGAAAGCCTACCAACTTCCTCAGAAGACTAAGGAAATTTGGCACGTCAGCTACGACTCTCACCAACTTTTACAGATGCACCATCGAAAGCATTCTTTCTGGTTGTATCACAGCTTGGTATGTCTCCTGCTCTGTCCAAGACCGCAAGGAACTACAAAAGGTCATGAATGTAGCCCAATCCATCACGCTCACTAGCCTCTCATCCATTGACTTTGCCTACACTTCTCACTGCCTCGGCAAAGCAGCCAACATAATTAAGGATCCCACTCATCCCTGACATTCTCTCATCCACCTTCTTCCGTCGGGAAAAAGATACAAAAGTCTGAGGTCACGTACCAACCGAATCAAGAACAGCTTCTTCCCTGCTGCTGTCAGACCTTTGAACGGACTTACCTAAAAGAGGTTCAACTTCGTACCAAGTGCTGTCTATGTCTATTCTAAGGAATGAGTGGACCCTACAGGTCAGGTACCAACCGACTCAAGAACAGCTTCTTCCCTGCTGCCATCAGACTTTTGAATGGACCTACCTTGCATTAAGTTGATCTTTCTCTACACCCTAGCTATGACTGTAACACTACATTCTGCACTCTCTCATTTCCTTCTCTATGAATGGTATGCTTTGTCTGTATAGCATGCAAGAAACAATACTTTTCACCCTATAATTTTACATGTGACAATAATAAATCAAATTAAATCAAAATGAAATCTCATCAAATCAAATAAAGTTGCGATTGAATCTGCTTCAGGCAGATTATTCGAGATCACAACACCCTGCTGTGTTAAAAATTAAACCTCCTCATCCCCATGGCTTTTGTTGCCAATTACCTCAAATCTGGGCACTCTGGCCACTGGCTCACTTGCCAGTGGAAGAAGCTTCTCCTCATTTACCCCTCCAAAGATACAAGGTTAAATAGTTTGAGATCGGAGACAGGAATATTCCTTGCCCTCTAAAGCCAATTCGAGGGCAAACATATATCAAAATATCCAGCAGACCCAAAAGCCATTTGTAAACTAGAGTTTGCACCTCACAGC
The DNA here is from genome assembly GCF_964213995.1 of Mustelus asterias. NCBI lineage: Eukaryota > Metazoa > Chordata > Chondrichthyes > Carcharhiniformes > Triakidae > Mustelus > Mustelus asterias. Next base: position 133,545,550 of record NC_135804.1, read on the forward strand.
AACAACAACTTATATTTATATACCATTTTGATTGTAGCAATACATCTGTAGGAGCTTCACAGCAGATTATCAAGCAGAATTTGACACTGAACCAAAAAGTGGCATGAGACCAAATGGACGAAGAGGTAAATTTTGAGGAGAAACTTTCCGGAGCTAAGAGGCCGAGAGAGTGAGTCTCAGAGCTTCGGGCTCAGACAGATGATGGCTGCCACAGGTGGAGTGATGCAAATCAGCACTGAGCAAGGGGGAGGAATTGGAAGTTAACTCCGCACAGTATCAAACTGATTTGGTGCAAGATCCTTCCCCCAGGTCCAGGTTTATTTCTAGAATTGCATTGTTGACTGAAATTCATTCCCATGTTACACTTGCAGTATAAATGTCTCAAGTAACAGCTAAACCTCTTGCGCACAATGATTTACTTTATGGTACCTGGTGTTCGAGAGCCAATTGCGGTGCTCATGTGTAGAGTTCCTCCACATTGACTAGCCTTTTATTTTGTTTTATTGTGCCTCTTTAGAGAATCATTGGGAGTTAGCTGCTATTCATTTATCTTTGTCAGCTTCTACCAGTAGGAAATCTCAAGCTGGACTTTAAAAATGAGGATCCCTGAAAAATTAAACCAAGCAAACAAGTCATTGATTCTCTGAATACAATGTAAATGTCAAACCATAATGGGGATTAGGTCATACAAAGAGCCCGGTCACTGGGCTTGAAGTGTAAAAAGAGCTGAAGCCAGGAGTAATTCTTCACACCCCAGTTATTCTGACTATCAATCTTCCCCCTGATGGTGTTGCCATCTGGAACTGTGTCCTTTGTACACAGTAGCTCAAATGCAGAATTAAACACCATGTTCTGTATCACACCATTTGTTCTACAATCACAATTTCAACACCTTAGTGAGCATTAATCCGAATTGTGAGACAAAGTTCATAAGATATAGGAGCAGAATTCTGCCATTTGTCCCATAAAGTCTGCTCCGCCATTCAATCATGGCTGATATGCTCCTTATCCCCATTTCCCTGCCTTCTCCCCATAACCCTCCAACCCATTACTGATTAAAAATCTGCCTAACTCCTCCTTAAATTTACTCACTGTTCCAGCATCCACCGCACTTTGAGGTGGCGAATTCCACAGATTCACAACCCTTTGGGAGAAGTAATTTCTCCTCAACTCTGTTTTAAATTTGCTACCCCTTATCCTATGATCATGACCTCTTGTCCTGGACTGCCCCATCAGCGGAAGCATTCGCTCCATGTCTACTTTATCCATAGCTTTTATCATCTTGTGTACCTCAATTTGACCTCCCCTCATTCTTCTAAAAATGGACTCAATGACAAGTTGGTGCTCACAGTGTGAAGCAAAGTTGGGTATAAAGATTTTTGGGACGCCCTGAGATATTAAGAACAGAAGAAATAGGGGCAGGTGTAGGTCATCCGTCACTGTGAGCCAGCTCCACCATTCAATAAGATCACAACTGATCCAATTATGGCCTTAACTCCACTTTCCTGTCTTCTCCCTATAACCCATAACACCCTTGTCGATCAAAAATCTGTCCAACTCATCTTTGAATATGTTCAATGATCCAGCCTCCACTGCTCTCTGGAGTAGAGGAATCCAAAGACAAATGGCCCTCTGAAGAAGAAATTCCTCCTCAATTCCATTCTAAATGGAAGAACTGCCACCCCCTAGTTCTCGATTCCCCTACAAGGGGAAACATCCCTCTGCATCGACTCTGTCAAAACCTCTCCGAATCTTGCATATCATTTTTCTAAACTTGATGGAGTACAGGCCTAACTTGTCCATCCTTTCCTCATAGTCTTCATCCCAGGCATCAATCTAGTTTTGATGGATGCTGCAGAATGCAGTCCGATCTTTCCTTAGTTTAGTGGTAAAAGGTCAAAGCGGAAAATAAACTCAGCTCGTATAAAACCTGTTGAAAATTTATACCTGGTTAAAATTAAAACAAAACCTGATGATTGAAAGGAATGAGTTAATCCCTCAACCCTTCTCAACCATTCCAGATATCGCCAACAGCCAGAGGCCATTGAACAATTCCTTGTGGATGCATCAACTGTGCATCTCTCAATTCCACATTGAATGTGGGCAAGACATGCATGTTCAGCCTCCAGAAAATGCTGGAAAGTCAACAGGTCTCACAACATCTGTGAGGAGAGAATAGAGCCAACGTTTCGAGTCGAGATGATCCTTCGTCAGAGCTGAGAGCAAAGAAAATCAGCTGAGATTTATGCTATGAGGGTTGAGGGAAGGAGGTTGGAATGGGACAAGGGCAGTGTAAATGAGGATACAGAAGGCTGAAAAAGATGCTAAAAGTGTCCATTCCGTGATCAGAATGTGTGAATGGCAGAACAGAGGTAGAGATGGTTTAGGACTGCCTGAGGAATGTGGCAGTTGCCCTGAGCGGGGTGAGGGGGCTGAGGGGGCAAGAAGGAGAGATGGAATGGAGAAGTGGAAAAATAGAAGAGAAAAAAGGATGATAAAATGGATGTATGAGATGAAACAAAATGAAATAAAATAAATGGAAATGAGGTGAAGGTGGAGGAGCGGATTCATGCTCTGAAGTTGTTGAACTCAATGTTCAGTCCAAAAGGCTGTAAAGTGCCCAATCGGAAGATGAGGTGCTGTTCCTCAAGCCATTATTTCCAGGACTGTCAATGACCTCATCTCCTCCGAAGATCTTCCTCCACAGCCTCCAACTTCATAGTCTCCCAACACCGGACAGTCTGCTTCTGCCTCTTTCCCAAAATCCACAAACAGGACTGCCCTCGTAGGCCCATCATGTCAGCCTGTTCCTCCCCCACTGAATTCATTTCCTCCTATCTTGACTTAATTCTCTCCTTTTGTCCAGTTCCTTCCCACCTACATCTGCGATTTCTCTGATTCCCTATGCTATATCAACGATTCCTATTCCCCAGCCCAAACCGCCTCCTCTACACCATGGATGTCCAATCCCCCTACACCTTCATTCCCCATCAGGATGGCCTCGAAGCTCTTTGCTTCTTCCTCGAACAAATGTTGAACAATCCCCATCCACCATCACTCTCTTCCGTCTGACTGAACTGGTTCTCTCGCTCAGCAATTTCTCCTTTAACTCATCTCATTTCCTCCCACTAAAAGATGTGGCTATGGGCACCCATATAGGTCCCAGTTATGCCTGTCTCTTTATGGGTTGTGTGGAACATTGCCTGTTCCAGTCCTACTCCAGCCCCCTCCCACAACTCCTTTATCGGTACATCGACGAATATTTCGGTGCCGCTTCATGCTCTTGTCTGGACCTGGAAAAAATGTATCAATTTTGCTTCCAATTTCCACCCCTCTGTCACCTTCAAATGGTGTGGAGATGCCGGCGTTAGACTGGTGTAAGCACAGTAAGAAGTCTCACAACACCAGGTTAAAGTCCAACAGGTTTATTTGGTAGCACAAGCCACAAGCTTTCAGAGCGCTGTTTCTTTTGGAGCAGCGCTCCAAAAGGTTGTGGCTTGTGCTACCAAGTAAACCTGTTGGACTTTAACCTGGTGTTATGAGACTTCTTACTGTGCCTTCAAATGTTCCATCTCTACCACTTCTCTTCCCTTCCTTGACCTCTCTAAATCTATTTCCGGTGATAAACTGTCCACTGGTAGCCATTATAAGCCCATCGACTCCCACAACTCCCATTGCAGTTCACACTGTAGCTGGCTCCCGCTCCTTTATTTGTCTGACAGCAGGTAAAAGGCAGAGCAAGTGATCAAACTCAGTGATTGGACCATTGAAAGGAAGGTAGTAATCCTGAATTGTGCAGGATTCCCGAGCCACCGTGTCATTTGTGACCCATCTTTCCTCAACTTGTTCATGTGAATGTTTGGCATTTCACTCAGGTACGTCCAACACCTCACTTCCTCTTTTAATGTTAGCAAGCAACTCTCAAGGCATTTGTCCCAATACTTCTTAATTCATGAAAAGTGGAGCACTGAGCCATTAAATTGGTATCTCTGATCTTGACACATGTAGCTTATTTTTGTGGTTAGATTGTTCTGAACTCTGGAATCAGAGATTGAAAGGTGTGACACATGGATGATTCCAGACATCCAGGGAAAACTAATTTTAGTTTCATTGGCTCAAGTCAAATTAAAAGATGGACATGACACCTCGAGGTATCAACCCTTTAAATTGCACAGATGATTGGATTGTGCAGATGTGAGTAAGTCATTTTACTCGGGCTGCAGCTCCTAGAAAATTAATCGGCCTTAAAGATGATCGATTTATAAGATTTAATTCTTCTTCACAAAATAGAGAACAACATAGACACAAGTAATGATTAGCTGCTTAAAAACGAGAATGTAGAAGTGTTTGTTTGAGAGACTGACTGAAAGTTATATTGGTCGGAATAGACAGGGATTAATGAATAGCATAAAGAACAAGCATTCATGGAACACAACAAGTCATCCAATTTTTTGTTAGATAACTATTTTAAAGTTTCAGTATTGGGCCTTGGGGCATTCAGGGAGACATGTCACACAGCAATATGTTCTTCGAAGTTCTACCTGAGATTAATTACTCTCCTCAGGCAATGGAACACTTGGGGAGAGCATTGGACAGAGAAACTCGTAGATGTTCTGTCGCGTGAGCAAGCACACAGGATAGCGCCTTCTTAGCTCATAATTTCTTTGGATCAGTACTCCTCCTGCGTGTCTGTGGCATGCTTAGGCAAGTGTGTGCCTATCTTTGCGTGTGTGTGTTCGGTGTGTATATGAGTATGTGCATTGATATGTGCATGTGTGCGTATGGACTGTTCTGACATCTATCTTGGGGCCAGCATTTCTTGGGGAACCATCAGGCCTCCGACTGGCCACTCTGTTGGATGTTCCAGCCTCCACCCGATGTGCAATAGCAGCAGCGCAGTGCTCGCCAGAGCCTGCCCCAGAAGCCGAACGTTTCTCACTGAGGTGAGTGTCTCTGCATCGGTGCTTGGTGCTGGCGAATGCAGTGTCGAATTGTCTGTGTCTTCCCTGGAGCTGTGGCCCGGGGTGCTCGGAGGGGTGGATGGTGGGATGCAACCCGAATGCAGTGGCCTCATCTGATGGAGATCCTGCAAGACAAAGGACATGGGGCCAACTGGTGGAGATGTCAAGAGTGCGGGGAATAATAGACTCACTGGAGATGATCATCTGCATCACGGTGCTTTGGGTTCTTACTTGCTCGGGACCTACCGAACTCTCAGTCAGTCACAGCTCTCTCCTGGGTCATACACGTTATTTTCAGGGCCATCTCCTCAGAGGGGCTGAGGATTCATAGCTTGGGGATGGTCCCATCTGTCTTCACCCACTCCCCCTTGTTGAAGGCAATCTTTGCCTGTGGGGACACAAAGATGACAGTGAGAGGGTGGCCAGACTTGGATGGGTACCTGATAGCTGGTTGAGCCTGAGGCAGGCCAATCACAAGGTGAGTTGTGGACTGTGAGGTGGGGAGGGGTGGTATGGGATCAGATGGGGATTCTGAGCGACAATGTTAAAAGGTGGTGTAGTGGGATTGAGGGGGTTTAAGGTGAGATGGCAGAGGTTAGGGACATGAATAATGACAGGGGCAGGGAAGTGGGCACTCACCCTTGTTGACCGGATCAGGTCATTCATCTTCTGCCATTGAAAGTGTATGTTTGTCTGAGTGTATGTCTGTATGCGTGTGTATGTGGGTATGTGTGTGTGGATGTGTGTGTGTGTGTGTGGATGTGTGTGTGTGTGCATGTATGCGTATGCATATGCATTATAGAGTCGTCATAGAGTCATAGAGGCCCTTCAGCCCAACTTGTCCATGCTGCCCAGTTTTTACCATTAAGTTAGTCCCAAAGGCCTGTGTTTGGCCCATATCCCTCTATACCAATCTTACCCATGTAACTGTCTAAATGTTTTTTAAAAGACAAAATTATACCCGCCTCTACGACTACCTCTGGCAGCTCGTTCCAGACACTCGCCACCCTCTGTGTGAAAAAATTGCCCCTCTGGACCCTTTTGTATCTCTCCCCTCTCACCTTAACCTATGATGTGGAGTTGCTGGTGTTGGACTGGGATAGGCACAGTAAGTATTCTCACAACACCAGGTTAAAGTCCAACAGGTTTATTTGGCAGCACAAGCTTTCGGAGCGTTGCCCCTTCATCAGGTGAGTGATGACCTGGCCTCATCTGATGAAGGGGCAATGCTCCGAAAGCTCATGCTACCAAATAAACCTGTTGAACTTTAACCTGGTACTGTGAGACTTCCTACTGTACTTAAACCTATGCCCTCTAATTTTAGACTCCTCCACCTTTGACAAAAGATGTTGAATATCCACCTGATCTATGCTCCTCATTTTATAGACATCGATAAGATCACCTCTAAGCCTCCTATGCTCCAGGGAAAAAGGTCCCAGTCTATTCATCCTCTCCTTATAACTCAAACCATCAAGTTCCGGTAGCATCCTAGTAAATCTTTTTTCCACTATTTCGAGTTTAATGATATCCTTTCTATAAAAGGGTGACCAGAACTGTATGCAATATTCCTAGTGTGGCCTTACCAATGTCTTGTACAACTTCAACAAGATGTCCCAACTCCTGTATTCAATGTTCTGACCAATGAAACCAAGCATGCTGAATGCCTTCTTCGCCACTCTGTCCACCTGTGACTCCACTTTCAAGGAGCTATGAACCTGTACCCCTTGATCTCTTTGTTCTAAATCTCTCCACAATGCCCTACCACTAACTGAGCAAGTCCTGCCCTGTTTTGACCTACCAAAATGCATCACCTCACATTTATCTAAATTAAACTCCATCTGCCATTCATCAGCCCACTGGCACAATTGATCAATATCCCATTGCAACCTTAGATCACTTTCTTCACTGTCCACTATGCCACCAATCTTGCTGTCATCCGCAAACTTATTAACCATGCCTCCTAAATTCTGATCCAAATCATTAATATAAATGACAAATAACAGTGGACCCAGCACCCATCCCTGAGGCACATCACAGGTCATGATGTGGAGATGCCGGCATTGGACTGGGGTAAACACAGTAAGAATTTCAACAACACCAGGTTAAAGTCCAACAGGTTTATTTGGTAGCAAATGCCATTAGCTTTCGGAGCGCTGCTCCTTTGTCAGATGGAGTGGATATCTGCCCTGCCATGAATTAGTCCAAAGGCACATCACTGGTCACAGGCCTTCAGTTTGAAAAACAACTCTCTACAACCATCCTCTGTCTTCTGTCAATTTTGTATCCAATTGGCTACCACAGCCTGGATCCCATGAGATTCAACCTTATGCAGCAACCTACCATGTGGTACACTGTCAGAGGCCCTGCTAAAGTCCATGCAGACAATGTCGACTGCACAGCCCTCATCTACCTTCTTGGTTACCCCTTCAAAAGAATCATGATTTTCCACTCACAAAGCCATACTGACTGCCCCTAATCAGTCTCTAAATGTCTGTAGATCCTGTCTCTCAGAATACCTTCTAACAACTTACCCACGACAGACATTAGGCTCACCGATCTGTAATTCCCAGGCTTTTCCCTGCAGCCCTTCTTAAACAAAGGCACCCTCCAATCTTCAGGCACCTCAGCTGTGGCTGTCAATGATTCAAATATCTCTGCTTGTATGTACCATTGCGGCCTGTCTGCTTCCCCCCCCTCTGCATAATTTGGTCCTCAGTTGGCGACATTGGACCTGCGACATCCAACTTCCCCCAACAATTCCATGGCCTCTCTGCCATGGTTCCCACTTTAGTGAGCTGCATTAAATTCCACCCTCTGCATGTGTGTGTGCTTGCGCGTGTGTGTGTGTGGGTGGGTGTGTGCGTGCATGCATGTTTGTGTGTGTGTGCATGCGTGAGTGTGTGCGTGTTTGTTGGAGCCTTAAGTAAAAAAGTTTATTCATTACAAGTAAGGCTTACATTAACACTGCAATGAAGTTACTGTGAAATTCCCCTAGTCGCCACACTCCGGCACCTGCTCAGGTCAATGCGCCCAACTAGCATGTCTTTCAGAATGTGGGAGGAAACCGGAGCATCCGGAGGAAACCCATGCAGAAAGGGGGAGAACATGCAAACTCCACACAGACAGTGATCCGAGCCAGGAATCGAACCGGGTCCCTGGAGCTGTGAGGCAGCAGTGCTAATCACTGTGCCACTATGTGTACGTGTGTGCAAGAAAAAGTTGGAGAAGTAGATGTGTTGCATGTGTCAGAAATAGGGGGATCGAAAGAAAGAGATGCAAGGGTAGATATATACTGATCTAGTTCGGTTCTCCCAATTACATTTCAATATAGGTCCACACTTGGATTAATGGATAGATTCTTCTGAAAATTGGAATCAAATGTAACAGTATAAAGTCTTCGGAATACCAGCCTGTACCAGGCTAAAACTAATAATAAAAATGTCACCCAAAGACCTGTGTATTTATTTCGAACGCTGAGCTGTTTATTGCTTTGAACACTTTGGGACCCCGCCATTTCTGCTTTAATTAGATAGTGCAAATTCATTCTTATTTGTTGGTAGCAAAAGTTTGCCCACAGGGAAAAAAAATCCACGTGATTTTGAAATTCCTGTAGGTTCAGCTGATGTTTATTGAGTGCAGTGAACATCACACTGAATTCCCAAACTTGTTACGGGTCATGGTTAAGCCCCAAAAGGCATCATTCAACAGCAAAAGTACTGTCGAATCAGCACATTTAATTCTCTTTTACCACAACAACTTCCAAGTGGAAGCAAAACACAGCAACTTAACATCCACACTGAATCATTGAATCTTATGGATCAGAAAGAGGCCATTCAACCCACTGTGCCTGTGCCAGCCCTTTGAAAGAGCTATCCAATTCGCCTGCACTTGGTTGAGGTCATTGGGTTGCGCTGGGGCTTCATATGTTTCATATGAAGCAATTTTTAAAAGCGGCATCTCGGCCTTTTGGCTAAGATGCAAATGAGCTCAAGTCTTGGAGGAGGATCCTCCCCCTTCTCCAATCAGCTTGACTCATGTAGATCAGGCCCAGGACAGGGTGGTTTTGGTCTCCCGTCCTGTCTTGTCAGCCTGGATCTGAAATGTCTCAACTTGTTGAGACTCTGAATTGGATTTGATTTGATTGAATTGGAAAAGTATAAAAAAAAAGAGCTATCCAATTACCACAGAATCCCTGCGGTGCAGAAGGAAGCTATTCAGCCCATTAAGCCTGCACCGACCACACTCCTACCCAGGCCCCATTTCCGTAACCCCACATATTTACCCTGCTAGAGGTGGGCGGCACAGTAGCACATTGGTTAGCACTGCTGCTTCACAGCGCTGGGGACCTGGGTTCAATTCACGTTCTTGGATTACTGTCTGTGCGGAGTTTGCACATTCCCCCTGTGTCTGTGTGGGTTTCCTCCGGGTGCTCCAGTTTCTTCCCACATTCTGAAAGACATGCTGGTTAGGTGCATTGACCCGAACAGGCACTGGAGTGTGGCCACCAGGGGATTTTCACAGTAACTTCATTGCAGAGCTAATGTAAACCTTACTTGTGATAAGTAAATAAACTTTACTTTAATCCCCCTGGGGTCAAATTTAGCATGGCCAATCAACCTAATTCGCACATCCTTGGACCATGGGAGGAAACCGGAGCACCCGGGGGAAACCTAAGTAGACACGGGGAGAATGTGCAAACTCCACACAGACAGTCACCCGAGGCTGGAATTGAACCCGTGTCCCGAGCACTGTGAGGCAGCAGTGCTAACTACTCTGCCACCGTGTTGCCCTGTGTTGTCCCGTCACTAATCGTCACCACCCCCACTCCCCTGCTTTTTGCCCCGTATCGCTGCAAATCTTTTCCTTTTCAACTATTTATCCAATTCCATTTTTAAAGTTATTATTGAATTTTCTTCGACAGAAACTCAGCCAATGTTCTGGGCACCTGGGTTCAAATCCTGCCATGGCATAGTGGAATTTTAAAAAAAATCTATAAGTAAAAATCTAGTGATGCCCATGAAATGATTATTGAAAAATCCCATTTGATTTGACTTATTATAGTCACATGCATCAGTACACAGTAAAAGTTGTTTCTTGCACGCTATACAGACAAAGCATACCGTTCATAGAGAAGAAAACGAGAGAGTGCAGAATGTAGTGTTATCGTTATAGCTAGGGTCTAGAGAAAGATCAACTTAATGCAAAGTAGGTCCATTCAAAAGTCTGACAGCAGCAGGGAAGAAGATGTTCTTGAGGGGGTTGGTACATGACCTCAGACTTTTGTATCTTTTCCCGACGGAAGAAGGTGGAAGAGAGAATGTTCGGGGTGCGTGAGACCCTTAATTATGCTGACTGCTTTGCCGAGGCAGCATGAAGTGTAGACAGAGTCAATGGATGGGAGGCAGGTTTGCGTGATGGATTGGGCTACATTCACGACCCTTTGTAGTTCCTTGCGATCTTGGGCAGAGCAGGAGCCATACCAAGCTGTGATACAACCAGAAAGAATGCTTTCTATGGTGCATCTGTAAAAGTTGGTGAAAATCATTGTGGACATGCCACGTTTCTGGTTCACAAATGTAGGGATTTTATGATTTATTATGAGTTAGATCTCGTCTGCTGCCACTTCATCTTGGGTCATCCCCTTTTTCTCAGAGGCCACTTTATGAGCTGATGGTCAGGCCACAATGACAGAAGTCAGGCGACATGCCCAAGTCAGCTCAGCCACCCTGTGCAGGTGATGGATGAAGACCATAAGACATAGGAGTAGAATTAGGCCACTCGCCCATCGAGTCTGCTCCGCCATTCAGTCATGGTGATATTTTTCTCATCCCCAATCTTCTGCCTTTTCCCCATAATCCCTGATCCCCTTATTAACCAAGAACCTATCTATCTCTGTCTTAAAGACACTCAATGACCTGGCCTCCACAGCCTTCTGCCGCAAAGAGTTCCACAGATTCACCACTCTCTGGCTGAAGAAATTCTTCCTCATCTCTGTTTTAAAGGATTGTCCCTTTAGCCTGAGGTTGTGCCCTCTTCTAGTTTTTCCTATTAGTGGAAACACCCTCTCTACGTCCACTCTATCCAGGCCTCGCAGTATCCTGTAAGTTTCAATAAGATCCCCACTCATCCTTTTAAACTCCAATGAGTACAGACTCAGAGTCCTGTACTCATATGACAAGCTCTTCGTTCCAGGGATCATTCATATGAACCTCCTCTGGACCCATCCTTCCTGAGATACCGGGGCCCAAAACTGCTCACAATACTCCAAATGGGGTCTGACCAGAGCCTTATAAAACCTCAGAAGTACATCCCTGCCCTTTTATTCTCGCCCTCTCGATATGAATGCTAACATTGCATTTGCCTTCCTAACTGCAAACTGAACCTGCACATTAACCTCAAGAGAATCTTGAACTATGACTCCCAAGTCCCTTTGTGTTTCTGATTTCCTGAGCATTTCAGCATTTAGAAAATAATCTATGCCTCCATTCCTCCTTCCAAAGCGCATAACCTCACTCTTTTCCACATTGTATTCCATCTGCCACTTCTTTGCCCACTCTCCTAGTCTATCCAAGTCCTTCTGCTGCCCTCCTGCTTACTCAATATTAAATCTCCCTCGACATATCTTTGAACCTGGAGGTTCTTCAGATCATTTTCCCACTTCAGTGTTGTGTATAAAATCCCACTGAGAATCTTCTTCTCATTCTCTCCCCAGATGTGCATCGCAATGAATTGTTGGATTAATATTTAAATGTTTATATCATTGTTCAAAACAGAACTGCAGTCATAATTATTTTTAATTCAATATTGGCAAGTGAGCATCACTGGCTAGGCCAACATTTATTCCTATCCGCTATCTGACCCTGAGGAGTTGGTGGTAAGCCATCTTCACAAACCACTGCAATCTGTGTGAAGTAGGTACATCTAAGCTGCTCTTAGAGAGCTCTGAGATTTTGACCCAGTGACAGCGAAGGCTCAGTTCAAAGAACAAAGAACAAAGAAGAGTACAGCACAGGAACAGGCCCTTCGGCCCTTCAACCCTGCGCCGAACATGATGCCTGCCTACGCTAAAACCATATGCATTTGCGGAGTGAGAACAAACTGAGTTTATCCAACCTCTCCTCATAGCTGATCCCTCCAGACCAGTCAACATTCTGGTAAAACCTCTTCTGTGCCCTCTCCTAAGCATTCACTTTTTAAAAAAAGTCTTATTTACAGAGGTTTGATGATATAATATCTTCAAATTTCAGGATGTAAAACAAACTGGTGATGTATGGTGGGGGAAATATTGTTGGCCTAACAATGAGCACAAGGGTTGTGAATTCTTGGAATTCTCGACCACAGGGGGTTGCGGATGCTCCATCTTAAATATATTTAAGGTTGGGGTCTACAGATTTTGTGTCTCTCATGGAAGTAAGGGATTATGGGAACTGGGCAGAAAAATGGACTTGAAGCCTAAGATCAGCCATGATCATATTAAGTGGTAGAGCGGGCTCATAGGCCGTATGGTCTACACCTGCTCCTAATTCGTGAGTTTTTGTGTTGTGAATCTTTGGAGTTCTCTGTCCCAAATGTTGTGGATGCATCATCACTGAATATATTTAAGATCTTTAATCGCTCAGGCAATGGGTGGCATGGTGGCACTGTGGTTAGCACTGCGCCAGGGACCTGGGTTCAAATCCCAGATTGGGTCAATGTCTATGTGGAGTTTGCCCATTCTCCCTATGTCTGCGTGAGTTTCCTTTGTGTGCTCCGGTTTCCTCTCACAGTCCAAAGATGTGTGGGTTAGGTGGATTGGTTGTGCTAAATTGCCCCTTAGTGTCCCAGGATGTGTGAGTTAGGGGGATTTGTGCAGTAAATACATGGGGTTACAGAGATAGGTCTGGGTAAGAGGCTTAGTTGGTAAGAGGTAAGAGGCGTTGCAGGCATGATTGGCCAAATGGCCTCCTTCTGCACTGTAGGGATTCTATGATTCTTTGATACTGCGAGCAGGAAGATGGAGATGAAGCCTAAGATTAGCCAGAATCATGATTTTCTTTTCCTTCTTTAATGGGATTTGGGCATTGATGTCAAGGCCAGCATTTGTTACCCATCCCTAATTGTCCTTGAACTGAGTGGCTTGCCAGGTCACCTCACAGTGCAATTAAGAATCAATCATATTGCTGTGGGTCTGGAGTCACATGTAGGCCAGACCAGTGAAGGATGACAGATTTCCTTCCCTAAAGGAAATTAGTGAACCAAATGAACTTTTATAATAATCAATTCTAGTTTCCATGGTCACCATTACTGAGACCAGCTTTCAAGTCCAGTTGGATTGTGGGATTTGAACCCATGTTTCCAGAGCATGACCCTCAGTCTCTGGATTCCCAGTCCAATGAAGCTACCATTACATCACCATCTCTACAAATGGCAGAGCAGAGTCAAGCATGGGATTCTCCTGCTTCTATTCTTATGTTTCTATGTTTTTGTGACTTTATCCCATATCCCTTTATTGCTATGCAGGTAATGCACAAACTTAGCTCTGCCTGTTTGTTATAACAGTTGCAATGATCAGCCAGTGTTAAGCGTGCTGCTGAGTGGCTTTGAGCAGGGGGCTCAAAATCTTGAGAAGTTAGCGTGAATTCAGGCTAGATCGCACTACTTGAAGACAGCCCACAGCTTTTAAACAAATGGTTCAGTTTTTGATTTGATTTGATTTATAATTGTCACATGTATTAACATACAGTGAAAAGTGTTGTTTCTTGCGCAGACAAGTGTATCATTCATCGAGAAGGAAATGAGAGAGTGCAGAATATAGTGTTACAGTCATAGCTAGGGTGTAGAGAAAGATCAACTTAATGCAAGGGAAATCCATTCAAAAGTCTGACAGCAGCAGCGAAGAAGCTGTTCTTGAGTCGGTTGGTATGTGACCTCGGACTTTTGTATCTTTTTCCTGAAGGAAGAAGGTGGAAGAGAGAATGTCCGGGGTGCGTAGGGTCCTTAATTACGCTGGCTGCTTTGCCGAGGCTGCAGAAAGTGTAGACAGAGTCAATGGATGGGAGGCTGGTTTGCGTGATGGATTAGGCTACATTCATGACCTTTTGTAGTTTCTTACAGCCTTGGGCAGAGCAGGAGCCATACCAAGCTGTGATACAACCAGAAGGAATGCTTTCCATGGTGCACCTGTAAAAGTTGGTGAGAGTTGTAGCTGACATGCCAAATTTCCTTAGTCTTCTGAGAAAGTTTGGTTGGGGCAGGTCTTGGAATTCATTGCAGAAGTGTCCTGGACCTGGGATGGGCTCAGAAATGGCACGAAGTGGAAGAAAGCAGGATCCAAGCATTTCCGCGGCAACTCTGGAGTCTTTTTGACAAGAGAAGAGAGAGAAGTCACCTACTCAGGAAAACTCAGAATGAAATCAGTGAACACCAGTAGACTAGCCTCAGGAGAAACAAGGTGTGTCAATGGGTCTGCTGCAGAGTTTCTAGATGTGTTTATCATGATTAACACAGTGATTTGGCAGTGTTTGTAAGCTATGGGGTGCAGACGTGAGGCTCGCAGTAGTGCTAAGTGTGTGAGGGGGTGAGGTAAAGTTACAAATGTTAGGTTGGTCGAGATTGTTGGCAGGTGAGTGATGGGGGTTGGGGGGTTGGTGAATTGAATGGTAGCTGCGGATATTGGTGTATTTGGTGAGATTTGGCATTTGAAGAGGCGTTCATGGACCTTGATGGTTCATGTGAAATCATTGGACTTCCTTCACCTTGGGGCTAGACCAATGAAGACCACTGTCCTAGCAAACACACATGCAAACCCCACTGCTTCTCTCTAGCAAGAGAGAATTTAAGCTAATCCCCTCTCCTGGCATAGAGAGTTTCAGTCACCTCTCTTATGTAGAAATGGCTTATGCACAACAGGGAAATGTTGGCATTTTCATCTGCTCCACTCTGGAAGGATCCTGATATGAAGAACTCAAGGCCCAGGGCCACTTTCATTGCCACTGGTAGCCCTGTCCTCATCCCACTCTGAGACTACAGCCAGCCTGAGAAGTGAACACATTAGTGAAACTGAGACATGGCACACACCATGTTGGGAGTATCTGGTTGGGAGTGAGCTAAGAGCAATGCTCCTTTATGAACCAAATTGGATACGATCTCCTGTAACAATCCTTCACCCCCTCTGCCTCCCTCTGCAAACAGTTTGCCCCCTTCTATGTTGCCTCTCTACATTCTCCCTCACAAACTATAGATTAAGGGAAAGTAACTGCAGCACCCATGGCAGGGAAAAGTGGTCTGACTAGAACCCTTGGAGTCAAGGGTCCACCAGGTAGCCGTGGTGCAGTGCTATTATTGCTGGAATAGTAATACAGAGACCCAGGATAATGCTACCATCAGACTCACCATGGACTACTCTCTGGAATCGGTTGCATTCTTGGACACACGCATCTCCATCAAGGATGGTCACCTCAGCACCTCACTATACCGCAAGTCCATGGATAACCTCACGATGCTCCACTTCTCCAGCTTCCAACCTAAATACGTTAAAGAAGCCATCCCCTACGGACAAGCCCTCTGTATATACAGGATCTGCTCAAATGAGGAGGATCACAACAGACACCTCCAGACGCTGAAAGATGCCCTCGTAAGAACAGGATATGGCGCTCGACTCATCGATCGACAGTTCAGATGTGCCACAGCGAAAAACCGCACCGACCTCCTCAGAAGACAAACACGGGACACGGTGGACAGAGTACCCTTCATCGTCCAGTACTTCCCTGAAGCAGAGAAGCTACAACATCTTCTCCGGAGCCTTCAACATGTCATCAACGAAGACGAACATCTCGCCAAGGCCATCCCCACATCCCCACTTTTTGCCTTCAAACGAACCGCACAACCTCAAACAGACCATTGTCTGCAGCAAACTACCCACCTTTCAGAACAGTGACCATGACACCATACGACCCTGCCACAGCAACCTCTGCAAGACGTGCCGGATCATCAACACGGATGCCATCATCTCACGTGAGAACATCATCCACCAGGTACACGGTACATACACTTGTGACTTGGCCAACATTGTCTACCTGATACGCTGCAGGAAAGGATGCCCCGAGGCATGGTACATTGGGGAGACCATGCAGACGCTATGACAACGAATGAATGAACACCGCTCGACAATCACCAGGCAGGAGTGTTCCCTTCCAGTCGGGGAACACTTCAGCAGTCACGGGCATTCAGCCTCTGATCTTCGGGTAAGCGTTCTCCAAGGCGGCCTTCACGACACACGGCAATGCAGAGTCGCTGAGCAGAGACTGATAGCCAAGTTCCGCACACATGAGGACGGCCTCAACTGGGATCTTGGGTTCATGTCACACTATCTGTAACCCCCACGACTTGCCTGGGCTTCCAAAATCTCACTAACTGTCCTAGCTGGAGACAATACACATCTCTTTAACCTGTGCTTAACCCTCTCTCCACTCACATTGTCTGTACCTTTAAGACTTGATTACTTGTAAAGACTTGCATTCCAATCATTGTTTTGTAAGTTGAATTTGTGTCTGTATATGACCTGTTTGTGAACACAAGTCCTCACTCACCTGATGAAGGAGCCTAAGACTCCAAAAGCAAGTGCCAAATAAACCTGTTGGGCTTTAACCTGGTGTTGTGAGACTTCTTACAATCCCCTGGAGAGCAGGGTTCGAATCCACTATGACAGATGGTGAAATTTGAATTCAATAAAAATCTAGAATTCAAAGTCTATTGACGACCACAAAACCATTATAGAAATGACAATTACAAGGGGGTACAAGTTCAAGATAAGGGGGAAAGGTTCAGTGGAAATGTGCGGGGCAAGTTTTTTACACAGAGAGTGGTGGGGGCCTGGAATGCACTGCCAAGTGAGGTAGTTGAGGCAGATACGTTAGTGACATTTAAGACTTATCTGGATAGACATATGAACAGACGGGGAATAGAGGGATAAAAGGGGAATAGAGGGATACAGGTGATTGGTCCTAGACAGGACAACGTGATCGGTGCAGGCTTGGAGGGCCGAAGGGCCTATTTCTGTGCTGTACTGTTCTTTGTTCATTGATTATCATAAAAACCCATCTGCTTCACTAATGTCCTTTAGGGAAGGAAACCTGTTGTCCTTACCTGGTCTGGCCTACATGGGACTCCAGACACACAGTAATGCGGTTGAACTGGATCCTCCAGGTGTTCTGGTTTCCTCCCACAGTCCGAAAGACATGCTGGTTAGGTGCATTGTCCATGCTAAATTCTCCCTCAGTGTACCCAAACAGGCGCCAGAGTGTGGCGACTAGGGAGTTTTCACAGTAACTTCATTGCACTGTTAATGTAAGCCTACTTGTGACACTAATAAATAAAACGTTAAAACTTTACTACTTATGCAAAACAAACCCCTTTATGTCACTCTTATCAGCTGCAAATGGATTTATCGACTGAGGGACAGTCCTACACTCTGGAGTGCTCCCACCGAATGTCGTTTTTATTGACAAATCCCATGTTGAGAAGGAATCCGCTTTAACGTGCTTTGAGTTCCAACATAATCCATCAGGTCTCTATTGATAGTTAAATGCAGCAGCAGCAAGCTGCTGTGATTCTCCAGAGGTTGTCCCTTCATCCCCACATTCACTGCTTCAGAGTTAAAATTGAAGAAAAGATACTTGTGTTTCCAATGTACACTTAATGGCTTTCAGATCATTACCACTCCCATTTATCCTGAAGGTTTTTCAAAGGCAAAAGAAAAAATGCTGGAAAATCTCAGCAGGTTTGGCAGCATTTGTAAGGAGAGAAAAGAACTGATGTTTTGAGTCCAGATGATAAAAGGCATAGAAAAGGCATCTGCCTTTTAGCTTTGAGAAATGGTCACCTGGACTCAAAACGTCAGCTCTTTTCTCTCCTCACAGATGCTGCCAGGCCTGCTGAGATTTTCCAGCATTTTCTCCTTTGGTTTCAGATTCCAGCATCCACAGTAATTTACTTTTATCCAGTATTTCAAAGGCATTTTAACCTAACATGGAGAATGCGGTAAACTGAGCGGTGGAGAAGGTCCAGCCATTCTGTATCTGGCAGGATTTTCCATTGACTGCGATCAGATCCCAACAGTTTCCCATTTGGTTGCTTTTTTAAAGGCGCCCCTCTTGTGACTGACTGGTGCTGCCCACAGCGGGTACCAGAGAGCTTCTGACCAATTGCCGTTCCATATGTGAGGTGAGATGCTGTCATTGTAAATACAAAGGGAGGTTGCAGCGATGTTGGGGGACATCCTGCAGACATCCAAAAGAAATGGTGCCATTTATTCCCGCAACTCTGCTTCTGCCGTCCCTCCGCAGGGGACAAACTGTGACCTGCCGCTTTCTTTCTCAGCTTACATTCAGCCCTTTGGCAACATCACCCGAGTTTCTCATGCCAGAGGATTCCATATGTACGCAGCTGACACCCAGCGTGGCCTCGCCATCACTCCAATCGGTATCTCCACTGCCTCTGTGTGTGCCAGGCTTGCTGTGAGCACCAGGTGCGGCTCACTGGGAGTGTTTTGTTGCCTGTGAGACCAAAATTTGTGGCTTCAAGTTGCAGCCCAGACACTTAAAAATCTAAACTGGCACTGCCTGTGAGTTGATGCTGCAGTGGATGAGATTTTAGACTCGGGGTAAGCTTTGCTCAGTTGACTGGACAGTTGGTTCGTGATGCAGAGTGATGCCAACAGCATGGGTTCAATTCCCAAACCGACTGAGGTTATTCATGGAAGCCCTGCCTTCTCAGCCTTACCCCTCACCTGAAGTGTGGTGATTCTCAGGTTAAATCGCCACCACTCTGCTCTCCCTCTTCAAAGGGGAAAGCAGCCTATGGTCATCTGGGGCTATGGCAACTTTACTTTGTCTTTTGGATGAGATTTTCAACTAAGGCCCTATCAGCTCTATTAAGTGGACGTGAAAGATCACATGACACTATTCTCAAGGTGAGCTGGACAGGTCTGACTATGTCCTGGTCAATATTTATCAATATTTGATCTTTACAATGTATTTTGTAGGAGTGTGGTGTGTGCAAATTGACTGCCAATTATCTCACATTACAACAGTATCTATATATTTTAGATACTGCTTCATTGGCCATTAACTGCTCTGGGATGTTTGGAAGCTGTACAAAGTGATAAAGAAATGCAAATCACTCCTCAAATGGAGGTGGGTGAGTGAGCGGGGGTGAGGCTGGGGTGAAGAAGGGAGGGGAAGGGTACACATCTGCTCTTCTTGAACCCACATTAAGGTAACTAACAAAACCTTAAGTCTACCTTTTGACTGGTGTAATATCAGAGCCCTGGCACATATCGGGTTAGCGTGAGACTCAGTACAGTACCACCCACATAGTGATGGAAGAGAGTGCATGACCTGCAACTAGGGGGTCAGTTGAGTGTTTGACTGATATACAAGTAAGCATGGAGACAGCTCATGGTTTGAACCCTTTGCTGCATATACATATGTTGTGGGAAAATCACCACTCGGAGCCAGATTTAAAGATTCAACATGCAGTTTATTGGACAAAGCTTTAGGAGAAGCGCTGGGCTCTCCGCAGTGCACGCAGTCACCTTCTCAACTTTAAAATGACGGCTGAGTTTCTTTTATACATTTTCAAATAGTGGACAAGTACGGACATTAGCAGTTATCACATCGTTTTCCATTTCGGAGAGTAGACAAGTATGGACATTGGCAGTTATCACATCGTTATACATTTATGCTCCCCCATCAACGACTGATCTCGATACCAAAACTCATTGTTTTGGTTCTGCTTTATCTCAAGCTAAGGTGATCATCTGGGCCTCAAGGTCTGATTTATTTCCTGTAGTAATTAGACACTAACAGGATTTAACTCGTTGTGCAATGTCTGTGCCTAAGTCAGCACATCCTAATGTCTTTTCACAGAGTCCATTTTGTGCCAGGTAACCATCTTGTATCTTTTAATTTCGAGTTTACTTCAACAATTCCCCCTTTTGGTCAGGATTATGTTCTAATAATCCGATAGACCAACAATAGCAGCATCGTGGGTCTGGCAATTGATATGCCTGACCCGTAACCAACAGGTCACGCATTCACAGGTAGACTTCCACCTTCTCGCCCTTTCCTTCATTGTCATCGTCTTCCTTGCCGACTTCGGGAGTTCCCATCAGATGTTCTTCTTCGGTGACCACACTGGCCCCTGGCACAATCCGAGTCATCATGACTTTACAGCAGACATTAAGACATCCGACAATCAGGCAACAGACAATTATTATTACAATGAGAATAATCTCTCCATGCATTAAATAGGACCCGCAGGATCCTCCCAATAACCATTCGTGCCAGCTATTCCCCTTCTTGGGGCCTTGTCTAATGTCATCGAGCTGCTTTCTTATGTCATTAATGACTTGGGTGATGTTGTAGGATTCATCTATAACATGCGTTATACATTTGTCTCCTATTATTGTGCATACTCCCCCCTGTTGGGCGAACTGATAATCTATGGCACAGCGAGTCTACTGCGCGTACAATCTTAATTCAGCCAGTTCTTGGTTGACGGTCTCCAGTACCTTTGATGTGCTGTTTCCCAGGATGGTTAATCCACAGATAAGATAGTTTCTATTTTTGGCACTAATACTCCTGCTGCGCACCCCCCCCCTCCCAGAGACAGGGCCCCAATAAACCCGTAGCCAAGTGACAATCCCAGTGTGACCGGGACCTCCCAATTGGCACAGAATTCCTTGCTGATGGCCCGGGTCACTATCTTTCTCCGGATATGCCCTTTTTGAGGGCATGGAACAGTGAGTGGTCCTATTGTTCCTACTGCAAAAAGGATCAGGAGGGTTTGTGTTGCCGTTGAGGAGGAACACAAATCCCTTCTTGGCTCGGTAACATCTACTATCATAGTTATTGGTCTGTACGAACTGTATATACCGCCAATTGCTCGGTTCACTTGGCTTTCTGCCCGATCCTACCAATTGGTAGGTATCAAACGGGTATGTCCATGTGGCTGAACTGACATGAGTCCCTTTACACTGACCACAAATGAGTTGCCTTCCCGCGGTCACGTTCAGGCATCTTTGCTCGTTACAGGTACAAGTGAACTGGCCTCTATTTACCCAACAGCGTTGACGGGCACACTGCATCTGTATACAGGAAACATTCTTGGGGACCAAGGCATATGCACACCCCCATCCCTGCCCCGAGAAGCAAAGCGGGTAGCTTGCATCATCTGAGCATACTCTTCCTCCCACTCCCTGGAGCCCCCTGCACACAGGATCTGCCGAGTTTATTAGTTCCACACATCTTCCCTGTATACCCCTTTTATATTTGCCTGTTTGTTCTTTACAGGGTGCGTCCGAGGTATCTGCCGTATATAAGTCATGGGGGGTCCACCCAGGAGTGGCCACAAATAGGGCCTCTACAGATTGCTAGCGGGTAACACACGGTTGGATTATCGTGTAAATGTACATGAGCCTTGTAAAATAAGTTATCTTCTCGTCCTGTCAATCTTACAACCGTGACAACATAGAGTGATGCAATCATATCCGCTATCTTAGGCATGTTCGCAACAGGCAAGTATTAATCTTATTACTCTATATTAGCAACTTCCCAAAGGTTGCATTGCCAACCCAAATGCGTCGGTTAATCTTGCTTGTAGTCGTCACCTGTTTTGGGGAAAGCATTCTGGTCACTTTATGGCTTACTTGTTAATATCACTCACTCGTTTCTTTGTATAATTTCAGCTGGGTCCAATGTTTCCATACACCTTTCCCCCTTATGTCCAGACAGGCACAGGTATCTCCACTAATTATGACCTCATATGGCCCATTCCATTTTGGTGCAAACCCTGGTTTTTCAGGTAATGTTTTTACTCGGACGCGACTTCCCGCTGTTGGGACGTCAGGGAACATTTCAAGCTCCCTCTGTGCGTCTCTTTCTTCCTGATTATCCTTTACTACTTTACGCATCCCTTTTAGTTGGGCACTTAGTTCCAAAACATATCGTTTAATTTTGTCTTTTAGTGGGCCTACATTGGCCCCACCTGTTATGATGCTTTCTGGTAATTGCATCGCCCTTCCTGTCATTAGTTCATAAGGGGTTAATCCGGTTGTCCGGTTTGTCGTGGCTCTTGACCTCATTAATATAGTAGGTAATACTTCTGTCCACGTTTTTCCTGATGTTTGCACGGCCTTGGCCTGGGCATTCTTAAGGGTTCTGTTCATGCGTTCCACCATTCCAGAACTCTGTGGGTGGTAAGGAATGTGGAAATTTTGTTTTATTTCCATCAGTTGGCACACTGTTTTTACCACCTTTCCGGTGAAGTGTGTCCCTTGATCCGAATCAATTTGTATGCGTATTCCCCATCTAGGGATTACCTCCTCTGCCAATATTCTAGCCACCATGGTAGCAGGACAATTTCTGGTAGGGAATGCTTCTACCCACCTGGTAAACTGGTCTATGACAACCAAACAATAGGTTTTGCCGTGGGATTGTGGTAGTGGCCCTGTGAAACCTGTTTGCAGATGTTCCCAGGGCCCCTTTGGTCGGGGTTGGAGTCCCATCTTAATTTTTATGGGTCGACTAGCGTTGTATTGCGCGCATGTCACACATCGGTGACAATGTCGGGCTATGTCCCTCCCCATTCCTTTCCACCACCATTCTTTTCCCATACTAGTTGCCATGGCCTCTCTTCTCGCATGTGAGAGTCCATGGTGTAGTTCCAAGAGGGTGTTTTGTATGCACTCCGGCGCCATTACCTTGTCATTGTGTCTCCAAACATTATCAGTCCCTCTGCTCGCTCCTTGTGCTTCCCACTTACCCATTTCCTCTTTCGAGGTATCTTCGTGTAAGTCCTGAATATCTATTTTGTCTCCTGTCTGGCCCGTTACTGCTAATGGCAGCTCGCCAACTGCCTCCTGCTCTAACACTAATTGCGCTGCTCTGTCTGCAGCTTGGTTCCCTTTGTAATTTAACCAATCGGGGTTATCCCTTTCTGGTTCCTTCTGGTGCGCTTTGATTTTTATTACTGCCGCTTCTCGGGGTTTCTCGCTGGCCTTTAGTAATGCCTCGATCCTTTGTTGGTGTTTAATAGGAGTTCCTCCCATGGTTACATACATCCTCCTACCCCATGCCATCATATAATCGTGTATTACCCCGAATGCGTACCTACTATTGGTATATATATTTACCGTCTTTCCTTCGGACAATTCTAGTGCCTTTGTGAGTGCCACTAGTTCCGCCACCTGCGCGGATAGACCTCCGTCAATTCTTTCTGACTTTACCATTTCCAATCTGTCATTTACTACTGCCCACCCTGTCCGGGGTGATCTTTCCACGTATTTATGTGAGCCATCTACAAAAAGGGTCTCTTCAGCTGTTGCTAAAGGTACATCCTTTACTCTACCTTCTTCTATATCCATATCTACGTCTCCACAGTTATGTGGTTCGCCTGTATTCAAAATTCCTTCTGCTGGGTTATCTCCTGTGTCTCTTATTATTATAACTGATTTACTGGGAGGTAGGAGGACGGCTTCCCATTTAGCCCTTCTCATGTTCGAGACGGACCTTAACTTTCCTGTACTCAGCATTTCCACCAAGGTGTGTTTGGTGTGGAGGATTATGTTCCCTGTCATTACTATTGGTTCGCTAACCTTTACGGCCCAGGTGGTGCAATCTAAGGCAGCTATGCACCTTGGCAGTCTGGTTACTACCGGCCCTTCTGCTGTTGAATAGTAACCTATGGGTCTCCGTTTATCGCCATGACCTTGCGTTACTACTGCAGAGTAGAACCCCCTTCATTGTTACAGTGTATGTGGAAATCTTTATTGGAATCTGGTAGTCCCAGTCCGGGGGCTGATATCAGTTCTGCCTTTAACTTATTATAGGCCTCTTCTTGCTCAGGTCCCCATTCTATGGAGTTTAAAGCTGGCTTTCCCCCTTTAACTAGTCTCTGTATCGGCTCTGCCAATTTTGCGAATTCCGGGATAAAACTTCAGCTATAATTAAACAGCCCTAGCACCTTCCTGACTCCTCTTACGGTGACTGGCCACGGCACTTGTTGTACCGCCTTCTTTCGGTCTGTTGGCATCTCTTTAAGCCCTTGTGATATTAAGTGTCCGAGGTACAGGACTTGTGCTTACCCGATTTGTGCCTTTTTGGGGCTCACCTTTAACCCTGCAGTCTTCAGTTCATTCAACACTAGGTGTAGTGCTCCCTGGTGTCCTGACTTAGATTCTAAGGCTATTAATATATCATCCACGTATTGTAGAATTGTGCTACCCTCTGGTAGTTCTACCCCTTTCAGGATGTCACTCATTACTCGATGGAAGGTGGCGGGGCTATTGTGGAATCCCTGCGGTAGGCGAGTCCAAGTGTACTGTTTGTCTCCCACTTAAGGCTCATGGGATACAAGGAGAAGTGGCTCGATGGGTGGAGAACTGGCTTGGCCATAGGAGACAGAGGGTAGTGGTCGAAGGGTCTTTTTCCGGCTGGAGGTCTGTGACCAGTGGTGTTCCGCAGGGCTCTGTACTGGGACCTCTGCTATTTGTGATATATATAAATGATTTGGAAGAAGGTGTAACTGGTGTAATCAGCAAGTTTGCGGATGACACAAAGATGGCTGGAATTGCGGATAGCGAAGAGCATTGTCGGGCAATACAGCAGGATATAGATAGGCTGAAAATTGGGCGGAGAGGTGGCAGATGGAATTTAATCCGGATAAATGCGAAGTGATGCATTTTGGAAGAAATAATGTAGGGAGGAGTTATGCAATAAATGGCAGAGTCATCAGGAGTATAGAAACACAGAGGGACCTAGGTGTGCAAGTCCACAAATCCTTGAAGGTGGCAACACAGGTGGAGAAGGTGGTGAAGAAGGCATATGGTATGCTTGCCTTTATAGGACGGGGTATAGAGTATAAAAGCTGGAGTCTGATGATGCAGCTGTATAGAACGCTGGTTAGGCCGCATTTGGAGTACTGTGTCCAGTTCTGGTCGCCGCACTACCAGAAGGAAGTGGAGGCATTGGAGAGAGTGCAGAGAAGGTTTACCAGGATGTTGCCTGGTATGGAGGGTCTTAGCTATGAGGAGAGATTGGGTAGACTGGGGTTGTTCTCCTTGGAAAGACGGAGAATGAGGGGAGATCTAATAGAGGTATACAAGATTATGAAGGGTATAGATAGGGTGAACAGTGGGAAGCTTTTTCCCAGGTCGGAGGTGACGATCACGAGGGGTCACGGGCTCAAGCTGAGAGGGGCGAAGTATAACTCAGACATCAGAGGGACGTTTTTTACACAGAGGGTGGTGGGGGCCTGGAATGCGCTGCCAAGTAGGGTGGTGGAGGCAGGCACGCTGACATCGTTTAAGACTTACCTGGATAGTCACATGAGCAGCCTGGGAATGGAGGGATACAAACGATTGGTCTAGTTGGACCAAGGAGCGGCACAGGCTTGGAGGGCCGAAGGCCTGTTTCCTGTGCTGTACTGTTCTTTGTTCTTTGAAAGGGGGGAGGTTTAACACAGATATCAGAAGGACATATTTCACACAGAGGGTCGTGGGGGCCTGGAATGTGTTGCCGGGCAAGGTGGTGGAGGCGGACACACTGGGAACGTTTAAGACTTATCTAGACAGCTATATGACCGGAGTGGGAATGGAGGGATACAAAAGAGTGGTCTAGTTTGGACCAGGGAGCGGCACGGGCTAATTGTTCCTTGTTTCTCGTTTCAAGGCTTCATTCTATGATCATCTTGCTGGTGCCAGTACAGAGCGAGACTGCGGATAGTTGGGAACCTGTCTCGGGGGCAGGGAATTCATATGGTGTTCATGGAAGTGGAAATGACTAGGGTTGGGAAGCATTTTCCGATCAGGGCCATTGTGATCTCCTGGACTCGTTTCGATCGCCTCAGGGGGTCGGAGAGGAATTTCCCAGATTTTTTTTTTTCCCCATATTGGCCCTGGGGTTTTTCACTCTGGGTTTTCGCCTCTCCCTGGGGATCACATGGTCTGGAATAGGGGGGTGGGGGTGAGTTAATAGGTTGTAATGAACAAAGCATCGTAGCTGTGAGGGACAGCTCGGTGGATAGGATATTGGTATGTAGATAGGCTGGAAAATTGGGCGGGGATCCTGGATTCAGGATTCAATCCTGGACCGGGGAGCGGCGCGGGCTTGGAGGGCCGAAGGGCCTGTTCCTGTGCTGTATTGTTCTTTGTTCTTTGTTCTTTGTAAATGCGAATTTGTCTTGGGATTCGGGATCCAAGGGTAGGGACCAGAATCCATTGGCTATATTCAATACGGTAAAGTTTTTATGCTCCGGTGACAATCCATTCAGGATTGTCGAGGGGCTTGCTACAATGGGGTGCAATTTGGACGTGACTTTATTGAGGCCGGTGTAGTCTATTGTGAGTCTGTAACTTCCGTCGGGTTTGCTCACCGGCCAGGTTGGGGAGTTAGTGGTACTCGTAGTTTCCCTCAGGTTTCCTTTCTCCACTCACCCTTTAACTATTTCTACTACAGCGGCCTTTGCTTCCAGTTTTATCGGGTACTGTCGGTGGGGCTTATGCTCCGGTCCGGGCACCTTTATCGGGTCAGTTTTGGTTAGGCCAATGTCTAATTTCGTTTCGGCCCATACTCCGGGGAAGGAGACACAGATGGCTCCAAACCCCTTTGCTTCTAGTCGCCAATCTCTGGTGGTGGCTGTGGCCACCTTGATAGTCTTGAGGTGACTTGTGAGTTTTCCTATTCCGGTTTTCCGACCGTCCCGTTTCGGCCAGATTAGCTCTCCCTTCCCACAGTCGATCAAAATTTCATACTCCTTCATTAAATCATTTCCCATTATTGTACCCTCGTTATTTTTACATACATAGAATCTCATAGGTATATACAAATTACTTATTTCTACAAACGTGGTCTCGCTCAGGGTAGGCGGGTGTTTTGTTCCCTCCTATCCACGTTAGATAAATCATCCTACTTGTAGTGGGTAAGTGACAGATAAGGTCGGTGACAGATATGGATGCTCCTGTGTCCACCAGCATCTCACATTGCCTGCCCCCTACTAGTGCAGACACATAGATCCTTCCCTCCTTCTTACCCTTATGAATGGGGGCTGCAGGCCGTCAGTCTTGCTGATCTCAGAGGTTCCTTAGTTCCTCCAATTCTGCTGTGGACATGGATCGGGGCGGGGGTCTCCCATGTTTGTCCCAACATATTGCGGACACACATAGTGTGTCCATTTTTATTACAATAATTACATCTCCCACTGTTTCCAAATTTATTTCCTTTCCTTGGGACCCGACGCTCCTTTGCAAAGTGCCCTTGTTGGCCACAATTGTGACAGGTCAGTTTGGGCTTAGTTCCGCTGCCGCTACTGTAGGCGGCTACTCTTTCCTGTTTTATCTTCGTCTGAGATTTCTCCTCCCCCACCTTCGTGTACGCCGCTAGCCCATTCCACCCGTTCATCATAATCCTGGGACATGATCACTCCCATTTTTAGGATGATTTGGTGAGCGCTGGAGAGCCCATCCTTGAAAGCCTGGATGAAGGCTCGATCCCCTCGGCCTGGGTTTCCTTGCCCTGAGCATTGCTGGTATATTTGGAACAACCGTTCCCCATATTCAGAGGCCCCTTCCCCCTTTTGTTTCTTGATCATTGTGATTTTACTCCAATTGGTAGGGGCATTCCCTAAAACTCTCTGGACTTCTGTTTTAAACAGGGCGAAGGGTGCCTGTTGGGCATCTATTTCTGCTGTTAGGGCTACTGCATGTGTCCAACGTCCCCCACTGTAGTCTTGTGCTGGGGGATTGGCAGGCCCTCCAGCTACTTGCCTCCATTTATCCACTGGACATGTGGCCCTAACCAATTGGTGTATATCCCTTCAGTGCAGTTGGTGTCCTACCCAAACCATATCTAATTCTTCCCAAAATTTCGTATTTGCGTTTCTAGGTTGTAGTTTACTCAGGGAGGCCATTATCTGTTGTCTTTCGCCCGGGGTGAATGGTTTGTAATTTGCTGTTGGCTGCACGTCTGTTCCCCCTCGGGTTACTGGCGCCAAGTTGTGTTCTAGCGCTTCCCTTTCCTCTGGAGGGGCCCTGTTGTGTGGACTCATAAGGGGGCAGAGGAACAGTTTCCCCTCCCCATTGATTCTCCTCTAATACTCGATTCCTTTTCTCCAATTCCCTTACTCTGGATTCTAATTTTTTAATTTTATCCTTATCTTCATTCCACTTTTTAGTGGAGGCGACTACTTGTTCAATTAGTCCAGCTAATTGATGTACTAATAATACACCTGCCTTTTTTGTTTTGTCTCTCTTTTCCCCATCTATCCACTTTCTCTGTTGTTCTAAGGTCTGAGTAACATCTCAGCCATCCCTTTGCATCTTCTTAATCAACGGATGTCTGTCTGTCATATATTTATCAATAAGGGAACCCGCAGGTCCCCACTTAGTTTCTCTCCCTGCCATCATGCAGACTTCTACACCCCGGCCACGATTACCTCCTCAGCAACGTGTTTTCTCCACCATTGGGGTTTCTATTTATACTCACGGCCACGATTACCTCCTCGGCAACGTGTTTCCTCCACCGGAGTCTGGCTCTAGGTCAGAGTGATCAGCTCCTTACCGCACCGCTTTACAACATAATAGACAAGTACACAAACTACACAAACTTTTATGCAAACAGGTGGCAAACTCTGCGTTTGTTTGCCACTACAGAGTTTGATGCTAAATGACCTTTATCACTTGTGCTTCACGATCCTAAGTGCCTTGGTGCCTCTACGCCCACTTCAGGGTCCTGACCTTCACATGGGGAATTTTCCCTCTTAACACCCTGTCTAAGGCTGCACGTTTGAGACAGGCACTTCCTTGTCCTTAGTCGATCAGCACAAGCAATCAATTCCTGTTTCTATCCAATAGTCCCATAAGTTCCCCTAATTTTCACCCGTTTTTAACTGCATTGTTGGCTCAGTCTGACTTCCACAGGTTCAATAATCTCTACTCCAGTTCGCCGATCGAGACCGACCGATCAACTCACCAGCAGTGAGATCCTGCCCAACTACGCCAATTTGTTGTGGGAAAATCACCACTCGGAGTCAGATTTAAAAATTCAACATGCAGTTTATCGGACAAAGCTTTGGGAGAAGCGCTAGGCTCACCGCAGTGCACGCAGTCACCTTCTCAACTTTAAAATGGCAGCTGAGCTTCTTTTATACATTTTCAAATAGTGGACAAGTACGGACATTAGCAGTTATCACATCGTTATTCATTTATGCCCCCCAATCAATGACTGATCTCGTTACCAAAACTCACTGTTTTGGTTCTGCTTTATCTCAAGCTAAGGTGATCATCTGGGCCTCTGATTTATTTCCTGTAGTAATTAAACACGAACAGGATTTAACTTGTTGTGCAATGTCTGTGCCTAAGTCAGCACATCCTAATGTCTTTTCACAGAGGCAATTTTGTGCCAGGTAACCATCTTGTATCTTTTAATTTTGAGTTTACTCCAACACATACACAGATATGGTAGTTAACCTACTTAAGATGACAAGACATCATTAGGATCTACTAAACAGTATCCAATACCTGATGACACATGTCCAACATACATGATGACAACGAACGGAAAAACCCAAAATCTCACAAAAAAATGCAGGAAAAAACTAAAACTCAATAAGACTAAAGAAAAATTCAAAAGAAGAATTCTGACTTGAAGAAAATCTCTGGAGCAGATGTGCAGGGGAAAGTCACCAGGAAAAAGAACCAAAGGAAGGCTTGGAAGTTGAAGACAGAAATGTGACATTTCCTTACAGCAGCAGAAGTCTCCACTGAATTCCGTGAATTCCAGCTTCCATTTTCAGAGTGCAGATCCAGCAACGGTGAGCTAAAACTTTTAAATTTCAGGATACAGCAAGTCCTGAGGAAACTCGCAATAATTCAATGATCAGAAAAAGCAAATTCTTGAGTTAGCGCCTGAACACAGCATCCAAGCTCACTCCAAAAAAAATGAATTTGGAAGAATCATGACTAAAGAATCAGCTTTAAAGACCAACAAACTCATGCTTTCATGAGCCTAAAATGCAGCGCTGAAACTGAGAAGCTCGTAGCCATTCAATTCCGTACTTGAAAAGGATGAGTGCACGCACTAAAGCAACAGGACCCCGCTGAGGCTGGCAACCGGGGGTAAACCCTTTATCTTCAAATGAACAGTGACACCATCTTGATTTTCAGTAACCTCTTAAAACTGAACCTACTTCTTAACATCTTTTAACCATGGATTAGAAATCCACACTTCACGATTAATTTGAATTTATCCAAGGCCCAATAAATCACATCACTGGGGACTTTGAGACAAAGATTCCTTTTACACATATTGCCTCCAGTTTACACAAAAAGGTAGAACTGAACAAGTTAACACGCTGTTTCATTCTGTAGGTCCTATAGCAGACAACATTATCACTGAACAAGGAATCAACAAATCAGCTGCTCAATTTGAAGAAGTACTAAGATAATTTGATGCTTATTTCAACCAAATAAATAACAAAATCCTCAAAAAGGCTAAATTCAGTCAGTATGTCTGGGCAGCAGGAGTTGACTCTGTTGACTCATTAGTTATTGATCTGTACTGGATGGCTGAAGGTTCAGAAGATAGAAACCTAAAATCTGAACTTATCAGAGTTAGAATAGTTCTAGAAGTATCAGAGGACCTCCCAGACAGACAAGCAAAGGAGGATCTAACCCTTGAGAAAGCTATCCAGATAGTTCAGCAGTCTGAACTCCATATGCAGCACAGGTTTACTTTAAGAGGAGAAAGAAAATCACAAAGGAAACCCCACAGTCCCGTTAGTTAAACAGCACAGAAAGACCGACATTCCTGGCCAGGGGAAGCAATACCCTAACTGACCAGTAGAGTGACCTTGCCAGCGCTGTGGAGCAAAGCAGTCCCCCTAGGCAAGAGCAATGTCCACCGATTCCAGCCCAATGTTTTCAATGTAACAGAATTGGACACTACAGCAAGGCCAGAATATCTAAACCATACAGAAGACCGAAAGATGATTAGTGAGGTTGAGAATTCACAGCAAGAGACACATAACGAATGCTATGGAGACAAGTATGATGCTCACACACCACAAGAAACAGGATCGAACAAAAACCACCCAACACCACAGCTACCAAATTGACAAGGAGCAGATCAATACCAGGGAATGGAAAAGAAGGATGAAAAGAGATCCAGACGTCAGAACAACCTTCAAATCAACAGAGTTTGCCCTTAGCAACAGAGCTTACCACTCGCCTGACAGTAGTGAAAATGAGATATGAAAGGGTCAGATGGCCTCGAGATGGCCTCATGACTTGGAGGGGGCAATATGAGTACTAATAATGATATGAATACTTGGGGTAAACTAGAGTAACCTGAAATACATTGGATAAAGGTATGGGGTGAAGTGGAGCTTTAGGGTCTGGCATGCATAAGGTTAACTTTGGACAGAGCACAGTACCACCCACACAGTGATGTAAGCGAATACATGACTTGTGCTGAGGGGCCATTTTAGTGTTGGACAGAGTCATGTGCACAAGCAAGCACAGAGGCAGCTTCCTTTACTGTATATATGTACTTAGTTCTTGCAGTTCATAAATACATACAGCTAACCTACTGAGGACTACAAAGACTTTAGACCTACCGAATGGTATCCAAAATGCTACAACAGTTGGTAATCTCCAGCACTCCCACCAGGAGTTACTTGTTTGGTGTGGAGTACACAAAAAGCATTAAAACTGACATGAGCCCACTGCACCCTCTTCCAACGCCCCCAGCCAATATAAATATATGTATGCATTGTACATGAATAACACCAGTCTCAGGCATGTATTCTGGATGTCAATTGAACAATCCAATGTGGCAGCAGAAGGCCCACCAACAGCCTCTGAAGGCTAATTCGGGGTTGGCAGTAATTGCCTCCCTGTGGACACACATCTCCATCCTCCATTGAAAGAATAGGGGCGAGATTCCCTGGCCTCCCAGCTGCACGTTTCCCGCCAGTGGGAGGTGGCGCGTTGTCTGCTAGTGGCGGAATTCTCTGGTCCCGCTGCTGTC
Source organism: Mustelus asterias (assembly GCF_964213995.1). Classification (NCBI taxonomy): domain Eukaryota; kingdom Metazoa; phylum Chordata; class Chondrichthyes; order Carcharhiniformes; family Triakidae; genus Mustelus; species Mustelus asterias. Next base: position 133,577,573 of record NC_135804.1, read on the forward strand.
AATGGGAATTCCCATGCCGGCGGGAAATCCGTGAGCGGGAGTGCACTGCCGGCGGGACCAGTGAGCCCTGTCGCAGTGAACAGCTGGAGAATTCCAGCCAAGATTTATATTTTGAAAGTATCTTTCACAAACATCTGCCAACTAAGCACATGTGTAATGCTCGACTTGTAGCAGCAGATTTGCACACAGCAAGATCCCACAAACAGTGATGGGATAATGACCAGATAATCTGCTTTTGTGCTGTGATTGAGGGGTCAGCATGGCACAAGATGGAACTTGTGTTACATGTTGCTAATATTTCCTTCTGTGTTACTGGCAGATTTAAACAAATGTTGACTGGTTGTCGACATTAACACAAAAATTGTGTTCCTTTTCTTTTTGATATAATTGCTTATTTTAGCAGAGTGAAGTGGAAGGTCTGAATGACATGTCAGCATGTAATTATAGCTTCTGAGTGATAGTAACAGTGTTCACCGCCATCTCTGTGAAAAACATTAAAGGACATTCCCCTTGACAGGAGGCTTTCGCTGATGGGAATACAGTTTGTCTTCAGAAACTCATGCAGCATGAGAAAGTAGCGATGTGACTGAGATTGCTGGTGTAGCTGATACTGTGTTAAGACCCAGGCCAGAAACATCAAGATGTTTTATGAAGTTAGAGTCATAGAGTCATCGAGGTTTACAGCATGGAAACAGGCCCTTCGGCCCAACTTGTCCATGCCGCCCTTTTTTTTCAAAACCCCTAAGCTAATCCCAATTGCCCGCATTTGACCCATATCCCTCTCTACCCATCGTACCCATGTAACTATCTAAATGCTTTTTAAAAGATAAAATTGTACCTACCTCTACGGCTACCTCTGGCAGCTTGTTCCACACACTCACCACCCAATGTGTGAAAAAATTGCCCCTCTGGACACTTTTGTATCTCTCCCCTCTCACCTTAAACCTATGCCCTCTAGTTTTCGACTCCCCGACCTTTGGGAAAAGATATTGACTATCTACCTTGTCTATGCCCCTCATTATTTTATAGACCTCTATAAGGTCACCCCTCAGCCTCCTACGCTCCAGAGAAAAAAGTCCCAGTCTATTCAGCCTCTCCTTATAACTCAATCCATCAAGTCCCAGTAGCATCCTAGTAAATCTTTTCTGCACTCTTTCTAGTTTAATAATATCCTTTCTATAATAGGGTGACCAGAATTGCACACAGTATTCCAAGTGTGGCCTTACCAATGTCTTGTACAACTTCGACAAGACGTCCCAACTCCTGTATTCAATGTTCTGACCGAAGCTCGCCTAGACCCCAAGTTTTACATTTGAATTTGGCAATAAAGTGTTTCACTCCACGTATGATTGAAGTGACCCACTAGGAAGCTTTTATCCAACAAAGTTTATTTAAGAACACAAGTTAAATATAACAAAAAGAATTAGCATAACTTTTACCAATTACAAGACTTAAACATGACACAGTATAGCTCTTAACAGCTAGCTATCTCTGTTGTTCCAGTGTAAGCAATATCACCCAGACAAACCCTCTTCTTCAGCATTAGTTAGCACAAAAGCAAGTCTGCTCACAAGATGCCGGATTTTCAGCTTTGTCAAACCTTTGCAGAGAAAGGTATATCCTCAAAACAGCACAACCTCAGAGAGATAAACCCAATCTCTGACAGCTTCCGACACAGCAACATTTAAACAACAGAAACTCCTACTCCAGAAAGAGAGAGAAAAAAACACTATTGCTTCTCTTAGCTTTCAGCTGCTTCTGAAAACAAAACTGAAAACTGGAATGCTCCGTGAAAAATAGCTGTCCCCAAGCATATCACCTGACCTGTCAATTATCTCCATTCAAGCTTTACTCTGCAATCCCAGGGGAAAGATTAAAAGGTACAGGCAGCTGGGTTGTGTACAAGCTTGAAGTTCATGTCGGGTGAAGTATGGAAATAAGGAAGGCCAGCAAAGTAGGCGCATGTAATTCAAAATGAGAATAGATGCAAGGATGGAAAAGTGTAGATGAGATGGATTGGGGACAGGAATATTATAAAGGTGGAAATCTCAACAACACCGCATATTTTTAGCGTTGACCATTGCAGACTCAAGCTGCATTGAACTAATTCTGCTGAACTAACGTGCCTTAACCTGAACTTCAGAAGAACATCCCCACCCATCAATAATACATTTCACACTCCAACCAGTTTTATGGCTTATGTAAGAAGGCTGATTTCTTTGTGCTTTGAAAGTAGTTAATTAAATGAGCATTAATTTGCAGTCCTTTTAGCACAGTGTCAGGCTTACGCAACTTAGTTCACTTGCTGCGAGATTGGATGTGATACAATACATACAAGTAAGCGGATAATTAGATTGTATCTGTGAAACCCAGCCACTTGTTAGCTGCTAACTATGCACTTAACAACCTTCAGACCTGCAAAAGTTGGCTCAGTCTCAGGGTGATGAGCAAGCCTCAAGTGTTTTCCTTTCCCTCTGTTTCGCTTAGCTAAAACGCTGAAGACTCAGTACTTCCAGATAGATTTGCATCAGCTCACTAACCTCAACGCGATACTGAGAAAATGTCAAACCATAAGGATTTGTAAAAGTGAAAAAAATATTTCAATTGCTGTGTTTGCCTTTCTTTTTTTTGGCAGCATGGTGGCACAGTGGTTATCACTGCTGCCTCACAGCACCAGGGACCCGGGTTCAATTCCGGCCTCGGGTGACTGTCTGTGTGGAGTTTGCACGTTCTCCCCGTGACTGCGTGGGTTTCCTTCGGGTGCTCCGGTTTCCTCCCACAATCCAAAGACATGCTGGTTAGGTTGATTGGCCGTGCTAAATTGTCCCTAGTGTCAGGGCATTAGCAGTATAAAGTGTGGGGTTATGGGGATAGGGCCGGGGTGAGATTGTGGTCAGTGCAAACTCAATGGGCCAAATGGCCTCCTCCTGCACTGTAGGGATTCTATGATTCTATGGATCCTCTTGAACAAGTGATGTTATTCCAGGGTAGTATGTGCCTGCCTCCTGTTTATTCTCAATGGCATTTTTAGCAGAGTGGAGACAACATATGGTGCACATTTCACCAAAGCTAATGGACAAAACTATTGCATCTCAACATAAAATTAATCAATGGGCAGGATTTTCCAGTCCCACCACTGGAAATTCCCACCCAAAATCAGTGGGATTTTCCAAATTTTCTGGCTCAGTCTGCGATGATTCCTGCCACATGAGGAACCGGTTAATCTCGGCAGATGCCTCAGATGGATCCAAAAGATTCCTTAGCACTGTTTGCAAAGAGCAGTGGAGCTCCTCCCATGTCCTGGTCAATACTGAGCACTCACTAAGCACCACCCACATTCTGGCGGTTACCGTTGACCATAAACTGAACCGGACGAGCCATATAAATACCACGGCTACAAGAGCAGGTCAGAGGCTGGGAATCCTGTGGTGAGTAACTCACCTCCTGAACACAAGTCAGCAGTCTGGTGGAATACTTTTCACTTCCTAGGATGAGTGCAATTTATATGAACATACGAACAAGGAGCAGGTGGACGCCATTCAGCCCTCAAGCCTACTTCGCCATTTGATAAGATCATGGCTGATTTGATAAGTAACCTCAAGTCTACATCCCACCGACACCCACCACCCCCCCCCCCCCGCCCCCAAATAACCTATTATCCCATGTCTTCCCAAAAATCTCTCCACTTCTGCTTTAAAATTATCCAGAAACTTCACAAACACTGATGAGGCTTGGTACCAACCAATGTTAAATGCCCCTGGTCGGGTAAGCCAATTCCTTTGAAGCTATTGCTAGTTTACAGCATCCAGTAAAAGAGATTTCTGAGCAATAAAAGAACATAGGGCGCAATCTAGCTGCTCATTCATGCCACACTCCCGTTGCAGCAAAGCGGTGAATTTGATGTCAAGTCAAATCTCCGTTTACTGAAGTGGGATGGGAAATTGCCGCTGGTGTGAACAGCCGGTAAATTGTCTTAGACTTGGCCCTCAAACACAAGTCCCCTCTTCCTGACGCCTCAAAGCCCACAGAATTATCTTAGGATGGGACACACATTGAGATACATCTTAGTAGGCCAACCTCTTTGAAAGTTTACCAATATCAGCTCTGAGGAATCATATGAAGTCTTCTAGAATAATATGTTTAGGTGGACTCATGAGATAATAAATGTTTTGGACCATATGTCGAGTATGCTTAAAAAGCATTGACATTTTATTGAAGCTCATTATAGGTTGCAGCTTATACATTAGCGTGGAACAGAATTTTAGATCAGCTAGTTCGATTCACAGATAGATTTAGTCTTATGGTGGCAGAGTAGCGAGAAGGGTGTAAATGATTCTGTCTAACGAGTTAATGCTAACAATTTACTCATATGTGAATGCAATAACAGTATTAAAACAAAATGAATATGATTTTAAAGTGTATATTAAAGTATTAAATGTATTTTTAATGTAATTTTAATATAAATGTATTGTTCATCTCAGTCAAAAAATGCAAATGCTGCAGAATAAAATGATAAGGTCAACAGTTCAAAGCTGGAAGTCCATTAGTCAGCAGAACTGGCATTAAAAGTTTCAAGTCCCGGGACAGATATTGAAACATATTGTAATATTATAGAGGCATCCTTTGTCCAGGCATAAGAAAAAGTCTTTCCAAGGGCTCAGAGAGATGCTTATCTCTCTGTCTTGGCAATGCACCTTTGGGAAAGGTTTAGCTATAGAAACGTCTCTGACAACATAGCAACCCGGAAGTGGGCTTAGCCAGTGAAAGGTGCCTGGAATTAAATGGACAAATGAAGTATCATTATGTCAAGTGGCATGTTGTGATTGACTGAGGTAATCTGTCTAGTATTACACTGGAATATTAACAAAGAATGAAATTGAATCTAAGCTAATGAAGAGGTGTATCTTAGATAATGAAGAACATAACTGCACTGTATTTTGGCTGAGTGCCTCAGATCTTTGGAGTGGTCTCAAAATGTTGAACCTTGGCTTTCTGACCCACTGACGGCCTCCCATGGCCGTAGGTTAATGTATTGTCCATATTGTATGATTTTTATGTTTTAAAATAAATTTTGGTTACATCTTTTGAGCAGAGACATTGCCTTTTGCGAATTGTTCAAATAAATTCCAAGTTTTTAGAAATCGGCCACCATCTTAAAAGAAAATCCTCACTACAATTAGGCTCCATCAAGCCACACTTTACCCTGGGAACAAATTGTCCAATAGGAACATCAGCTGGGATCATAACCAATTTAAATGATCTCCCAGCTGTCACGATGGGATTTGAACCCTTGTCGGCAGAACATTTACAAGGACCTACTGTATTTCTAGTCCAACAGCATTAACCCATATCTCTTCATAACCTCCACCAAATGGACTCCAGCAGTTCAAGTTGGTGGCTCACTACTGTTAAAACCCAAGCCAGAAATTCCAAGGTGTTTTATGAAGATAGCTGAGATCCTAGGTTTTTACATTTGAATTTGGCATGGGAGAGCATAAGATGTTTCACTCCAGGCACGATTCAAGTGACCCACTAGGAAGTTTCTATCAAATAAAGTTTATTCTGAATTCAGTAAAACATTGGAATCAAAAGTTTAATGATGATCATTGAAACCATTGTCAATTGTCTTAAAACCTGATCGAGTTCACAAAGGTCTTTTAGGGAAGGAAATCTGCCATTCTTACCTGATCTGGCCTACATGTGACTCCAGGTCCACAGCAATGTGGTTGACTCTTAAATGCTCTCAGGGATGGGCAATTAATGCTGGTCCAGCCAGCGACGCCCACATCCCATAAACAAATTAAAAAAAGATTGGTTAAGTCCTCTGTCAATCATGCCTGAAATTTGGACTGCTTTAAGTGGCTGGGATTGATTGGACTCACATTGATTGTATAACGGAATTATCCTCCACTTACTGCATATTGCTGGAGAAATAATCCTGCGGTAATCAGGAAACTCTGCTGCGGTTTGCTCACATGTTGGAGACACTGGAGATGAGGACCACAGACCTTACCGCACCTCCAACTTATTGGATGACACAGAAATGTTAACATTCACGTCAGTGGTTCCCAGAAATGTGCCAATATTTTCATAATGTCCAACACAACATGAAAGACCTGGGGCAAGATTTTCTGGCCACATTCGCCCCAAGACCAGAAAATGGGGATGAGGAGCATATTAGCCATGATTGAATGGCTGATGGGCCGAATGGCCTAATTCTGCTCCTATATCCTAAGATTGGAAAATCCTGCCTGAGGTCAACGGACCTTTGCATGGTCCGCCCCCACCCACCCCCACTACGATTCCTGTGGTGGGCCGGACGGGGAAATTCAGCCCCTGGTCTCTGAATGATGTTAATTCCTACCAAACTTTTGATATGAAGAGGTTAACAAGTATTTGATATTTTACCGGGCCTGACGTTAATTCTAGTTTCGATGCTTTCATCCAAAAAAAAGTTATTAATGGACTCTATTACAACATAATACATGATAAATGATAACAGTCAGGAGTTGGGAATAGTTTCAGAATTCGATGATAACATTATAATGGAACAATGACAAGTGGGTTTTACTGTGCTGACTAAACAAAGGAGTTTGAAATAAAGGGCATCTCCTCCATTGACTGGGTGATTGAACACCATTCCAAACGCACTGATACACAGAGACGTATGGACAGAGGTAGCATGCCAATGAGGTTTTTTGGGTCTCACTAAATGAGATTTTGTTATGAGTGGTTAGAGGCATTCTGAAGTGTGATTTACTTCCTTAATGCAAGCATCACTGTGGATAACACAAAGACAGATGACTGTTGGGTGTTTTGGATCATTAAGTCTAATTAATAATTTACAGCACCAAAAACAATTAAGAAGGAGGGATGGTGCAGAGAAAACAAATTGTTGTCTTACGGGTGGTTTCTTCAGAGGCGACAGAGTTGCTTTTAACTCTGAGTTGGAATCAAGGTTTACAGGGCCTGAAATTGGGGTGGGGGTAGAGGAGATGATTATGAGGGGGACTATCACTAGCTGGCACAGAAGAGGAGGATCGAGCTATCCATGTTGGGTTGAGGAATACTATTGTGATGTGTTCAATTGTTCTGTGTTTGATTGTGAGTCTGGCAACTGATCTACGCTCACTGTGCTTGATTGGTTAAGCCTGCGTGTGGACTCAGAGAAAAGTGAACAAACTGTTAAAGTCAGAACAGAAGCATGGAGCCAATACTTTAAAGCACTGTAAATAAAAACTGTTACATACATAGAAACTGTTGTCATCTCCACATAGATCCAAGATATAACATATATTTTGCAACCCAGTGCTGCTCTTCCTAACTTACCATGGTAAGAAGTCTCACAACACCAGGTTAAAGTCCAACAAGTTTATTTGGTATCACGAGCTTTCAGAGCTCTGTTCCTTCATCAGGTAAGTCACTCATCACTCACCTGATGATGGAGCAGTGCTCTGAAAGCTTGTGATACCAAGTAAACCTGTTGGACTTTAACTTGGTATTGTAAGACTTTCTTAGTGTGCCCACCCCAGTCCAACGCCAGCATCTCCACATCATAACTTACCACGGGCCTTTAAAAGATATGCAAATTGTCACTTAATTAGTTTGCCTGTTCCACTGGAGAGGGTCAGCCTTCTCGTGCTTGACTTCAGAAAAATACGATTTTCAGAATAGGTAGATGTTGGGAACATGGAAGATAAATCCTTCCCCCATCTTACTCCGAGCGTGCACTATTTATACTGTGGTGGGTAGTGCTTGTTTATAACAGACCTCAATGCATCTGTGAGTGTGACCTCCTGAGTAGTAAGATTTCATGTTGTCTTTTAGCTATCTGTTTCATGCGATCCCTTGAGAATTGATGTATAAATCAGACGACGGTCTTCAGATAAGCTATAAAAAGTTGTGCAAAACAATACATGTTAACGTGCTTCTTATGCTAAAAGATTCCTTCCCATGAGGTCACTTTTATAGAATCCCGACAAGACAGAAGGAGGCCAGTTGGCCCATCGAGTCTGCACCAACCACAATCCCACCCAGGCCCTATCCCCGTAACCCTCATTTACCCTAGCTAATCCCCCTGACTTTTGGGTCAATTTAGCGTGGCCAATCAACCTAACCTGCACATCTTTGGACTATGGGAGGAAACCGGAACACCCGGAGAAAACTCCACACAGACAATGACCCGAGGCTGGAATTGAACCTGAGACCCGGGCGCTGTGAGGTAGCAGTGCTAACCACTGTGCCACCGTGCTGCCCTTTTCTCAGCATCAGGAGCTTTATCCACCAATTATTTGGTGTGTGGTGGTGAATGAGAGATCTCCTTGCCCAGGTTGTGTGCACTCAGTGAATAGATGCCCTCTAATACTTTATTACTATGAGAGAAAAACACATCACCATCTATTTAAGCATAAATGTGTGCTAAATTCAAAGCTGGTGCCATTCAACCTGATCAGAATGAAGTAGATGTGTTGATTTTCCATCTTCTTAAAGAACAGCATGATCAATGGCTTTGCACATTGTCATTAGTGACTTATAGCACCATTAACAATGTACAACCAAAGCAATTAACTAAAGCATAATCCATAGAATGTTCAAACTAAAGATGACAATGTCATCTGCGGCGCATCCTCATTATGAGCACATGAAATGCACTTCCTTTTATCTCTAAAGATAGATTTGAATGTATTTGAGGAAAAGGGGATTAATAAATTAATCATGCACACTCCCGATCTCTTGAATAGATGCTGTTGCACAGTCCAGGTGAGGATTGTATCAGGCAAGTGTCTCTTCTGACCTTTTCATGTCAGTCCATTGCTGCGCCTTGTTCTGCCAGAGAATAACTTAACCCGTCTGTGAAAAAAAACTCCAGTCTGCGCAGTGGGCTTGTTGTAACAGTGTCCCTAAAGCTGCATAGGGTTTTAAAGGACTACAGCAGCTATTTAAAACATTGTATTCTCATCTGAAATGTCATAGTGTGGAGATGAAAACCGCAACATTCAAAGAAAAGGGAATTCTTACCAATACACAATTACTGTGATGAATATCACACTGGGTGGAGTTTTATATATCAGTTTATTTATTAGTGTGACAGGTCGGCTTGCATTAACACTGCAATGAAGTTACAATGAAAATCCCCCAGTCGCCACACTCCGGTGCCTGTTCGGGGTACACTGAGGGAGAATTTAGCATGTACAATGCACCTAACCAGCACATCTTTTGGACTGTGGGAGGAAGCCGGAGCTCCTGGAGGAAACCCACGCAGATACGAGGATGAGCAGGGTAAATATGTGGGGTTACAGAAAAAGGGTGGGATTGATGTTGGTGCAGACTCAATGGGCTGAATGGTCTCCTCTTCACTGTAGGGGTTCTCTGATTCTATGGACAGACTTAGGTAAGGCTCTGTAGAAGGTAAATTCACCTCCTCCTCCTCCAGCTGCAATGCCAAGATGATCAAACCTCAGTCTTGCTTAGAACAGGCTGTTACTGACTTGCGCAATATTGCAAGGAATCATGTGTTTTGGTGAGCGATGCTCTGAAAGATTCACCTGGGATTGTGGAGGAATCCATTACTCACATGTATCGTCAGCAGTAAGGTTACTCCAAAATTTCAGAGCACCATGGAACAGATCAAGTCAAAGGGATCATCGATTGATACAAGTATGCGGCATAGTGGCATTATCACTCATGAAGGTTTGCAATGCTCCATATAAAAACAATGAGGCAAGATTCACTCACACTGGGAGATTGGACTGAGTGATGTCGGAATTCAGAGACTTCATCGCTGCCATCTTGTTCAGTGGACATGATGAGTTGTGTCCAGCAGTGCAGGAATGATGACGTTGCTTCTGAAGATAATGTAACATCTGGCCCATCCCAGTGCCCGCACATCACAGTCAGTGTGTGTACAGGACCAGCCAGCCACAGCCATGGTATACATGACTTAACTGGCTCCAGCAACATCTCAAGTATCATGATTACATGAATCTGTAAAGGAAGTAACATTTTTTTTTCATTCATGGGATGTGGGCATTGCTGGCTGGGCCAGTATTTATTGCCCATCCCTGAGGTCATTTAAGAGTCAACACACTGCTGTGGGTGTGGAGTCAAATGTGTAGTTTTACATTTAAAGTTTATTTATTAGTGTCACAAGTAGGCTTGCATTAACAATGCAATGATGTTACTGTGAAAATCCCCTAGTTGCCACACCTCGGCGCCTGTTCGGTTACACTGAGGGAGAATTTAGCATGGCCAATGCACCAAACCAGCACGTCTTTTGGACTGTAGGAGGAAATCAGAGCACCCAGATACGGGGAAGAACGCGCAGACTCCGCACAGACAGTGACCCAAGCTGGGAATCGAACCCGGGTCCCTGGTGCTGTGAGGCAGCAGTGCTAACCACTGTGCCACCCGACCAGGTAAGGACGGCAGATTTCCTTCCCTAAAGGACATCAGTGAACCAGATGGGTTTTTACGACAATCATCAATAGATTCATGGTCATCATTAGACTTTTAACTACAGATTTTTATTGAATTCAAAGTTCACCATCTGCTGTGATGGGATTTAAACCCAGGTCCCCAGAGCATTATCCTGAGTCTCTGGATTACTAGCGCAGTGACAATAACGCTGTGCCACAGCCTGGAATGATAGGAGGGAGGAGGTAAAGGGGCAGGTGTTGCATCTTCTGCAACTGCATGAGAAGGTGCCATGGGAAGGGGATGAGGAGTTGGACATGATGGAGGAATGGATCAGGGTGTCACAGAGGGAGCAGTCCCTGCGGAATGCTGGCAGGTGCGGGGTGAGGGGAAGATGTGCTAGAATTGACAGACATGGCGGAGAATAATCCTTTAAATAGGGAGGCTGGTGGAGTGGAAAGTGAGAACAAGGGGGAACATCTCGAGGATCTGAGGGCAGAGGTGTGGGAAATGGGTCGAACCCTATCACCCACAGGTGGGGGAACCTCAGTACAGGAAAAAAGCAGACATGTCAGAAGCACCATTTCTGAGGGTGATATCATCAGAACAGATGGGAAGGAGGTGGAAAAACTGGGAGGACGGGACAGATTCCAACAAGAAGCGGGGTGTGAGGAGCTGTAATCGAGGTAGCTGTGGAGTCAGTGGGTTTTTAATGAATATTGGTGATATTGGAGATAGAGAGGCCAAGGAAGGGAGCAAAAGTGTTGGAGATGGTGAAGGTGAGAGAGGTGCAGAAATTGGAAGCAAAATTGATCATTTCTTTGATCTTTGAGTGCATGAAGCAGCAGTAATATAGTCATCAATGTAATGGAAGAAGAGTTGTGGGAGGGGACCTGAGTGGACCTGAAACAAGGCATGTTCCACATAACCCTCAACCCACAAACAGACAGGCATAGCTCGTGCCCATGAGGGTACCCATAACCACACATTTTAGATACAGGAAGTGAGTCAAGTCAAGGAAAAATTATTTAGTGACAGAACAAATTCAGCCCAGCAGATGAAGGTGGTGGTGGAAGGGAATTGTTCGGCCCTCTTCTCAAGGAAGAAGCAGCGAGCACTCAGAACATCCTGGTGGGGTATGGAAGTGTAGAGAGGTTTGGATATCCATAGTGAAGATGAGACTGGTAGATAAAGGGATTGAGAAGCATGTGGGATGCTTTATTAGCCAAGAATATAAGAGCAAGGAGGTTACAATGAAGCTGTATGAAATGCTCATTAGGCCAGAATGTGATTGCACTCGAGAAGCTTCAGAAGAGATTCACCAGGATGTTGCCTGGGCTGGAAAGTTTCAGCTACTTTGAGAGGTGGTTAGGTTGGGGTTGTTCTCCTTACAGAAAGAAAGGCTGAGGGGGGAACTGACTGAGGTGTACAAAATTATGAGGGATATAGATAGTGTAGATAAGGAGTTTTCCCCCTAGCAGAGGGATTAATAACAAGGGGGCATAGATTTAAGTTCAGCTACAAGAGATTTGGAGGGAATTTGCGGAACAACTTTTTTACCCAGAGGGAGGGGTGGGGACCTGGAACTCACTGCCTGAAAGGATGGTAGAGATGGGATGCCTCACAACACTTAAGAAACATTTAGATGAGCAATTGAAACGCCATAGCATACAAGGCTATAGACCAGGTCCTGGAAAATAGGATTAGAATAGATGGGCGCTTGATGCCTGGCACTGAGGCCAAAGGGCCTTTTTTTGTGCTGTAAAACACTATGATGCTGACTCTATTCCAGTCTGTCTTATAGCAGTTAAAAATTCTTAACAAGCCACTTAGAGAAACATAAGTCAGCCATCTTAGGAAATAAAGGGTTGTGTTCTAAAAATAAATCCCTGAAAAAAATGTGGAGACAAACTCACTCCATACTACTAAGATGTTATACTGAATTGTAAGTAGTATAATCTTTTTCACCTCAATATTTGTTTTGTGACAATGCTTTGTCTTTATGTATTTGTATTTGTGTCATGTTTCTTGTGCAGGATTTTTTTAGAAGTCAGTTCTATTAACCCGGTGCCACTTTGTCTATAACCAGCAGCCCCCATGTTGATACTGCAGAAGCATAATTGATCCTAATTGTTTGAGTGTTTGTTTCAATCTGGGCTAATGCAGATTTGTTCTTTTTGTGTTTTCCTCTGGGGTTTCCAGAGGAGGGTTTGATGCCGTTGATTGACAGGAAAATTCATGTAACTGTGTGGGACGAGAATTACAGAGACAAAAAAACACCCAGTTGATGTTTGAAATCATTACAAAGCAATAGCTCTCTGTCTATCTCTCTCTCTCGCTCTCTGGAAATTGGAGTCTGGGACCTACCAAGAAATATGATTCTTTGTCTGAAGTTCTGCTGTTTGAAGATAGATCTCTCTCTGGGAGCTACTGTCTGGGAGTCGGAAGACAGGTGTCTCTCTGTATCTCTGTCCAGAGGTGTTAAAAGGCTGGAAGCTTAACACCCCACGTAAGCCTGTGTGTTTTTGCTAACTGATTCTGAAGAGGGCTTTTTTTGTCTGCAGGGATATTGCTTAAATTGGAACTATAGAGATCTAGCAGTTAAAAATTATACTTTGTCATGTTGAAATATTTCAATTGGTAAAAGTTACGCTAATTCATTTTGTTATGTTTTAAATGTGTTGTGAAATAAAGTTTGTTTTAATAAAAGCTTTCGAGTGGGTCACCAGAATCATACCTGGAGCAAAACACCTGATCCTCACACTAACACTAAAATTAAGAAAAGTTGGTATCTGGGCTAACTTCATAACATACCTTGGAATTTATGATCTGTTCCTAACAGTTTGACTATCCAAATTGTGTATGAAGGTGGATTTAATAATTGAATGTATTTTAAGCAGAATTTTCATGTCATAACTCTCTTTAATTACCATATATATAGCCTTCATTACCATAATGTAATATATAATTAATTCTTGGAATAAATAGTTATAAATAAGTAATAGAGTTTTAGTGACATCCTTATGAGCCAACCTATAGATAACAGCATCTGAGAATATTTGCGTTAGGATTCCAAGTGCAGATATCGGTAAATGAACAAGAGGTATCCTGTCCTGCAATCAGAGAATCAGAGAATCCCTACAGTGGAGAAGGAGGCCATTCGGCCCATCGAGTCTGCACTGACCACAACCCCATATTTTTACTGGTTTGAATACTTTGAAGAGGGAGGATATTTCAATTCAGGACCCAGTCTGCAGCTGGTAAAGATAACAAAGTTCCTTTCATGACCTGAAATTTCTCTTAGTTGGAGTTTTAAGCTAATAATATATTGTTATATATATATACTGGGTAGGTTTACCTTGCTGGGGGTAATGATAGTGGAACCATTGACAAAGCCTGCACATTCTCCTGCTACTGAGGGGTCCCTTGGACCAAATGATGGCTTTAGAGTTGGAACTCATGCATAAGAAATTAACATGAAGGTGGTTCTCTGTGGGAGAGGACATTTGGGCCAACATCATAAATCCTTCCAGAAACTGAAAAATAGAAGCAGGAATAGACTACTCTGTATCATAAGCCTGGTCTGCCATTCAGTTAAATCATGGCTGATCAGTGTGTAAACTCCATAGACCCATTTTCTTTGTTCCTTGATGGGTGTGAGAATTGCCTCAAGGCCAGCATTTATTCTTCATTCCTAATTGACCTTGAGAAGGTGGTGATGAGCCAAATTTTTGAACTGTTGTCATCCATCTAAAGCATGTACAGCCATAGTGCTGTTAGGAAGGGAGTCCCAGAATTTTGTCCCAGCAGGAGTAAAGGAGTGGCAATGTACTCCCTAGGCAGGATGGTGAGGCTAATTTGCACCTGGTGGTGTTCCCATGTATCTGCTGCCCTTGTCCTACGCAGTGGCAAATGTTGCGAGTTTGGAATGTGCTGTTGAAGGAGTCCTGGCAATAGCTGCAGTGCATCTTGTAGATGGTACACACTGATGCCATTGTGATGCATCAGTGATGAAGGAAGTGAATGTTTAAGTTGGTGGATGCAGTGCCAAACAAGTGGGCTGCTTTTTCCCAGATGGTATTGAGCTTCCTGAATGTTGTTGGAGCTACACTCATCCAGGCAAGTGGAGAGTATTCCATCACACTCCTGACTTGTGACTCGTAGTTGGTGGACAGACTTTGAAGAGTCAGGAGGTGAGTTACTAGCAACATGGTGGCACAGTGATTAGTACTGCTGCCTCACAGCGCCAGGGACCCGGGTTCGAGTCCTGGCTTAGGTCACTGTCTGTCTGGAGTCTGCACGTTCTCCCCGTGCCTGCGTGGGTTTCCTCCGGGTATTCCGGTTTCCTCCCACAGTCCAAAGATGTGCAGGTTAGGTGGATTGGCCATGCTAAATTGCCCCTTCGTGTCAGGGGAACTAGCTAGGGTAAATGTATGGGGTTATGGGCATAGGGCCTGGGTGGGTTTGTGGTCGGTGCTGACTCAACGGGTCAAATGGCCTCCTTCTGCACTGGAGGATTCTATGATTACTGATTGCATAATTTTCAGTCCTTGACCTGTTTTTTTTACCCACGGTATTTATATGACTGGCCCAGATCATTTTCTGATCAATGGGAATGCTCAGGATGTTGATAGTGAAGGATTCATTGATTGTAATGCCATTGAATTTCAAGAGGAAATTAATACATTTTCTCCAGTTGAAGATGACCATTGCTTGTAATTTGTGTTGTGCTAATATTGCCAGGTGTCAGTCCAGGCCTGTATTTTGTCCAGATCTTGTTGCATTTGGACACAGGTTTCTTCAGTGTCTGAGGAGTCGCGAATGATACTGAATGTTGTGTAATCGTCAGCGAACATCCCCACTTCTGACCTTATAACGGAAGCAAAGTCATTGATGAAACAGCTGAGAATAGTAGGGCCCAGGACACTACCCTGAGGAACTCTTGCAGTGATGACCAGAGACTGAGATGAACAACCACAACCTTTGTGCCATGTAACCAGCAAAGAGTTTTCCCCCTGATTCCCATTGACTTCAATTTTGCAATTGTTCTTTGATGTCACACTCAGTCACATGCTGCCTTGTTGTCAAGGGCTGTCACTCTCACCTCACCTCTTGCATCTGTGTTTGGCCCAAAGCTGTAACAAGGTCTGGATCTGAGTGCTCCTGAAGGAACCCAAAATGAGCATCGCTGAACAGGTTATTGCTGTGCAAGTGCCATTTGATAGAACTATTGAGAACAATTAAGAGATCGAATTAAGGTGTACAAGATGATAAGGGGGATTAACAAAGTAAATTTGGAGAGGATGTTTCCTCTTGTGAGCAATGTAGAACAAGAGCTCATAGTTTTAGCATAAAGGGAGCAGATTTAAAACAGAGATGAGGAGAAATTGCCTCTCTCAAAGGATGGTGAATCTGTGGAATTCACTACCTCAGAGTGCAGTGGGTGCCGGGACAGTGAGTAAATTTAAGGAAGAGGTGGATAGATTTCTAATTAGTAATGGGTTTGAAGGGTGAACGAGCAGGAAAGTGGAGTTGAGGCTGCGATGAGATCAGCCATGATTGTATTGAATGTCAGACCAGGCTCAAGGGGCTGAATTGCCGACTCATAGAACATAGAACATAGAACATTACAGCACAGAACAGGCCCTTCGGCCCACGATGTTGTGCCGACCTTCATCTGAAACCAAGATCAAGCTATCCCACTCCCTACCATCCTGGTGTGCTCCATGTGCCTATCCAATAACCGCTTAAATGTTCCTAAAGTGTCTGACTCCACTATCACTGCAGGCAGTCCATTCCACACCCCAACCACTCTCTGCGTGAAGAACCTACCTCTGATATCCTTCCTATACCTCCCACCATGAACCCTATAGTTATGCCCCCTTGTAATAGCTCCATCCACCCGAGGAAATAGTCTTTGAACGTTCACTCGATCTATCCCCTTCATCATTTTATAAACCTCTATTAAGTCTCCCCTCAATCTCCTCCGCTCCAGAGAGAACAGCCCCAGCTCCCTCAACCTTTCCTCATAAGACCGACACTCCAAACCAGGCAGCATCCTGGTAAATCTCCTCTGCACTCTTTCCAGCGCTTCCACATCCTTCCTATAGTGAGGTGACCAGAACTGCACGCAATATTCCAAATGCGGTCTCACCAAGGTCCTGTAGTTGCAGCATAACCCCACGGCTCTTAAACTCCAACCCCCTGTTAATAAAAGCTAACACACTATATGCCTTCTTCACAGCTCTATCCACTTGAGTGGCAACCTTTAGAGATCTGTGGATATGGACCCCAAGATCTCTCTGTTCCTCCACAGTCTTCAGAACCCTACCTTTGACCCTGTAATCCACATTTAAATTAGTCCTACCAAAATGAATCACCTCACATTTATCAGGGTTAAACTCCATTTGCCATTTTTCAGCCCAGCTTTGCATCCTATCTATGTCTCTTTGCAGCCTACAACAGCCCTCCACCTCATCCACTACTCCACCAATCTTGGTGTCATCAGCAAATTTACTGATCCACCCTTCAGCCCCCTCCTCTAAGTCATTAATAAAAATCACAAAGAGCAGAGGACCAAGCACCGATCCCTGCGGCACTCCGCTAGCAACCTGCCTCCAGTCCGAAAATTTTCCATCCACCACCACCCTCTGTCTTCGATCAGATAGCCAGTTACCTATCCAATCGGCCAACTTTCCCTCTATCCCACACCTCCTTACTTTCATCATAAGCCGACCATGGGGGACCTTATCAAACGCCTTACTAAAATCCATGTATATGACATCAACCGCCCTACCTTCATCAACACACCTAGTTACCTCCTCAAAAAATTCTATCAAATTTGTGAGGCACGATTTGCCCTTCACAAATCCGTGCTGACTATCCCGGATTAATCCGCATCTTTCTAAATGGTCGTAAATCCCATCCCTAAGGACCTTTTCCATCAATTTACCAACCACCGAAGTCAGACTAACCGGTCTATAATTACCAGGGTCATTTCTATTCCCTTTCTTAAACAGAGGAACAACATTCGCCACTCTCCAGTCCTCTGGCACCATCCCCGTGGACAGCGAGGACCCAAAGACTCTCGCTCCTAGTTCTTATGATTCCGTCACTTTGAATCATAGAATCCACACAGTGCAGAAGGAGGCCATTCGGCCCATCGAATCTGCACCGACCACAATCCCACCCAGGCCCTATTCCCGTTACCCCACATATTTATCCTGCTAATCCCCTGACACTAGGGTCAATTTAGCATGGCCAATCCACCCCCTAACCCGCACATCTTTGGACTGTGGGAGGAAACCGGAGCACCCGGAGGAAACCCACGCAGACACGGGGAGAACGTGCAAACTCCACACAGACAGTGACCTGAGGCCGGAATTGAACCCAGGTCCCTGGGGCTGTGAGGCAGTAGCGCTAACCATTGTACCACCGTGCCGCCCACTTGCTTAAAATGGAGAGTAGACTGATGAGATCGTATATGGCTGGATTGTGTTTTTCCAGTTATTGCGCACAGGATGTAGCTGGGCTTTGTTCCACATTGTCAGGTGGATGCCAGTGTTGTAGCTATATTCGAGCTTAGCTCCCTTTCCCAGGGTGCGCTTTACATCAACAAGAATCAAACAATTTCAATCTTGACAGCTTCAACTGACTCATCATTCACAGCCTTTTGGAGAAGTTATATATTTCCACTCTGCTCTGTGTGAAAAAGCTTTTCCTGACTTCCTTCCTAAAGGGCAACACCAGCCTTGAGATTGTGGCTCCTGTGACACCTGTCTCAAAAGCGATTTGCTGCACAATCTCCTTCTGTGAGGGATCATTATATGATTTTGTGACACATCACTTTTAATTAATGACTCCAGTTAGCAGCAGGTACTCACATAATTTCATAATGCTCTGACTGTCACTTACACGTCCTCAGTAGTTCCACTGAATATGTGAAAACATAATTTGGCAGCAATATTCAAAAATATCCAAACAAGTCCAAGAACCATCAGTGACAACTGTCTCTAAACTCTAGAAAAGTTCCCGACTGCATGAATGTAAAAAAAATGCATTCCTGCGTTAATTGACAGGGAAAGTGTAAGAAAAATCTTGGGTGATTCATTCTATAGGCATTGTCACAAGTTAGAAAAATGTGTCATCTTCTGCAGTGCATTGAGTCAATCTGACAGTCACGTTAATGACTCCCAATGCAATTCCATCCAATGAGTGGGCTGTAAAAGTGCAGAGGCTGACTTCACACTGCAGCATTTCAGATGAATGCCTAGACAAAACATGTTCATAGTCGATACAGATAAAGTATCACCGCTATAAAAATACCTTACTATCTTGCCCTCAAAATCGATAGACTTGGCCCTTGTTGCTCCCATTTCGCGAACTCTGTCTGATTTTCTGCTTCAAACATTTGAGCAAACCATGGAAGAAAGACAGGTAAACTGGATCCAATACCCCACATTACCATCAATACAAGAATCATAGGATCCCTACAGTGCAGAAGATGGTCATTCGGCCCATCGGATCTGCACCGACCTCAATCCCACTCAGGCCCTATCCTCATAACCCCACGTATTTGCTTTGATTTGATTTTGATTTTGATCTGATTTATTATTGTCACATGTATTCGTTTTCAGTGAAAAGTATTGTTTCTTGTGCACTATACAGACAAGGCATACCAGACATTGAAAAGGAAAGGAGAGGGTGCAGAATGTAGTGTTACAGTCAAAGCTTTGTTGTCGAGAAAGATCAACTTGATATGAGATAGGTGCATTCCAAAGTCTGACAGCAGCAGGGAAGAAGCTGTTCTTGAGTCGGTTGATATGTGACCTCAGAATTTTGTATCTTTTTCCTGAGGGAAGAAAGTGGAAGAGAGTATGTCTGGGATGTGTGGGGTCCTTGATTATGTTGGCAGCTTTTCTGAGGCAGTGGGAATTATAGATGGACTCAATGGATGGGAGGCTGGTTTGCGTGATGGACTGAGCTACGTTCACAACCCTTTGTAGTTTCTTGTGGTCCTGGACAGAGCAGGAGTCTTACCAAGCTGTGATACAACCAGCTATTTACCCTGTATCCCTTCCCTAACACTAAGGGGCAATTTAGCATGGCCAATTCACCTAACCCACACATCTTGGGAGCAAATCGGAGCCTCTGGAAGAAACCCATGCAAACATGGGGAGAACGTGCAAACTCCACACAGACAGTCACCCAAAGTTGGAATTGAACCCGAGTCCCTGACACTGTGAAGCAGCAGTGCTAACCACTGTGCCTCCCTGGGGGGCGGGGGGGGGGGGGGGGGGTGCGGGGGAGGGGAGGGCCGGCGGTAATTTTAGTGCTCCACCTGCTTCTGTTGAAACCACCACAAACTTTAATTTTTCTTTGTGCCTTTAACCATGATTAATATCGCAAAGCACTTCATGGAAATATTAGAAAAAAAAGACAAGAAAATATTTGGAGGAGTGACTAAAGGCTTGTTCAGAATGGTGATTATTAAGGTAGTGCCTTAAAATAGAATAGGGTGGGGAAGAGGGTGGAGGGAGAGAATTTTAGAGTATTGTCCTTGCTGGCTAAAGGCAGGCCTACCAATGGTTGAAGAGGAGAATTCACAAGAGATCAAATCAGTGTGATTTGGAGTTTGTTGGGGTGCTAACCAGTGTGCCACTGTAACACCCAGAGGGTGTAGAAGTTTGGAACTCTCCTCCACAAGTGGTAATTGATGCTAGATCAATCTTAAATTTTAAGATTGAAATTGATGGATTTTCGTTAGCCACTGGTATGAAGGAATATGTGGTAAAGGTAGGTGTAGGGAGTTAAGTCACAGATCAGTCCTGAAACAGTATCCTAACACAAGTTATCACTTCTGCAAAGAAAATGCAGCAGGGAGAAAGAACATGAAAAAAGGAAAGAAACCATATTAATCACAGCTTATTATACCCTCAGAACATGCCAAAGCACTTCACAAAGCACTAAAGCACATTTGTGGAAGGATTTTATCAAGTAATTAGACTGCAATTGTGACTTAATTTTCCTATTGCCAGGATAGATCACAGGTTTAACAATACATTTTTAGACCAAATTGTACTTTATGCTGATGGCTTCATAATAGGAGCTGCATAAGTCTTTAAATATAATTTTATAACTCCACTTACATGAAACATATTTCACCCAACTGACAGCGTGAACAGGAAAACATCTCCCGCTGATGTATTTCAGTCCCTGCTACAGTCAATATCTTACTTGAGCTTTGCAGCATTTTTGGTAAATGATTTGTGCTTAATGTTACGTAGGCTTCTCTCTTTGAGATGTAAGTTTGGAAATGGGAGTGAGCAATGTTGTCATGTGAGTGTTGAGCTCCCACTTATCAAATTCCCCAATTTGCTAGATGTCCCTGTCAAGACGGAGACACAAAATGAATGCATATCTCCGTCAGCGTGACTTCTTTATCATTTTTATTTTCTCTGTCTTTTCAAAATGGGTAATTGGTGGGCTGACAATATAGCTCCAGCTGGTCGCATGCTGGCTTCCAGAAGTTTCTGAGTCATTTGAAAGCAAATAAAGGCTAACACCTCAAATGCCCTGGAATCGAGCACACCTTGCATCATATAAACATCCCAGGCAAGCCAACACAATGCCTCAGCAGAATATCTGACTGCCCCAGCCAGCTATGAACAAAGACAGCTTTCTTTCCGAGTCTCCAATCCAGAGGGACTAGGCATAAAATGGTTCGGCACAGACAAGAAGGGCCAAAAGGCCTGTTTCTGAGCTGTAATTTTCTATGGTTCTATGGTTCTAGGTAATGGTCTAATTGCTGCTTGTTCGAACACACAATTGTCGTAATTCTACCGCCTCACCCACCACGGAATCGGAGCGGGCGAGGGGCAAAGAACGGAAATGTCCATTGACCTCGGACAGGGATTTCCATTCTCGGTCAAACAAGGCCGTACAGTCCCACCCAATGACTTTCAACCAAGAGGCCTTCTTTAGTCAGTCTAAAACCAATATCATAGAATCCATACAGTGCCGAAAGAGACCATTCGGCCCATTGAGTCTGCACCAATCACAATCCCACCCAGGCCCTACCCGTGCACCCTAATGTATTTACCCAGCTGGTCTGCCTGACACTTAAGGGGCAATTTAGCATGACCAATCCATCTAATGTACAGCATTACAAACAAATTTTTTAAAAGACAATAAATATTGAGAGATATTGATTGAGGGATAAATATTGGTCTGGACAATGGGAGAATGTCCTTATTCTTCAACAAAATTAATCTTTGGACTGTGGGAGGAAACCGGAGCACCTGGAGGAAACCCACGCAGACACAGGGAGAACGTGCAAACTCCACACAGACAGTGACCCAACCAGGAATTGAACCTGGGTCCTTGGCACTGTGAGGCAACAGTGCTAACCGCTGTGCCACCATGCCACCTCACCATGTCTCCAAAAACAAAAGGAATCCTGACTCCCATTACACATCTCAAAATTCCAGGTCTGGGAAAATGCCTCCTTTGGCCAACGTCGAGGAGAAGTGGTGGAGGTATGTCATCTGACATCCCCCAAGCTGCTAGACTTGCAATATTGTCCCATGAACCTGAACACAAGAGGTTATGGTTTGACCTCTGAAGAAAAACAGTAGCTCCAGGCAAGTAGCCGGCGCTGTCTATCATCCTACCATCAAACCAGTGGCAGCAGAAAGAAATGAAAACAGAAAACGCTGCAAAATCTCAGCAGGTCTGACAACATCTGTGGAGAGAAAATAGAGCCAACGTTTCATGTCTGGATGACTGTGGTGAACACAGTAAGAAGTTTAACAACACCAGGTTAAAGTCCAACAGGTTTATTTGGTAGCAAAAGCCACACAAGCTTTCGGAGCTCCGAAAGCTTGTGTGGCTTTTGCTACCAAATAAACCTGTTGGACTTTAACCTGGTGTTGTTAAACTTCTTACTGTGTTTACCCCAGTCCAACGCCGGCATCTCCACATCATGACTGTGGTGAACCATAGATGGTTACCACTATGGGTACTGAACCATAGATGGTTATCACTATGGGTACTTGTACATATGTTACTCTTGTTACTGTTGGGGTTAGGGTTGGGGTGTTCCACCTGTTGGTATTGTTCTGTGGTACCCTCCGGTTGGCTCCGCCTACCTATAGGAGTATAAAGGTCACTGCACTTCCTAGTGACCCTTTAGTCTGGGATTGTATTGTTAAGCAGTATGCTCCATTCTTGTTGCTAATAAAAGCCTTTATTTCCCGGGTACGATCCAGCCTCCCGAGTGAATTAATCGCGCATCAATGACTCTTTGTCAGAGCAGCAGAAAGAACTCTGAGCCCGCATAAGAAACTGTGAACTACAAGAACATTGGAACTTGTGCCTCCCAGGCTAACTCAACGCTACGCTTCTCCTTCTCCCAATGGAAGCATTGTTTCTGGAAAGATGGATCATTTTGCAACAATCAACCTCCCCTCTGAAGCAACATCCCATTGGACTTTCCATTCTAGACTCAGGACAAAAGTAAACCCTTAACTTGTGTTTGATTGTGGCTGGACTCTGAACCTGCTTTCTTTACCTTTTTCCTCTTTGCAATGTATGAGTGCAAAAAGGAACAGGCATTATAAAACCCCTCTCTGAATTGGGAGTGAAATAAACCAACCCCTTTTATTTTATCTGATCTCGAGCTTCCTGTGCCAGTTATTTATAGAGGCCTGGAACATTCCAAATTTAAGTGTTGGGGAAAACATGCCATCACTTATAAAAGCAGGAAATCAGAAATCAAAAACACCTTTCTGTTGATGGATGTGTAATGAGAGGAGATTGCAGGGCTGTTTAAATTGCACCCGCCCGCCCTTCCTGTCTGTGATATATTTACAAAAAAATTAATCATTTCCAATTGACTATCTAACATATCAGTTAAAATAGAGAAGAGAAGGTCTTTGCATTTTGCTTTAATCCCATAGCATCATTCTCAGGCATTTTTAGGGATCGTTACATGGAATTATCTAGAATTTAAAGGAACAAAAAAGCCCATTTAGATCATATTCTCTGTGCTCTTATGGAGCAACTTCACACTTTACTTCACCTCACCTTATCAGCATATCCTTCCATTCAGTTCTCCCTCATGTGTTTATCCAGCTTATTTTTGAATACATCTACACTATTTATCTCATCCACTCACTATGGTACTGAGCTTCCTCTACCTTGGAAAAGCAGTCAGCATAATCAAGGACTCCATGCATCCCGGACACACTTGCCAGAATTCTACCACCCTGCCCACCACGGAATGAGAGTGGGCGAGGGGCGAACAAAGGAAATGTCTATTGAACTTTGGCGGGAATTTCCTGTCTCACTCGAGCGAGGCCATAAAATCCCGCCCACTCATTTCCACCTTCTTCCATCAGGAAAAAGATAAAAAAGTATGAAGTCACATACCAACTGACTCAAAAACAACTTCTTCCCTGCTGCTATCAGACTTCTGGATTGACCTACCTTATATTCGGGTGATCCTTCTCTATGCCCTAGCTATGACTGTAATACTACATTCTGCACTCTCTCCTTTCCTTCTCTATGTACGGTATGCTTTGCAAGAAACAATACTTTTCACTGTATAGTAATAGATGTGACAATAATAAATCGAATCGAATCAAATCCACATTCTCACTGTCATGTTATTATAATGATAGAATACTTTGAACTCACTTATTATGTAAGACACAAGGTACCAATCATTCATAAGGAATTGCATAAACACGTTGTGCTTTCATTTATTGAGACTCGGCACATGAGAACAGTTAAACATAGATATAAAGCTTGAAAACATCAGAGCTGTGTGTATGTGCTCTGCTAAAAGCTAAAGTGAAACTAAGACTGGATCACATGACACATTTCCTTTCTAGTGATATCATGCTGCTATCCCTTAAAGGCATATCCTACCATCCACCTTTTGTTTTGAAGTGTTTTCCCATCTTCCAAAGAAGTCGAACTATTTACAGTACATGTTCATGTTTAGTTACCATTGCATAAGAACTGATTAATCAATGAATCTCTGAATCATAAAGGAAATTTGTTGCTATGTGTGGATCCTGTGATGGTAACCTTGGAGTTTCTTTAATTGCTCACAGTGATCCTTGATATTGTCATTTCTGGATGTCGTGCCTGGTTGCATTTGAGATTTGCCCTCGATATAATAAGACTCTATGGTCGTTCAAGAGCTGGAATCAATCTGATTTGTCATTGGTTAATCCTCAGTGTTGACCCTTTGTGTGTAATAATTTCATAGAACCTGGGTTCGGAACAAACCCTTGTCACCTCGACTGGTTGTCATGTACCCTTCTATGGAATCCTGAGTGCAAACTTGCTGTCCCAACTGTAAACCTGGCAATTCTGCACCTATATTTTTATCATGCACATTGGTCATCTTCTCTTGTAGTTCTAAAAGTTTCCCTCTAGTTTCTCAGAAAGTAAGAAAGAAAATAGATAGGAATGGGAAAATTGGCACACATTGGTCTTCCAAGCATGAGCTTAGCTGGTATTTCAATAGTTACACTTAAAGGTGTCGCTCTCAGTTGTAACATTGCAATTTGTAGACGTTGCTTAGTCTGTCCACATTTGAGAATTAGGGATTTCACCATGCAAATAGTTTGTTCAGCTAGGCCATTAGATCTAGGGTAATGAGGAAAATAAGTAGTGTGATTGATATTCCACTTCTCACACATACCCTGAAATGGCTTACCAATATATTGCGAACCAATATCCATAATAATCTCCTTGGGCACACCAAACAAATTGAAAATAGCAATAGGTTGTGTTCTAATTGTGTTGGGCATATTGCACAATTCTCGAATAATGGGACACTTGGTAAAGTAGTCAGTGATGACAGGGAAGTCAATGCCTTGGACATGAAAGAGATCAGATGAGATTTTTGACGAAGGATGGGGAGAACTTCATATGGAACCAGTGGTGCATTGTGCCGGCGAGGCATATGCTCTTGACAAGACTCACAATTCTTGAAAACATATTCAAAGTCATTGTTCATACCCTCTCATCCAATCTACACTGCCACATTGAAGGATATCATGTTGCAAAGATTCCAGTTTGATGATCTGATGCCTTTGTGAACAGAGATCTTGGAGCAAATACAGAAGGTTTGTCTTTTTGTAATATGCAAGCTCTCAGAACATCCTGTGAGCCATTCAACACCATGGTAGTTGTTTCCCTCAGATTGTAAAATTGTGGTAATGCTGATGCATCTGATAAAGACTGTTCCAATACTTTGAGGAGGTGGCCATGGTGCCATTGGAAAGCCACATGCTCTCTCAACATTTCCCAGAATAATTAAGACTTTTAGTGAAATTATGAATGTATGGAGATGACAAATTAAAGAGACCAAGGTATCTTCAAAGGTCATCCTTTTCTTGAATAGTTGGCATGGCCTTATTTTTCCATTTTGCTTAGATCGAGACAGGCACCAGTATTGGAGTAAATGGAGCTGAAGAAACGGCCAGCACTGACATGATGGGCCAAAGGGCCTCTTTCTGTGCTGTAAAGCTCTCTGACTTTATGATTCTTCCTCAATTAAGTCACACCCCATTCTTCTATACTCAAAAGAATACAAACCTAGCCAATAGTCTGACCTCATCATCCAACCCTTAGTTTGTTTCTCATTCACAGTTTGTGGTTGTTGTCACTGACAGAGCCAGCATTTCCCATCCATCCCGATGCGACAGAGATCGTTGTGCTGAGCCACCTCCTTGTGAAGCAGCTAGCTTGCTGCAACATTACAGAGAGAGACCAAGTTAAGAGCTTTACAGTGGGATTGGAGTCACCTATCAGTCAGATCAGATAAGCATGGCAGATTTCCTTCGACGAAGGGTGACAGTGAACCTAATGGGATTTTACGACACGCTAATAGTCCCTTGGCCACCCGTTAGCTTTTAATACCAGGTTTATTCCATTAACTGAATCTCAATCCCCCATCTACCATGATGGGATTTGAACTCAGTTTTCTGGATCATTAGCCCAGATTATGAGTCCCAGTAACATCACTGCAATGCTACCATATCCATTGTTCATGGTTCCTGGCTTCTGGAAATGACTTTGCAGTGTGACGGATTTTTAAAAATTTATTTTACACTTTCTGAGACCTGGACTTAATTTTTACTGGCCATTAATTTCTCACCCCCAAATCCTATCCCGCACCGTCCTCAAAATAGTCAGGTCTATTCTCCACCCCATCCCCATTTATCTACCTTTCTCTCCTTTCAGACACTCCATAAAACCTGCCTCTTTTTCCCAGCTTTTGATCAACTGTCCTCCCGCTGTGGCTCAGTGTAAAATTTGTGTTTGATAGTAATACGGTGAAGCACCATGGGATGTTTTCACAGTAAGAACGTAAGAACATAAGAACTAGGAGCAAGAGTGGGCCATCAGGCCCCTCGAGCCTGCTCCGCCATTCAATAAGATCATGGCTGATCTTTTCGTGGACTCAGCTCCACTTAAGCTCACCATAACCCTTAATTCCTTCACTGGTCAAAATTCATATATCCTTGTCTTAAAAACATTCAATGAGGTAGCCTCAACTGCTTCACTGGGCAGGGAATTCCACAGATTCAACTCAGGCCTAAATCTGCTCCCCCTTATTTTGAGGCCATGACCCCTAGTTCTAGTTTCACCTGCCAGTGGAAACAACTTCCCTGCTTCTATCTTATCTATTCCCTTCATAACCTTATATGTTTCTATAAGATCTCCCCTCATTCTTCTGAATTCCAATGAGTATAGCCCCAATCCACTCAGTCTCTCCTCATAAGCCAACTCTCTCAACTCCGGAATCAACCTCGTGAATCTCCTCTGCATCCACTCCAGTGCCAGTATATCCTTTCTCAAGTAAAGAGACCAAAACTGTACACAGTACTCCAGGTGTGGCCTCACCAGCACCTTAAACACCTGCAACATAACCTTGCTGTTTTTAAACTCCATCCCTCTAGCAATGAAGGACAAAATTCCATTTGCCTTCTTAATTACCTGTTGCACCTGCAAATCAACTCCTTGTGATTCTTGCACAAGGACACCCAGGTCCCTCTGCACAGCAGCATGCTGCAATTTTTTACCATTTAAATAATAGTCCATTTTGCTGTTATTACTACCAAAATGGATGACCTCACATTTACCAACATTGTACTCCATCTGCCCACTCACTTGGACTATCTATATCCCTTTGCAGACATTCAGCATCGCTGCACACTTTGCTCTGCCACTCATATTAGTGTCATCTGCGAATTTTGACACCCTACACTTAGAACATAGAACATTGCAGTGCAGTACAGGCCCTTCGGCCCTCGATGTTGCGCCGACCAGTGAAACCAATCTAAAGCCCCTCTAATCTACACCATTCCAATATCATCCATATGTTTATCCAATAACCATTTAAATGCTCTTAATGTTGACGAGTCCACTACTGCTGCAGGCAGGGCATTCCACGCCCTTACTACTCTCTGAGTAAAGAACCTACCTTGAACATCTGTCCTATATCTATCACCCCTCAATTTAAAGCTAAGTCCCCTCATGTTAGCCATCACCATCTGAGGAAAATGGCTCTCACTGTCCACCCTATCTAATCCTCTGATCATCTTGTGTGCCTCTATTAAGTCACCTCTTAACCTTCTTCTCTCTAACGAAAACAACCTCAAGTCTCTCAGCCTTTCCTCATACAATCTTCCCACCATACCAGGCAACATCCTGGTAAATCTCCTCTGCACCCTTTCCAACGCTTCCACATCTTTCCTATAATGCGGCGACCAGAACTGTACGCAATACTCCAAGTGCGGCCGCACCAGAGTTTTGTACAGTTGCAGTATGACCTCATGGCTCCGAAACTCAATCCCTCTACCAATAAAAGCTAACACACCGTACGCCTTCTCAATAACCCTATCAACCTGGGTGCCAACTTTCAGGGATCTATGCACATGGACACCAAGATCTCTCTGTTCATCCACACTACCAAGTAACTTACCATTAGCCCAGTACTCTGTATTCCTGTTACTCCTTCCAAAGTGAATCACCTCACACTTTTCCGCATTAAACTCCATTTGCCACCTCTCAGCCCAGCTCTGCAGCTTATCTATGTCCCTCTATAACCTGCCACTTCCCTCCGCACTGTCTACAACTCCACCAACTTTAGTGTCATCCGCAAATTTACTAATCCATCCTTCTACACCCTCATCCAGGTCATTTATAAAAATGACAAACAGCAGTGGCCCCAAAACAGATCCTTGTGGTACACCACTAGAAACTGAACCCCAGGATGAAAATTTCCCATCAACCACCACCCTCTGTCTTCTTACAGCTAGCCAATTCCTGATCCAAACCGCTAAATCACCCTCAATCCCATGTGTCCGTATTTTCTGCAATAGCTTACCATGGCGAACCTTATCAAACGCTTTGCTGAAATCCATATACACCACATCAGCTGCTTTACCCTTATCCACCTCTTTGGTCACCTTCTCAAAGAACTCAATAAGGTTTGTGAGGCACGACCTACCCTTCACAAAACCGTGCTGACTATCCCAAATCAAATTATTCCTTTCTAGGTGCTTATAAATCCTATCGCTTACAATCCCTTCCAAAGCTTTGCCCACAACAGAAGTAAGGCTCACTGGTCTATAAGTACCAGGGTTGTCCCTACTCCCCTTCTTGAACAAGGGGACAACATTTGCTATCCTCCAGTCTTCTGGCACAGTTCCTGTAGACAATGACGACACAAAGATCAAAGCCAAAGGTTCTGCAATCTCCTCTCTAGCCTCCCAGAGAATCCTAAGATAAATCCCATCCAGCCCAGGGGACTTATCTATTTTTACCCTTTCCAGTATTGCTAACGCCTCCTCCTTATGAACCTCAATCCCGTCCAGTCCAACAGCCTGCATCTCAGTACTCCCCTCGACAACACTGTCCCTCTCCTGTGTGAATACTGATGAAAAATATTCATTTAGTGCCTCTCCTATCTCTTCAGACTCCACGCACAACTTCCCACTCCTGTCCTTGACTGGTCCTAATCTTACCCTCGTCATTGTTTTACTCCTGACATACCGATGGAAAGCTTTCGGGTTTTCCTTGATCCTACCTGCCAAAGACTCCTCATGTCCCCTCCTGGCTCTTCTTAACTCTTTCTTTAGGTCCTTCCTGGCAAACTAATAACTCTCAGGCACCCTAACTGAGCCTTCACGTCTCATCTTCACATATGTCTCCTTCTTCCTCTTCACAAGAGATTCAACCTCTTTAGTAAACTACGGTTCCCTCACACGACTGCTTCCTCCCTGCCTGGCAGGTACATATTTATCGAGGACGCGTAATAGCTGTTCCTTGAACAAACTCCACATTACAATCGTGCCCATCCCCTGCAGTTTCCTTCCCCAACCTATGCCACCTAAATCTCATGTAATCGCATCATAATTTCCTTTCCCCCAGCTATAACTCTTGCCCTTCGGTATATACCTATCCCTTTCTATTGCTCAGGTAAACGTAATCGAATTGTGGTCACTATCACCAAAGTGCTCACCTGCCTCCAAATCTAGCACCTGGCCTGGTTCATTACCCAATACCAAATCCAATGTGGCCTCGCCTCTTGTTGGTCTATCTACATACTGCGTCAGGAAGCCTTCCTGCACACATTGGACAAAAACTGACCCCTCTAAAGTACTCGAACTATAGCTTTTCCAGTCAATATTTGTAAAGTTAAAGTCTCCCATGACAACTACCCTGTTACTTTCGCTCCTATCCAAAATCATCTTTGCAATCCTTTCCTCTACATCTCTGGAACTTTTCGGAGGTCTATAAAAACTCCCAACAGGGTGACCTCTCCTTTCCTGTTTCTAACCTCAGCCCAAACTACCTCAGTAGACGAGTCCTCATCAAATGTCCTTTCTGCCACCGTAATACTGTCCTTGACTAACAATGCCACACCTCCCCCTCTTTTACCACCTTCCCTGCACTTACTGAAATCTAAACCCTCGAACCTGCAACAACCATTCCTGTCCCTGCTCTATCCATGTCTCCGAGATGGCCACAACATCAAAATCCCAGGTACCAACCCATGCTGCAAGCTCACCCACCTTATTCCAGATGCTCCTGGCGTTGAAGTATACACACTATAAACCACCTTCCTGCCTGCCAGTACACTCCTGCGACCCTGAAACCTCATCCATGACCTCACTACTCTCAACCTCCTGTACACTGTAGCTACAATTCTGGTACCCACCCCCCTGCTGAATTAGTTTAAACCCTCCCGAAGAGCATTAGCAAATTTCCCCCCCCAAGATATTGGTACCCCTCTGGTTCAGGTGCAGACCATCTGTTTGTAGAGGTCCCACCTACCTCGGAAAGAGCCCCAATTGTCCAGGTATCTGAAACCCTCCCTCCTGCACCATCCCTGTAACCACGTGTTCAAATGTTCTCTCTCCCTATTCCTCTCCTCACTATCACGTGGCACGGGTAACAAACCAGAGATAACAACTTTGTTTGTTCTAGCCCTAAACTTCCATCCTAACTCCCTGAATTTCTGCCTTACATCCCCATCCCTTTTCCTACCTATGTCTTGAGTGCCTATGTGAACCACAACATGGGGCTGGTCCCCTCCCCCTTAAGGATTTCGAAAACACGATCCAAGACATCATGGACTCTGGCTCCTGGGAGGCAACACACCAACCGCGAGTCTCTCTCATTCCCGCAGAACCTCCTATCCCAACCCTTTAACTATGGAGTCCCCAATGACGAATCCTCTACTCCATAGAACCCCTACAGTGCAGAAAGAGGCCATTCGGCCCATCGAGTCTGCACCGACAACAATCCCACCCAGGCCCTAGCCCCATATCCCTACATATTTACCCGCTAATCCCTCTAATCTACACATCCCGGGACACTAAGGGGCAATTTAGTTTGGCCAATCAACCTAACCCGCACATCTTTGGACTCCTCTCCCCTCTTCCCTTCTGAGCAACAAGGACAGACTCTGAGCCAGTGACCTGGACACCATGGCTTACCCCTGCTAAGTCCCCCCCCCCAACAGCATCCAAAAGTGTACTATCCCCAATTTCTACTACATTTTTTGTTTCTCCCCCCACTTGAATGGCTCCCTGTACCCTGGTGCTGTGGTCAGTTTGCTCATCCTCCCTTTACCTACCCTTCTGAGCTGCCGGCCGGACTCTGCGCCGGAGGCACGGTCACTGTTGCTTCCCCCAGGTAGGCTGCTCCCCCCAACAGCACTCAAACAGGAGTACTTATTTTCAAGGGGCACAGCCACCGGGGTACTCTCTAGTACCTGACCTTTCCCCTTCCTAACTGTGACCCATGTGTCTTCCTCCCGTGGCCCCGGTGTGACCACCTGCCTGTAACTCCTATCTATCAGCTCCTCATTTTCCCTGACCAGAGGAAGGTCATCGAGCCGCAGCTCCAGTACCGTAACGCAGTCCCTTAGGAGCTGCAGTTCGATGCAACCGGCGCAGATATGGACGTCCAGGAGGCTAGCTGACTCCAGGAACTCCCACATCCGACACCGAGAACAACAAACTGGACTTTCACTCATAATTCCCCTTTCTTCAAGTACACTAGTAAAACTACGAGATCAACCTAACATGCCTCGCCCGTTTCCAACTAAGCCCGTTGAGCCAAAGCCCTTCAGCCCTCACTTTGCTACCTGCTCACTCCGCTGCCCGCTAACGACGCTGCCCGCTGGGTAGTGCGGCCTGCTCTTAACCCTCCCGCGCTGAAAAAAAACCTACACCCTTCCCACAATACCCCACGGCTACTTCCCGTTTGTACTTTAAAGTTTCAAAAAATAAAGCCCGCAAATAAAGTAATGTTAAAAGTCGATCTCCTGCAACAAATCACTCCTCTTTGCCTCACTATGGATGAAAAATGAGGACGATCCCCCCGGGTGAGTAACTTTTATAAGAAAAAACTGGTCCCCAGTTTCAAATCATCTACGTAAATCGTGAACAATTGCGATCCCAACACTGATCCCTGAGGCACACCACTAGTCACTGATCGCCAACCAGAAAAACACCCATTTACCCCCATTCTTTGCTTTCTGTTAGTTAACCAATCCTCTATCCGTGCTAATACATTACCCGTAACACCGTGCACCTTTATCTTATGTAGCAGTCTTTGGTGCGGCACTTTGTCAAATGCCTTCTGGAAATCCGGATACACCATGTCCACAGCTTCCACGATGCTATATAAATAAAAGTTGTTGACATTTTCTAAATCAGCTTGGTAACTGGGCTGAGAGTAATGAAGACTGGAGATTGCTTTTATTGATATTAGCAAATGAGGAGAGATGGGCTAATGCCTCCTGTAGCTATAGTGAATAGAATACCATCCTTCAAATGTATTAAATACTCAACCTTGAATAACGTCACCCGAGCTTCACAGGTTTACCTGGTAATAATAAAATGTAGCACAATAAAGGCCAATGTTTGTGTTGAAGTTCTGAATTTCTTTCAGTACAGATGCACCACCTGAAAATCAATGCAGATTTTTTACACAGAGGGTGGTGGGTGTCTGGAACTCACTGCCGGGGGAGGTAGTGGAGGCGGATACGGTAGTGGCTTTTAAGGAGCGTCTTGACAAATACATGAATAGGATGGGATTGGAGGGATATGGTCCCCAGAAGGGTAGGGGGTTTTAGTTAAGTCGAGCAGCATGGTCAGTGCAGGCTTGGAAGGCCGAAGGGCCTGTTCTTGTGCTGTAGTTTTCTTTATTCTTTGTCCTTTGTTCAAATTTGCATTTGGAAATACTGGCAACGCTGTCAAGAATGCATTTTAAAACTACGCAAGTTACAGAGCTGAGACGTGATGGTGGAATGATCTGTTGACCGTGACTGATTGAAGAAGTCATGTGACCAAGTCTTTTGCTTGTTACCAGTTGTAACAATAAATCATTAATCCAAGCCATTGCATCATTGTGTCACTGTGCAGCTGTGTCACCGAGATAACATCTGGCCAATCAGTTCTGTAAATTGAATCTTTTCTTAATTCATGCCAATGAATGAATTAAGTAGGGGAATGAATATTATGTGATCACTGCAGATAACAGCATTTGAAGGAAAGACTTGCATTTAAGTTTATTTATTAGTAGGCTGACATTAACACTGCAATGAAGTTACTGCGAAAATCCCCCAGTTGCCACACTCCGATGCCTGTTCGGATACACTGAGGGAGAAGTTAGCATGGCCAATGCACCTAACCAGCACGTCTTTCAGACTGTGAGAGGAAACCTGAACACCCGGAGGAAACCCACACAGACAGTGATCCAAGCCAGGAATCGAACCCGGGTCCCTGGTGCTGTGAGGCAGCAGTGCTAACCACTGTGCCACTGTGTTAATGCAGGACCTTTTGCAATGACTGGACATGCCAAACTGCTTCACAAACAGTGACATACTTTTGAAATGGGCTTGCCGTTGTGATGTAGGAAATACAGTGGTTACTTTCCACACAGCTAGCTCCCACAAACGGCAACGTAATAATGACCTGATAATCGGTTTCTGCGATGTTCATTGAAAGATTCCAGGACACCAGGAAATACTGCCCTGCTCTTCTTCAAGTAGTGATGCATTTCACATCCACCCAAGACAGGGCCTTAGTTTAATGTTTCCTCTGAAAGACAGCACCTCCGACACTGCAGCACTCCCCACACTGTACAGGAATGTCAGCTTTTTGAGTTTTGTGCTCAGTTTATGGAGTGACGCTTGAGATTTCTGAATCAGAGGTCACGGTTATTGAGCCACAGTTGGCACTTAGCTTCATTATCAATGTTATATAGGACAGTGAGAATGTACAAGTGGTGGAGCGGGAAGGGTAGCTCAATAAAATCTACGGCCACATTACATTTCTAAGTTTACAGAGATTTTCTGATATTTTGAGGCGGAGAGAAGAGAGGATTAGTTAAGTAATGCGTCACAGTTAACTAGTTTAATTGTGGAACACCAATAACTGCATCATGTCACCCCAAGAAAATTTACTTGACCCTTTTTTGTCCATAGGCATTGCCACAGAAATTTGAACGAGAGACCCAAAAAATATGATTTAAATTCTATTGTGAGAATTTGAGAAACTGAATTTATCATAAATACACTTTTGAAAGCTTAAGAGTAATCGTGGACCAGCTGGATTGGTGTAAAAACCTAATTAGTTCACAAACACCCTTCAGGGAAGAAAACCTGCCACCTTTAGCCACTCGCGATATCACAGAATGGTTACAGCCCAGAAGGAGGCCATATGGGCCATCATCAAGATACCCATCATCAGAGAGCTACTCCTGGGTCTCTGAAGGAGTAATTCACATGTGCCACTCACCTGCCTTATTGCCATAGCCCTGCACGTTCTTCAATAACCCAATTTCCTTATGAATGCCTCGATTGAATCTGCCTCCACTGCACTCTCAGGCGGCACATTCCAGACCCTAACCACTGTCTGCGTTAAAAAGTTTTTCCTTATGTTGCCGCTGCTTCTTTTGCCAATGACCTTAAATCTCATCCTCGATCCTTCCAAGAGCAGGTTCTCCCTGACTGCTCTGTCCAGGACCCCTCAATTCTCCCTTCAACATCTCTTCTCCAAGGAGGATGGTCTTGCCTTCCCTAATCTACGTACTGAATTATCTGATCACTAGAACCATTTTTGTGAATATTTTCTGCACTCTCTCTCATGCCTTCACATCGTGCCAAAAGTGTGGCACTAACAACTGGCCACAATATTCCAACTGAGCTTAAATCAATGCTCTTTATTAGTTTAATATCACTTCCTTGCTTCTGTACTCGGTCCCCCTATTAATAAAGCCTAAGATACTGTATGCTTTATTAAACCATGCTTTCAGTCTGTCCTATTACTTTCAATGATTTATGCACATATACACCCAGGTCCCTAGGCTCCTACATTAGAATTATAGTTTAGGACTGTACTTTGTATTTTATATTGTCACTCTGCATTCTTCTGAATAAAACGGATTTGTACTGGGTAATGGACCAGGCCGGGTGTTAGATTTGGAGGTAGGTGAACACTTTGGTGATAGTGACCACAATTCGGTTACGTTTACTTTAGTGATGGAAAGGGATAGGTATATACCGCAGGGCAAGAGTTATAGCTGGGAGAAAGGAAATTATGATGCGATTAGGTGAGATTTAGGATGCATAGGATGTGGAAGGAAACTGCAGGGGATGGGCACAATTGAAATGTGGAGCTTGTTCAAGGAACAGCTACTGCCTGTCCTTGATAAGTATGTACCTGTCAGGCAGGGAGGAAGTGGTCGAGCGAGGGAACCGTGGTTTACTAAAGAAGTAGAATCTCTTGTGAAGAGGAAGAAGGAGACTTATGTAAAGATGAGACGTGAAGGCTCAGTTAGGGCGCTTGAGAGTTACAAGTTAGCCAGGAAGGACCTAAAGAGAGAGCTAAGAAGAACCAGGAGGGGACGTGAGAAGTCTTTGGCAGGTAGGATAAAGGAAAACCTAAAGCTTTCTATAGGTATGTCAGGAATAAAAGAATGACTAGGGTAAGATTAGGGCCAGTCAAGGACTTTAGTGGGAAGTTGTGTGTGGAGTCCGAAGAGATAGGAGAGGCGCTAAATGAATATTTTTTGTCAGTATTCACACAGGAAAAAGACAATGTTGTCGAGGAGAATACTGAGATACAGGCTATTAGACTAGACGGGATTGAGGTTCACAAGGAGGAGGTGTTAGCAATTCTGGAAAGTGTGAAAATAGATAAGTCCCCTGGGCCGGATGGGATTTATCCTAGGATTCTCTGGGAGGCTAGGGAGGAGATTGCAGAGCATTTGGCTTTGATCTTTATGTCGTCATTGTCTACAGGAATAGTGCCAGAAGACTGGAGGATAGCGAATGTTGTCCCCTTGTTCAAGAAGGGGAGTAGAGACAACCCTGATAATTATAGACCAGTGAGCCTTACTTCTGTTGTGGGCAAAGTTATGGAAAGGATTATAAGAGATAGGATTTATAATCATCTAGAAAGGAATAATTTGATTAGGGATAGTCAACACGGTTTTGTGAAGGGTAGGTCGTACCTCACAAACCTTATTGAGTTCTTTGAGAAGGTGACCAAAGAAGTGGATAAGGGCAAAGCAGTTGATGTTGTGTATATGGATTTTAGTAAAGCGTTTGATAAGGTTCCCCACGGTTATTGCAGAAGATACGGAGGCATGGGATTGAGGGTGATTTAGCGGTTTGGATCAGGAATTGGCTAGCTGTAAGAAGACAGAGGGTGGTGGTTGATGGGAAATGTTCATCCTGGAGTTCAGTTACTAGTGGTGTACCGCAAGGATCTGTTTTGGGGCCACTGCTGTTTGTCATTTTTATAAATGACCTGGATGAAGGCGTAGAAGGATGGGTTAGTAAATTTGCGGAAGACACTAAAGTCAGAGGAGTTGTGGACAGTGCGGAAGGATGTTGCAGGTTACAGAGGAACATTGATAAGCTGCAGAGCTGGACTGAGAGGTGGCAAATGGAGTTTAATGTGGAAAAGTGTGATGTGATTCACTTTGGAAGGAGTAACAGGAATACAGAGTACTGGGCTAATGGTAAGATACTTGGTAGTGTGGATGAGCAGAGAGATCTTGGTGTCCATGTGCATAGATCCCTGAAAGTTGGCACCCACGTTGATAGGGTTGTTAAGAAGGCATATGGTGTGTTAGGTTTTATTAGTAGAGGGATTGAGTTTCGGAGCCATGAGGTCATGTTGCAACTGTACAAAACTCTGGTGCGGCCACACTTGGAGTATTGCGTACAGTTCTGGTCGCCGCATTAGAGGAAGGATGTGGAAGCATTGCAAAGGGTGCAGTGGAGATTTACCAGGATGTTGCCTGGTATGGTGGGAAGGTCTTATGAGGAAAGGCCGAGGGACTTGAGGCTGTTCTTGTTTGAGAGAAGAAGGTTAAGAGGTGACTTAATAGAGGCATATAAGATGATCAGAGGATTAGATAGGGTGGACAGTGAGAGTCTTTTTCCTCGGATGGTGATGGCTAGCACGAGGGGACATAGCTTTAAATTGAGGGGTGATAGATATAGGACAGATGTCAGAGGTAGGTTCTTTACTCAGAGAGTAGTAAGGGCATGGAATGCCCTGTCTGCAACAGTAGTGGATTCGCCAACATTAAGGGCATTTAAATGGTCATTGGATAAATATATGGATGATATTGGAATAGTGTAGGTTAGATGGGCTTTAGATTGGTTTCACAGGTCGGCGCAACATTGAGGGCCAAAGGGCCTGTACTGCGCTGTAATGTTCTATGTTCTATGTTCTGCGTTCTAAAATGAATCACCTCACACTTTTTGCATTAAATTTTGCCTGCCACTTGAATGTGAGTCCAGTCTCACGCCAATGTTGTTGACTCTTAACTGCCCTCTGAATTGACCTAGCAAGTTCCTCAGTTGTCTCAAAGTGTGAACAAGAAGTCTCATCGATGGTGCTACTGACAGCACAGTACCGAGAGAGTGCTGCACTGTCAGAGTTGCAATTTTTCAGATGAGGTTCTGGGGAACCTGTTAAATTGCAACAAGCATGTATCTTTCGTGGTCACAAATGGGTTCCCTGAACTAATCTACCTGCAAACCTGCCCACATTGAATTCAACACCACATTTCATGGTATAATTCAGAACTCCAAATAGCAAACTTGATAGTTAACCATTAGATTATCATAACATCCAATGAGTGCTTTTTTTAAACTTCATCTGTGGGACTTTGTCCTTTCCTTAATTCACTGAAAAGTCCTCCTCTGCTAATTAGATTCACCTTTCAAACAATTCCAGCAAATTAGTGAATGGTGTGTATTTTTCAAACCAATTACTGATAATGGTACAAGTACTGTGTAGATGGCAGCAAGATTTCACATCAGAAACAAAGTTAAGAGCTTGAATGTTACATATTAATTGGATGAAGAGCAATAATCTTCAAGATACCCTGAGGCATATTTATTTTCAATAGTTTTTGAAACGGGTTATGAGGGTTAGGCACCACAGGCAAGGTTTGCAAAGAGCCCAGTGCTGAGTTATCAAAGACAGGGGCTGTGATCTTATCAGCTTATGACGAGATTCATAATTAAGTCTGTCACTCATAGAATCCTACAGTGCAGAAGGAGGCCATTCGGCCCATCGAGTCTGCACTAACCACAATCCTACCCAGGCCCTATCCTCACAACCCTATGCATTTACTCTAGCTAGTCCCCCTGACACTAAGGGTCAATTTAGCATGGTCAATCCACCTAATCTTTGGACTGTGAGAGGAAACTGGAGCACCTGGAGGAAACCCATGCTGACATGAGGAGAATTTGCAGACTCCACACAGACAGTGACCCAAGCCAGGAATCAAACTCAGGTGCCTAGTGCTGTGAGGCAGCAGTGCTAACCACTGTGCCACCATGCCACCCTCAAGTTAAGGCGACTGCCAAATGAAAGTCAGTTGAGACTCTGCTCAAGATGCACAGGTCAATTAAGGAGCCACTTTCCTAAATGGGGTGACTTCTAATAATTTTTTAACAATTGACCTTTGACAAGGTACCACATGGTAGGATGTTGCATGAGGTTAAATCTCACGGGATCCAGGGTGAGCGTGCTAAATGGATACAAAATTGGCTTGATGACAGAAACCAGAGCGTGATTGTAGAGGGTTGTTTTTCAAACTGGAGGCCTGTGACCTCAGGGGTCAGTGCTGGGTCCATTGTTATTTGTCATTTATATTAATGAGTTGGATGAGAATATAGGAGGCATGGTTAGTAGGTTTGCAGATGACACCAGGATTGGTGGCATAGTGGACAGTGAAGAAGGTTATCTCGGATTGCAATGGGATCTTGATCAACTGGGCAGTGGGTTGACAAGTGGCAGATGGAATTTAATTTAGATAAATGCGAAGTGATGCATTTTGGTAGATTGAACCAGGGCAGGACTTACTCAGTTAATGGTCGGGCGTTGGGGAGAGTTATAGAACAAAGAGATCTAGGAGTACAGATTCGTAGCTCCTTGAAAGTGGAGTCACAGATGGACAGAGTGGTGAAGAAGGCATTCAGCATACCTGGTTTCATTGGTCAGAACATTGAATACAGGAGTTGGGACGTCTTGTTGAAGTTCTACAAGACATTGGTAAGGCCACACTTGGAATACTATGTACAGTTCTGGTCACCCTATTTTAGAAAGGATATTATTAAACTAGAAAGAGTGCAGAAACGATTTACTAGGATGCTGCCAGGTCTTGATGGTTTGAGTTACAAGGAGAGGCTGAATAGATTGGGACTTTTTTCTCTGGAGCGTAGGAGGCTGAGGGGTGATCTTATAGAAGTCTATAAAATAATGAGGGGCATAGATCCGCTAGATAGTCAATATCTTTTCCCAAAGGTAGGGGAGTCTAAAACTGGAGGGCATAGGTTTAAGGTGAGAGGGGAGATATACAAAAGTGTCCAGAGGGGCAATTCTTTCACACAGAGGGTGGTGAGTGTCTGGAACAAGCTGCCATAGGTAGTAGGGTACAATTTTGTCTTTTAAAAAGCAATTAGAAAGTTACATGGGTAAGATGGG
Source organism: Mustelus asterias (assembly GCF_964213995.1). Taxonomy (NCBI): domain Eukaryota; kingdom Metazoa; phylum Chordata; class Chondrichthyes; order Carcharhiniformes; family Triakidae; genus Mustelus; species Mustelus asterias. Next base: position 133,617,544 of record NC_135804.1, read on the forward strand.
TTTAAGGGGATATGGGCCAAATGCAGGCAAATGGGACTAGCTTCAAGGGTTTAAAAAAAAGTGCGGCATGGACAAGTTGGGCTGAAGAACCTGTTTCCATGCTGTAAACCTCTATGACTCTATGACTCTAATGCATTTTGTCTGATTTTCCTTCAGGAAGCTTGGCTGCCCACCTGGATAAGTGTCAGTGGTTAGAATGATACGCCTACATTGACTGCACCTTGAATCATGCAAATCGCTTCCAGCCACAGCCCAAGAAACCCCCTGATGAGCGGGGATATAGGAAGTCTTCATCCCTGGAACCAACCACTTGTGATGATGGCCATCTATTGTGGGAAGGAAGGGATAATCACCTTGAAATATAGTTGCACTTGCTTCAATGAGGGAGATGACTTTAATGAATTGTGGGAACAGGAAATTTTTTCTTGGGCAGTGCTTCAGACATTTAATCTTGAAATATTCAATGGTAAAGAGACTGAGCTCCAGAATCCACTTCTTAAACCTACATGTTTGTTCATCTGTACTAATACCTCCTTGTTCGGCTCTGTGTCAAATTGGTGACCATTTTCCTGTGATAAAGTTGCTTTTTTTCAAGTTGGTATTGAAATCATAAGTTTTTGTCATGAAAACCTAAATATATTACTTATTGCTGAAAAAGAGAAATGCTATCAAAGCTTTTCATTTTGCACCCTTCAGGACAGAATTGCATGAATACCAAGGGGCGTATTTTCCCGTTCCGCATGCCATGGGAATCTGAGCGGGTGAGGGGCGGGCAATAGGAAGGTCTGTTGACTTTAGGTGGGATTTTCTGGTTTTGGGGTGAGCACGGCTGGAAAACCCGGCCCCAAACCTCAGAGGAATCAACAATTTATACTGCATGAGTGTTGACTCTGACTGGTGGAGGTGTAGACATAGTGAATGAATTGGGAAACAGTTAACCATCTTTCTCCATGGAAACACATCTACAAATCAGAGTAGTGAGGGTGGATGTGATTTTAAAAAATAATTTTGGGGAATTTAGGGCCCAATTTTAATATCAAGTTGCGCCCGTTTTCGGGCGCGAAAACTTGGTGAAGTCGGGCGTGAGGCGAATAGCGTGATCTGCGCTTACCTCCGCACCCATTCCCCCTTTACCCCAATGGCCAAAAATGACCACCGTCGGGACCGCGCCCGAAACGGACATGATGTCAATTTAAATTCATTTGCATGCATTTAAATTGACTTAATGGGCATTTAAATTGACTTACCAGCATTTCCCCCTTTACCACTGTGTTCGCCCATCCAGATTCGGCACAAAATGGTCCACAAAAGTCCGATTCGGGTGCTCCAGCTTCTGAGAAGGTAAGCTCAGAGCATCCGGCAGCTCTCTGACTCAGGTCAGTGGTGGGGGGGAGGGAGGTGGGTCAGACGGCTCTCTGGTAGGGGAGGGAGGTGGGTCAGATGGCTGTCTGGTGGGGGGAGGGAGGTGGGTCAGATGGCTCTCTGGTGGGGGGGCAGCGGCGGGTCAGATAGCTCTCTGGTGGGGGGGGAGGTGGGTCAGATGGCTCTCTGGTGGGGGGTGGGGCTGGGGAGACAGGGGCAGGGGGGTCGACTGCCACTCTGCGTGCAATCAGTGGGGAGGAAGGGGGGCAGGGGCCCATGATTGGTCTGGGGAGCAGGGGGTTGGGGATAAGGGGTTCAGTAATGTTGTGGAGGGGGGAGGCAATGTTTGTGGGGACCAGGCGAGGCATTATCTGGTCTGGGAGCGTTTTTTTTACTGCGCATGTGCAGTTGAAGGCTCCGGTCGGAGCTGCAGCGTTTTGGGTCCGATAAGCCCTGCCCACACGCTTCTGCAGCACGATTCAGAATCACTGCCATTTTTGCAGGCAGAGTGTGTATGGAGGCACCTGAGAACGGGTCTAAAAGTCGGATCTGAAATACTCCCAGTTTCAAGTCCGCCCAGCACTTAGATTTAAAACGGCAAAATAGAGCCCATTCTATTATTCTGTAAAAGAATCTGTGTGTATGCGGCTGTGTGTAAATTATTTAAATGTGTTGGGATAAGGCTAGAGACATCTTGTTTGTGGAAGCTGAGGAATGAAACAGCAAAGGTATTAGATGCATGCATTTGCAATGAGACTTTCCTGGTGGAGCTTTTATAAATATAGATCAGCTAGGTTTAGAAATTTGCATTAGGCGATACACATAGACCTGCTCTTTTCCCCAGTTGTTAAATTTAAAAAGGGAGTAAAAAACACGAAAAAATGTGTTTCATTGATAAAAAAGAGAAGATTATTAAATTATTTTTGATCCCAGAAGTTGGGTAATAGGAAAGATATGAAAGTTGGGAAAGTTAAGCTCAAAGAAGTGCTGTAAATAGTGAAGTTGAAGATAAAAGGAAAAAAGGATATTTAAGAAGAGATGTTGGCCAGAATTCTCTCGTCCCACCCACCATGGGAATTGTGGCGGCAGGGGGGAGGCCGGATCATGAAAAGGTCCATTGACCTCAAGCGGGATTCTCTGCTTTTGAGGCGAGCGTGGCCGGAGAATCCTGTCCGAGGTTATTTGGTGTTGGGTGGGTAAGGAAGACCTCTTAGAAAATGGCCTAGCTTGGTGAAGTTTAACTTAGCCATTCAGTCAAGCCAGAAATATCAGGACTGCAAAAAGCAGAGTGGAAGTGAGTTTGACAGGTCATGCAGTATAACTGACAGCAATTTTGCCTCGGGTAATATTACTGGACATTTGTGGTTGAACATTTACAAGGGAGTGTTGCTGGAAGGTGTTCACTTTTGGCTCTAAGCAAATCTTTTGAGGGGATTGTTTTGGAAGACATTTGGGGCAGCACAACGGCACAATGGTTAGCCTCACAGTGCTAGGGACTTGGGTTCAATTCCTGGCTTGGGTCACTATCTGTGTGGAGTCTGCACGTCCTCCCTGTGTCTGCATGGGTTTCCTTCGGGTGCTCCGGTTTCCTCCCACACTCCAAAGATGTGCAGGTTAGGTGGATTGGCAATGCTAAATTGCCCCTTAGTGTCAGGGTGACTAGCTAGGGTAAATGCGTGGGATTATGGGGATAGGGCCTGGGTGGGACTGTGCAGACTCAATGGGCCGAATGGCCTTTTTCTGCACTGTGGGGATTCTATGATTCTATAAAAAAATAATAATTTTAACTGTGCAACTGTAATCTTAGATTTTCTGTTCTTCTTGTTAAGAAACCTTTTAGATTTAATTTTTAAAATCCCAAAAGTGTTATTGAGCTTCTGGCTGCTTAGATCAGTACTTTTTTTCCTCATTTTCAGGTTACAATAAAAGGGGAAGCCTAATTTAGTCATAGAGTCATCGGGGTTTACAGCATGGAAACAGGCCTTCAGCCCAACTTGTCCATGCCACCCCTTTTTTTAAACCCTGAAGCTAGTCCCAATTGCCTGCATTTGGCCCATATCCCTCTATACCCATCTTACCGATGTAACTGTCTAAATGCTTTTTAAAAGGCAAAATTGTACCTGCATCGACTACTACCTCTGGCAGCTTGTTCCAGACACTCACCACACTCTGTGAAAAAAATTGTCCCTCTGGACACTTTTGTATCTCTCCCCTCTCACCTTAAACCTATGCCCTCTAGTTTTAGACTCCCCTACCTTTGGGAAAAGATATTGACTATCTAGCTGATCTGTGCCCCTCATTATTTTATAGATCTTGATAAGATCATCCCTCAGCCTTCTATGCTCCACAGAAGAAAGTCCCAGTCTATCCAGCCACTCCTTATAACACAAACCATCAAGTCCCGATAGCATCTTTGTAAATCTTTTCTGCATTCTTTCTAGTTTAATAATATCCTTTCTATAATAGGGTGACCAGAACTGTACACAGTATTCCAAATGTGGCCTTACCAATGTCTTGTACAACTTCAGCAAGATGTCCCAACTCCTGTATTCAATGTTCAGACCAATGAAACCAAGCATGCTGAATGCCTTCTTCACCCACTCTGTCCACCTGTGACTCCACTTTCAAGGAGCTATGAACCTGTACCCCTAGATCTCTTTATTCTGTAACTCTCCCCAGTGCCCTACCATTAACTGAGTAAGTCCTGCCCTGGTTCAATCGACCAAAATGCATCACCTCGCATTTGTCTAAATTAAACTCCATCTGCCATTCGCAAGCCCACTGGCCCAATTGATCAATATCCCGTTGCAATCCGAGATAACCTTCTTCACAGTCCACTATGCCACCAATCTTGGTATCATCTGCAAACTTACTAACCATTCCTTCTATATTCTCATCCAAATCATTAATATAAATTACAAATAACAGTATAATTTCCCTCTGGAATTTTGTTTTCTCGGCAATTAACCTCTGCTATGGTCATAGCAGAGTCTGCTTGCCAACCAATCAGCACACTCTCCTCGCATCATCTAAAGTGTTGTTGCCTCTGTGATTTGGTATTCTTGCAATTCTGTCTTTGATTTTGATTTGATTTGATTTGATTTATTATTGTCACATGTATTAACATACAGTGAAAAGTGTTGTTTCTTGCGCGCTATACAGACAAAACATACCGTTCATAGAGAAGGAAACAAGGGAGTGCAGAATGTAGTGTTACAGTCATAGCTAGGGTGTAGAGAAAGATCAACTTAATGCAAGGTAGGTCCATTCAAAAGTCTGACAGCAGCAGGGAAGAAGCTGTTCTTGAGTCGGTTGGTACATCACCTCAGACTTTTGTATCTTTTTCCCGAAGGAAGAAGGTGGAAGAGAGAATGTCCGGGGTGCGTGGGGTCCTTAATTATGCTGGCTGCTTTGCCGAGGCAGCGGGAAGTGTAGACAGAGTCAATGGATGAGAGGCTAATTCGCGTGATGGATTGGACTACATTCACGACCTTTTGTAATTCCTTGCAGTCTTGGGCAGCGCAGGAGTCATACCAAGCTGTGATACAACCAGAAAGAATGCTTTCTATGGTGCATCTGTAAAAGTTGGTGAGAGTCGTAGCTGACATGCCAAATTTCCTTAGTCTTCTGAGAAACTAGAGGCATTGGTGAACTTTCTTAACTACAGTGTTGGCATGGGGGGACGAGGACAGGTTGTTGGTGATCTGGACACCTAAAAACATGAAGCTCTCGACCCTTTCTACTTCGTCCCCATTGATGTAGACAGGGGCAGGTTCCTGGTCAGTGGAAGATTAAAAGTTTCAACAATGTGTACAGTTTTCTCAAAAATACTCAAATTTATCGTAGATTGGAATCATAGAATCCTGACAGTGCAGAAGGAAGCCATTCGGCCCATCAAGCCTCTGCCGACAAAAATCCCACCCAGGCCCCCCATCCCTGTAACCTCAGGTATTTACCCTGCTGATCCCGCTGATACTAAGGGGCAATTTAGCATGGCCAATCAACCTAACCCGCACACCTCACCAAGAGGACCCAGGGAATGCAAGAATAGAATTGCTACAGTGCAAAAGCCAACCATTCAGCTCACTGAGTCTACACCGACTCTCTGAAAGAGCATCTTACTCAGGCCCTATCCCCATAACCCCACATATTTACCATGCTAATCCTCCTAACATACACATCTTGCGACACTAAGTGGCAACTTAGCATGGCCAATCAACCTAACCTGCACATCTTTGGAGTGTGGAGGAAACTAGAACACCCGGAGGAAATCCACACAGTCACAGGGAGCAAGTGAAAACTCCACAAGACAGTCACCCGAGGCCGGAATCAAACCCGGATCCCTGGCACTGTGAGGCAGCAATGGCGGCACGATGGCACAGTGGTTAGCACTGCTGCCTCACAGCGCCAGGGACTCAGGTTCGATCCTGGGCTTGGGTCACCATCTGTGTGGAGTCTGTATGTTCTTCCCGTGTCTGCGTGGGTTGCCTCCGGGTGCTCCGGTTTCCTCCCACAGTCTGAAAGACGTGCTGGTTAGGCGCATTGACCATGCTAAATTCTCCCTCAGTGTACCTGAACAGGTGCGGGAGTGTGGCGACCAGGGGAATTTCACAGTAACTTCATTGCAGTGTGAATGTAAGCCTACTTTTGACTAATAAATAAACTTTAAAGAAACCACTGTGCTGCCGTGCCACCTCCACTCCGACAAAGCAACTACGAATATATAAATACTGCAGCCAATGTTTCAATTAAACATTTCAATAATGCATGGAGGATTCCCGCAGCTAATCCCCTCAAGACATTTCAAGAGAAGATCAGACAATTCCAATCTGCTATTGCTGTACTGGGCTGTTTATTTGGTGCATGTCGCCACCCACAAACACTGCTGTTGTGTTGACCACTTTAAGTCAATTCCTTTGACCTTGAAGTTCGAGGATCCAGGTTGCTCCATTCTTATCTCAAAGTGGCACATCATTGACATTGACACAGTGAGGTACCTCAACTCCTCCAGTGCTATCACCAACACCATTGCCAGTGACTGCCAAGCGTACGGCTGTCCATGGACACCTCGGGAAGCGGGATTCTGAATTTTGACAGCCTTGCCAGAGCTCCTCTCCAGCTACACTGAAATGTGATGTAATACACTGAGATTTAATTAATCAATCCTGTTTAGATTTTCCAGCAATATGTATGTGCAGCTTGTACTGTCAGTTGCAAAGGATTTGCAGAGCAATGTTTATTTGAACAGATTAATTTAACTCTATCAAGTGTAGGGCTTCAAACGCACCATCTGTTTTCCTTTGATACTTGCACTCGTGAAGATTTTGCTCTCAAATCCATCTGCCTTTTAAAAGAAGCACCCACATACAACAATTAGGTCCCGATTTTCGGAGTTGGCTGTACAAAATTGGATTTCCATCAAATGTCTGCTGCTGATTTTTTTGTATTATTTACTTGCCTTTGTTTGCCCTCATCCACATTTTTCATTATTATTACTACAGTCTGAAGATTAGTTCCACCTGATCCAATAAAAAGAGCCTTACAGAGCTGGCATTGTATAAATCCTTTACTGGATGTGCCATTTTAAGATTTAATACCCCGACAATTCGCACTCTTAATTTACTTCCTTTTCGAAATGTCAGCGGCTCCAATTTATAGGCAGGATCCTGTCGTGCACAGGGTTCCTTTAACTCATCTAATTCGTCTCTGTGCGCTTTCTAAGACATAGCTTACTGCGTCTGTCATTTCACTTTATCTGATGTAACAGCGAGTTTCTGTCCGTACCGCTCCTCGAATACTTCCATGTCAGTCAATAATCTCATTGCTTTTATTTCTTGTGCTGAGGATTTTCCAAAACGCCAGTGGGGAGTACCCCAGCAGCAAGATCAGCATGCTCCAGTAAGTTCACTCCCTCCTTTTCATTCTTAATTTATCATTCATAACAGGTCGAATCCCGGGAGAAATCATACGGTAAGATATCGAATGAGCCAGACGACACAGAGCAGGAACTCTGGCAGATGCAGGGACGGGGCAGCGCTCCAAAAGAACTCTTGGTCCATTTTAAAAACTGCGAATTTTTAAAAATTGTGTTCCAAATCTTCAGGTGTAAGCCAAAACAACAACAACAAAAATGTAGTTATATCGCGACACTCTTGTGATAAACAAAGAACGAAGTGCAAAAAAAAAGTACAGCACAGGAACAGGCCCTTCGGCCCTCCCAGCCTGTGCTGATCATGAGGCCCTAACTAAGCTAAAAACAAATGTTCTGCCCTCACTCAGTCCATATCCCTCTATTCCCTCACTATTCATGTACCCATTCAGATGCATCTTAAATGTTGCCAATGTTCCTGCTTCCACCACCTCCACTGGCAGCGAGTTCCAGGCACCCACCACTCTCTGCGTGAAAAACTTCCCCCTCACATCTCCCTTAAACTTTCCCCCCCTCTCACTTTGAACCTGTGCCCCATTGTAATTGACACTTTCACCCTGGGAAAAAGCCTCTGACTATCCACCCTGTCTGTGCCTCTCATAATTTTGTAGACTTCTATCAGGTCTCCCCTCAGCCTCCATCTTTCCAGTGAAAACAATTATAGTTATCCTCATAAAACCTCCCAAGCTCTTCACAGGAGCATTGCAGAATTAACTCTGACTCTGAGACACATAAAAGGAAATTTATGTCGATAACCAAAGGTTTTAGTAGAGAGGTAACTTTGAGAAATATTTTAAGGTGGAAATGTAAAGATTACGAGATGTAAGGGGGGAATTTCAGAGAAAACAGCCCGGGCAGCTGAAGGCATGGCCACCTGTGGTGAACCAATTAAAATCAGGAATACTCTCGTGGCATGATTTTGAGGAGTGCAGAGATCTCGGGGACGGTGAGAAAGGAGGGGATCATTGACATAGGGAAGGGTGAGGCCATGGAGGGATTTGAAAAGCTGTCTGAGGATGATAAAGGTGGGAGCTGATGGAGTATGCCCAGCAGAGGGGTAACGGTGAAAGTCATTCGGTGTGGGCGAGGACATGGGCTGCTGTTTTGGATGACCTCAAGTTGACAGAGGGTAGAATGTGCAGAGTGAGCCAGGAGTGCAGTGGAAAATCAAGTTTCAAGGTAACAGAAGCAAGAATGAGTGTTTCTGCACCAAATTAGGCTGAGACGGGGACAAATGAATTCCCTCCTGACATCTCATCAACTCTACATTTCAACCTTTAAAATATTTCTCAAAGCTTACCGCTTTATCCAAGCCTGTGGTCTCCTGCAAAATCCTGTAATTTCAATGGCAGGAAAGGCACTCCAAAATCAGTGTCCTCTCTCAGACCGATATATCCAGTATCGAGTCACTGGTTATGGTTAATCAGCTACATTGAGCTGGCCACATCGTCCACAAGCCTGACACAAGACTTCCAAAACAAGTTCTCTGCTCCGAGCTTCATCATGACAAGTGGAGGGCAAACAAAATGTTTCAGGGACGTCCTCAAAGCCTTGCTGAAAAAATATAACATCCCCGCTGATATGTAGGAAGTCTCACACGAGACCACACAAACTGGAGAAGAAGCATCTGCAAAGGTGTCAACCATTTTGACGCCTCCAACAGGCCCAGGTAGAGGCCAAACCCAAGCTGCAGAAGGAGCATACCATAATCCAAGCATCCCACTCACCCCCTTCTTCAAACACCACCTGACCTGATGAAAGGCATAGATAGGGTGAACGGTGGGAAGCTTTTCCCCGGGTCGGTGGTGACGTTCACGAGGGGTCATAGGTTCAAGGTGAAGGGGGGGAGGTTTAACACAGATATCAGAAGGACATATTTCACACAGAGGGTCGTGGGGGCCTGGAATGTGTTGCCGGGCAAGGTGGAGGAGGCGGACACACTGGGAACGTTTAAGACTTATCTAGACAGCTATATGAACGGAGTGGGAATGGAGGGATACAAAAGAGTGGTCTAGTTTGGACCAGGGAGCGGCGCGGGCTAATTGTTCCTTGTTTCTCGTTTCAAGGCTTCTTTCTATGATCATCTTGCTGGTGCCAGTACAGAGCGAGACTGCGGATAGTTGGGAACCTGTCTCGGGGGCAGGGAATTCATATGGTGTTCGTGGAAGTGGAAATGACTAGGGTTGGGAAGCATTTTCCGATCGGGGCCATTGTGATCTCCTGGACTCGTTTCGATCGCCTCAGGGGGTCGGAGAGGAATTTCCCAGATTTTTTTTCCCCATATTGGCCCCGGGGTTTTTCACTCTGGGTTTTCGCCTCTCCCTGGAGATCACATGGTCTGGAATGGGGGGGTGGGGGTGAGTTAATAGGTTGTAATGAACAAAGCATCGTAGCTGTGAGGGACAGCTCGGTGGATAGGATATTGGTATGTAAATAGGCTGGAAAATTGGGCGGGGATCCTGGATTCAGGATTCAATCCTGGACCGGGGAGCGGCGCGGGCTTGGAGGGCCGAAGGGCCTGTTCCTGTGCTGTATTGTTCTTTGTTCTTTGTTCTTTGACCCACCTGTAGCAGAGCATGTGGATCCAGCATTGGAGCTTCCAGTCTCTTCAAGATCCACAACATTGGAAGAAAGTCTTCCTCATTCCTAAATAACTGCTTAAGGAGAGAAGAAAGACCCATAATGTTATAACCTGCTTTGTCTCTTAACAGATGCTGAGTGCCCTGTCATGTATTTCCCTGTTTCTTTTATCAATATAATATATAATTAGGAACTAGAAATTAAATTGCCCCATCTAAGTTTTTCTATTGAATGTCTTTCCATGTCTACCTAATTACATGGATGAACTAACAATTATGCTCAGACATTTCATTCAGCAGTTCCTTGAAGTTAATTAACAGCTAATGTTGAACTAGTGAAGTTGGACTACACTACTCAATCATTAACACTATTTATCACGTTGATTATTAAGCCACTCAAGACATGCTTCAGTTTAATTACTTATATAATGCAATATTTGACTGTACCACATTGTGAATGAATATACAGGGCTAACTTTATTCTTTTCCCTTTCTGTAATTTCTCACTTCTTTGCTTTGATGAGTAACTCTGTTGAGTGCTTTTTTAGATTTTCATCCAATTAATTTAATGAGGTTTCATTTTTTCCTTTCTGCTTGGAATCATTTGCTTGTTTCTTCTCAACAGGAACATTCTAATGAATGTGATAACTTGGACTTTGCAGATGTTTTTGACAGCGTACTGTCAACATTTCCCATCGTTACCCCTCTTCAGGCTGACCTAGTGCATGAGCAGATTTGTGTGCAAGTGCACCCTGTCACTCACTGCTTTGTCAGTGTGTCACGCCACCCTCCCCCTGACCCCCAGACCCAACAGCCAGTCAAATCAGCTGACCTGACAAGAAACCTGCCTCCTCCACTCTCAGACTGCTGTCAGAAACCCCATTAAAAAAAGTTAACATTGTCCAATCAGGTGTAACTGTGTTTACATCGATACACAGAAATAGAAGCAGGAGTCGGCCATTCGGCCCTTCAAGCCTACATCACCATTCATTGTGATCATGGCTGATCATCAAATTCAATATCACGATACCCCCGCCCCCCCCCATTTTCCTTCTTCCGTTTAGCCTCCAGAGCTATGTCTAACCTCTTCTTGAAATCAGATAACATTTTGGCCTCAACTACATTCTGTGGTAGTGAATTCCACACATTCACCACCCTCTGGGTGAAGAAATTTCTCCTCACCTCAGTCCTAAAAGGTTTACCCCTTATCCTCAAACTATCACCCCAAGTTCTGGACTCCCCCACCATTTAGAACACTCTGAATCTACCCTGTCTAACCCTGTTAGAATTTTATAAGTTTTCATGAGATCCCCTCGCAATGACTACTGCTGAACAACAGTTCCGCTCCAAAAAATAAATAATTTTACATTTAATTGCGGCTTTCAAAAGGCAATTGGATAATCACCTGAAGGTAAGAAACCATTCTGAAATACAATCGTGAGATTCTTCCAGTTGCAGAGATTAAATATTAATTGTAAAAAAAAAGATTACTCCTCGTGATTCTCATTCTGATTCTCATTGAGCCCTGAGTTCTAAATCCATGATTGAATTTGAAGTATTACCATCTGCATTGCTTCTTACATGTCAGAATTGGAGAAATAACGTCACAGCTGATTTGACTGCTGAGCATCTCAACGCTTCTTCAATCTTGTGATTGATTGAGTGGCTGCACGCTGTTGATTTCATTAATAAACAAAACAAAGTGATACCTTGAACAATGAGACAGGCTATTTTACTTACCAGGGAAATTAAACTGCAAGTGATTGTGCTAAATGAACACTTCCTGTTACGAAGATATGATCTGACTTGAAGAGCAAACTCTTTGTTTTGTATGAACTTTCAGAAGTCATGGTGATCCGATGTATGAAGGACATATTAATGGGCATGATCTGGGGAGGATTTGAGGATTTGAGTATAGGGATGTTTTGCTGTAATTGTATAGGGCATTGATGAGGCCACACCTGGAGAATTGTCTGCAGTTTTGGTGTCCTTATCTGAGGAAGGATGTCCTTGCTATAGAGGGAGTACAGTCAAGGTTTACAATGATTCCTGGGATGGCAGGTCTGTCATATGAGGAGAGATTAAGTCGGTTAGGATTATATTCACTGGAGTTTAGAAGAATGAGAGGGGATCTCACAGAAACTTATAAAATTCTAACAGGATTAAAGAGGGCAGATTCAGAAAGAATGTTTCCAATGGTGGGGGCGTCTAGATCTAAAGTAAAGTAAAGTAAAGTTTATTTATTAGTCACAAGTAGGCTTACATTAACACTGCAATGAAGTTACTGTAAATAAAATCCCCTAGACGCCACACTCTGATGCCTGTTCAGGTACAATGAGGGAGAATTTAGCATGGCCAATGCACCTAACCAGCACTTTTTTCAGACTGTGGGAGGGAACCGGAGCATCTGGAGGAAACCCACACACACATGAGGAGAACATGCAGACTCCGCACAATCAGTGACCCAAGCCAGGAATTTAATCCAGGTCCCTGGCACTGTGAGGCACCAGTGCTAACCACTGTGCCACCGTGTCGCCACAGCGATCTATGACTAGGGGTTAACGTTTGAGGATAAGGGGTAGATCTTTCAGGACTGAGATGAGGAGAACTTTCTTCACCCAAAGAGTGGTGAATGTGTGGAATTCACTACCACAGAATGTAGTTGAGGCCAAAATGTTGTCTGATTTCAAGAAGAAATTAGATATAGCTCTACAGGCTAAAAGGGTCATTGGATATGGAAGGAAGGAAGGATCAGGATATTGAATTCGTTGATCAGCCAGGATCACATGAATGGCAGAGCAGGCTCAAAGGGCCAAATGGCCTACTTCTGCTTCTACTTTCTATGTTTCTCTGTATCCCAGTAGTGGTGCTCATTGAGACATTCACCAGTATTGAAGATCATAATGGGACCACACCTTCCTGTAAGGAAAAAGTACGAGGGAAATCTTGGGGACTGAAATCCAACAAACCCCCCAGGACCTCATGTTCTACAGGCTAGAGTTCTAAAAGAGATAGCTATGGAGATGGTGGATGAATTGGTTGTTATTTTCCAAAGCTCCCCAGATGCTGGAGTGGGTCCAGCAGATTGCAAGTTAGTAAATGTAACACCTCAATTTTAGACAGGAGGGAGAGAGAAAATGGGGAGTGACAGGTCATTTAGCCTGACATCAGTACCTAGAATCTATCAGTAAGCAAGTCTTAGCCATGCACCCAAAAAAATCATGGTATGATCAAAATCAGCATGGTTTTTTGAAATGGAAATCCATTGATTGGATTTTATTTGATTTATTGAATTTTTTGCAAATGTGATTCATAGGTTAGTTGAACGGGAATTTGCAGATGGCATTCAATAAGTTGTTCTGCCATTCTCCTAGAAATAATGTCTTGTAAACCCATCAATGACACCAAAATTAACTTGTCAACAGCATCAGCCACAAATGACACAAAAGCAGAACAAAACTCTTTCTTTGCTTGGTTAGGTGTCTAAAACCTGTCTGATAGGCAAGGCAAGGGCTCATGGAGTTGGGTGTAATACATTAGGGAGAATAAAGAATTGCTTAACTGATCAGAAAGAGTAGGCATAAATAGGACATTTTCAAGTTGGCAGAGACTGTGTCCTTGTATTTTTGATTCCCCGACCAGCAAAAATAATCTCTCAGTTTCTACCCTATCAAAGTCCTTCAGTGTTACATGCTTCAATACTACCGTTCATCAGTGCGTGATTGGTAGGTTTATATGAAGAACACAGTAACACAACAAAATCTCCTGATTCAGAGATAGAAATGTGACTATTGTGAACTAAACATTATAGAACTCGAGAAGGAATTGTTGTGCAACTCTACATGACCCTCATAATTTAGAAAAAATTAATCTTAATCAATCCTGTAGAAACGTATTTTTCTTCATGACTTCTATTCTGATTAATTGCGTCATGACCTTTAATGTCTCAAGCAACCAGCATGATGCATTGGTCTTCAGAGCATGTGACTCAGACATAATGAACCTCAGAGTATTAGCTGATGAAGCAGAACTGGATTAGGTTGGGAACTAAATGATCAATGGATTGATATGTGGCAGTGACAAAACAGAGACTGCAGCAAATCACTTTGAACCTAAGTACCTTACAGCACATCAAATAAAGAATGTCGCGCCAGGTCCTCAATCTCACCCTCAGTCTGAGCTGTTACACCAATCATAAGAGCTGTTCCCCCCCTTCTAGGATATCTGTACCCCACGTAAATTGGCAATTAATCTCCACAGATCTGTCGTAGCAACACAAAGAAAAATGTTGTGCCTTTTTTGTTTTATTTTTGACCACTTTCTGCTTATTAGCTATAAATTATCAGCTGTGGGTAAAAATGGCAGTACAGAAGCATCCAATTGGATAATGAAGAGCCTTTTCACTTTCTGATTGATTAGAGGAAGACGGTGTGTCATAAGGATGGACGCATTGGGTGGCTGTGGTGTTTGTCTCTTTGTAATGACTTTAATCATGCAATTGAGGTGGGCCTGTTGGAGTATGAGGTCCCTGATTACGGGCCAAGTTGATGGGCCAATCAGGGAGCCTCTTGCTTTACACTTAACAAGGAGTGCCAGTTCCTCTGGGACTCCTAGTGTAGACTGCTAACTGAAACACTCTGTATGCTGTTGTCAGACTTGTAAATAAAGGGATTTTGGTGAAGGGACTTCTGCCTCCGAGGACTTATTACACCCTTTAAGGATCAATCTGCAGAATAAGGGTCACATGACCCAGGAAACAAATCAGGGAGCAGGGTGGGGGGGCGGAGCTCATCCTGCTAAGCATGGGTTTCCATACTCAGAGTCATCTCAGGAGCTGATTGCAGCCACGAGGCTGTAAGTTGTATTTTCACTAAATTGATGAACGAGCATCTTTACAGATGGCAGGGCCGTTGAGGGCAGGAGGTCATGTGAGGAAATTTCTCGGAATACACCCAACCTGAGTTGGCAAACTTACGTGAGCGTTACACAAACACATTAATAATTAGCTCTGAGCAGACTTCTACTATGATGCTCATTTATGCCCAATCCGCTTTCCAGCTCTTCCGCATTGCCAGCACAGATCTCACCAAAGTCACAAGTGACGTCCTATGTAACTGTGACAATCTCTCTCAATTACAGCCAGTGACCACACCCTCATTCTCCATTACCTGTCTCCAATACTCCGATTGGCTGGCACTGTGCTTGCCTGCTGCCATTTTTGTCCTGCTAATCATAGCCAGAGATTTGTTGCAATTGATCCAATGCTGCCCCTGCACCATTACCTCTTGTGCCACGTGGAGGCAATGGCCTACTGGTATAATCCCTAGCCTATTTACCCAGGAACTCAGCTAATGTTCTGGGGACCTGGGTTCGAATCCCGCCACGGCAGGTGGTGAAATTTGAACTCAATTTTTAAGAATTGGAATTAAGAATCAACTGATGACCATGAAACCATTGTCGATAGTCAGAAAAACCCATCTGGTTCACTAATGTCCTTTACGGAAGGAAATCTTCCAGCCTTACCTGGCCTGGCCTACATGTGACTCGATAGCCACAGCATGTGGTTGACTCTCAACTGCCCTCAAGCAACTAGGGAAGGGCAATAAATGCTGGCCAGCCAGCGACACACATGGCCCACGAATGGCTGCTTCCTATTTCTCAGCAGTATTCTACCTCTCGGCAACACCATCTGAAAACAAAGGATAATTTTCTATCCGAATGTCGAGCCAGCTCGACCCCATCACCATCACGTCTGCATTCTCCACTGTCACTAAATTATCAAACTGATTGTCCGATGTCCAGTGCTGGATATGGAGAAATGTGCTCCAGTTCAACACCATTCCCGAGCTACCATCTCCATTCCTCTCCCTGGAAACAGTTCGAAGCTAAACCCAAGGCTGGGCGGCACGGTGGCACAGTGGTTAGCACTGCTGCCTCATAGTGCCAGGGACCCGGGATCGGCCTCGGCTCACTGTCTGTGTGGAGTTTGTACATTCTTCCCATGTCTGCGTGGATTTCCTCTGGGTGCTCCGGTTTCCTCCCACAGCCCACGGTGTGCGGGTTGGGTTGATTGGCCGTGCTAACTATCCCTAGTATCAGGGGGATTAGCAGAGTAAATATGTGGGGTTATGAGAATAGGGCCTGGGTGGGATTGTGGTTGGTACAGACTCAATAGGCCGATTGGCCTCATTCTGCATTGTATGGATTCTATGATTCAACCTCGATGTCATATTTGACCCTGCGTTGAGCTGACGGTCTCATATCAATGCCATCACCAAGGACACCCAATTCAACTGTGTAACATTATATGTTGCGACCAGTAGAGTGGACAAGAGTGGACAAGAGTGAACCAGTGGATGTTGTGTGTCTGGACTTTAAAACGTCTTTTGACAGAGATTAGTGAGCAAAATTACAGTTCATGGTACTGGGGGTAATGTATTCACGCCGATAGAGAACTGATTGGCAGACAGGAAGAAGAGAGTGCGAATAACGGGTCCTTTTCAGAGTGGCAGGCAGTGACTAGTGGGATACTGCAGGGTTCAGTGCTGAGACCCCAGCTATTCACAATATACATTAATGATTTGGACAAAGGAATTGAATGCAATGTCTCCAAATTTGCAGACGACACTAAGTTGGGTGGCAATGCGTGCTGTGAGGAGGATGCTAAGAGGCTGCAGGGTGGCTTGGACTGGCTGGCTGAGTGGGCAAATACTTGGCAAATACAATATAATGTGGATAAATGTGAGGGGGGGGGCTTTAATTGGACAAAGGGAATGTAAATGAGGATGAATGGGGGTCAAGTGCTATTTGATTCTTTATTTGCTGTTGTTGCATCTACTGAGGCACTTCGTCAGTCTTGTCCCTTGTTTATTCATGTACTTAGTTGGGCGGCACGGTAGCACAGTGGTTAGCACTGCTGCTTCACAGCTCCAGGGACCTGGGTTCGATTCCCGGCTTGGGTCACTGTCTGTGTGGAGTTTGTACATTCTCCTCGTGTCTGCGTGGGTTTCCTCCAGGTCCTCCGGTTTCCTCCCACAGTCCAAAGATGTGTGGGTTAGGTTGATTGTCCATGCTAAAAATTGCCCCTCAGAGTCCTGAGATGCGTAGGTTAGAGGGATTAGTGGGTAAATATGTAGGGGTATGGGGGTAGGGCCTGGGTAGGATTGTGGTCCGTGCAGACTCGATGGGCCAAAATGGCTTCTTTCCGCACTGTAGGGTTCCTATGATTCTATGATTCTAGTTCAGTTGTCACAATCTCAGTTTAGGCCCTGTTATGTTGACTCTAAGTTATTTTGGCTTCCTGCACACTGCTCCTCTGACATACTTTGTCAACTCTGTTCCAGGATCCAGCTGTTTAAAGCAGCACAGGGGAATTCATTATTGTCACAATGCAGATTGCAACATTTATTTGCTATTTTTACACGGAGCGAACAAGCTCACAAAAAGAGATGAGATCAAAACACAAGACAAAAACAAGAGGAGACTGGATTATAGAGGAAATTGCAAAATGATCTCAGAGAATGCGCAATAAACAGCTGGGTTGGTTATACTGAATGTGGTTCATGTGTGCTGCAAGTCACTGCGGGAGCCTGAGTTGCTGCGGCAACTTGCACTTTTGTAGTCTGGAGCTATAGATAGTGATGCCGGAGAGTACATTACGTGGCTGACCAGGAGTAAGGGATTCACCATTTAAGATGGAGATGAAGAGAAAGTTTCACTCCGAGGGTTGCTAGCATATGGAATGCTCTTCCCGACAATCCGTATGCGACCACTACCAGATTAGCCATGATCTTACTGAATGGCAGAGCAGGCCCAAAGGGCTGAATGGCCTACTCATGTTCCTATGTCCTACGTTCCTATGTCCTGTGTTCCTATGACCTATGTTTCTATGTCCTATGTTCCTATGTCCTATGTTCCTATCCTCTCACTCATGACCATCTTATATCCCATGGTTCCTCCATGCCAGCATACACTTTGCATGCCCCCTCCATATTCCCCAGGCTCCTTCAAATCTCCCACGCCCCCTCCATTTTTCCTCATGTCTTCCATGTCTCCTTCTTTCCCTCTCTTATCTCCCATTCCTCTCCTTTTCCCCACACCCCTCCCATTTGCCTCCATTAGCACCTGCCCCTTCCATGTTCCCTGCATCTCCCATGCCCCCTCTCCCAGCATGCAATATGTGCAGAACCAATATAATAACACATATAATAACAGTGAAACATCTTGAACTGCTTGTGAAAAAAACACCCATTCAGAAATCTTATTTGCCAATCAGTCACAGCCATCCCTAAGTCAACAACATAACCTTTACTCCACTTCATCCCTTTTTAATCTTGTCAAAATAAATATCGAGACATTTAAAATCAGAAATAAGAACCTATTATAACTGCATAAATATAGCAATTCAACAAACCTAATGCTCCACTTCAGTTTATGTAAACAGACATAACTGATTAACTGGTTTTATTAGTGAATCTTGAAACTCAGCCAAGCATTCATGATGAGACTAGCTGGCAATTGTATCAATACAAACAGATCGCTAATCAGGTGGTTGTTGGAGAGGAAATATGCTTCAGTCTTTCAGTCAATTTAATTGTGTTCAATGGACAAGAACGGGTGAATGTTCTGATGTAAGGTCTTGATGAGGAAAGTTGGCTCTGTTTCTCACTCCACAGATGCTGCCAGATCTCCTGTTTTTGTAAGTGAGAACAGAAATAGAAATTGTAAAGTATAAACCTTTCAGAACTTCGAGTTCCACATCACTGGGTAGTGCATTAAGATTCCTGGCTAATATCTATCATCACTAACTCCTATGTGATATGGAGCTGAACAGCTGGTTAATCTGTTCCTGATTATCTCAGATTATTCCAACATTGCTAAAATCTAAGAAAGCAGGCAGGCACATTGGTTTGTTTTAAACTAGCAGTAGAATGTGGACAGGCTGAGTTTTGTCTCTGTATGTACAGAGACAGTTTGGTGACTCAAAGACACAGAACAACTGTACAGGACCTTGGTGAGACCACATTTGGAATATTGTGTGCAGTTCTGGTCACCTCACTATAAGAAGGATGTGGAAGCGCTGGAAAGAATGCAGAGGAGATTTACCAGGATGCTGCCTGGTTTGGAGGGTAGGTCTTATGAGGAAAGGTTGAGGGAGCTAGGGCTGTTCTCTCCGGAGCGGAGGAGCTGAGGGGAGACTTAATAGAGGTTTATAAAATGATGAAGGGGTTAGATAGAGTGAACGTTCAAAGACTATTTCCTCGGGTGGATGGAGCTATTACAAGGGGGCAGAACTATAGGGTTCATGGTGGGAGATATAGGAAGGATATCAGAGGTAGGTTCTTTACGCAGAGAGTGGTTGGGGTGTGGAATGGACTACCTGCAGTGATAGTGGAGTCAGACACTTTAGGAACATTTAAGCGGTTATTGGATAGGCACATGGAGCACACCAGGATGATAGGGAGTGGGATAGCTTGATCTTGGTTTCAGATGAAGCTCGGCACAACATCGTGGGCCGAAGGGCCTGTTCTGTGCTGTACTGTTCTATGTTCTAATAAATAAGGATTGCAGTCGCTCAGATACCAGTCCATCAGATTAATTGATTGTATTGAAAGACAGCTAGCATGCAAGACCACAAGAAAAAGATTGAACAATAACAAGGCAAAGATGGAGGTCGAGGAGATTTAGAATTGATGGGGTGGCATCAGATTATTGGCACAATGAAAAAACTCGTGTCATGACTACATGAAGCCCAGTGTAGCCAGCTGAATGGTATAGAGCTCAAATATGGTACTCCAAATGTTAGAGTTCTCAATA
Source organism: Mustelus asterias (assembly GCF_964213995.1). Classification (NCBI taxonomy): domain Eukaryota; kingdom Metazoa; phylum Chordata; class Chondrichthyes; order Carcharhiniformes; family Triakidae; genus Mustelus; species Mustelus asterias. The sequence continues at coordinate 133,637,230 of NC_135804.1, forward strand.
CATTTGCCTTAATGGTGGTTCACAATGTTTCTGAACCTGCTAATCTTAGAATTTATAGAGGAAACAGTATTGATTGCTTAATAATGTAGAACCAGTGTCTAGGAACAGCACCATTAAAAGTCAATGTGTATTAAAGTTTAATAGCAAATTACTGCGGATGCTGGAATCTGAAACAAAAACAGAAAATGCTGGAAAGTCTCAGCAGATCTGACCCCATCTGTGGAGAGAGAACAGAGCGAACGTTTCGAGTCTGGATGACCCTTCGTTAAAGTTTGTTGTTCAAAAACCACTCAGTCCTGAAGTTGTTGTTGCAGGGACTAATAACCCTTTCTGTGTCCACAAAGCAGTGGAAACTTTCTAACAGATGGTGCTGGATGACAGATAAATGTTGACAAAGCTTTGTTCTTTTATACTGTAAGTGAGACTGGGAGCGGAGTTTTAGCATTCCACCCACCACGGGAATTGGAGCGGGCAAATGGCGGGCCATGGAAGGATCCATTGACCGCAAACAGGATTTTATGGTTTTGGGGCGAGTGAGGCCATAAAATCCCACTGTTAAGTTGTACGAACTAAGGAATAGCATGATGGGAAAATTGGTCAGCTATTTGGTACAATATAAGCAAGGCTGACTCCGCATAACTTAAGACTGTATGAGTAAGACAAGATAAGGTCGGGGATGAAGGAGTCACCGACCCTTTTCTGTTACATCAAAGGACAAGTTAAGGGTATGAATGTTGAGACAAGGAGTTCTAGGAGGTCAGCCAGTTATGACATGATTAATGACATTGCTTATGATTCTATTACTAATCGGATTCCTGAATATGCTCTGGTCACGCAAACTGATAATGATTATGTATAAATACTGAACTGATTCTTCGTGTAATTGCGGACTTGAGGAGGAATTAGCAAGTTGTACCAACTGCTCTCTGAACTCAAGTTTTCAGCCAAAACTGCATGCAGTCTTTCGTAAATAAAGACTAGTTATTTAGTCGAAACAAATTTTGTTGAGTCTTTCCATCACAGTCAAGAAGCAGGAAAGTTCCCACTTCAACACCACCCTAAGTCTTAATCTTTAATTGACAACTAGCTTCTTGTCAGGGTACAAGCTTTTTCTTAATCTAGGTGTTTAACATTCGCTAATCCTTGTTTTTTGTTTCGGTCCTGACCAGAACCCCAAGATTTGGAAGTCAGATTAGAATCCAACAATTCTTTTTATTTTGGCGTAAATCACTCCAGGAGTAATTCCACTGACAAATTAGGGATCTTTTACAGTAAAACAAACTTTATTTAATGACACGGTTTAAATATAACTCTAAAAAATGGAGCAACTTAACAATTAACAGTTGAACAATATTTAAAAATGAAAAGAAGCAACTTCAATTTCCAGCTTTATCACTGTTTCAGTTCTAGATGAGCAACAATCCTCTTATAGACTCAAAAGCCACTTTGAATACAGTTAGCAATCATAAATATACTTGTTATAATGAGTGTAGACTGTCTTGAGGGTTTCAGAGAGGTTTTGTGGAGAGCAAGCAACTTATAGAAAACCTTTGTCTTCAAATAAATCCCAGCCAGAACTGAAACTCTGCTATAGGCCTAGCTCCTCCCATTCAGGACATCATCACACAACCCTGCCTACCGAAACCCACATTCCATTCCTTTAATCACAAATCCCAGGGGACCTTTATTTTGTCTCCAAAAATCCATTAGCACTGTCTTAATAACCATTACATGGCTAATGTGATTAATCATCCTGTTCTCCCCACATCTGAGCTGTATTCCTACCAGACCTACTGACCTGTAGCATAACACTGAATATTTACACATTCTCCTCAAATAAACAAAATCTTTCTATATTCATATCCATTGTACCACTGTCATTGTACTTCCAAACTGACTTCATGGGATTGGGGGCATTGCTGGAAAGACCAGCATTTGATGTTTAAAGTTTAACATTTATTTATTAGTGTCACAAGTAGCCTCCTTACATTAACACTCCAATGAAGTTAATGTGAAAATCCTGCCCATCCCTAATTGTCCTTGTGAAGGGGGTGAGCTACATTTCAGAACTATTGCAGTGCATGCATTGTTAGGGAAAGAAGTCCGGGACTTTGACCTAGTGACAGTCAGAATGGTGTGTAATTTAATATAATAAATTCATTTCTTTGCCCTAGGTGTTATTGAACTTCTTGAGTCCTGTTGGAACTGCAATCATGATGAGGAGATGCCGGCGTTGGACTGGGGTAAACACAGTAAGAAGTCTCACAACACCAGGTTAAAGTCCAACAGGTTTATTTGGTAGCACAAGCCACAAGCTTTCGGAGCACTGCTCCTTCATCAGGTGAGTGGGAGTTGTGTTCACAAACAGGACATGTAAAGACACAAACTCAATTTACAAGATAATGGTTGGAATGCGAGTCTTTACAGGTAATCAAGTCTTAAAGGTACAGACAATGTGAGTGGAGAGAGGGTTAAGCACAGGTTAAAGATATGTGTATTGTCTCCAGCCAGGACAGTTAGTGAGATTTTGCAAGCCCAGGCAAGTCGTGGGGGTTACAGACAGTGTGACATGAACCCAAGATCCCGTTTGAGGCCGTCCTCATGTGTGCGGAACTTGGCTATCAGTTTCTACTCAGCGATTCTGCGTTGTCGTGTGTCGTGAAGGCCACTTTGGAGAACGCTTACCCGAAGATCAGAGGCTAAATGCCTGTGACTGCTGAAGTGTTCCCCAACAGGAAGAGAACACTCCTGCCTGGTGATTGTCGAGTGGTGTTCATTCATCCATTGTTGTAGCATCTGCATGGTCTCCCCAATGTACCATGCCTCGGGACATCCTTTCCTGCAGCGTATCAGGTAGACAACGTTGGCTGAGTTGCAATCATCGAGGCAAGTGGAGAGTATTTCATCACACATTTGCCCTGTGCTTTTTGGATGGCGGGCAGAATTAGGAAGTCAGAGTGAGTTGCTCACCACACAATTCTCAGCCTGTGGCCTGCTTTTGCAGCCACAATATGCATATGTTTAACCCAGCGAAGTTTCTGGCTCATGATAACGTCCCGAATGTTGTGGGAGAATTCAGTGATTGTAATTTCACTGAATATCAAGTTTGATTCTCTTGTTGGAGGTGGTCATTGCCTGGCACTCCAATTATGTTTTTGTTACTTGTTACCAAAGTTTGAATGTTGTCCATATCCTGCTACATGGGGAATGGGCTGTTTCAGTAATTAAAGATTTATGAATGTTACTGAACTGTGATCATCAGCAAACACCCTCATTTCTGACCCTTTAACAGAGAGAAGCAACTGAGGATCTTTGGGCCAAGGTCACGACATTGAGGAACTCCCACAGTGATGCCCTGGGATGGAGATGATTGACCTTTGACCATCACGCCCATTTTCCTTTGTGATAGGTATGACTCTAGCCATTTAAGAGTTTTTCCTCATTCCCGCTGACATCAACTTAGCGAGTGCCTCTTGATGCCATGCTTCGGTCAAGTCTGTGACAAGATCTGGAACCCAAACCGAACATCAGTTAGCGGTTATTAAATTAAGTGTCACTTCATAGAAATGCCAACAATACTTTTCATCCTATTGCTGATGATTTAAAGATTGGATGGGAATTGGCCGGATTAGAGTTGTCCTGAGCCTTTTGTGGATAGGACATGGAGTAGCACGGTGGCACAGTGGCGACACGGTGGCAAAGTGGCGACACGGTGGCAAAGTGGTTAGCACTGCTACCTCACAGCACCAGGGACCTGGTTTCAATTCCCTGCCTTGGGTCACTGTCTGTGTGGAGTTTGCACATTCTCCCCGTGTCTGCGTGGGTTTCCTCCGGGTGCTCCGGTTTCCTCCCACACCCCAAAGATGTGCGGCTTAGGTTGATTGGCGTTACCAAATTGCCCCTTCATGTCAGGGGGTTAGTAGGGTAAATAAGCAGAATTATGGGGATGGGGCCTGGGTGGGATTGTGGTTGGTGCATTTTCGATGGGCCGAATGGCCTCCTTCTGCACTGTAGGGATTCTATGACATACCTGGGACATTTTCATCATTGTCAGATAGTCTTCTGCTTATGACAGGAATGACCCATCTAATTCTGGAGCACAAGTCTTCAATAGCATAGCTGGGATGTTCTCAGGGCCCAACACCGATGCTCTATCCAATGCCTTGAGCCATTTCTTGATATTATCCAGTGTGAACCGAATTGGCTGAAGACTGACTTCTGTGATGATTTCCCTTGTCTTCACTGTTGGCCTGAATCTGAAACCGTGAGGGAAAGGAAACTGGGCTAGCTTGACTATAGAAATGATCTTCAAGTATTCTGACAATCAAAGTGCTGAGAAAATTCCTCTGTTCCTCTTCAAAAAAATACAAATCAGGTGAAGGTAACTCAGAATCAAGTATGACTGAATTTTAGTTGAGTATGATCAGGAATTTTCCACTTTGTTTTATAGATTCATAAATGTTTACAGCACAAAAGGAGGCCATTCGACCCATCATGTCCACACTGGTCAACAAAGACCTGATTACTTTCCTCCAACTTCCAGTGACCCATGCCAGGAATCGAACCCGGGTCCCTGGCAATCTGAGGTAGCAGTGCTAACCACTGTGCCACCATGCCATCCCAGTGCCACTGAGTTTCTGGATTAATAGTCCAGCAATAATACCACTGGGCCACTACCTCGCCTTGCAGGATCCCATGACACCTTTTCTGAAGAACCTTGAACCTCGAGGTTGGTTGGATCAGAAGCTCTTGTAACATTTAAGAAGTATTTAGATATTTACTTGTGCTGCTGCAATGTCATAACCTTTAGAGCTGTACGCAGTTGAATTTCACGACCATTCTCCACGCTTATTAACTTGACGATGAATTGACGGTGTTTTACCATTGCTTTCATTATGTTACTCTAACTTTCAGAATTGTTTTATGGTCACTGTCTGTGTGGAGTTTGCATGTTCTCCCCACGTCTGCATGGGTTTCCTCCAGCTGCTCTGGTTTCCTCCCACAGTCCAAAGGTGTGCAGGTTAGGTTGATTGACCGTGCTGCCCCTTAGTGTCAGGGGACGAACTAGGGTAAATACATGGGGTTATGGGGATAGGATCTGGGTGGGAATATGGTGGGTGCAGACCTGATGGGCCAAATGGCCTTCTTCTGCACTGAATGATTCTCTGATTCTAATGTTCTGAGGACCCGGGTTCGAATCCCACCATGGCAGCTGGTGGAACTTGAATTCAATAAAAATATCTGGAATTAAGATTCGACTGATGACCATGAAACCATTGTTGATTATCAGAAAAACCCATCTAATGTCCTTTCGGGAAGGAAATCAGCCATCCTTACCTGGTTTGGCCTACATGTGACTCCAGAGCCACAGCAATGTGGTTGACTCTCAACATAGTTGCCCTCTGAACAAGGGCAACTATGGTTGGACAATAAATGCTGGCAAGCCTGGGACGCCCATGCCCCATGAATGAATAAAAAAAATAACAGTGTAAACAGGACCTCAGTTTAACAATGTTTCTTCTTTATTCGCGCAACAACCGAGCAGTGAAATCTATAATGATTTGATTTTGTTTTGCCTTCTGTTTTAGTTTAAAGCTAGCTTGAAGCTGTCCAATTGGGAAGACATTGTGATGAATTTCCACAACTTCCTGGAACCTCAGAATAACAAATTCCTCACCGTACTCAGCGGAAATTCAGCCACGCTTGAATCGGAATTGCCTTCGCCTGCTTGTGCATTTGTTTTTGTTCAGCATTTCTTCTGCTTTCGATAGTCAGCAGTCTGAGGGAGGTTGGGGGAAGTCAGTTGCAGTGTCACCATGTAAATTTATGGAAAGGCCTGTTGTCACATATGCACAGAACCGACAATTTATTTATCCATGCAAGAAAGCTGCCATTTGTAGCTTGCTTAGCTCAGTAAGATTGTGCAATTCTCTGCCAGGGGGAACGAAGAGTGTTATTCATTAGCAACTCATCTCCTTCTCACAAGAGTATAGACTCTTACCCAAAGGAGGCCTGAAGAAGGTAACTTTGCTCTTAACGACCATTTTTTTTTTGGTTCTCCTCACTGGGATTCTCAGCATCAATAAACATCCAAGATTGGCATAGATCAGCAAGATAGTCAACATCTTTTCCCAAAGGTAGGGGAGTCTAAAACTAGAGGGCATAGGTTTAAGGTGAGAGGGGAGAGATACAAAAGGGTCCAAAATATTGAATATTTTCTCACAGAGGGTGGTGAGTGTCTGGAACAAGCTGCCAGAGGTAATAGTAGAGGCGGGTACAATTTTGTCTTTTGAAAAGCATTTAGACAGTTACATGGGTGAGATGGGTATAAAGGTATTTGAGCGAAACGCGGGCAATTGGGACTAGCTTTGGGGTTTTAAAAAAAAGGGCGGCATGGACAAGCTGGGCCAAAGGGCCTGTTTCCATGCTGTAAACCTCTATGACTCTATGACTCTATTGATGGCTATCATGAAAATAAGAACTCGCATTTATGCAGAGCCACTCACAATGTCAAGATGTTCCACAGCGCAATACAGAGAAGAAAGTACCTTTGAAATATATCCAGTGCTATATCCTGGAAATATGTCCAGGAAAAGCCCGCATCAGTTTACGCAGCAAGATAATGACAACTGGCATTTATATAGCAATTGTAACAGAATAAAAAATCCCGAGGTATATCAGAGGGAGTAACCGGAGGCAACTCGGCGTGGCAAGTGACAAACTAATAGATTTATTGATTGAGGAGAATGATCTACAATGAAGGGTTTGACAGCACAATTTTACAGGTCTACACCCAATAACATCCTGACTCCCACTGCAGCTTCACTGCCCCGGGAAGGTGCACCCTCACTTCCGATTGGCCCAAGTACACGTACTTGTATTCCATTGGTTCAGGCTGACTCACATGGCCTGTGAACGATCACCCATTAAAGGGTCCACGCTACCACAGGTGTGAAAAGAGAAATGTTTCACCAAGCCACATGAAGCGATATTGATCAAAAACATGATTGAAAAATTGGGGGCAGGATTTTTTGGCCGTTCCCGCCAGCGGGATCTTAAGTCTAAGTTCAAGTTTAAGTTGAAATTTATTGATCAGAGTCACAAGTGGGCTTACATGAACACTGCAATGAAGTTACTGTGAAAATCCCCTAGTTCTACTGACATTGAGCCACCGCGATGGGTTTCCCAGCAATGAAGAGTGAGAGTAAGAACAATATGAAACCCCGTTGACTGGAAGATCCCACTGCTATCCAATGGGCGGGCTGCCTCTACACACAATGGATGGGGAGAGGGGGGCAGCAGAAGGAAATGGAATGACAAAAATGGGGGGCATTTGGAATTGGAAGATTGCAGATCTTACAGGTGACTGTGGGTCTGGAGGAAATTGCTGATAGATGGATTTTAAAACGAGGATGAGAATTTTAAAATCCAAGGTTGCAGGAAAAATAAGATAACGCACACCCAATGATATGTTTCTTTTTTAGTAAGCTAAAAAATGTTGGCTAGACCAGCGTTTCTTGCCCACCTCTAATTACCCTTGAGAAGGTGATGCTGAGCTGCCTTGTGACGCTACTGTGCCTTTAAGAATTTTAATCATGTTTCTCTTTAGTTCTTTTAAAAAGGTCTTTGTGCTTGTTGCCAAACTATCTGACTAGATGTCCTTTTATAATTGGCTTTTTGTTTATTTCTAATTTGGGCCTAAAGCGATGTCCTGGAGTTTGGCGAGTTTTACAACACTTTTTGAATTGTTTCGGGGGAGAATGATTGACAGGTCAGGTTGCACAGTTTTTTTTCTTCTCACAAGAGTTTTCTACTTTCAGTTTTGGTTGCTGGCTTGTTGGGAGATGTTTAGATTCCAGGCAGGATGCAGCGTGTTTGTTTCTCTCCCTGGTATTAGAAATTTGGCTGGCTATTTGGAAGCAGCCTTTCTCACTTTTCTGGAGTGTAATTTTTGCAGTTGGTGGCTTGCTAGCTAGAGGTAAGCAGTAGCTCTAGCTCTACCTCGAGGTGTGCCTAAAAGGCATAGCTTTGACAAAGGGTTATGTCAACTCGAAACATCAGCTCTTTTCTCTCCGCGGAGATGCTGCCAGACCGGCTGAGATTTTCCAGCATTTTCTCTTTTGTTTGATAAAAGCTCCCCGGTGGGTCATTTGAATCATACCTGAGGTGAAACCTCTTATGCGCACGTGCCGAAATTCAAAGTACAAAACTTATGATCCAGGCTGACTCCATAAAACACCTTGGAGTTTCTGACCTAGATTTAATAACACACCTTTTTGAATCTCTGCATTCCATGTGTTGCAGGAACAGCCACAGTGCTGTTAGGGAGGGAGTTACAGGATATTTACGCAGTGACTGTGAAGGAATAGAGATATATTTCCAAGCCAGTGTGGCATGTGGCTTGGAGGGGACCTTAGAGGCACAGGTGTTCGAATGTATCTGCTGCTTTTGTCCTTCTCGGTGTTAGAGGTCCCATTGCTGGTGTTCCGGTTTTAATTCAAATTAGAAACTGCTCATCACATAACCTATTTGATTTCTACACATGTTGCCTGAACTTCTCCAAGTCTTCTCTTTTGTTGCTTAATGAAGGTGTTTGCCATCATTGGATCATTTTTTTAAAAATTCATTCATGGGATGCAGGCAGCCCTGTCTGCACCAGCATTTATTGCCCATCCCTAATTTCCCTAGAGGGGCAGTTAAGAGTCAACCACATTGCTGTGGGTCTGGAGTCACATGTAGACCAGACAAGAGGGGCAGATTTCCTTGTTTTTGATTTGATTTATTATTGTCACATGTATTAACATACAGTGAAAAGTATTGTTTCTTGCGCGGTATACAATCAAAGCGTACCATTCATAGAGAAGGATATGAGAGAGTGCAGAATGTAGTGTTAAAGTCATAGCTAGGGTCTCGAGAAAGATCAACCTAATACATGGTAGGTCCATTCAAAAGTCTGACAGCAGCAGGGAAGAATCTGTTCTTGAGCCGGTTGGTACGTGACCTCAGACTTTTGTATCTTTTTCCCAATGGAAGAAGATGGAAGAGAGAATGTCCGGGCTGCGTGGGGTCCTTAATTATGCTGGCTGCTTTGCCGAGGCAGCGGGAAGTGTAGACAGAGTCAATGGATAGGAGGCTGGTTTGCGTGATGGACTGGGCTTCATTCATGACCTTTTGTAGTCTCTAAAGACATTGGTGAACCAGGTGAGTTTTTACTCCAATGGACAATGGTTCAATGATCATCAGTAAATTATTAATTTCAGCTTTTTTTTATTGAATTCAAATTTCATAATTTGCCATGGTGAGTTTCGAACCTTGGGTCCCAGAGTATTATCCTGGGTCTCTGGAATTCTAGTCCAGAGACAATACCACGATGCCACATCATGACAAAGTTGTATCTCTCTCCCTTTCACTTCTTGATCCAAAGCCACATTGACGGCTATGTGTCCCTGATGTCCCTTCAATGGGTTTAACAATAATTGTGGCACATTACAATTGCCACATTAGGTGTTTTAACTTGAATAAACACTTCAGGATGTCAGCACACAATGCCTCCATTTCCTATTCACCATGAGTTTGTGGCAGGACTTAAACTTCTCTGAAAACCAGATCAAAAGGTTGTCTTTTGATATTGATCATGATCACTCTTTCTGAGATGTGTTACTATTTAAATCTTGACATGTTGTCGGTTGAGAATGACAAGAGTGGCATTCATTCACTCTTGAAGTAAAAAAACAGGTATCAATGTATTAGAATTGAGAAAATGAAACAAAAATAGTTTCAGAATAAGAAATAGATAACAAATGGAAAAACAAACAGGAAAGAGAGTATATTTTCAAGTTTGCTGATGACACCACTGTAGTGGGTGGGAACTCAAACAATGACGAGACAGAGTACAGGAAAGAGATAGAGAATCTGGTGAACTGGTGCGATGACAATCATCTCTCCCTCAATGTCAACAAAATGAAGGAGATAGTCATCAACTTCAGGAAGCATAGTGGAGGACATGCCCCTGTCGACATCAATGGCGAAGAAGTAGAAATCGTCGCAAGCTTCAAGTTTTTAGGTGTCCAGATCACTAACAACCTGTCCTGGTACCCCCATGCCGACACTATAGTTAAGAAAGCCCACCAACGCCTTTACTTTCTCAGAAGACTAAGGAAATTTGGCATGTTTGCTATGACTCTCACCAACTTTTACAGATGTACCATAGAAAGCATTCTTTTGGGTTGTATCACAGCTTGGCATGGCTCCTGCTCTGTCCAAGATCTCAACAACCACAAAAGGTCGTGAATGAAGTCCAGTCCATCACGCAAACCAGCCTCCAAGCCATTGACACTGTCTACATTTCCCGCTGCCTCGGCAAAGCAGCCAACATAATTGAGGACCCCGCATACCCAGACATACTCTCTTCCACCTTCTTCCATCAGGAAAATGATACAAAAGGCTGAGGACACATGCCAGCCGACTCAAGAACAGTTTCTGCCCTGCTGCATTAGACTTTTGAATGGACCGACCTTATATTAAGTTGGTCTTTCTCTGCACTCTAGCTATGACTGTAATACTACATTCTGCACCCTCCTTTTCTTCTCTATGTACAGTATGCTTTGTCTGTAAAGCTCGCAAGAAACAATACCTTTCACTGTATGCCAGTACATGTGACAATAATAAATCAAATCAAATCAAACCATGCTGCAAAGGAAATATTACCAAAGTGGGAAATAAAGAGAGACAAGGAGTAGATGACAGATGATATACTAGCAATGATGATGGAAAGAAGAAAAGAAACACATCTGAGGATGATGAAACTGATAAGAAAATGAAAGTTATGTGCCAGAGGGTTAGACCTTTGACAGATTGAAAGAAAGGGCTAGTGACAGATAGTGGACGCATAAAGTTTGGCAACATATTGTTTGAAAAAAAAGAAGTAGCAAATAGATGAACAGAAAATTTGGGTGGCACAGTGGTTAGCACTGCTGCCTCACAGCGCCAGGAACCCGGGTTCATAGAATCATAGAAACCCTACAGTGCAGAAGGAGGCCATTCGGCCCATCGAGTCTGCACCGACCACAATCCCACCCAGGCCCTACCCCCACATATTTTACCCGCTAATCCCTCTAACCTACACATCCCAGGACTCTAAGGGGCAATTTTTTAACCTGGCCAATCAACCTAACCCGCACATCTTTGGACTGTGGGAGGAAACCGGAGCACCCGAAGGAAACCCACGCAGACACGAGGAGAATGTGCAAACTCCACACAGACAGTGACCCGAGCCGGGAATCGAACCCGGGACCCTGGAGCTGTGAAGCATCAGTGCTAACCACTGTGCTACCGTGCCGCAGGGTTTAATCCCTGCCTTGGGTGATTGTCTGTGTGAAGTTTGCACATTCCCCCTGTGTCCTCTGTGTGCTCCGGTTTCCTCCCACAGTCTAGAGCTGTGCAGGTTAGAGGGATTGGCCATGTTAAGTTGATCCTTAGTGTGCCAGGATGATTGGCCATGCTAAATTGTCCCTTGGTGTTAGGGGGACTAGCAGGGTAAATACGTGGAGTTATGGGGATAGGGCCTGGGTGGGATTGTGGTTGGTGCAGATGGGCTGAATGATCTCCTTGTGCACTATAGGAATACTATGATTTTTTGTATGATTATTTCTTATCATACTTCTCTGTTCACTTGAATCATATCTGATTGTCGAGGACTAGTTATGTAACTATGTGGGGTTACAGGGATAGGGCCTGGGATGCTCTGTCAAAGAATTGGCGCAGATTCGATGGGCTGACTGGCCGTCTTCTGCACTGTAGGGATTCAATTATTGTAATGTGTAAGTGGATTGCTCAGTGGTCCAAATCAAGGGAATCCTCAAGATAGAGACATAACTGAAAAACCAAACATTATAATATCACAGGTAAAGAGTGCTTTGAAATTGATGGGTTCAGGTAAAGCCCCAGGCATAGATAGGTTAAAGACAGAACATCTAAAAACCGCTGGAGAAACAAAATTAGAAATGTTAACAGAAATTTGTGTTCCAATATATATATAACAAAGGTTACATTCTTAGTGATTTGAGGCACTCATTAGTCATTAAGTTACCTAAGAAACCTCAAGCAATGGAGTGTAATTATTTTGGATCTACAGCTATAAGCTTCATAAGTCACTCATTAAAATGATCTTGAAAATCCTAATGGAAAGAAATAATAACACATTTGAAGCAGAAATTGATGAAACACGGTCTGGATTTAGACCTGAGGTCAGATCACATGTTTAACCTAAAATTAATTCTTGATAAATGTCCAGAAGGAAACAGAATCATTTACATACACTTCATAAACTATAATAGAGTGTTTGATCGTGTTTATCATCAAATGGTAACAGACTTATTGCTGAAATGTGGTATTGACAGTAAAGATATAAAATTTATCCAGAGACTATATTGGGGCTAAATAGTCTGCCCCAGGTTAGAAGAGGGACAATCAGATATGATTCAAGTGAACAGAGAAATATGATAAGGAATAATCATACAAAAAATCATAGAATCCCTACAGTGTAGAAGGAGATCATTCGGCCCATCTGCACCGACCACAATCCCACCCAAGCCCTATCTCCATAACTCCACGTATTTACCCTGCTAGTCCCCCTAACACCAATGGACAATTTAGCATGGCCAAACAACCTGACCCTCATAACGTTTGGACTATGGGAGGAAACTGGAGCAGCGGGAGGAAACCCACGCAGACACAGGGAGAATGTGCAAACTCCACAGAGGCTGGATTGAATCCGGGTTCCTGGCGTTGTGAGGCTTCAGGGTCTAAGGCTGTGTACTGTGATCAAAATTATTCCATCTGTCCAGAGAACAAATATCCAAAGAATCAAATAAAAACAAAAGTCTGAGAAGAAGTCAGCAGGTCTGGCAGCATCTGCAGGGAGTGAAACAGAGTTAACACTCTGAGTTCAATATGATTCTTCTTTAGAATTGAAGAGAAGTAGAAATAAGATGGTTTTTATCAAGGGAGGAGGATGTGGTGGAACAAAGCGCAAGGTCAGGGATAGGTTAGAGGGCAAGGAAGGTCAAATACCAAAAATGTCAGAAAACAAATGCCAAAATGAGTGAGAGCAGTTATAGTAAAGAAACAAAACATAGGCCCAAAAACATGGCCATAGAATCCCAACAGTGCAGAAGGAGGTCATTCGGTCCATCGAGTCTGCACCGACTCTCCAACAGAGCATCTTACCCAGCCACCCCCTCCCCCCCTTCCCCATAGCCCACACATTTACTATGACTAATCCCCCTAACCTACGCATTTCTCAACTCGAAAGAGGCAATTTAGCATGGCCAATGCACCGAACTCGCATGCCTTTCAGACTGTGGGAGGAAAATGGAGCACCCAGAGGAAACCCAGGCAGGCACAGGGACACCATGCAAACTCCACACAGACAGTCACCCAAGGCCGAATTGAAACCAGGTCTCTGGCGCTGTGAGGCAGCAATGCGATCATGTCTCATATTCATATTCTGGACAGTGGCTGCCAGACCAGCCGAGCTTTACCAACATTTTTGATTTTCATTTCAAATCTCCAGCATTGGCGGGATTTGGCTTTCATTTCAGAGAGTTAAGATGTAATACCAGGGGTAAAAATTGGAGGCAAGAACAGAACAACCTCTGATGGCACAGTGCCATGAGCAAAATCGGAAGAGGCCCTACCAAATATCATAGCTCAAGTAATAGCCAGAAGTTTAGAATATGGATTGAGTATGAACACTGTCAAGATAAAAACAAAGGCATTTAGAAGGAATACATGAGAAGAAACCAGAGTGAAGATTGAAGTGCATAGTGTCATGCAGAAACAAGAAGATAAGTTAGTCTATTGAGGTTGTGATACAGAAGGTAAAAGGAGAATTGAGATAGATGCGCGTAATTTTGTGAAGATCGAGGATGTGAGAGGTGATACGTATTGAGGAGACATGTGGGGAAAGCTTTTTGCACAGAGGGTAATGGATGCCTGGAATGCACTGCCAGTGGAGATGGTGGAAGCAAGCACATTAGCAACGTTTGAGGTGTATTTTGATAGACATACAAATGGGAGGCGAACAGAGGGATAGAAACCACATATCAGCACAGACTTGGCAGACTGAAGGGCCTGCTCCTGTGCTGTATTGCTCTTTGTCCTTTGCTATGTTAACAACAAGGAAACTCGAGATTGAGGGGAGGCCTGATAGAGGTCTACACCCTGCATAGGCAGGGTGGATAGTCAGAGGCTTTTTCCAAGGGTGGAAGTGTCAATTACAAGGGGGCACAGGTTCAAGGTAAGCAGGGGGAAAGTTTAAGGGAGATGTGCAGGGGAAATTCCCGGCTTGGGTCACTGTCTGTGTGGAGATTGCACGTTCTCCCCGTGTCTGCATGGGTTTCCTCCAGGTGCTCCGGTTTCCTCCCACTGTCTGAAAGACATCTGGTTCGGTGGATTGGCCATGCTAAATTCTCCCTCAGTGTACCCGAACAGGAGCTGGAGTGTGGCGACTCGGGGATTTTCACAGTAACTTCATTGCAGTGTTAATGTAAGCCTTCTTATGACTAATAAATAAACTTTACTTTACTTTTTAAGTTGTTCACACAGAAAGTGGTGGGTGCCTGGAACGTGCTGCCAGGGGAGGAACCAGGAACATTAGCAAATTTGAGAGGCATCTGGATAGGTCCATAAATAGGGAGAGAATAGAGGGATACGGTCTGAGTAAGGGCAGAAGGTTTATTTTTAAATTTAGTTAGGGCATCATGATCGGCACAGGCTTGGAGGGCCGAAGGGCCTATTCCTGTGCTATACTTCCTTTGTTCTTTCGAAACAAGGAAGAAACTCATCAAATGCTGCATTCTATCCACTCTCCTGTCTGCCTCAGAAGGACAACATGTAAAGATCTGTGGATAAAACCTGAGGCCTTTGAAATGTGAATGCTAAGAAGTATGCTAAAAAAAGAATCATATACAGGTCATAAGACAAATGAGGAGGTGCTGGAGTCTGCAGGAGAAAAAGGTGACACCCAGAGAAAAATGACAGCATTTCAGCCATTTGATCAGACTGGACAATCTGCAGAGATCTCTTCTAGTGGACAAAACGGAGAACAGCAAAAAAAGACAGGTCGACCGAGATTGGAAGATGAATGTCACAGTTACAGTGAATATGTGAGGATGGAGAAAGACAGACAAGTGTGGGATACCGTGACAGCAGATCCCCTCACAGAAATAGCTATAAGCCTCAGCAGCAGAAAGCTGTTACGCTGAGAATCCTTTTCTCTTCCACTGGCTGGGTTTGAGTTGCTGCAGCTCAGTGCTTTGCGGCAGCTTCCTGAATTTTCAATTTTCCCAGAAAAAAAAATCTTTCAAGGAGTGAACATGTTTCTAAATGTGATGGGTGGAATGGCGATTGTGGTGAGTGTGAGCTAAGCAGATGAATTCCCCAGTGAAGGTGTTTGCGAAAGATCATTCGCTTCCTTCGACAATAATTTTCAACACTGTAACCTCAAGAAGGACAAGAGCAGAAAAGTAATAGGAAGAGCCTGAATGTGCCAATTGTTGCTAAGTTTTGCATTTATTGCTTTGTGATTAATCCTGGAGAAATTCACATCAGACAATCCATTGGGAATGTACTTGTACTTTGTTTAAAAATTGTCTTCCATGTTAAGAGGCTGAAGTGATCAGTGTCTCATCTTCATGCACACATACTGCATTTTACAGTATGGAAGCAGTCACGCACCTCAACTCGACTGCGCCCATATTTAATCTCCACATGAGCCTCCTCCCATCCTTACTTCAGCTTGTGGCCAAACGGGCACCTAAGATGGCGGTTTGTAAGAGCATGCTGGGATAATTGGACAAGCAGTGAAACAGACAGGCTGCAGCCTCAAAAGAAATTGGACAGAGATGAACAGGCTGCAGCTGCAGGAGCTGGAATACACAAGATATAGGCCATCTCCAGGACAAAGGACGCTTTCTGGTCAAACTGGGTTGTTTACCAGACATAGGGGCACCTTAACCCCTTATTTGGGAGGGAGGTATGTTACCTATGTGCCTCCAGCACCTACAGGCATGGCCATTGGGGACACACCGAGAGATCGGTGTGACAGCACCTGATTAGACCTTATCGATCAGGGTGATCAAGTTCTGATCGATTGATTGGCAATGGCCAAAAAGGGCGCAAAAACCAACGAGGTGTAAAGGATGCTGCGCAACAGAAGAATCTCTCTCGCCCTCTCTCTCCCAACGAACGAGCAACAACAACGGTGACCATCACCAGCAATGACCAGCACGAGGAGAGCCACCACACCCAAGAAGGAAGGAAGACCAGAGCTAGAGTATCAGACCAGACCAAAGGACCAGACTACACCGAGGATTACGGAGACCAACATGCAGATAAGGGCCAATATCTGCCTAGGTACTAGCCAGTAATGCAAAAGTTAAGTCAAGGTCGAGTATTGGACTTGAACTTTAGTATTCTGTAAGATAACTTATTGTTGATTGGGTGGGTGGTTAATAATTGTGTGTAAATAAATATTATTGCACTAACAAGAAGTCTATTCACAATTCTTTGTCCACTGTATAAGAGTTAAAACAGACTGTGCGGCAGGCACAGCAACAAACTCAACAATCTTAGCCCAGTCCATCACGCAAACTAGCCTCCCATCCATTGACTCTGTCTACACTTCCCGCTGCCTCGGCAAAGCAGCCAGCATCATCAAGGACCCCATGTACTCTGGACATTCTCTCTTCCACCTTCCTCCGTCGGGAAAAAGATACAAAAGTTTGAGGTCATGTGGGATCCTTTGTATGGTTTGCTTCAGTTAAAAGACTTCATTTTAAGATATTTCTGCCTATGTAACTAACAAATGTAAGCTTTAAAGCTAACTTTTCATTTTAAAACTCTGCTGGGAATTCTGGGATAATCTTTGAGATTGACTGCATTTGAAAATACAAGGTTAGCAGAAACAACCTCTTCATAAGCAAAACAAACATTTTCATGAACAAAGCTTTTCACAGCCACAGCTGCCAATTGTTTTTTTCTAAGTTAGAGACTGTGTGTGTCCAGCAATTTCAGTAAGACCATGAAGAATTCATATATTGTAGTAACAATTTATATCTGTTTAGTTAGTTTAGCCCAGTGTGAGGTTTTGAGTCAAGTCTGTGTCTGGACTGGCTTTTCCTGCTCTCTGTTACTCTCTCTTTCTCAATCCCTCTGTCTCTCTCTCCAAATCTCTCTGTTTCTCTCTCTCTCCAGTAATCCTTTTTTTGCTTTCTGTAAAATGTGTTAATTTAATTGCTGCTCAATAAAAGAGGTTCAACTTCGTACCAAGTGCTGCCTACATCTATTCTAAGGAATGAATGGACCCTGCAGGTCACGTACCAACAGACTCAAGAACAGCTTCTTCCCTACTGCCATCAGACTTTTGAATGCACCTACCTCGCATTAAGTTGATCTTTCTCCACACCATAGCTATGACTGTAACACTACATCTGCACTCTCTCCTTTCTTTCTCTATGTAGGGTATGCTTTGTCTGTGTAGCGCACAAGAAACAATACTTTCTACTGTATACAAGTACACCCAAGACATTAGTAAGGCCACACTTGAAATACTGTGTACGGTTCTGGGCACTCTATAATAGAAAGAATATTACTAAATTAGAAAGAGTGCAGAAAAGATTTACTCGGATGCTACCGGGTCTTGATGGTTTGATTTATAAGGAGAGGCTGAATAGACTGGAACTTTTTTCCCTGAAGTGTAATAGGCTTAGAGGTGATCTTATAGAGGTCTATAAAATAATGAAGGGCACACATAAGGTAGATAGTCAACATATTTTCCCAAAGGTAGAGGAGTCTAAAATTAGAGGGCATAGGTTTAAGGTGAGAGGGGAGAGACACAAAAGGATCCAGAGGGGCAATTTTTTCACATAGAGGTTGGTGAATGTCTGGAACGAGCTGCTAGAGGCAGTGGTAGAGACGGGTACAATTTTGTCTTTCAAAAAGCATTTAGACAGTTACACGGGGTAAGATTGGTATGGAGGAATATGGGCCAAATGCGGGCAATTGGGATTAGCTTAGTATTAAAAACTGTCCGACATGGACAAGTTGGGCTGAAGGGCCTGTTTCCATGCTATAAACCTCTATGACTCTATGTGACAATAATAAATCAAATCAAATCAAATTGAATCAGAATAGAATTCAAATTAGCGTTCAGGGTGCTAATGAAAAGCGGGATAAGGGAGCAGGCAGGAATGTAGAGTTGAGACCAGGATAAGATCAGCCATGATCATATGGAACGGCGGAGCGGGCTCGATCGGTGAATTGCCTAACTCCTGCTTCTAATTCCTATGTTCTGTGATCTTCATGAGGAAGAAGACTGGGTGAGTTTTTAAAAAGAACGATTGTCAATTTGCTGCCAGTGAAAGGAAAGAAAAGAAAGGGGAGATGGAAATAACGGAGGGAGGAAGGAAAGAAGAAATTATTTTCCATTTGTTTAGCACCTTCCGAAACTTCAGGATACCTCAAAGTACTTTACAACCACAGAATTACTGACAGAGAGCAATGGCTGTTGTGATCTTTCTGAAGCATTTTGGGACGTTTTCAAATAAGCAGATTTTAAATTATAGTACCTTTAAATTATGAAAATCAAAGGGAAATCAAAAATCAAAAACAAAGCAAGCAGAGAAATCGAAGGAATGTCAATTTCAGTAAATTAATATTTTCTTGATGACAGGGAAAGCAATCCTTTTTTTTTTACCTTATCTGTTCTAGAAATAGAATCATAGAATCCTTAGAGTGCAGAAGGAGGCCATTTGGCCCATCGAGTCTGCACCGACTCTCCAAAAGAGCATCCCACTCAGGTCCGATCCCCGTAATTCCACACATTTACCCTGCTAATCCCCCTAAACTGCACATCTTGGGACACTAAGGGGCAATTTAGCGTGGTCGATCCACCTAACTGGCACATCTTTGGAGTGTGGGAGGAAACCGGAGCACCCAGAGGAAACCCACGCAGACAAAGGGAGAACGGGCAGACTCTCCACACAGACGAATAGCACTTAGTACCTCACAGAGTTGCAGAAACAACCTAGCAGCATCTGGTTAATTCAAATGCTGGAGGAACTCAGCGCTGATCTCAAAAATATGGGAATATTTACTTAAAGTGTAACAATTATTTATTGAAGCTCAAATGACACATCCATATATTCATCAATAGCTGTTACAGGAGAGGAGAATGTGAAAAGAATCACTCGGTTGCCATGGGAAGGTGAATGAGATTGGGTCCCCCTGCTGTTAATATGGGCATCATGCCAATGCTGCCTTTGTGGCAGTGTGAGAAGAAAGCACCAAAGCTATTCTGCCCATGTGAAGTTTTATCATTAGGAAGTGAAGTCTGAGAAGGTAATTAGAAGCTAACTGGCTAGGCAGGAAATCCACAGAATTGGACTGAGTCCCACTTTTACCTCCTGACAGTGTATTTCTCGACACTGACTGCAATGGAGATTAAAGTGGAGCAGAGTGTAAAATCAGTATTAAAGGCCATTCCCACTAGTATCCAATCTGTTAAAAAAAATTAAAATTACCAGCAATGCAATAGGGAGAGGGTTTTGTGAGTGACATTGACCTACTGCACAAAGAATGAAGCACAATTAACTCAGGAATCTTGTTTTAAAATGCAATGCAGAAACACACATGTAAATCCACGCACAATGGGCCAAGGGAGGGTCAACTGTCTTCCTTTGGCACTGTAGCAATTTTGTGATTTCTGTGAACATGTATACACACACACACACACACACACACACGCACACACACTCATTCACACTCACAGACACACACCCATATAAAACACACACAGTTACATAGATGCATACATAGTCACACAGATGCACAAACATGCATGTGCGCATGCACACACGCACAGGTATGCAAACACACATAGACATATGTATTCACACACATGCACAAACACAGGCACACAGATTGGATGCATTCTTCCATCAGTTTGATTCAGCAAGGGGACTAATTGTCCACTGTCCAGGCTGGTGCTGTCTAATATGTGATATTGAAACCAAATCTTTGTTTGTAGATTAGACTGTGAATATTATTTAAACAGGAGGGCTGGGTATAGGCACTGGCTTCATTTTTCCTCTTGGGATCTGACTCTGTTCCCCTCAAATGTTCAGTTTGTTTGCTGACAGAGACTTCTCCATTTGGATCTTTCCAAGGTTGTTTGTCCATTTTTTTATTCATTGGATGTGGATATCTCTGGCTGCCCTTCTCTACTTGCCTTTCAGAAGGTGATACTGAGCCACTTTCTTGAACTGCTGCTGTCCATGTGGTGTAGGTATACCCACAGTACTTTTAGGGAGGGAGTTCCTGGATTTTGACTCAGCCACACTAAAGGAATAGCAATATATTTCCAAATCAGAATGGTGAGTGACTTGGAGGTGAATTTCTAGGTGGCGGAGTTCCCATGTGTCTGCTGCCCTTGTCCTTCTAGATGGTAGTGATTGTGGATTTGGAAAGTGCTGGTTAAGGAGTCTTGGTGAACTCCTATAGTGCATCTTGCAGGTGGAACACTCTGCTGCCACTGTGCGAGGGTGGCAGGGGTGCTTCTGAATGGAGTGCCAATCAAGTGAGCTGCTTTGGCCTGGATGGTGTTGAGCTTCTTGAGTGTTGTTGGAGCTGCACTCATCCAGGCAAGTGGAGAATATTCCACCACACTCCTGACTTGTGTCTTGTAGATGATGAATATTATAAAAACATATAAGATTATGAAGGGAATAGATAAGATAGAAGCAGGGAAGTTGTTTCCACTGGCGGGTGAAATTAGAACTAGGGGGCATAGCCTCAAAATAAGGGGAAGCAGATTTAGGACTGAGTTGAGGAGGAACTTCTTCACACAAAGGGTTGTGAATCTGTGGAACTCTCTGCCCAGTGAAGCAGTTGAGGCTACCTCATTGAATGTTTTTAAGACAAGGATAGATAAATTTTTGAACAGTAAAGGAATTAAGGGTTATGGTGAGCGGGCGGGTAAGTGGAGCTGAGTCCACAAAAAGATGAGCCATGATCTTATTGAATGGCAGAGCAGGCTCGAGGGGCCAGATGGCCCACTCCTGCTCCTAGTTCATATGTTCTTATAACAAGCTTTGGGGGTCAGGAGGTGAGTTACTCGCTGCAAAATTCTGAGCTTCTGACATACTCTTGTAGCCGAAGTATTTAAATGGCTAGTCCAGTTCAGTTTCTGGTCAGTGGTAACAGCCAGAATGTTGATAGTGGGAGATTCAACGATGCTGATGAATGTCAATGGACAATGGTTAGATCCTCTCTTGTTGGAGATGGCCATTTTCTGGAAGAGAAGTGGCTTTGACAAAGAGTCATCTGGACTCGAAACGTCAGCTCTTTTCCCTCCGTACAGATGCTGCCAGACCTGTTGAGATTTTCCAGTGTTTTCTCTTTTGATTTTCTGGAACTTGTTTGGTGTGAATGCTACTTGCCACTTGTCAGCCCAAGCCTGGAAATTGTCCAATTCTTGCTGGACTCAGTATCTGAGGAACTGCAAATGGCAACAAGTACTGAACATTGTGCAGTCATCAGCGAACATCCCTACTTCTGACCTTATAATGGAAGGAAGATCATTCATGAACCAACTGAAGATGATTATGAAACAAGGCTGTAATGAGGTCAGGAGCTGAGTGATCTTGGTGGAACACGAACATAGCAGGTTATTGTTGAGTAATCACCACTGTTGATGACTAATGCTTGAGTGTAGACTGATGGGGCGGTAATTGGTTGAATTGAGTTGGGTTTATCCTGCTTTTTGTATACAGGGCATACCCGGGCAATTTTCCACATTGCCAGGTAGATGCCAGTGTTGTAACCGTACTCAAACAACTTGTTGGGATGTGGCAAGTTCTGGAGCACAAAGCTTCAGTACTGGTGCCAGACTTTGGACCCGTAGCCCTTGGTGTCCATCAGAAAACTCAATGGCTACTTTATTTCCAGCTTCTGTCTCTTGGTCGAATCTTTTAAGCTAGTTTTGTTAAAATGTTTTAGTGCTTTGATTCTGTGCCTTTGTGCTTTCAGGTGTTATCTTCAAGGATATGATGTTCCTGACAGGCCATTGGTCTGACCAGCATTCAACATTATTTGACCTTGTTTGTGCCATTGTTCATGCATTAGCAATAGTGAGTGCCACATTCTAGTCTCCACCAAGCACCAGGAATCCACTGGTGACACCCTTGTGAAATGAGTCGAATTTATGTTTCAATTCAGATCATTTGGCAAAGCCCGCATTTGGGTGGCAAGGCTAACCTTGGATTGGTCAATCCAGTAGGACATGCAGCTTGTGCCTCCTTCCCCATGATGAGATTCCTCTACAAACCACATTTCACTTTGACTGGCTGATTCAATATTATACCTGTCCAGTGTTCTGGTTACAATGGGCTGGTCTTCACTCTGAGCTTGTATCATTGTCTCGAAGTATTCTGATATTCCATGAGCCAAGCCTTGTTGTTGAGTTCTCTTCCATCGCAATGATTGGTGACCAGCCGGGAGTGGTGGTGATCTGACAGCTACTGGAAGGGCAGATTTCGCTAAGAGTTTATTTTCTTCCCCTTCCCCAGTTTGGGAAGTGCAGTGCCTAAAAATGTCTGCTCTGTCACCTGAGGAGGATATGGAATCCACGTCAGCCCTGATCTTTGGACAGTGACCATTGCCCTGAAGCCACCTGTATATTGGGTTATAATTGAAGACTGTAAGTGGCATCCTCTACCTGTCCTTGTCATCACTCCCCCATCGCCACAGGGCTTGATAGTCTGATAGAGGTTAATGTTTAAGCTAACCGCACATGTAACAGGATGAATTTTGGCTCTTCCAAGGCAGCTAATGCTGTATTGTGTAACCTGTCCCAAAAGTGCAGCAGTTGAAAATGTGCAGGGTTTCATTTTGGGAGTTGTCCTTCGGCTAGAAGGGTTGCTCAACAGCTTTTAATAGTCCATTGACATTGTTTGTGTTCTTGTCATAGATTCATAGAGTCCCTACAGTGCAGAAGGAGGCCATTTGGCCCATTGAGTCTGCACTGACTCTCCCAACCGAACATCTTACCCAGTCCCAACCCAGCCCTATCCCCGTAACCCCAGGTATTTATCTCGCTAATCCCCCTAACCTACCCATCTTGGGACACTAAGGGGCAATTTAGCATGGTCAATCCACCGAACCGACAAATCTTGGGACACTAAGGGACAATTTACCATGGTCAATCCATCTAACCTACACATCTTTGGACTGTGGGTGGAAACCGGAGCACCCAGAGGAAACCCACGCAGACATGAGGAGAATATGCAAACTCCGCACAGACAGTGACTCAAGGCTGGTTGCATCTTCTGAATTGTCAATTGACAAAGAATTTGCTATTTGACCCATGGCTGGGGATTCATTATCAGAGTTTTCCTTCTCTTAGGTAGACTAC
Source organism: Mustelus asterias (assembly GCF_964213995.1). Classification (NCBI taxonomy): domain Eukaryota; kingdom Metazoa; phylum Chordata; class Chondrichthyes; order Carcharhiniformes; family Triakidae; genus Mustelus; species Mustelus asterias. The sequence continues at coordinate 133,660,703 of NC_135804.1, forward strand.
CGACTAAGACTGATGCAAGCCACACGCCCGGAGTTCTCTGCTACTCACCATCACAATTCTGAACAGGGATTGGTGTTTGAAACTAGGCAGTAGATGCTTGTTTAAGGGAGGTCATTTTAGCCATTGACAATATGGGACATCTTGTGATCTCAACCCCCTTTACCAGCCCTGTCCTTGCTAAGCTTTTGATCTCTACGCACTTACACACATAAACTCATGAATGCATGCCTTGTTTGGCAAATTGGGCAAAACCTAGGACTAACCTGACCTTTAGTGCAACAAATAAATAAATGCATTATTTGGATGAGTTTTGTCTGGCTTCATATGTGAAATCTGGAGCTGTGAATAATTGCGCATTAGCTTGTGATTCTACGTCAGCTGCAATCTGCACAGGATCCAACACAAAAAACCTCGGCCAGGTGCTCACACCACCCACACCATATGGGAAACTGGTGACAAATTGGCAGCACTACGGTCAACATTTGGCATCCATGGTGCAAAGCGCAGTACATGCAAGATGACAATGCAAGATGATGATGGCAGAAAACATTCAGAAATATTGAATTACCAAAACACAAGGTGAAAATGCCCAAAGGCAATTGGAAGAGTGAATGGCTAGGAATTCCTATTATATTCTAAATGTGCTCAATGCCATTGTTAATTACCATTGATGATAAGAATGATTTTTTCATCATTTTGTTGTAATTTACTTGCAATTGGTTAATGTGATTGAACATTATTCATATACCGACCGACTCAAGAACAGCTTCTTCCCTGCTGCCATCAGACTTTTGAATAAACCCACCTTATATTAAGCTGATCTTTCTCCACATCCTACCTGTAACTGTAACACTACATTCTGCACCCTTTCCTTTCCTTCTCCCCTATGTACTCTATGAACAGTATATGTTGTCTCCATAGCACGCAAGAAACAATATTTTTCACTGTATTGTGGGTCTCCTCTGGGTTCTCTAGTTCCCTCCCATAGTCCAAAGGTGTGCAAGTCAGGTTGATTGGCCATACTAATTGAGCCTATATTAGCAGGGTAAATATGTGGGGTGATGGGAATAGGTCCTGGGTGGGATTGTGGTTGGTGCAGACTCAATGGGCCAAATGGCCTCCTTCTGCACTGCAGGGATTCTATGATTCTCCGATCCCAATACATGTGGCAATAATTAATCAAATCAAATCAAATATCGACATTACATCTGCTGCCTTAACAGAGTAATCCACTGTAGCAAATACTACTTCCATTTTGTTGCTTTTTCTAATAGCTTACAAGAACAGAAGAAAATCGAGAGAGAGAAAAGGCCACCATCTCATTCTGGGGTATAGTGACACAAAGGTTATATTTCTGGATTTGTAATCCAGAGATCCAGAAACGTATGCTCCAATCCTACTGTCACATCCGGGGAATTGAAATTGTGTCAGTGACCGCGACAGGTCTGGATTGTTGTAAAAGCCCATCTCGTTCACAAATGCCACTCAGGGAAGAAAATCTAGCCAAACCATCCTTACCTAGTCCAGCTGATACGTGGCTCATAGAATCTACAGTGCAGAAGGAGGCCATTTGGCCTATCAGGCCTGCACCAACAACAATCCTACACAGGTCCCATCCCCATAACCCCACATATTTATAGTCCTAATCCCCCTGACATTAGGGTCAATTTAGCTTGGCCAATCAATCTAACCCACATATTTTTGGAATGTGGGAGGAAACTGGAGCGCCCGGAGGAAACCCACGCAGACCCGGGGAGAATATGCAAACTCCGCACAGACAGTGACCCGAGGCCGGAATTGAACCCGGGTCCCTGGGGTTGTGAGGCAGCAGTGCTAACCACTGTGCCACTGTGCCGTCCCCAAACTCCAGGCTCCAGACCTTCTTCTCCTTCTTAGCCAGTCAGAGTTGAGGATGATTTGCTTCCACATTACGTTTATCTCAGTTGGCGGGACAGCTGGTTAATGATACAAAGTGATGCCAACAGTGCGGGTAGAATTGTACCGGTTGAGGCTATTCATGAAGGTCCACTTTCTCAATGTCGCCTGAGGTGTAGTGATCCTCAAATTAAATCACCACCAGCCAGCTCTCCCCCTCAAAGTGAAGAGTAGCCTATAGTCATCTGGGACAATGGAGACTTTTACCTGTATAATACAATATAATGTAGGAAACACAGCAGCCAACCTGAACACAGCAAGATCCCACAAATATCAACGTGATTATATCCAGGCTTTAGTGATGTTAGTTGATGAAGCATAGAATGGTTACAGCATCACAGGTGGCCATTTGATCCATCTTTTCTGTGCTGGCTGTGCTGTGCAAGACTAACTCACTGAGTCCCATGCTTTTCCCATAGCCCTGCATTTCCTTTCTCAGTCAGGTGCTTATCCAATTCTCTGTTGAAAGGTATGATTGAGTTTGACTCCGCCAGTGTAGAATATACTTCTTTGACTGTGTGTCTGCCTCTATGTCTACTGTCGGTACATGGCATGGTGTTCAAGCAGTCTCAGTTTTTAGCATTCTCATCTGAAGCTTAGTTTATTTATTGTTATCACAAGTAGGCTTACATTAACACTGCAATGAAGTTACTGTGAAAATCCCCCAGTCGCCACACTCTGATGCCTGTTCGGGTACGTTGAGGGAGAATTTAGCATGGCCAATGCACCGAACCAGCATGTCTTTCAGATTGTGGGAGGAAACTGGAGCACTCGAGGAAACCCACGCAGACACGGAGAGAACGTGCAGTCTCCGCACAGACTGTCACCTAAGCCGGGATTCGAACCCGGGTCCCTGGCGCTGTGAGGCAGTCGTGCTAATCACTGTGCCACCGTGTTGCCCCTCTGAGCCACATCTGAATCATCTCTGAGTCAGATGATTGCAAATGCAAATCCCACTCGAGAACCTTAGTTGCATAATCTGTGGCCGATACTTCAGTGCAGTACTGAGTCCACCTGTCAAAGGTGCTTTCATTTTGATTAAATGTTAAACAAAGCCCCCACCTCCTGTTGGGATGGAAGCAAGCACATGGCACCACTGGTGAGAAGAGTTGTTGAGTTCTCCCTGGTGAATTGGTCAACATTTATCCCTCAACCAACATCACAAATAGATTAGATGCTAATTTACCTCATGAGACTTTGGTGTATGTATGCTGGCCTGTAGGGTTCAGCCAACATTGATTTCACTCCTTTGCATCTTGATACTCCGAGAACAGAACTAATTACAAAGATATGAAAGCCCTGTGGATACAAATGTTAATTTTCCCCTTTTAAGGTAATGACAATTAGCCATAGTCCATAAGGGACCCTAGGCATAGATCCCTGAAAGTTGGCACCCACGTTGATAGGGTTGTTAAGAAGGCATACGGTGTGTTAGCTCTTATTGGAAGAGGGATTGAGTTTCGTAGCCATGAGGTCATGTTGCAGCTGTACAAAACTCAGGTGCAGCCGCACTTGGAGTATTGCGTACAGTTCTGGTCGCTGCATTATAGGAAGGATGTGGAAGCATTGGAAAGGGTGCAGAGGAGATTTACCAGGATGTTACCTGGTATTGTGGGAAGGTCTTATGAGGAAAGGCTGAGGGACTTGAGGCTGTTTTCGTTAGAGAGAAGAAGGTTAAGAGGTGACTTAATAGAGGCATACAAGATGATCAGAGGATTAGATAGGGTGGACAGTGAGAGCCTTTTTCCTCGGATGGTGATGGCCACCACGAGGGGACATAGCTTTAAATTGAGGGGTGATAGATATAGGACAAATGTCAGAGGTAGGTTCTATACTCAGAGAGTAGTAAGGGCGTGAAATGCCCTGCCTTCAACAGTAGTGGACTCGCCAACATTAAGGGCATTTAAATGGTCATTGGATAAACATATGGATGATATTGGAATAGTATAGGTTAGATGGGCTTTAGATTGGTTTCACAGGTCGGCACAACATCGAGGGCTGAAGGGCCTGTACTGCGCTGTAATGTTCTATGTTCTATGTTCTATGTAGGCATCTCCTTCTGTTAGAGAGAATATAAGTAGCGATGTAGCTTGAGGGGCAGAACTGTACATCAAGCGCGACAAGGAGACAGACTTCTATGAGCTAACAGAATGGGTATAGGAATTGATCCTGCACCATCAGCACCACTCTGTACCAGAATGAAAAACACCAAAGTCCCATAGGCTGCTCTCCCGCTTTTTGAGAGAGGTGGTGATTTAACCTTAGGGTCACCACACTTCAGGCGAGGTTGAGAAAGCGGAGACTTCATGAATGACTTCAGTCGGTACGGGAATTGAACCCACGCTGTTGCCATCACTCTCCATCACAAACCAACCATTCAGCCAACTGTGCTAACCGATGCCCTCATTCTGCACCACACGCCAGCCAATGAGCCAAATAAGCTAACCTATTCCCATGGGAATTTTGCAGATGGTTACAGTACAGCTGTCATAGAGTCATAGAGGTTTACAGCATGGAAACAGGACCTCTGGTCCAACTTGACCATGCCATCCTTTTTTTACCACTAAGCTAGTCCTAATTTCCTGCATTTGGCCCATATCCCTCTATACCCATCTTACCATGTCAACAAAACGAAGGAGATTGTCATCGACTTCAGGAAGCGTAAAGGAGAACATGCCCCTGTCTACATCAACGGGATGAAGTAGAAAGGGTCAAGAGCTTCAAGTTCACCAACAACCTGTCCTGGTCCCCCATGCTGACACCATAGTTCAGAAAGCCCACCAGTGCCTCTACCTTCTCAGAAAACTGAGGAAATTTGACATGTCAGCTTTGACTCTCACCCACTTTTACAGATGCACAATAGAAAGCATTCTTTCTGGTTGTATCACAGCTTGGTATGGCTCCTGCTCTGCCCAAGACTGCAAGGAACTAAAAAAGGTGTGAATGTAGCCCAATCCATCACACAAACCAGCCTCCCATCCATTGACTATGTCTACACTTCCCGCTGCCTCGGCAAAGCAGCCAGCATAATTGAGGACCCCACGCACCCCGGACATTCTCTCTCCCACCTTCTTCCTTCGGGAAAAAGATACAAAAGTCTGAGGTCACGTACCAACCAACTCAAGAACAGCTTCTTCCCTGCTGCCGTCAGACTTCTGAATGGACTTACCTTGCATTAAGTTGATCTTTCTCCACACCCTAGCTATGAATGTAACACTACATTCTGCACTCTCTCCTTTCCTTCTCTATGAACGGTATATTTTGTCTGTACAGCGCGCAAGAAACAATACTTTTCACTGTATGTTTACACGTGACAATAATAAATCAAATCAAATCAAATCAAATAACTGTCTGAATGCTTTTTAAAAGACAAAATTGCACCCACTTCTACTACTATCACTAGCAGCTTGTTCCAGACACTCACCACCCTCTGTGTGAAAAAAATTGCCCCTCTGGACCTATTTGTATCTCTCCCCTCTCACCTTAAACCTATGCCCTCTAATCTTAAGCTTTTCTACCTTTGAGAAAAGATGTTGACTATCTAGTTGATCTATGCCCCTCATTATTTTGTAGGCCTCTATAAGATCACCCCTAAGCCTCCTACGTTCCAGGGGAAAAAAAGTCCCAGTCTATCCAGCCTCTCCTTATAACTCAAACCATCAAGTCCCGGTAGCATCCAAGTATTATAATTCACTCATTATCTATTGAACAATGTAATCAGTTACATTCACAGCTAGGAAATATGCATCATTGTGCTCAATAATCAAAACGTTCACACGAGGTTATCTCACTAATGTTTCTTTATAAATATAGATAAGGCCCAAGTGAAAGATAGTGCATTTATCGGCATTGAAACACTCATGAATATAAAGAACTGGAAACCCATTAGCTCTATTTATATGGCAGCAGCATGTCGATTGCCATTTTTCATCATGAATTCCACAAAATAGAATGAAAAGATTTGGGTAATTTTATTCCCCTACCTCTCCTACCCCTCAAGGCAGCAGAGAAGAAAACTCACTCAGTAAACATCATAAAACAATGTCAGGCAGTTAATCATTTACCATGTGAAATACTTTGAGCAAAAATTACTTGACAAAATCATAAGATTCGTGAGAGATTACTACCTCACATCACATTTTTGCTTCTGTAGATTATGGCAAGTTAAGTAGCCTTAATTTGACAATAAATGTGTCAAATTCCTATGAATCACAGCAAGGCTTCTGAAGAGAAAAGCTGCATTATTATGGCATCAACTAATCAACAGGAAACAGAACAATCATCCTGCAGCAGGAAAGCTAGGGTAACTAAATGTCTGTTTTCCAGGGGTAGTCCTCAGTTCTCGTATTGCGTCCCCAGGCAAAGAAAAGAGCCCAGTTCCTGGGTGAGTACTTGGCACGCCATTACATTCAAAGCTATGGGCCAAGTGCTGCCAAGTGGGATTAGGTGGGCAGCTCAGGGCCTTTCATGTGTTGGTGCAGACACGATGGGCTGAAGGGCTTCTTCTGCACTGTAGTATTCTGTGATTCTGTGACTCAAAAGCCTCTTCCTCGAATACCTTCACTGTCCTCCAATCTGAGTAAGCTCTATTCACCCCATTTGAAATCTGTGCCAATCCACGCCTGCACTCTGAGGACCCACTGACATCAACAGAGCAATGGGCGGATTACTATTCATTGATTGCTTTGGTAAGATTGCCTTTGGTTTGGCCCAATGAGATAAGAGAGTGGAAATGGGTTGAGTGCTGACCAATGCAGTGGGGGGTGGGGGGGGGGGGCGGCGGGGAGGAGGAAGTGGGGGTGGGGGTTGGGTGTGGGGATGGGGGGTGATGGCATGGCGTGCGATGGTGTTATTGTCTCTGAGACGTGGAGGCTGGAGTCAGCACCGAGTGTGTGTTACTGCGCAGAGCGGAAGGATTTTAGTAGCTGCCTCTGTAACTTGGCATTTTCCTAAAATCTGGCCAGCTGCATCCAGACAGCTCAGCACACCATGGGCCACTGGGACAGAATTAATAATTTTGCATCCAAAACTCAACACCACTTCGAGTGCAAGTAAATACCCCAATAATCAATCACCAAAAGATAAGGCTGTCCCACTTTCACTTCCATTCGCCTTGTACCCACCGTCTCATTTGTCATTTAATCTCTGCTGCCTCCCACTCTCTCACTGACCTTTGCTGTCGGATCTGATTTTATTTTCCCAGCATTGACAATATTTTACTTTTATTTGAGTCCAACCCGAACATATGTGGAAAGTTGCAGTGCGCCATCACCTTGGCAATTGAGTGGCCTTGTTTGATCTTTCAGAGGGCAGTTGAGGCACTGTCTCTCTTGCCGGCCTGGAGTCAGACGGAAGCCAGACAAGGTAGGATGGTAGATTTCCTTCCCTAATGTATGTTAGTAATGCTGATGGGTTTTTACAACAATCCGGTAGCAACATGGGGGGCGATTCTCCCATTGCGACCCACAACTTTTCTGGTGGGTCGGGCTGGGAGATGCGCGTAGTCGGCCTTTTTCCAGGATTTGCGGATGCGCCGGGAACGCATGTGCATCTCCCAGAGCCGGCCAACAGTCGGAGTCCAGACCACGCTGGAAACCGGCGGGAAGAGTGGTAAGTCATTTCAATCTTTTTTTAATGTAGTTTAAATATGTTTTCAATGTCATTATCGGGAACTTGCCAGTCCCGATTGAATCTCCCACCCCACCAGGAGTACTTCATTCCGGCAGGGTTTAGACTAGCTCCACACGTTCGGGGAACGAGCGAGTGACCCTGCTGGAATGAAGGGGGGGGGGCAATCGGGGCCCCCCCAAGGAGGTCGGACAGCAAGGGGGTGGTGCCCTCTGGGCATGGGCACCATGGCAGTGCCAGCCTGTGACCCCTGGCACTGTCCAAGGGGCAAAGTGCCCATGCCCAGGGGGCACCTGGGCACTGCCCACCAGGCATCGGGTGGTGCCAAGGGGGTAGGGCCTATTGTGGGTAGGGCCTAGGGGTGATTGGTAGGGGTGGGGGGTCCTGCTGCCACTCTGCATGGGGATCTGTCTGGGATGGAGGGAGGACAGCGATTGGGGTGGGTTGTGGGGGGGGCATCTGCCTCCTGGGGGTGTCTCACCCTAGGGGGGGGAGGGTCAATGGGGAGGAGGGGTCTGCTAGCGTGAGGGGGGTGGGGGGATTGCCACTGTTGGGGGTGGTGGGCTGGACGTCGGGGCACTCCGAGGCGGGGTGGGGGGTGGTCATTGCTGGCCCGGAATTGTTGTGGGAGCGGCGATCGGGCCATGCAGGGGGCTGGAGTGGCAGCACTGCGGAGGTCCCGAGCTGGCCAGGGATCGAGCTGGCCAACAAATGGGAAGACTGACAGCTCAGGACCACTGCGCATGTGCAGAGTTCCAGAATGTCAGACTCCAGCGCGAATAGCCCCCGCCCCCCTGGGTTTTTAATGAGATTCACGATTGTAACCTGTGCAGTGTACAGAGTGCGGAGATTCGAGTATGAAGTTGAACTGAGAAAACAGTCGGGATCGAGAACAGTTTTCCCACCAATTCAGCGCTTTTGGGAGAATCGCCCCCATGGTTACTGTTGTTGACACTAACTTTTGTTCCAGATTCATTCAAGCAACTGAACTTAGTTCTCCAGCTGCCATTGTAGGATTTGAACTCACATCTTCAGAGTATTCCTTTAGGCTTCGTCATTATGACTCCACCAAAATAACCACAATGCTACCAGGCCGAGGACAGTGAACAGGGAGGTGTTAGTTACTAATTTAGAAGTCCATAATCAAGCCCATGTGCCCAACTAAAAAGGAAAGGGAATGAGTAGAGGTTTTTAAAATGTATTCTTTCGTGTGATGTGCGCATCGCAGGCCAGGTCAGCATTCGTTCCCCATACATAATTGCCGTTTAGAAAGTGGTGGTGAGCTGCCATCTTGAACCACTGCAGTCCATGCACTGTAGGTATGACGATCGTGCTGTTAGGAAAGGAGTCCCAGGATTTTCACCCAGCGACAGTGAAGGAACGGCCGCTGTATTTCCAAGTCAGGGCGTTGTGTGGCCCTGGGAGGGGAACTTGCAGGTGGTGCTGTTCCCCATGAGTCTGCTGCTCTTGTCCCGTCTAGGTGGCAGAAGTCACAGGTTTAGAAGATGCTGTTGAAGGAGCCTTGGTAAGTTGCATATCTCGTGGATGGGGTAAATACTGTTGCCACTATGCGAAGGTGGTGGAGGGAATGAACATTTAAGTTGGTGGATGGGGTGACAAATAAGCGGGCTGTTTTGTCCTGCATGGTGTAGAGCTTGTTAAGTTGAAGCTGGACCCATCCATCCACACTCCTGACTTGTGCCTTGATGGACAGGGGTTGTTTTGCTTAAAGCAGAGAAGGCTAAGGGGGGACCGGAATAAGATGTCCTAAATTATGAGGGACACAGATAGAGTAGATATATGGAACTTTTCTCCTTAGTAGAGAGTGCTGAATAATCATGGGGCAGAGATTTAAGGTAAGGGGCAGAAGATTTAGCGGGGATGTGGGGAAAAGCTTTTTCACCCAGAGGGTGGCGGGAATCTAGAACTCACTGCCTGAAAGGATGGCAGAAGCAAGAACTGTCACAACATTTAAGAAGCATTTAGATGAGCACTTAAAACGCCACAAAGCAAAACAACAAGACTACAAATCAAGTGCGGAAAATGAGATTAGGATAGGTGCTTGATGGCCAACACAGACAAAATGGGCCGAAGGGCCTCTTTTTGTGCTGTAAAACTCAATGGATGGAATTTTTCATCAGTGGGATCTTCTGGTCCTGATGACAGCACACCCCTGCCACAGGTTTCCTCGCGGCAAGGGATGCATCCAACGGGACACCTTGTTGACAACGGCAGTACCAGAAGATCCCGTCGCTGCGAAACATGCAGTGTGTTGCGGGGAAAATCGCACCCATTGACGCTATGACTCTATTCATAATAGCTTCATATATTGAGATAGAGTTACTGAAATCCTTAATTATTCTATGACTAAGGTATTATCGATTCATATTGAAGACAAATGGCACATTATTCCATTCGGTTTCCTTAACAAATATTCATCAACTAAAAATGTAATTCAGCTCTGAGGTAAGCTGTGTCCTTAAAGAACTTTTACTTTGATAATTACTCCTTGAAGATCCCAATTCCTCTTTGCGAGAAGATTACATTGCAAATGAACATGATATTTAAGTTTTGAAGGTCAACTTTAACGTTATATTGAGTGGCTTCAAAAAAGCAATTATCAGTGTCTGGATTATATGGGGCTAAGATATTCGGAGTTGTATTAAAGAAAAAAAATGCAATCATATCCCTGGCTTTTATAACCCCAGAAGACCACAAACTGCTTTAATACCGATGAAATAATTTGCTTCAATACAGCAAACAATATGTGCACAGTAAGATCCCACCAGCATTTTATGGATGGATATTGACCGAACGCTTGGAAGAAGCCTCCTGCGCTCCTTCTAATGGTGCCACTGGTATCGTTTGCATCCACCTGAAAGGGCAGACAAGGCCTCGGTTCAACAACATAAGTAATAGGAGCTGCAGTTAGTTGTTTGATCCTTCGGGCCTGCTCCCCTTTTCAATAAGATCATGGTTGATCTTTTACCTCAACCCCATCTCCCTGCACTATCCTCATATCCCTAATTTGCTAAGTAACAAAAATTCTATCACCTTTTGTCTCGAATATATTGAGCGACTGAACACTCACATCTTTCTGGAGTAAAGAATTCCGAAGATTTACTGTTTGAATGAAGACATTTTTCCTCTCAGTCCCAAGTTACCGACTTCCTTATTTTGAGACTGACCCTCTATCCAAGATTCGCCAGACAGCAGAGCCATTTTCTCAGTATCAACCATGAAGGATTTATTATAGGTAAATCACCTCTTATCCTTCTCAACTGCAGCCTAATCTAGAGAGGGGAGAGATGCAAAAGGGTCCAGAGGGGCAATTTTTTCACACAGAGGGTGGTGAGTGCCTGGAACAAGCTGCCAGACGTATAAAGAACAAAGAAAAGTACAGCACAGGAACAGGCCCTTCGGCCTTCCAAGCCTGCACCAATCATGTTTACCTACCTAGACCAACCGCTTATATCCCTCTATTCCCCGTTTGTTCATCTGCCTTTCAAGGTAAATCTTTAAAAAGTCTTAACGTATCTGCCTCAACCGCCTCACTTGGCAGTGCATTCCAGGCCCCCACCACTCTCTGTGTAAAAAAGCTTCCCCCGCACATCTCCACTGAACCTTTCCCCCCTTATTTCAAACTTGTGCCCCCTCGTGATTGTCATTTCTGCCCTGGGAAAAAGCTTCCAACTGTTCGTCCCATCTATACCTCTCATAATTTTATAAACTTCTATCAGGTCGTCCCTCAGCCTTCGCTTTTCCAATAGTAGAGGCGGGTACAATTTTGTCTTTTAAAAAGCATTTATACAGCTACATGGGTAAGTGGGATATGGGCCAAATGTGGGCAATTGGGACTAGTTTAGTGGTTTAAAAAAAAGGGCGGTATGGATAAGTTGGGCCGAAGGGCCTGTTTCCATGCTGTAAACTCTATGACGCTATGATAGTCTCTCCTCAATCCAAGAACCAGCCTGATGAACCTTTGTTGCACTCCCTCTCAGGAACTCTGTATCTTGTCTGAAAGGCATCATGCTGACAGTGCAGCACCACTTCACCTGATGGTCAGCTTGCTTCGAGTTGAACCCACGGCTTCATGACTTAGACATGATCGAGCTGCCCCTTGAGCCAGAGCCAGCACCTGAGGGAGCTGGGGAATCACAAACCTTCAATGCAGGATATGAACTAAATTCCCACTTTTGTTTTATTTCTGTTTCACATTTTCCAAGAGACATTTGAAACTGCTTTGAAATAATAGAGTAAATAATCATTCCATGTGTCGACTATTGCTGTAGCATGTTTTGAATATATGAGTCACATTATCAGTTGTAGTGAGAAAAATAATTAATGAGACAATTAGCTATCCTCGGTATTCACAATCACACCTGGCAAATAGAGAATTGCGTTATGCAAAACATGAGCTTGTCTCACACCATTGCCAAAACACATCATTATCTGCTCGGTTAGTCCTCTCACTAGTACCTGTGCAAGCAGGAAAATTAATTATCCATTAAGGTGGATTATTATAGGAGCTGGATTTGGACCCGGGTTTTGCTCATTTTGCAAACTAATTAGTGGAAGACACAATTCGCCAAGAGTATTTGCAAAATGAAATTGAGTCTTTTGAATTCTCCTTCTCTGAGACAGGTCAAAATCCTGCAACTCCCTGACTGTGGGTGTGCCAACATGACACGGACTGCAGTGGTTCAAGAGGTGGCACACCGCCACCTTCTCGAGGGCAATTTAAGATAGGTAATACATTCTGGCCTAGCCAACAACAGCCATAGTGGTTAGCACTGTTGCCTCACAGCGCCAGGAGCCCAGGTTCGATTCCCAGCTTGGGTCACTGTCTGTGCGGAATCTGCACGTTCTCCCTGTGCCTGCATGGGTTTCCTCCGGGTGCTCCGGTTTCCTCCCACAATCTGAAAGACGTGCTGGTTAGGCCATGCTAAATTCTCCCTCACTGTACCCGAACAGATGCCAGAGTGTGGCCACTAGGGGATTTTCACAGTAACTTCATTGCAGTGTTAATGTAAACCTACTTGTGACAATAATAAATAAACTTGAAACTTAAATGAACAAATAAATAAAGAAATAGAAATACAACACCTGAGCCACTTAACACTTGGCCATGCCATGTGGTCCAATATGGTAGGCAGAGTGACGGCTCTCATTCTGGTGTAGGAGTATGCTACACTCTGTGTTGGCTTTTTAAAAAATTCATTCATGGGATGTGGACACCACTGGGTGGGCCAGTATTTGTTGCTCATTTCTGATTGGCCTTGAACTGAGTGGCTTGCTAGGCCATTTCCAAGTCATTCAGGAATCAGCCGCTTTGCTGTGGTTCTGGAATCACATGTAGGCCACGCCAGGTAAGGACAGCAGATGTCCTTCCCTAAAGGACATTAGTGAACCAGAAACATTTTACGACAATCGACATTATTAGATTTCTCATTCCAGAGTTTTATTGAATTCAAATTTCACCATCTGCTATGGTGGGATTCGAACCCGGGTCCCCAGAGCATTACCCTGGGTCTCTGGATTACTAATCCTGTGACAACGCCACTGTGCTACTGTCTCCTCAGCTGGGGTGCTCTGTAACCTTTCAGGACATTCACCAGAGACTCCACATCACTGGAAATGCAGGGACGCATTGACTCTCAGACAAATAGTTTTGGGACTGACTGTGATTTCAGTCAGTTTTTTCAGGTGGGTGGTGACACAAATGTCCAATTTGCAAAGTAGCTGCCGGGGTCCGGCCCCTGAAAGAAGGCAAGTTTCAGGTTCCTTCAATCAATTTAATGTGTACTCAGAGCAGGAGCTTCCCTCCTGACTCCACATTATGGGGGGAGCGGAGTGGGGGGTGGGGAAGGGAGGAACGGCACGGTGGCACAGTGGTTAGCACATCTCCCTCACAGCCCCGGGGACCCGGGTTTGATTCCAGGCTTGAGTCACTGTCTGTGCGGAGACTGCATGTTCTCCCTGTGTCTGTGTGGGTTTCCTCCCACAGTCTGAAAGATGTGCTGGTTAGGTGCATTGGCCATGCTAAATTCTCCTTCAGTGTACCTGAACAGGCGCCGGAGTGTGGCAACTAGGGGATTTTCACAGTTACTTCTTGCAGTGTTGATGTAAGCCCACTCATGACACTAATACATAAATAAACTAAACATTAGAACTGAGGGTTGCTGTTGATCACCACTTGCTGCCCACTCATCCCCACTGCTTCACATACTGGTGGTGTGGTCCATCTTATAAGAACATAAGAACTAGGAGCAGGAGTAGATCATCTGGCCCGTCGAGCCTGCTCCACCATTCAATAAGATCATGGCTGATCTTTTTGTGGACTCAGCTCCACTTACCCACCCGCTCACCATAACCCTGAATTCCTTTACTGTTCAAAAATGTATCTATCCTTGCCTTAAAAACATTCAATGAGGTAGCCTCAACTGCTTCACTGGGCAGGGAATTCCACAGATTCACAACCCTTTGTATGAAGAAGTTCCTCCTCAACTCAGTCCTAAATCTGCTTCCCCTTACTTTGAGGCCGTACCCCCTACTTCTAGTTTCACCTGCCAGTGTAAACAACCTCCCTGTTTCTATCTTATCTATTCCCTTCATAATCTTATATATTTTTATAAGATCTCCCCTTCTAAATTCCAATGAGTATAGCTCCAGTCTACTCAGTCTCTCCTCATAAGCCAATCCTCTCAACTCCGAAATTGACCTAGCGAATCTCCTCTGTACTCATTCCAGTGCCAGTATATCCTTTCTCAAGTAAGGAGACCAAACCTGTACACAGTACTCCAGGTGTGGCCTCACCAGCAACTTACACAGCTGCAACATAACCTCGCTGTTTTTAAACTCCATCCCTCTAGCAATGAAGGACAAAATTACACTTGCCTTCTTAATTACCTGCTACACCTGCAAACCAACTCCTTGTGATTCTTGCACAAGGACACCCAGGTCCCTCTGCACAGCAGCATGCTGCAATTTTTTACCATTTAAATAATAGTCCATTTTGCTGTTATTCCTACCACAATGAATTACCTCACATTTACCAACAATATACTCCATCTGCCAGACCCTCGCCCACTCACTTAGACTATCTATATCCCTTTGAGGACTTTCAGCATCCTCTGCACACTTTGCTCTGCCACTCATCTTAGTGTCATCTGTGAATTTTGACACACTACACTTGGTCCCCAACTCCAAATCATCTGTGTAAATTGTAAACAATTGCGATCCCAACACTGATCCCTGAAGCACACCACTATTTGTTGATCACCAACCAGAAAAACACCCATTTACCCCCACTCTTTGCTTTTTGTTAGTTAACCAATCCTCTATCCATGCTAATACATTACCCGTAACACCATCTTATGTCTTTGTCTTTGGTGCGGCACCTTGTCAAATCATAGAATCATAGAAACCCTACAGTGTAGAAAGAGGCCATTTGGCCCATCGAGTCTGCACCGACCACAATCCTACCCAGGCCCTACCCCCATATCCCTGCATATTTACCCACCAATCCCTCTAACCTATGGACACTAAGGGGCAATTTTGGCATGGCCAATCAACCTAACCCGTACATCTTTGGACTGTGGGAGGAAACCGGAGCACCCGGAGGAAACCCACGCAGACACAAGGAGAATGTGCAAACTCCACACAGACAGTGACCCAAGCCGGGAATCGAACCCAGGTCCCTGGAGCTGTGAAGCAGCAGTGCTAACCACTGTGCTACCGTGCTGCCCATCTTCTGGAATTCCAGATACACCACATCCACAGGTTCCCCATTGTCCACTGCACATGTAATGCTCTCAAAGAATTCCACCAAATTAGTCAAACATGACCTTCTCTTCATAAACCCATGCAGCGCCTTCCCAATGGGACAATTTATATCCAGATGTCTCGTTATTTCTTCCTTGATGATAGATTCAAGCATTTTCCCTACTACAGAAGTTAATCTAACCAGCCGATAGTTACCTGCCTTTTGTCTACCTCCTTTTTTAAACAGTGGCGTCACATTTGCTGTTTTACAATCTGCGGGAACCACCCCAGAGTCCAGCGAATTTTGGTAAATTACCACTAGTGCATTTGCTATTGCTCCCACCATCTCTTTTAGTACCCTGGGATGCATCCATCAGGACCAGGAGACTTATCTACCTTGAGCCCCATTAGCTTGCCCAACACTACCTCTTTTGTGATAATGATAGTTTCTAGGTCCTCACCTGCCATAGCCTTTCTGTCATCAATTTTTGGCATGTTATTTGTGTCTTCCACTGTGAAAACTGACACAAAATACCTGTTCAATGCTTCAGCCATTTTTTCATTTCCAATTATTACATCATTATCTAGAGAGACTGTGTGGTAGTTCCTTCAAACTTGTTTATTTACACTGTATAAACGAGCTATTGAATAGTCACATCACTCCAGTGTTCACAGCACTCCTTAGACAGCACCTTTCAAACCCATGACCACTTCCATCTAGAAGGACAAGGGCAGCAGAAACATGGAAACACCACCACCAGCAAGTTCCCTTCCGAGTTACTCATCATCCTGACTTGGAAATATATCGTCGTTCTTTCGTAGTCACTGGGTCAAAATCTTGGAATTTGCTCCCTAACGGCATGGGCGTCAACCCGCAGAATATGGACTGCAGCGATTCAAGAAGGCAGCTCGCCACCACCTTCTCAAGGGCAACAAGGCTGGCCAGCCAGCGACACTCATGTCCCACATCACTCCAGAGTGCCGCCTGCACAGTCTGCTGTACAGAGGCCAGAATTCTCCAATGTTGTTCACCCCATCACCGCTGCCGGTGAGAACAGAGAATGTGGCGTTCAGCCAAATCTCCACTCAGAGCAGTGGGGCCGGTGAATTCTAGCCCCGGGGAAGGTCAGAGAATTCCAGCCAGAGTCTTCAGCACATAGCTGCTGATGGCACTGCTACATCATGGCCTACATTGGCACCCATGAATTGAAAATAAAAGTTGCTTATTGGCTATTCTATTATTCCATTAGACCACTTCCACCTCCCAGTTGTTCTCACCCCCAACGATTACAAATCTTCGGACTTGCTTAAGACCTGTGGCTGGCTAGCTTTCCTCCCATGCCTTGACTGGTGAGATACATCTGACACCACAAAGTCTGTCCCCCATCTACAAGGCCCAAGTTCGGAGTGTGATAGAAAACTCTCCCCTTGATTGGATGGGTGCAGCTCCAACAACACTCGAGAAGCTTGACATCATCCAGGACAAAGCAGCTCGCTTGATTGGCACCATATACACTAATATCCACTCCCTCCACCACCGATGCTCAGTAGCAGCAGTGTGTACTATCTACAAAATGCACTGCAGAAATTCACCAAAGATCCTTAGACAGCACCTTCGAAACCCATGACCACTTCCATCTAGAAGGACAAGGGCAGCAGATACATGGGAACACCACCACTTGCAAGTTCCCCTCCTAAGCAACACTCCCCTATACAACAATACATTCTGCACCCTATCCTTTCCCTCTCACCTATGTATCCTATGAATGGTTTGCTTTGTCAGTATAGCATACGAAAAATAATACTTTTCACTCTATGCCAATAGATGTGACAATAATAAACCAATCATTCCATCAAAGCCACTCACCATCCTGACTGGGAAATATATTGCAATCGCTGGGTCAAAATCTTGAAACTCCCTCCCTAATGACATTGTGGATCAACCCACAGCACATGGACTGCAGTGTTTGAAGAATGTAGCTCGCCACCACCTTCTCAAGGGCAACTAGGGATGGGCAATAAATGCTGGCCAACCAGTGACGCCCATGTCCCACAAATGAATTTTAAAAAGTGACACCTACGGTTGGCCAATATATTCCTAATGAAACCACTGCACCAATTTGATGTGGTTTTCACAGATGTCGAGCTCCAGCATGTCCAGCATTTGGTACATTGCAATCACATCTTAATTTAGTCATCGTACCAATTCTTTTCCACACATGCTTTAAGGAGTATTATAAAGTATAGAATTGAACTCAAGAATTCGGATATATTGAGTACCTTTCATTAGATATATATAGCCAATGAAATATGTTTGAGGTATTACACTCGAAATCTGGTACACAGCAAGATCCCACAAGAGCAATGTGATAATGACCAGGTAATCTGTTTTGTTGATGCTAATTAAACATTGGCCAGGATACCAGGGAGAACTCACTTGAGTTTCCACATGTATAATATTTCGAGTTCACCTGAAAAAGCAAAGAGGGACTTTTTTTCTAACCATCTCACCTGAAAGGCAGTGCCTCAGACAATGCAGCACTCCCTTGGCAATGTCAGCCCCTGAGCTCAAGGTCCTGGAATGGGCCTTGAACCCACAGTGTTCTGATGTAGAAATGAGAGTGCTCCTACTTTTGCCACAGTGAACGGAATATTTAATATATCTTCATATTATTTTGCCGCAAACTTTCTGTCTGCACCTCATGAGTAATTCTCACAACTTGATGTTGATACATTGTGAAATATGCGTTCTGCTGAAATTCATTTTGCAAAACTGACTTTATTAATGAATTGGATTCCACAATATTTATCCTTCATTAAACATTTTTATTTGTATACTGCAACTTTTCCATTTATTCTCATTATGAAATGAAAGGCAATCTTAAGGGCTAACAGCACATTGGAAGTAACAATTGAATAGGCTGAGCTTTGAGATTTATTGGGGCTTTTTAATGTATTACTCCTGACTGGAGATTAAAGCACTTGAATAAGAGCCAAAATCTTCAAAACTGCGTCCATAGTCGGAGCTCTGTCAACCCCTTCCTCCTCAACAAGGCCTCATGCCTATTTTTCAGCCTCTTCCCCATGATGCCCCTTTAGTTCAAGGGCGGGGATTTTACGTCCTCACTCGGGCAAGATCGGAAATTCCCGCCCGAGGTCAACGGAGGTTTCCGTTGTCGAACGCTTGCCCACGCTGATTCCGTGGCGGGCAAGGTGGTAGAGTTCCGGCCCAAGAGTCTGTCTATCTCAGGGTTAAATATATTCAATAACTCAACCCCCACAGCTCTATGTGGTAGAGAATTCCAAATATTCACTGTTAAAATGTAACCAGTGACAACTTTGCATTGGATGTAATGTGACCAATGGGAACAAGGTGTAAGGGTCAGCTGACCCAGTAAAACATGGAACCAATCACAGAGTGATGTGATAGTCAGCTGACCAGCTGATCCACTGAAAATAAGGAACTATGTAGAATTGTGGGAAGCTTGGGGCGAGACCCCAAGTTTGGAGTAATGATGTCTTTATTAAACCCTTTCTTTGATTTATAAGTCGGAATAAGTTTTGTTGTAGTTTCATTGGCTGCATTTTGAAGAGTCCTTTTTGCAGAAACATTCACAACCCTCTAAGAAAAGAAATCCTTTCTCATCTTCATCCATATAAATGTTGGTGGAATAAGGATATTAGTTTGCCATGCCAACGCAACTAACACTGAAACATTCTGTATTCTCTGTATATTTAAATAATATTTATCTTTCCTATTCTTCCGAACAAATGGTTAACCACTCATTTTCCACCATGATTCTCTCTGCAATCCCGTTTAAATTCCTTCTGACCAGTCACAATTACTTGGTCAAGGTTTGGCTCCAACAACACTCAAGAAGCTCAACTTCACCCAGGGCAAAGCAGCCTGCTTGATGGCAACCCATCCACCAGCTTCAAAATTCACTTCCACCACACAGTTTAAAGTTTAAAGTTTATTTATTAATGTCACAAGTAGGCTTACATTAACACTGCAATGAAGTTACTGTGAAAATCCCCTAGTCGCCACCTCTTTGGGTATACTGAGGGAGAATACTGAGGGCAGCACGGTAGCACAGTGGTTAGCACTGCTGCTTCACAGCTCCAGGGACCTGGGTTCGATTCCCGGCTTGGGTCACTGTCTGTGTGGAGTTTGCACATTCTCCTCGTGTCTGCGTGGGTTTCCTCCGGTGCTCCGGTTTCCTCCCACAGTCCAAAGATGTGCGGGTTAGGTTGATTGGCCATGCTAAAATTGCCCTTCGTGTCCTGGGATGCGTAGGTTAGAGGGATTAGTGGGTAAATATGTAGGGATATGGGGGTAGGGCCTGGGTGGGATTGTGGTCGGTGCAGACTCGATGGGCCGAATGGTCTCTTTCTGTGCTGTAGGGTTTCTAAGATTCCTAAGAATTTAGCATAGCCAATGCACCTAACCAACATGTCTTTCAGACTGTGGGGGGAAATTGGAGCACCCGGAGGAAACCCACGCAGACACGAGGAGAGTGTGCAAACTCCACGCAGACAGTGACCCAAGCTGGGAATTGTACCCGGGTCTCTGGCGCTGTGAGACTACTGTGCCACCATGCCACCATGCCATCATGCACACAGCAGTGCATTGCAGCCACTTGCCAAGCCTTTTACAAAAGTATTTTCCAATCCCATGAACTCCGCCACCTAGAAGGACAAGGGCAGCAGACACATGCGAACACCACCACCTGCAAGTTCCCCTCCAAGCCACTCACCATCCTGAGTCAGAAATATATCGCTGTCCCTTTGCAGTCAATGGATCAAAATCCTGGCACTCCCTCCCTAACAGCACTGTGGGTGTACCAACACCACATGGACTACACCAGTTCAAGAAGTAGGTTCAGCAATACTTTCTCAATAAAAGTGGAGGATGGGCAATAATAGACCGGCCTTGCCTGTAACTCTCTCATACCAACAAAAAGTTGCAGAAAAGTTATCAATGGCATCCTATCCAGCCCCATGTTCTTTCTTCTTATTCATCTTGTCTCTTCCACAGCCAACATGTGCTAGTGAAGAGGTGACACCCCATGAATTGTGAACTGCCAAAAGTTGTTGAATGATCTGCACCAGTCACCTTGCTGTATGTTGCATGAAGTTGCTGTGGGTGAATATCGAGTATCCTCTTCACTCACCACAGAAACTTAACTCTGGAGCATGAGTAACCTTTTACTATGTCAGGGGAGGCAGTGGTGCAGTGGTATTGCTAGAAATTTATTTTCAGCAAGTTTTTTTATACAGAGGGTGGTGGGTGCCTGGAACTCGTTGCCAGGGGTGGTAGTCGAAGCAGGTAAAATAGTGACTTTTAAGGGGCATCTGGACAAATACATGAATAGGATGGGAATCGAGGTATACGGTCCCCAGAAGGGTAGGGGGTTTTAGTTCGGATGGGCAGCATGGTCGGTGCAGGCTTGGAGAGCCGAAGGGCCTATTTCTGTGCTGTAATTTTCTTTATTCTTTGTTCTTTGTGAAATTCAAAGGGTACTGCTCTGGCAATCTGGGGATTCGAATCCCATCACGTGATGGTGAAATTTGAATTAAATAAAAAATTTGGAACTCCAAGTCTAATGATAGAACATAGAACAGTACAGCACAGAACAGGCCCTTCGGCCCACGATGTTGTGCCGAGCTTTATCTGAAACCAAGATCAAGCTATCCCACTCCCTATCATCCTGGTGTGCTCCATGTGCCTATCCAATAACCGCTTAAATGTTCCTAAAGTGTCTGACTCCACTATCACTGCAGGCAGTCCATTCCACACCCCAACCACTCTCTGCATAAAGAACCTACCTCTGATATCCTTCCTGTATCTCCCACCATGAACCCTATAGTTATGCCCCCTTGTAATAGCTCCATTCACCCGAGGAAATAGTCTTTGAACGTTCACTCTATCTATCCCCTTCATCATTTTACAAACCTCCATTAAGTCTCCCCTCAGCCTCCTCCGCTCCAGAGAGAACAGCCCCAGCTCCCTCAACCTTTCCTCATAAGACCTACCCTCCAAACCAGGCAGCATCCTGGTAAATCTCCTCTGCACTTTTTCCAGCACTTCCACATCCTTCTTATAGTGAGGTGACCATAACTGCACACAATATTCCAAATGTGGTCTCACCAAGGTCCTGTACAGTTGCAGCATAACCCCACTGCTCTTAAACTCCAACCCCCGTTAATAAAAGCTAACACACTATAGGCCTTCTTCACAGCTCTATCCACTTGAGTGGCAACCTTTAGAGATCTGTGGATATGAACCCCAAGATCTCTCTGTTCCTCCACAGTCTTCAGAACCCTACCTTTGACCCTGTAATCCACATTTAAATTAGTCCTACCAAAATGAATCACCTCACATTTATCAGGGTTAAACTCCATTTGCCATTTTTCAGCCCAGCTTTGCATCCTATCTATGTCTCTTTGCAGCCTACAACAGCCCTCCACCTCATCCACTACTCCACCAATCTTGGTGTCATCAGCAAATTTACTGATCCACCCTTCAGCCCCCTCCTCTAAGTCATTAATAAAAATCACAAAGAGCAGAGGACCAAGCACTGATCCCTGCAGCACTCCGCTAGCAACCTGCCTCCAATCCGAAAATTTTCCATCCACCACCACCCTCTGTCTTCGATCAGACAGCCAGTTACCTATCCAATCGGCCAACTTTCCCTCTATCCCATACCTCCTCACTTTCATCATAAGCCGACCATGGGGGACCTTATCAAACGCCTTACTAAAATCCATGTATATGACATCAACTGCCCTACCTTCATCAACACACTTAGTTACCTCCTCAAAAAATTCTATCAAATTTGTGAGGCACGACTTGCCCTTCACGAATCCGTGCTGACTATCCCGGATTAATCTGCATCTTTCTAAATGGTCGTAAATCCCATCTCTAAGGACCTTTTCCATCAATTTACCAACCACCGAAGTAAGACTAACCGGTCTATAATTACCAGGGTCATTTCTATTCCCTTTCTTAAACAGAGGAACAACATTCGCCATTCTCCAGTCCTCTGGCACAATCCCCGTGGACAGCGAGGACCCAAAGATCAAAGCCAAAGGCTCTGCAATCTCATCCCTTGCCTCCCAAAGAATCCGAGGATACATTTCATCAGGCCCAGGGGACTTATCGACCTTCAGTTTATTCAAAACTGCCAGGACATCCTCCCTCCGAACATCTATTTCCTCCAGCCTATTAGCCTGTAACACCTTCTCTTCCTCAAAAACATGGCCCCTCTCCTTGGTGAACACTGAAGAAAAGTATTCATTCATCATCTCGCCTATCTCTACTGACTCCATACACAAGTTCCCACTACTGTCCTTGACCGGCCCTAACCTCACCCTGGTCATTCTTTTATTCCTCACATAAGAGTAAAAAGCCTTGGGGTTTTCATGATGACCATGAAACTGGTGTCGACTGTTGTAAAAACCCATCTGGTTGACTCATGTCCTTTAGGGGAAAAACAATTTGCTGTTCTCACCTGGTCTGGCCAACGCGTGACTCCAGATCCACAACAGTAAGGTGGACTCTTAACTGCCCCTCTGAAATGACCGAACAAGCCATTCAGATAAAGGGCAATTAGGATCACAAATAAATGCTGGTCCAGTCAGCAATGTCCATGAATGAAGAACAAAATTGTAAATGACTCCAAATCAGCCTCTCTGACCCAGCAAATAAACAGTTTAAATTGTGGAGTCTCATTCCTTCAGGATAGAAACTGTTTTAAAAGTGTAATTTTGTTTCTTACTGTTCATCACAGTCTATTTTTTTCTCTCTCCTTTAATCTAATTTTTATTTCCCTCATTTTTCAGCCCCTGATTTTAAAGCATTAGAGAAGGTGCAGGAAAGATTCATGAGAATGGTTCCAGGGACGAGGAAACTCAGAACTTTGGTAGATAGCTTGGAGAAGTTGGGACTGTTTTCCTTGGAAAAGAGGAGGTTGAGAGACGATCTGATAGGTATTCAAAATCATGAGGGGACTGGACAGAACTGATAGGGTAAAACTGTCCACAATGATGGAAGGGTGAAGAATGAGAGTGAGCAGATTTAAAGTAATTGCAAAAGAAGGAATGGAGCCAAGAGGAGAAACTATTTAATGGAGTGAGTGGTTCTGTTTGGGAATGCACTGCCTGATGGACTCAGGTTAAATTGAGGCATTCGACAGAAATAAAGGATCATTGACTCATGCGAAATGTCCCCCTGGTGTCCAAAATACAAGTTAGGTGGATTGGCCATGCCAAAATGCCCCTTCATACCCCATGATGTGTAAGTAAGGGGAATTAGTGGGATAAATGTGTGGAATTATGGGGATAGGGCAGGGTCTGGGTCAGGTTTAGCGTCAGGATCAGGGTCAGGTGCTCTGTCGAGGGCTCGGTGTGGACTTAAGGAGCCAAATGGCCTCCTCCTGTACTGTTGGGATTCTATGATTGTTGACAGGGAAGCTGGAGCCGTTATGGCTTCATTATACATACCACATGGCTTCAAGTGGGCAATTCACTCTCGGGGGAGTTTAGGACATCGTTTAAACCTCACTCTGCAATATATTATTATATTATTATATTATAATATATATTATCTGCAATTATATTTGAGCCAGGGGTCCATTCTGAGCATGGGAGAGACAGGAATTGATGAAGGGGCTTCTAATGGACTCTGGGTGGATCATTTACTGAATTACCCTGAAGGCGCACAATTCCTGATAAAACATTATGATCCCAGTTGATGTTATAACTGGAAGATTGCAGAATGGACCCCTGGCTCAAAAGATCTTAACTTTTCTTTTTTTTGACCAGATGTGGAGGAACAGAGAGAGTCACAGGACTGCGAATTGGTTTTAACAACAAGAAAAAATATTTTGAAACAGGAAAAGTTAGATTATTATAGAGTGCACCTTTCCCCTTCCCTTAGCTTCATAATTCCACGTAGATTTTAAAATTAACACATCACAACATACATCTTAAGGTTCAACAGTTTCATTGACACACAAAATCCTTTTGATACACACAAGATGACTGTGGTCAAATCACACTCCTCTCTGAAGCCGCATTAGTGTCTATGGTTTTCTCCTCAGAATCCCCACAGATGATTGTCACATTCCAAACTCCATTCCTAAAAACACATGTTAAAACCTTCTCTCATAATAAGGCTTTCCCTTGGCAGTTTGCATTCTGAAATCCAGTCCAGGATTTTCAAATGACGTGCTTAAATGAAGCTTCTGCTCCACTTTTAACAGTCAATCCAGACCAGGATTTACACCAAGATAAAAGCAAAATACTGCGGATGCTTAATTGGAAACAAAAATAGAAAATCCTGGAAAATTTCAGCAGGTCAGACAGCAATTATTTCAATTCACATTGCCATGACTGTAGTAAAATCCTCACAAACCTGAAAGTCACGTCAGATGACTTTTTGGCATCTCATCCTTCCTCTGAGCTCTGTCTGTCATTCCTGAACATTCCTCTGTTCTAGTAGCTTCAATCTCAGCCTGCTTGAAAACTTCTCTTCATTTCTCTCATTTCCTTAACTAACTGTTCTTTAGATAACCATTACTCCATTGTATGGTTTTTCTTATAGCAAAGCTGGGAGAGACATTCCCTGTCTAGCCTTCGAAACCAACAGCTTCTAGCAGAGCTGAGAACTGCCTTTTCACTCTATACATATCTCCAACTACTCTGGCTTCCAGTTAAAACTAAAACTTAAAAGATGTATTTTAGCCTTACAAGGCCCCATTTGCTAAGCAACCCCTGCAGCTTTATTTATTCTTCATGCTGTTGCTCTCTTTAAGCACGATAGAATCCCAGTTGGAATTATAACAAATCCGCACACATAAAAACATTTGTGTCCAGCATGAATCTAACGATAGGTCCCTTCCGGGCACAGAAACATTACACTAAACCCATCTAAAACCATACCTTATTTCTAATGTTTATCAGTAAATATAAATCCCGTAAAACTAACTTTATTTTACTAACATCATGCAGAATATGTACTGCACAGGCTGCAACCATTTTACTGTCAAAATTGCAATTAAGAGGCTACTTACTTGTTGAAACCAGGGGTGGTATTGTCTGCTCTCTCTCTGGGATGTCCTTGGTGGCAGGAAGGGCACTTAATTGGGGGGATGGTGGCGTACCGGAACTCTGCTGCTATTCCCACCTCCACCAAAATGAGGGTTTGGCAGGAAGGTCCATGGTTGACCTTCCTACCTTGCTGCCAATTGAGGCCCATAAGTGGTCAATAATTGACCAATTGGTATTGTATTGACCCAGCTGCAGGGGTTCGTGGGGGGGGGGGGGGGGGGGTGGAATGGTGCACAGAGAGCCATTCCACTAATGACCCTCCTGCAGCCCAGTGCCAGTGACGGTCACCCCACGAAACCCTCCCCCCACAACAATGCTCTGACAAAGGGTCATCCCGATTCAAAATGTCAGCTCTATTCTCTCTCCACGGATGCTGTCAGACCTGCTGAATTTCGCCATCATTTTCTGTTTTTGTTTCAGATTCCAGCATCCGCAGTATTTTGCCTTTATCTTAATGCTTACCTGTGGCCTGGGTTACTCCATGAATTCTGGTGCCTGTCCGTCCGACAGCGCACACGGCCTCCCCAGTGGCCCTGTTGAGCATAAGAGCTGCCTGCCTCTGATTGGCCTGGGGCTCTTGGTAGGCAAAACTTCTATCCCCAAGGTCCTCATTCCAGGGGAAGGCCCGCCATTGGCCTTGCCACAACCTGATTGGCTTGTGATTCAGCGAGCCTTCCCAAAAAGTGCCAGGGCGGGTTCCTTACTGGTTCTCCAGCCAGCAGGCAAGACGCCTAATGCCTCAACAAGATTCCGCCCCAGATTAACATACTATAAAGGGCACCCTGCCTGAAACAGATACATATCAGAACTCTACCTAAAGATGAGTTCGCATAAATGGGGTCTGAGTGACACAGTGATATTTTCACACCAGCGCCTGCAACATTTACATTGGAAGCGAATAAGTTAGTGTCAGCAATATCATGCGCAGATAGGTAATGTAATTGTTGAGTTTTCTTTGTCAGTTGCAAGGTTTTAAATGGGTTCATGGCTCCATTAATATAGTGAAGGAAACATTTTCAGATGAATCTGTTAGCTGTACGTACCGCATTATCCCACCGAGTGAATGCAAGGACTCATTTCACATCATTATAAGGAAACGCTTGTCAATGCAATGTGATGTTGCCTGATGAATTCTTAACACCATTGGGAAACAAAATATTAATTTATAAATCTTTACCACGGGCATCTCACAATTTGTCCAAATTAATTTGGAAAAAAAGAACAGCACCCAAAGGATTGAATGAGACGAAATCAGATTGCACAATGGACATAGAGAAAGAATGTGTTCAGTTCAATGAAATTCAACACAAAATTAGCAAAATTCCAGGAGCCAAAAAACTTTCAGGACAAGAATGACTGACAGAACAGTCTTAAACATTGGAAACTCAAAATCCATTTGATGAAAGTGGGGCATCCATAGCATAGCATAGCGTAGCATTCCCACAGTGCAGAAGTAGGCCATTCGGCCTATCCAGTCTGCACCAACAACAATCCCACCCAGGCCCTATCCCTACATATTTACTCCACTAATCCCTCTTACTTACACATCCTGGGACACTAAGAGGCAATTTAACATGGCCGGCGCACCTAACCCACACATCTTTGGACTGTGGGAGGAAACCGGAGCACCCGGACGAAATCCACGTAGACAGGGGGAGAACGTGCAGACTCTGCACAGACAGTGACCCCAAGCCAGGAACCGAACCTGGGTCTCTGGAGCTGTGAGGCAGCAGTACTAACCACTGTGCCACTGTGCTGCGCCAATTATTAGATAGCTATCTCCACCGCATTAACTAAAAACTATGTAGGTACATTAATGTCATTAAAATATCCTAAGCTGCTTCATAGGAATGATTGTCAGGGAATGCTTGATCCTGAGATGCATCAGGAGATATTAGGACAGGGTGGGATTCTTTGGTCACATTTGCCCTGCCCTCACTTCCAGTGAAACTGGAGAATTTGGCGCTCAGCCAAAACTCTATTCACCGCAACAGCACCAGAGAATCCCAGCCACAGATGCAATTAGAGGTTTCCAGTGCAAAAATCTTTCCCAATTAAGTATTTCCAATGTGTCCTGGATTTGGCTTTCAAAGGCCTTATCACCCTGTCCGTGTCAGGTGGAAAGCTAGCTCACAGAAAAATGGCAAAAGACAGAAAGAAAGATACAAGTGCCAACGTGAGAAAAATGTGTAAGCAAATACAGGGATTAAGCACGGAATTTTCCAACCTTTCATACCCCACTGCCGCTGCCAGCGGGAATGGAAAATTTGGGGCTCAGCTAAATTTCCGTTCACTGCAGTGGGACTGTAGAATCCAAGCAGCATACGAGGTCCGGGAATGCAACAGAAAAAAAGAGAGGACGAGATTTTCCAGCTGCACTCGCCCCAAGAACGGAAAATCCCGCCCGAGTTCAACGGACCTTTGCATGATCCATGTCTTGCCCACTACGGTTCTGTGCGGAATCAGCACATTCGCCCCGTGTCTGTGTGGGGTTTCCTCCGGGTGCAGGATGGGAAAGTTTCGCCCAGAGAAAGATCGGGAGAGCAATGAAAAAGAGAGTTACTTAGAGAATAGACTAGAGAGTCAGAGAGCTATAGATAGAAGATAGATAGAACAGTACAGCACAGAACAGGCCCTTCGGCCCACGATGTTGTGCCGAGCTTTATCCGAAACCAAGATCAAGCTATCCCACTCCCTACCATCCTGGTGTGCTCCATGTGCCTATCCAATAACCGCTTAAATGTTCCTAAAGTGTCTGACTCCACTATCACTGCAGGCAGTCCATTCCACACCCCAACCACTCTCTGCGTAAAGAACCTACCTCTGATATCCTTCCTATATCTCCCACCACGAACCCTATAGTTATGCCCCCTTGTAATAGCTCCATTCACCCGAGGAAATAGTCTTTGAACGTTCACTCTATCTATCCCCTTCATCATTTTATAAACCTCTATTACGTCTCCCCTCAGCCTCCTCCGCTCCAGAGAGAACAGCCCTAGCTCCCTCAACCTTTCCTCATAAGACCTACTGTGGTGAACCATAGATGGTTACCACTATGGGTACTGAACCATAGATGGTTAGCACTATGGGTACTTGTACATATGTTACTGTTGTCACTGTTGGGGTTAGGGTTGGGGTGTTCTACCTGTTGGTATTGTTCTGTGGTACACTCCGGTTGGCTCCGCCTACCTGTAGGAGTATAAAGGTCACTGCACTGCCGGGTGACCCTTTAGTCTGGGATTGTATTGTTATATAGTATGCTCCATCCTTGTTACTAATAAAAGCCTTTATTTCCCGGGTACGATCCAGCCTCCCGAGTGATTTAATCGGGCATCACCTACCCTCCAAACCAGGCAGCATCCTGGTAAATCTCCTCTGCACTTTTTCCAGCACTTCCACATCCTTCTTATAGTGAGGTGACCAGAACTGCACACAATATTCCAAATGTGGTCTCACCAAGGTCCTGTACAGTTGCAGCATAACCCCACTGCTCTTAAACTCCAACCCCCAGTTAATAAAAGCTAACACACTATAGGCCTTCTTCACCGCTCTATTCACTTGAGTGGCACCCTTTAGAGATCTGTGGATATGGACCCCAAGATCTCTCTGTTCCTCCACATTCCTCAGAACCCTACCTTTGACCCTGTAATCCACATTTAAATTAGTCCTACCGAAATGAATCACCTCACATTTATCAGGGTTAAACTCCATTTGCCATTTTTCAGCCCAGCTTTGCATCCTATCTATGTCTCTTTGCAGCCTATAGAGTGACAGAGAGAGAGAGAGAGTAACAGAGTGAGAGAGAGAGAGAAGAGAGAAATAGAATGGGAAAGGCAGAGGTTGTCAGAGAAAGAGACTTAGACATAGAGGCTGGAATTCTCTGACCTCACCCACAGCTGGGATTCTCCAGTCCCGCCGCAGTGAACAGAGAGCGCCAAATTCTCCATTCCAGCTGACAGCGATGGTGGGGCAAACAAATTCAGAGGATCCTGGCGAGAGTGAGAGTGAGACAGAGATAAAAATAGAAAGAGAAAGACGGGGACAGAGAGAGCCAGAGTGAGAGAGAGAGAGAGAGACAGCATGAGAGACAACAGAGTGAGAAAGTGAGAGAGAGCAAGAGAAAGAAAAAAAATCAGAGCGATACAGAGAGATCTAAAAGATAGCCTGCTGATAAGATGAGATAGAAACATACAGAACAGAGAAAACTCTGCACTGTGTTGTAATGCAATTATCTGGGTGTTTTTGCATAATTTAGCAATGATAAACATTTGCTGCATTTTATTTGTGGTAGAACAGGATCAAATTAACTGAAACAGACAAATTTTTGAAATTACAAAATGTGTCAGCAACTTGAAACCCAAATAAGTGTATTGCAGTGCAGCCATTTATACCAGGATCTGACACTTGGTGCCAATTATTTTGAACGCTGCAGGTGCAGAACTGGCAGCAACTGAATAAATTGGCACAGGAGTTGCAGCATC
Organism: Mustelus asterias; assembly: GCF_964213995.1. Classification (NCBI taxonomy): domain Eukaryota; kingdom Metazoa; phylum Chordata; class Chondrichthyes; order Carcharhiniformes; family Triakidae; genus Mustelus; species Mustelus asterias. Next base: position 133,690,624 of record NC_135804.1, read on the forward strand.
TTCCTGTTATTAAATGAAGCTAACATGGCATCCAATTACAGTGGAACAATCGCTGAATAATTCAGAGACAACACAATGCAAATACATCTAAAAACGCACCTGACCTTAAAAATTACGTGGCTGATTATTCTAAACTTTGTGGATAATTAGGATTTTGCGTCTTCCCCAACTCCAGGTCAAGAAAGGGTCGGGGGTCTTCCATTCACAAATGGATAAGGTAACAGCAGCTATGACAATAAGTTGTGGGGTGGTGGTGTTGGAGGGTGGTGTTCCCTGCCTCCTTCATCATCCTGAAGCATCTAGCACTGCTGCCTCACAGCGCCAGGGACCCGGGCTCAATTCCCGGCTTGGGTCACTGTCTGTGCAGTTTACACATTTTCCAAGTGCCTGCGTGGGTTTCCTCCGGGTGCTCCAGGTTTCCTCCCACAGTCCAAAGATGTGCAGGTTAGGTGGATTAGCCGTGCTAAATTTCCCCTTAGTGTCAGGGGGACTAGCTAGGGTAAATGCATGGGGTTATGGAGATAGGGTCTGGGTGGGATTGTGGTCGGTGCAGGCTCGATGGGCCGAATGGCCTCCTTCTGCACTGTAGGATTCTATGATCTACCTCTCACTACGAGAGGTGAGTGGCACGGAGGCACAGTGGTTAGCACTGCTGCCTCATAGCGCCAGGGACCCAGGTTCAATTCCCAGCTTAGGTAACTGTCTGTATGGAGTTTGCACATTCTACCCGTGTCTGTGTGGGTTTCCTCCACATGCTTCGGTTTCCTCCCGCCGTCCAAAGATGTGCAGGTTAGGTGGATTGGCCATTCTAAGTTGTCCAAAGATTTGTACGTTAGCCACGGTAAGTGCATGGGATCACAAGGACAGGGCACAGGGGTGGGTCTGGGTAAGATGCTCTTTTGGAGAGTTGGTGTACATTCGATGGGCCGAATGGCCTCCTTCTGCAGTATAGTGATTCTATGAACACTGGGGTGAAGGATGAAATTGGATAGCTCTTTTAAAGAACTGGTGCAGCAGTGATGGGCTGAATGGCCTCCTTCCCAGCCTCGTGCCCAAGCAGGCAAGTGAGGTAAAGAGGCAGAGGGGCCTAGAGTGGGCAGTCACTCTGAAACCTGGGGCTGAATACAAAAGAGGCCAGAATTAGAAGAGCATAGATACCCCGGAGGGTTGTGGGGATTGAGGTGACTAGAAGATTAGTCCAGGGAGAAAATTGAGAACAAGGATGTGGAATTTAAAATCAAGTCTTTGCTGGACTAGGATCCACTGTAGGTGAGCGAGCACAGGGTTGACAGGGGAATGGGACTAGATAGGATGCAAGCAGCGGAATTTACAAAGGGTCCGAAAGAGTCCAAAAGATGTGCTGATTTGGTGCATCGGCCATGCTAAATTCTCCCTCAATGTACCCGAACAGGCGCCGGAGTGTGGCGATTGGGGGATTTTCACAGTAACTTCATTGCAGTGTTAATGTAAGCCTACTATTGAGTAATAAATAAACTTTAAATTAAAAAAGGGTGGCGCTTGGTGGTAACAAAGGCATGGCTGAGGGCAGATGACCTGAGTCAGGGGCAAAGTTGAGTGATGTTATGGAAGTGGATCTCAATCCTACAACATACCTTGAGATGTTAAAGGTGCAACATAGATGCAAGTAATTGTTGCTATTGGTGAGCACTCACTGGACGGGACTTTCCAGCCACGCTCGCCCCAAGTCCAGAAAATCCCGCCCGAGATCAACGGACTTTTCCATGGTCCGTGTCCCGCCCGCGATGATTTCCGTGCTGGGCGGGATGGCAAAATTCTGCCCACTGTGTTTGGCTAAACAGCACTTCCATCCACAAACCACAGAGGACATTAATGAAGACTGCGTCTCTGCCAATGCAGTCCCAGAGTGGAGGTTATACGAGAGGCGCCATCATGTGTGACAAGTGTCTCTAGTCTTCAGCTGAAGGGCTTTGTTTCCAGTCAGGGTCGGTGCCAACAGGACATATTGTGGAGGTGATCATTCATGTTCCCACCGATCGTCTAAAATGAGCTGAGACATTTTTTTTCAGCTCAGCACCATCAGGACATCACTGTCAGACCCATCTGTGGGGTTAGGTAGCGTGCGGTAATATGTGATGGGGCAGAGGCCTGGGCCAGTCTGCCAAAAAATGCTTGGCTTCCATTGCGTTCCCTTGCTCCTTATCCTCCTGGTCTCCTGACAGATTATTTTCCCCTGTTCTCTCTCACAGCATTCTTGGTCAGACGTTGTCAGTCGGAGGCAGGTCATTGTGCTTTGAAACCCCTGCTGATGTTTATTCAAGCGATTTTGGCATCATTGTGTGTCCTTTCATTTCGAATGCAATGTTGCGTGTGTATGAAGCTGTCCTTTCAATTTCAGAACTCTTTTTTTTTAAAGGGAAAGGAAAAGTGTATTCTCGACATGAGATATTACAATTTTCCAGATTTAATAATCTGTTTGTGTCCATTATTAAATCACGATTTAACAGGCTGATTAGATGTTGATTTGATTGTCGCCCACGTCTTCTACTGATCAAATGCCCCAACATAGAGCTGACGCTGAATGTTAACAATCTAACTGAGGCTTGATTTGTTAGCTCTCCACTGATTAATGTCTGTCCTTTAAGTATTCATACTATTTACTCCTTTCAGAGGAAGATTTAAAATGTTAAGACAATTTGATAGGATAAGTACCGAGAAACAGTTTCCTTTGGTGGGGAATTAAGGCCATAATTATAAAATCAAAGTTTCGCCATTCAGTAGAGGAATTGGGAAGCACGTTTCACAAAACAGGTACTGAAAATCCATAATTCACTCTCTCAAAAAGTTTTACAGCGCTTTCAAGACTAAGACTGATCATTTTTTTATGGGGCAAGCTGGGTTATGGAGCTATGACAGGTATATTAAATGTTTAAAGTTTATTTATTCATGTCACAAATAGGCTTATGTCAGCATTGCAATGAAGTCACTGTGAAAATCCCCTAGTCGCCACGCTCCGGCACCTGTTTGGGTACGCTGAGGGAAAATTTAGCGTAGCCAATGCACCTAACCAGCACATCTTTCAGACTGTGGGAGGAAACCGGAGCACCCGGAGGAAACCCATGCAGACATGGGGAGAACATGTAAACTCCACACAGACAGTGACCCAAGCCGGGAATCGAACCTGGGGGTCCCTGGCGCTGTGAGGCAGCAGTGCTAACCACTGAAAGACTGACCCCAGGATTAATCTTAGTGTTGAAAGCAGTGTGATGCGCGATATAACTCACAAGGCTAGAGGTACTCGGGGAAATAAAGGCTTTTATTGACTACAACAATAGAGCTACCATATATAATACACGATCCCAGACTAAAGGGTCCCAGACAGAGCAGTGACCTTTATACCTCTCCCAGGAGGCGGAGCCCGACTGGGATGTACCATAAGAACTATATTACAGGTAGAACAGCCCAACCCTAACCCCAACAGTAACATATATACAGACTCATAGTACTGGCCAGACCCTGGCTCAGCACTACCTGGTGGGAACCAACAATGGTTCACCACTCAGTGTAAAATTTTTGAGAGTGAATTGCGGATTTCCAGTACATTTTCTGACCTAAGTGAATGGAATAGAGTCAAGGCTCCTGTTCCATTATTCTTATGGCTGGAATTCCCTGATCTTGCCCACAGCTGGGATTTTCGGGTCCCGTTGCGGCGAATGGAGAGTCTGCTGAGCACCAAATTCTCCGTTCTCGCTGGCAGCGGTGGTGGGGAGCATGAGGCCGGAGAATTCCAGCCAATGTCTGTGTTCTGCGCCAAATGACCACTTACAGAAACTTGCTAATGGAGATCGGCTAATGCTAATTCGCAATTATCTAACCCACCATCAACCATACTAAAAAGAGAAAATGTTGGAACTACTCAGCAGGCGAGTCAGTATCTGTAGAGAGAAAAATTGACCTTTAAGCCGAACTGGAAGAAGTTAGGGATTATAAACGGGAATGGAGGGAGGAGAAAGGGGAGGAGAAAGGGGAGGGGAGGAATGAACCAGAATGGAAGTTTACGACGGGCTGGAAGCAGGAGAGATTAAATAACAGATGTGATAATGATGTAAGGCAAAAGGGCATGGCAAATACAGAAGAAGAAATTGTGAATGATTACTGCAGAAACATTACCGACAACTGCTGCAGGAGAAAATAGGGGCAAATGAATTTCAGAGGAGTAAAAATGAGGTTATTCACTTTGGACTGAAATAGGGTATAACAAAGTGCTTTATTAGTTCATTTCCAGTCTTGGGTCACTGTCTGTTAGGGCGGCACGGTGGCACAGTGGTTAGCACTGCTGCCTCACAGTGCTAGGGACCCAGGTTCAAGTCCAGCCTCAGGTCACTGTTGTGTGGAGCTTGCATGTTCTCCCGTGTCTGCGTGGGTTTCCTCCTGGTACTAAGGTTTCTACCCACAGTCCAAAGATGTGCGGGTTAGGTTGATTGACCTTGCTAAATTGACCTGAGTGTCAGGGAGATTAGCAGGGTAAATGAGGGTTACGGGCCAAAGGCCTGGGTGGGATTGTGGTCGTTACAGACTCGATGGGCTGAATGGCCTCCTTCTGCACTGTTGGGATTCTATGCTATGCCAAGTGGTGAAAAACTCAAAATAGTGGCGGTTCAAAGCGACTTGGCAGTCCATGTCTACAGGTTATTAAACTGTAATCCTGGAATGATGACAGCAAAACAGGAGGTCATTCGACTGGCTGTCTGGAAGAACAACTCACCTCATTCAACTCCCCAACTTTTTCCCTGTAGCTCGGCAACTATTTTGCTTCAGCTAGTTATCAAATTCTCTTTTGAAGGCCTTGATTGAATCTGCCTATGTCATACACACAGACAGAATGTTCCAGATACTAAACATACACTGCATTAAAAAAGATGTTCCTTGTGTTACTGTTACTTCTTTTGCAAATTACCTTAAATCTGGCTCTCAATTTTGTACCAATGGAAACAGTTTCTCACTTCCTATGCTGTCCAGACCCCTCATAATTTTTACAGAAAATAATCAAAAATGTGCAAGGAATGTTGACCTCTATATCTAGAGGATGAGAATGTAAAAGGATAAAAGTCACGTTCGAAGTGTACCTAGAATCATAGAACCATAGAATCCTACAGTGCAGATGGAGGCCATTCAGTCCATCAAAGTGTACCTGTTGTGATTATCAGATTAACTGGCTTGTACCTAATCTCATAGTCATAACCTTTAATCTTCATCAACAAATGTTGCAATCTCAGCATTGGACTGGTTAATGGTTTTCACCCAATCATCTCCAGTGGCTTTTGGTCAGTTTGTATCACAACTCTTTTGCCAAATAGATAGAAATGAAAGCACATGATTCCAAATGGAAAACCAATGTTTCCCACTCAATGTTAGAGTAGTTGGAATGTGTTATTGACAAAGACTGTGAAGCAAATGCAATTGGATTATGTTGGCCTGTAAACTGTCCCTAGTGTGCAGGTTAGGTGGATTAGCAATGATGCTGGGTTGCAGGGTTGAAGCAGGAGGATGGTCCTGGGTGGGATGCTCTTTGGAGGGTCGGTGCAGACTTGATGGGTTGAATGGCCTCCCTCTGCATTGAAGAGATTCTAAAGTTCTATGTTCTACCTGAAGTAAAATTGAAACTAAGACTGGCTTATGTAGCACAATTCCTTTCATGTGCTTATAATCAATAAGGGGATCAAGGGTTAAGGGAGAAGGCAGGAGAATGGGGATGAGAATCATATCAGCCGTGATTGAATGATGGAGCAGGCTCGAAGGGGCCGAATAGCCTCATTCTGCTCCTATATATTATGGCCTTATGCTTTCATGCTGTGTCCCTTCAAGTGGAAGGCAATGGCCTAGTAGTGTTATCACTAGACTATTAATCCAGACACTCATGTTCTGGGGACCCAGGTTCAAATCTCACCACAGCCGATGATGGAATTTGAATTCAATAAAAAATACCTAGAATTAAGAGTCTACTCATGACCATGAAACCATTGACAATTGTTGGAAAAACCCACTTGGTTCACTAATGTCCTTTAGGGAAGGAAATCTGCTGCCCTTAGCTGATCTAGCCTGCATGTGACTCCAGAATCGCAGCAATGTGGTTAACTCTCAACTGCCCTCAGGCAATTAGGGATGGGCAATAAATGCTGGCCAGCCAGCGACGCCCATATCTCTGGGATGAATAAAATATAAGCAACAGGCTATGGGACAAAGTCTGTTATATTAAGTTAAGTTGAGCGGCAAAACAGGATTAAGGGGTAAAATGGTCTCTTATTCCATTTTTCATGAAAGGTCATCCAACATAAAAGATACCTCTTAAAACACCTCTTCATAAATACTCACTTAATGAGTATTTCCAGCATATTCTGCTTTTATTTCTGATTCCCCACATTCCCTACACTGTACCACTAATGCCTTTAACATCTTACTTCAGCAAAACAGTCTTTTGCTTTCAAATTCCTTTTGTAGTTGAGTACACACAACTAACCGTCCCTTGATAGTTATTAATGTGTTGGAAACATGCAGACCCTTCAAAAGATGTGAGGCCCGAATAATTTCCTTCACAGCTATAGCTGTGAGGAGGTGTCTCTTTGATTATCTGCCGATGAACAGATGTTTAAAATTATGTTATCTGTCCAAAATTAGGAGCTGGCATTTGGAACGTGATGGCAGTTTTACTCTGGCATTAATGGCAGGTACTGCATAACATAATGAAGGGGATATCAAGCTTTCCGAGCTAGTGTCACATACACAATGGTTAAAGGAAAAATGAAAAGGGCACCAGCAAACTCTCAAAGTGCACTGTGGCAGTACGCGTCCCCTTTCTATTCATACTCCTGGAGCAGCATCACAATCATGGAAATACAATAACCAAGCCTGAAAGAGATGTCTTTCCAACTGAAATTTGTGTCCATTATATGATTTGTTAAAATGAGAATATCGTTATACTCCCAATGCCTAACAGACACAGTTATGATATAATTGTTATTATAGAATCATAGAGTCCCTATTTAAGGTGGAGGATGCGGTCAAGAAGGCGTACGGCGTACTGGCCTTCATTAATCGAGGGATTGAGTTTAGGAGTCGGGAGATAATGCTGCAGCTTTATAGGACCCTGGTTAGACCCCACTTGGAGTACTGCGCGCAGTTCTGGTCACCTCATTACAGGAAAGATGTTGAAGCCATTGAAAGGGTGCAGAGGAGATTTACAAGGATGTTGCCTGGATTGGGGGGCATGCCTTATGAGGATAGGTTGAGGGAGCTTGGTCTCTTCTCCCTGGAGAGACGAAGGATGAGAGGTGACCTGATAGAGGTTTACAAGATGTTGAGAGGTCTGGATAGGGTAGACTCTCAGAGGCTATTTCCAAGGGCTGAAATGGTTGCTACGAGAGGACACAGGTTTAAGGTGCTGGGGGGTAGGTACAGAGGAGATGTCAGGGGTAAGTTTTTCACTCAGAGGGTGGTGGGTGAGTGGAATCGGCTGACGTCGGTGGTGGTGGAGGCAAACTCGTTGGGGTCTTTTAAGAGACTTCTGGATGAGTACATGGGATTTAATGGGATTGAGGGCTATAGATAGGCCTAGAGGTGGGGATGTGATCGGCGCAACTTGTGGGCCGAAGGGCCTGTTTGTGCTGTGGCTTTCTATGTTCTATGTTCTATTGTGCAGAAGGAGGCCCATCAGGTCTGTACCGACCCTCTGATAGAGCACCCTATCCCCTTAACCCCACATATCTACCCCGCTAATCTCCCTAACCCACGCATCTTGGGACACAGAGGGACAATTTAGCATGGCCACATCACCTACATTGCACATCTTTGGAGTGTGGGAGGAAACCGGAGCATCCAAAGGAAATCCACGCAGACATGCAGAGAATGTGTAAACTCTAGCTGGACAGTCACCCAAGGCCAGACTTGAACCAGGCTCCCTGGCGCAGTGAGGCAGCAGTGCTGAAAACTTCCATATGTTTTGCTCAGATTCAGTGGGAGGTTATCAGAGCACCCGGAGGAAACCCACGCGGACACGGGGAGATGGTGCAAACTCCGCACAGACAGTAATCCAATCGAAGCCAGGTCCCTGGCGCTGTCAGGCAACAGTGCTAACCACTGTGACACTGTTCAATGGTGAGGCATCACCAAGGACAAATCAAAATCATTCCAGCTCCTCGACCAGTGAGTAGTCCTATTGTATTGAGGGCAAGATCCCAAATGCAACCATAACAACACCAAAGGTAAACAATCCCACCAAGTACTGTGAGGAATTAAAAACACCTCCAGAAGAGGCTACCATTACAAGAAAAAGAAGAGTCGTTTGGACTTAAAACATTAATTCTCCTTCACTCTCCACAGATACTGTGAGGCCTGGTGAGTTTTTCCAGCTTTTGCTGTTTGTATTTCAGGTTTCCAACATTTGCAGTATTTTCTTTTTATTATCATTGCAATATCTGGGTATACTAGCAAATTTGGTTCATGCTTTAGAAGCTTTATCAGTTCTATGCACTTATATAATTGGAGCGAAACACATACATGTGGTGTAAATAATTATACTTCTTTGGAAAGGGAAACCCCTTGAAATGAAAGGGGGATGTTATAATATGCCAGTAAGGGGAATCAGTGTGCCATTACAGGCAGGGAAGTGTGTCACGTAATCCAGTGTGGCTGGATGGGCAACAGCAATGACAATGGCAACAGCAACAATGAGAATGGTTGAGAGTTACAATCAAACATGTCAGAATTTGGCCAAGTTGTGTTAAACACAGATGTAAGTCAGAGAAGGCCGCAGCAAGTCGTAACCTTTCCTGTGAGATGTGACCTGACACTTCCTGTGTTTCCAAACAAAGGATTGTTGTTTGGGCTGATGCTAGTCATCCCAAAGCTATTATTACCATATATAGTGAGGTTACGTAACTTCCACGCAGCTTGCTATAAATATTTGGGAGTCGTTCATGAGTAACTCCATTGGCTATAATTGAACATTGCGATCAGTATCAGGCAGTACCATTGGCTGAGTGCCAGAGGACTCTCTGGAAGAATATGCAAAGTTTAGTCGTCTTTTCTCTCAGCGGAAACTCAAGAATCACATTCGTGACGTGTGCCCTGAAGAAGATAGCTTTAGAGAAGTACAAAGGAACCAAGAAGAAGGTTCGTACTGAAGAGCAAACCTGGCCAATTCGCTCAAGCAGGTAGTATTTGTTTTCAGTCAAAGCACTTAAAGTTAAATAAGTTAAAATTACAATTAAAGTTAAACTAGAGTTAAAAGGGTAAAAGTTAAATGAGGTGAAGTTAAGATTGAAGTTAAATTAATTAAAGTGAGTGAGTTAAAGTAAATGTTGTACTAATGTAGATTCATGTTGAGTATTGCTACCTGAAGTGTTAAATAAAGAGAAAGGTTTTATTTAAGTGATATTGATATTTGAATATTGATCTTGACGATCAGCCATGATCATAATGAATGGCGGAACGGGCTCAAAAGGTTGAATTGCCTCCTCCTGCTTTTAGTTTCTATGTTTCTATGTGTTATCTGAGTTGACTTTCTGTCCTATTGTTGGTGACACAAGGGGAATATATCTGGGGTAACGGTTTAAGTATTCCAGTCGGATAACACCAGCCTCAGTTTCACTTTGTCCTGTGAGCAGGAAACAGCACCCACAGCTCTGCTGCTGGTATCGTCAAGCTTTCTGTCCATAAATCTATATTCTTATTTGCCTAGTCTAAATAGCTGAACCCACAATGTGTTTACTCAATCTTTTATCAGCGATTGGTGCCTTTGCAGTGATTAGCACTGTTGCCTCACAGTATGAGGGACCTTCATTCGATTCTGGCCTTGGGTGACAGTGAGGAGTTTGCATTTTCTCCTCATGTCTGCGTGGGTTTCCTCCAGTTACCCTGGTTTCCTCCCACAGTCCAAAGGTGTGGGTTTCCAAAGGTATGTCAAATTCGGTCAGGATTTTCCGGTTTTGGGGTGAGCGGGCTGGAAAATTCCACCCGTAATGTCCAGTTCTGAAAATAAAATGCTCCCATTCTATTTCTTCTTCTCTGCTTTTCTGGAATAGAACAGAGATAGGCATAGGTTTAGGGAGGGAATTGCAAAGTTTGTAGCCTCGGCAGCTGAAAGCATTGCTGACAGTGGAGAAGCAATGAGGAATATGCTCGGTAGCCTGGTGCTAACCCTGATCTTGTGATGTCCATGACGTCTGAACTGTAACCACTGCGCCACCATGCCGCCTGATAATCAGATTTGAATTTGGGACTGCCGGCCAGTGCCATCATGAACAGCGTGAAGGGAAATATTTGAAGTTCATGCAGAAGGTTCTGAGAACATGGCACACTTTAACACACATGGCCATTGATGTAGAGTCACTAAGACCCAATTAAAAAGGATGCAAGTTAAATACCGTGGCGCTGGAGATCTGAAAAATAAGCAGCAAATGTCAGAAAGATGCAGCAGGTCAGGGAGCAGCGCTGGAGAGTGAAACAGAATCAGCACTTCAGCTCACTCATGAAGATAGCTGACGATGTCTAACCTTAGTTGACAATAAATCTGAAATATTAACTTTCTTTCTCTCTCCACGGATTCTGCCAGAGCTGTTGAAAAGGATTTACTCTTCATAGCTCCTTTCATGACCGCAGGATGTTCCAAAGCACTTTACAGACAACTAAAGACACTTTGAAATGTCGTGGTTTCACTGTATGAAGCAGTTTGCACACAGCAATGTGGCAGCGATCAGATCAGCTGTTTCTTTTAGTGATGTTGGTTGTGGGTTAAATGTTGGTCCGGACATTAGAGAGCACGCCCATGTCCTTCCTTGAAATAGCACCTTTGGATGTTGTATGTAGACAGAGACATCAGGCTGAGCTTCCACTAATGTCTCACAGGAACATAGGAACATAGGAACATTGGAATTAGGAGCAGAGTAGGCAAATTCAGCCCTTTGAGCCTGCTCCGCCATCCAATCAGATCATGGCTGATCTCTCCCTGATCTCAAATCCACCTCCCCACCTGTTCCCCGTATCCCTTTTTCCCTTTTTTAATTAGAAAGATGTCTATCGTCCTCTTGAAACTATTCAACGATTCAGACTCCACCATTCAGTCTCATAGAAACCATAGAAACCCTACAGTACAGAAAGAGGCCATTCGACCCATCGAGTCTGCACCGACCACAATCCCACCCAGGCCCTACCTCCATATCCCTACACATTTTACCCACTAATCCCTCTAACCTACTCATCTCAGGACACTAAGGGGCAATTTTAGCATGGCCAATCAACCTAACCCGCACATCTTTGGACTGTGGGAGGAAACCGGAGCACCCGGAGGAAACCCATGCAGACACGGGGAGAACGTGCAAACTCCACACAGACAGTGACCCAAGCCGGGAATCGAACCCAGGTCCCTGGAGCTGTGAAGCAGCAGTGCTAACCACTGTGCTACCGTGCCGCCCTGAAAGATGGCAACAATCATGAATTAATGATGGTGATGCATTCAAGAACAGCTGGGAGGGAAAAATCATGATCAACTTATTCATCTATCGAAAACTCTCTGGACTCCTGCTTGGAAGTCTCCAAGAAGAAGAGAGTTTCTGATTCAAATCCTGACAGACTATAAATCTTATCCAAATACAATGGTTCACTAATGTCTTTTAGGGAAGGAAATCGGCCATCTTTACCTGGTGTGGCCTACATGCAACTCCAGGTCCACAGCAATGTGTTTGGCTCTGAAATACCCTCTGAAATGGCCTAGGAAGCTACTCAGTTCGAGGACAGTTAGGGATGCACAATAAATATTGCCCCATCAGTGATGTCCACATCCCATAATGAATAGAAAAAGCAAAAACATCATGAACAATTAGCATGATTGACAGCAAGAGGTTGCAAAAAAACAATGGCTCTGAACACCTACCAGGACTTTGCAACGAACCTGAGACAAGATAACCAGAAATCTTAAAATATATTTTAATTTTGCCCATTCAGTTGTGGAATCCTGATAGCCAGACAAATGCCCTTTCTTATGTAAGTATGATTAAACTTATTTTTGGTTTGCGAGAGAAGTGAGTGCTGTCAGAAAATCACCAACTGAAATAGCTCAGTTGGGAGATTGTGGGGCTAAACATCTGAAGGTTCTTGGTTCAATCCTAGGTTTTAGCTCACAGCCACACATCAGCTCCATTCACTACCCCCTAATTCTCAGAAAATAATATTTAAAAATCTATTTACAGGATCAAATGGCTTTTACATGATTGAACTTTTCAATTTGATTGAAATTTGCAACTCTTCTTTTATCCTTACAAATCTTTCCTTTCCTCTCCCAAAAGTTTTTACTTTAGACCATAGTTACCAACTGTGGTGAACCATAGATGGTTATCACTATGGGTACTTGTACATATGTTACTCTTGTTACTGTTGGGGTTAGGGTTGGGGTGTTCCACCTGTTGGTATTGTTCTGTGGTACACTCTGGTTGGCTCCGCCTTCCTATAGGAGTATAAAGGTCACTGCACTTCCGAGTGACCCTTTAGTCTGGCATTGTATTGTTAAGCAGTATGCTCCATTCTTGTTGCTAATAAAAGCCTTTATTTCCCGGGTACGATCCAGCCTCCCGAGTGAATTAATCGCGCATCACCAACCGCCGATCGGTTCCTCACCGTTTTGTCCACAGGCTTTACCGGCACCAGTGGAGGCCGTGATTTCAGTTGCCTGAGCCGAAGCTCTGGAATTCTCTCAACTACCAATTGAATAAGCTCAGAAAGTTGTCAAGGGCGATCAGAATGGAGAGCTGGGCCTTCATCTCACCACATTGGTGCAAAACATCTTAATGTTTTGGACCTCCTGCTGACATGTATTCACACTGATAATTTGTTAAGAACATAAGAACTAGGAGCAGGAGTAGGCCATCTGGCCCCTCGAGCCTGCTCCGCCATTCAATAAGATCATGACTGATCTTTCTGTGGACTCAGCTCCACTTACCCGCCCGCTCACCATAACCCTTAATTCCTTTACGGTTCAAAAATGTATCTATCCTTGTCTTAAAAACATTCAATGACATAGCCTCAACTGCTTCACTGGGCAGGGAACTCCACAGATTCACAACCCTTTGTGTGAAGAAGTTCCTCCTCAACTCAGTCCTAATTCTGCTTCCCCTTATTTTGAGGCTTTGCCCCCGAGTTCTAGTTTCACCCGCCAGTGGAAACAACTTCCCTGCTTCTATCTTATCTATTCCCTTCATAGTCTTCAATGTTTCTATAAGATCTCCCTTCATTCTTCTGAATTCCAAAGAGTATAGCCCCAGTCTACTCAGTCTCTCCTCATAAGCCAGCTCTCTTAACTCCGGAATCAACCTAGTGAATCTCCTCTGCACCCCCTCCAGTGCCAGTATATCCTTTCTCAAGTAAGGAGACCAAAATTGTACACAGTGTGGCTTCACCAGCACCTTACACAGTTGCAACACAACCTCGCTGTTTTTAAACTCCATCCCTCCAGCAATGAAGGACAACATTCCATTTGCCTTCTTAATTACCTGCTGCACCTGCAAACCAACTCCTTGAGATTCCTGCACAAGGACACCCAGGTCCCTCTGCACAAGGGCATTGCTTTCTTGGTTTTAGAACATAGAACATTACAGCGCAGTACAGGCCCTTCGGCCCTCGATGTTGCGTCGACCAGTGGTACCAATCTAAAGCCCCTCTAATCTACACTATTCCAATATCATCCATATGTTTATCCAATAACCACTTGAACGCTCTCAACGTTGACGAGTCCACCACTGCTGCAGGCAGGGCATTCCACGCCCTTACTACTCTCTGAGTAAAGAACCTACCTCTAACATCTATCCTATATCTCTCACCCCTCAATTTAAAGCTATGTCCCCTCGTGCTAGCCAACGCTATCTGAGGAAAAAGGCTCTCACTATCCACCCTATCTAATCCTCTGATCATCTTGTATGCCTCTATTAAGTCACCTCTTAACCTTCTTCTCTCTAACGGAAACAACCTCAAGTCTCTCAGTCTTTCCTCATACGATTTTCCCACCATATCAGGCAACATCCTGGTAAATCTCCTCTGCACCCTTTCCAACACTTCCGCATCTTTCCTATAATGCGGCGACCAGAACTGTACGCAATACTCCAAATGCGGCCGCACCAGAGTTTTGTACAGTTGCAGCATGAGCTCCTGGCTCCGAAACTCAATCCCTCTGCCAATAAAAGCTAACACACCGTACGCCTTCTTAACAACCCTATCAACCTGGGTGCCAACTTTCAGGGATCTATGCACATGGACACCCAGATCCCTCTGTTCATCCACACTCCCAAGTATCTTACCATTAGCCCAGTACTCGGTATTCCTGTTACTCCTTCCAAAGTGAATCACCTCACACTTTTCCGCATTAAACTCCATTTGCCACCTCTCAGCCCAGCTCTGCAGCTTATCTATGTCCCTCTGTAACCTGCCACTTCCCTCCGCACTGTCTACAACTCCACCGACTTTAGTGTCATCCGCAAATTTACTAATCCATCCTTCCACGCCCTCATCCAAGTCATTAATAAAAATGACAAACAGCAGTGGCCCCGAAACAGATCCTTGCGGTACACCACTAGTAACTGAACTCCAGGATGAATATTTCCCATCAACCACCACCCTTTGTTTTCTTACAGCTAGCCAATTCCTGATCCAAACCACTAAATCACCCTCAATCCCATGTGTCTGTATTTTTTGCAAAAGCTTACCATGGGGAACCTTATCAAACGCTTTGCTGAAATCCATATACACCACATCAACCGCTTTACCCTCATCCACCTCTTTGGTCACCTTCTCAAAGAACTCAATAAGGTTTGTGAGGCACGACCTACCCTTCACAAAACCGTGCTGACTATCCCTAATCAAATTATTCCTTTCTAGGTGCTTATAAATCCTATCTCTTATAATCCTTTCCAATACTTTGCCCACAACAGAAGTAAGGCTCACCGGTCTATAATTACCAGGGTTGTCCCTACTCCCCTTCTTGAACAAGGGGACAACATTTGCTATCCTCCAGTCTTCTGGCACTGTTCCTGTAGACAATGATGACACAAAGATCAAAGCCAAAGGCTCTGCAATCTCCTCTCTAGCCTCCCTGAGAATCCTAGGATAAATCCCATCTGGCCCAGGGGACTTATCTATTTTTACCCTTTCCAGAATTGCTAACACCTCCTCCTTATGAACATCAATCCCATCCAGTCCAACAGCCTGCATCTCAGTACTCCCCTCAACAACACTGTCCCTCTCCAGTGTGAATACCGACGAAAAATATTCATTTAGTGCCTCTCCTATCTCTTCAGACTCCACGCACAACTTCCCACTACTGTCCTTGACTGGTCCTAATCTTACCCTCGTCATTCTTTTACTCCTGACATACCGATAGAAAGCTTTAGGGTTTTCCTTGATCCTACCCGCCAAAGACTTCTCATGTCCCCTCCTGGCTCTTCTTAACTCTTTCTTTAGGTCCTTCCTGGCTAACTTGTAACTCTCAAGAGCCCTAACTGAGCCTTCACGTCTCATCTTAACATAAGTCTCCTTCTTCCTCTTCACAAGAGATTCAACCTCCTTAGTAAACCACGGTTCCCTCACATGTCTGCTTCCTCCCTGCCTGACAGGTACATATTTATCAAGGACGCGTAGTCGCTGTTCCTTGAACAAGTTCCACATTACAATTGTGCCCATCCCCTTGAAGACAATACCTTATCATTCTCATTGCCTTGGCAATCACAAAGTACAAAGGTGCCCTCATAGAAACATAAAAACATAGAAGATAGGAGCAGGAGGTGGTCATTTGGCCCTTCAATCTTGCTCTGCCATTCATTATGATCATGGCTGATCGACCGACTCAATTGCCTAATCCTGCTTTCTCCCCATAATCTTTGATTCCATTCACCCCAAGTGCTATATCTAGCCGCTTCTTGAATACATTCAATGTTTTGGCATCAACTACTTCCTGTGCTAATGAATTTCACACCCTCATCACTCTTTGGGTGAAGAAATGTCTCCCCATCATCATCCTAAATGGTCTACCTCGAATCCTCAGACTGTGACCCACTGGTTCTGGACTCTCCCACCATCGGGAATATCCTCCTTGCATCTATCCTGTCTAGTCCTGTTAGAATTTTATAAATCTTTATGAGATCCCCCCTCATTTGTCTGGACTCCAAAGAAAACAATCCTAACCATGTCAGTCCCTCCTCATACATCATTCCTGCCATCCCCGGAATCAGCCTGGTAAACCTTCGCTGTACTCCCTCGAGAGCAAGAGCATCCTTTCTCAGAAAAGGAGACCAAAACTACACACGATATTCTAGATGTGGCCTCACTAAGGCCCTGTATAATTGCAACTCTCAATACTCTTTCTCCGAAAACTAAAGATCCTCCTCTCAGGATGTAATTTTCATTGTGTGAAGATAATCAGCATTGACATATATTCCCTTATGTTAATTGATGTCCAGATGCTACATTTTTGGCTAGTCTCCCTCCTTGCTTGCACGCACAATGTGGTGTCACTTTTATCCATATTTTCTTAGCGCAGACATAAGTGGGATTTTTGAAGAGCAGAGAGCCTAAAACTCATCCTTGTAAGATGCACACATTACTGCTGCCATGTCACATTTCCTGTCACTGATAATTACCCTCTGCTTCCTGCTCTTTAGCTAATTTACTATCCAACATAAAAACTTCCACCGCATCCCCATCAGCCTTCACCTTGGCCATATATTTTTTGTGAGGGACTTTCTGAAAGTCAAAATAGCCATTATCGGCTGTACAACCTTTGTCGGTAAATTCAGTTATATCCTGAAGGAATGGAATGATTAAGGACCGCTCTCCTTTCACAATGTCATGCAGGCTTAATCTCTAACCTCTTCTACCATCCCAAATGCTCCGAACACCTTCTTTTATTGTGGTGCTCTGCTATCACTGACACAAGGGTAATGGCCGATAACTCACCACATTTTGTCACAATAATAACGGCATAAAATGACCCGACAGCACAGAAATTTAAGGATGCGGTCATCACAACGTTCAGTGCTGTGTCGGAGGATCTGCTTCCCTTCTGAAGTGTAAATAAAAGACTTACAGTCGTATTATCATTTTCACAACCGCAAGACATCCCAGAGCATTTTGCAGACAACTAATGACCTTTGAATATGTTTGTTTGTGAGGGACTTGAATATTGCTTAAGAGACATGATTATAAAGCTTTTCATCTTGCACACATTGAGTGCATGAGAAAAGGCTTTAGCAACATGTCTCTCTTTCCGCTAATGTATATTTTGGGCAGCACGGTGGCACAATGGTTAGCACTTTCTCCCACTGTCCAAAGATGTGCAGGTTAGGTGGGTTGGCCATTCTAAATTGTCCAAAGATTTGTATGCTCGCCATAGTAAATGCATTGGATCACAAGGATAGGGCAGGGGGGCAGGTCTGGGTAAGATGCTCTTTTGGAGAGTTGGTGTACACTCGATGGGCCGAATGGCCTCCTTCTGCTGTATAGTGATTCTATGAACACTGGGGTGAAGGATGAAATTGGATAGTTCTTTTAAAGAACTGGTGCAGCAGTGATGGGCTGAATGGCCTCCTTCGCAGCCTCATACCCAAGCAGGCAAGTGAGGTAAAGAGGCAGAGGGGCCTAGAGTGGGCAGTCACTCTGAAACTCGGGGCCGAATACAAAAGAGGCCAGAATTAGAGGAGCATAGATACCCCGGAGGGTTGTGGGGATTGAGGTGACTAGAAGATTAGTCCAGGGAGAAAATTGAGAACAAGGATATGGAATTTAAAATCAAGTCTTTACTGGACTAGGATCCACTGTAGATGAGCGAGCACAGGGTTGACAGGGGAATGGGACTAGATAGAATGCACGCAGCGGAATTTAGAGGGTCCGAAAGAGTCTGAAAGGCATGCTGGTTAGGGTGCATTGGCCTTGCTAAATTCTCCCTCAATGTACCCGAACAGGCGCCAAAGTGTGACGATGAGGGGATTTTCACGGTAACTTCACTGCAGTATTAATGTAAGCTTGTGAGACTAATAAATAAACTTAAAGCTTTATATATTTTGACGTGCCATCTTTGTTGTAATGTCGGAAAAGCAGCAGTCAATTTGTTCACAGCAAGCTCTCACATAGAGCAATGAAATAATGTGGTTGGTGATTAAAAGATTGGCAAGGATAACTTCCCCATTCTTCCCAAAATCATGCCATGGGATAATTTATGTTCCCCTGAGAGAGGAAGATGCTGCCTTGGTTTAACATTTCATCTAAAAGGTGGCACCTCTGACACTGTGGTACTCACTCAGTACTGTGTTGGGAGTGTGACCCGAGATTATGTGTTATCTGAAGTCAGTTAAGCTGTGAACTCACAAGCCTCTGACTCAGAAGTGAGATTGAATTCAGTAAGCTACAACTGGGGAGGCGATGGCCGAGTGTTATGATTGCGAGACTATTAATCCAGAAACTCAGCTAATGTTCTGGGGACCCGGGTTTGAATCTCACCATGGTAGAATTTGAATTTAATTTTAAAAATCTGGAATTAAGAATCTACTGATGGCAATGACACCATTGTCAATTGTCAGGAAAAACCCAGCTGGTTTACTAATGTCCTTTAGGGAAGGAAATCTGCTGCTCTTAGCTGGTCTCCAGGTGACTCCAGGCCCACAGCAATGCAGTGACTCTCAATTGCCCTCCAAGGGCAACTAGGAATGGGCAATAAATGCTGACCAGCCAGCGACACCCATGTCCCTTGAATGAATTAAACTGTCAATGACAAAATAGAGAGCAAGGGTATCCAAATGCAAACGTCAGTGAGTTCCAATAGCAAGCGGCCTACTCAACTCACTGTTAACAGGATCACAACTTAACATCTCGCTTTTCCATATCTCTGTAACAATGTCTCAGTTTATAACCCAACAAGTGCTCTGGTCTCATCTTCACCCCTTGCGCCCTATGTTCAACCATTTACAGAGATCAGGAGATTTGAAGACACGAGGATGGGTTGGCATGAGCGGGTTGGGGCAAAAAGTTAGGTGAACATAAAGGTCAGAATATTAAATAAGTTGTTGGGAGAAATGCAGTCAACCTCAATCAGAACAGAAATAGAGTCTGTCGATATGTTGTCTCACACTGAAGGATCTCTGCATCCTCCTCACTCTCACCTGTAGGCAAAGGAGCAGCACCGATTATCATCCTTTGCCTTTTTCAGAAACATTCCTTACGTCCTCATTTTTCCAAGTGATTTTTATTTGTTTACGCTAGTGACTTCCTTTAATAAACCTCATTATTCATCCCCTTCCTCTGCGCTGAAAAAGTCTCAGCGAGTAGACATTGTCTCTTCCCCCTAAGGATAAGTTTTATGATAATGTTGCATCAGTCCTGACAACCACACCTGCCTAATTAATTTGTCCTATCCCCTTTTTGAATATTCAAAACTTAGTTGTACGTTACATCTTTGCATTCTGCTCATAGCTTTCGAACTGTAATAGCTTCTCTGCTTTTTAAATGGTGAATTTTTACATTAGCTCAATTTATTTCAGGAAATTACATGTTGGGACACAGTGCACGCGTGATTTAAGACATGGCAGGTGGTGAGTGTAGCACATTTGGAAGCAACAAGAGGCTGTGTACCAATGTTCTCCAAAGCTCTCCGCCACTGAGGGCTTCCCTCACCTCATATCTAGGTCTGTTGGGTGGAATTTAATGCCCTCCCTCCAAGTGAGTTTGGTGATGGAGGGGCATTTAATTGGATGGGAGGGTGATAGGTGGGAATCCTGCCATCTTCCCGCATCTGTTTCAATTATGTCCAGGGTGGGAAGGATCATGCATTACCTTCTTGTTGCGCTGTTAAGTGAGCAGTCAATGCTCCCTCAAGATCCTTATCCTGTCATCATTGGAATTCACTCAGTGGTGGGCTGGGAACTCACCATGCAGGAAGACCAAACAGCAAGCCTTGCCAGAGTGGCTCCCAGGGGATTCTCTTATTAAAAGGCGCTCACTGACTGATCAAGGAACCCAGCAACAGGAAGGAGTTCTGCTGAAAGCTAACTCCATCCTTACGACTGACTCCCCCCTCCCTCATTCCCCATGGCACCCTCTCCATTCTATCCTGCCATCACTCACCTGTGGCCCGGGTCTCTCGGCAATTCTGAGCCTGGGGCGTGGATTACCAACATCTGCCACTGGCGCTTCTGAACAATGTGCAATGGTCGGCCTCTGATTGGCCGAGGGGGGGGGGTCACAGGATAGACCACCCCCAGCATAGCAAATAATGCTTCCTTATTTTAATCTCTCCACTGCTGATGGGCATGCCTTCAGCTGCCTGGGCTCTAAGCTCTGGATTTTCCTTCTGAATTCTCTCTACCTCTCTCTCCACCTTTAACACACTCATAAAAATCTACCTCTCTGACCAAACCGTTGGTTATCCACTCTAACATCTTCTTATGTAGTTCAGTGTTAAATGTTACCTTTTAATGTTCTTGTGAAGTGACATGGTGTTAGCGATGCTATATAAATGCTATATTGTTGTGGTCAGAAGAAAGACAAACACATTTTAAAACCGCTTGCAGCAGAATTTTGATTTGCTTCCAGACTGTGCTGATGCTGCAGAGGCCTTTTGTCATCAAGCAATTATTTGGTTCCTAAAGACAATTTAGGCAGCTTTCTGGCATTCAATCTGTCAGGTTTATGCCAAACACGTAACACAGAATGTTCTGCTCTCTGGAAACTTGTTACATAATTGATAGAAATTCAAGCTTCCCATTTCAGAAAAGTAAGTCAAAACAGTGCAGCACCTGAAGAAGATGCAAACAGAGCGTAGAATAAGGAGCTATCTTGTCATGTTAACAGGGTGAGCCTGCATGGGATGCTCTTTCAGAGAATTGCTGCAGACTTGATGGGCCAAGTCCCCTCCTTCTGCACTGTAGGGATTCTAAGAGGAAGGGCATGGGATATGGTAGGGTTTCAGTTAGGTTAATGGACAAAAACCATGACAGATTGAGATTTTGAATTCAGTTTTAAGAAGAATTATTGAAAGAAAAATTAAAACTCAGCATGATGACCTTGAGAAAAACATTGCTGACTTCATGACGCAAGCAAGAAATAGAAGGAGGAGAAAACAAAGCTCCCAAGTAACATGAAGAGGATGGTGGGAGACTTTTTGTTGACACCTATTCAGCTTATTTACTCAATTCAAGACTGTGCTGACATGCATTTTTTTAATATTGAAAATATATACGTCAGGAAAGGTTGAACAAAATAGTGATCTTTTCTCCAGAAAAGATAATGTTGAGGGGTGAGCAGATTGAGGCCATTAAGATTATGAACAGCAGAATAAATCTCGCCCCATTTTCTTTGTCTTTAGCTCTGATGAAGGGTCATCCAGACTCAAAATGCTGGCTCTAGTCTCTCTCCGCAAACGCTGTCAGACCTGCTGAGTTTCTGCAGCTTTTTCTGTTTCAGTTTCAGATTCCAGCATCCGCTGTATTTTGCCTTGAAGACTATGAACGGGTTTAATTGGGTAGATTTAAAGAAAGATCAAAAGATAGGGGTCGTTGACAAATGATGGTGACAAATAAATAATGCATTGTAAGAATGTGGGGCACACTATCGCATGGCTAGATCGGGCAAAGAGCATAGACATAATTAAGGAGAAGCTCGCTCAGCCCATAAGTGAGAAAGGAATAGAAGGATATGCTATTGGGGTTGGATGAAGAGGGGTGGGGAGATGCTTCAACATAGTCCAGCCCAGCTCAGTTGCCTGTATCTGACCTATAAATAATAACTAATACATTTCCTGATTTAAAAAAAATACAAATATTTTGACCCCTGGATAAGTTGATATAGAGTCAATGAGGAAGAGAATTGCCCTTCATTGCATCGATATTCTGAGTGGATTTTTAATTTTATTTTGGTTCGTCCTGACCTCAAAACATTACCACCCTCCTCTAGCCCACGAGCTAATATCCAGCCTGTTAACTCTGCTCCTCTCTCCACAGATGCTGCCTGACCTGCTGAGTATTTTTTTGTGTTCACTGCCAAGTTTTGTGTCATTTTGTGCTGCACAATGAGAATGCAGTAATTACATCCTTGAAGATTTAGAGAGTTTCCTGGAGTGTGAACAACAACGTTGCTTCAGTTGACAGGTTTCCTAATGAAGCATAAGAATCCTGCAAGTTCGTCCAGTGTTTTATGAATTAAGGATACCACCTGTTGTTAACTAGAATGCTGTTTTTTTGACTGCCAGCCAAGGATTTCATATTATTTGCAATTGTTTTTTGAAAATAGAGCCTTATGTAGTAATGTTCATGGAAATGACTCCTCATTTGGTATCGACCAAAGTTCTATCTCTGCAGTGGTTAGCATTGCTGCCTCACGTGCCAGGGAACCGGGTTTGATTCCCGGCTTGGGTGACTGTCTGTGCCGAGACTGCACGTTCTCCCCGTGTCTGTGTGGGTTTTCTCCGGGTGCTCTCATTTCCTCCCATAGTCCAAAAAATGTGCTGGTTAGGTGCATTGGCCATGGTAAATTCTCCCTCAGTGCACGGTGGCACAGTGGTTAGCACTGCTGCCTCACAGCACCAGAAACCCAGGTTCAATTCTGGCCTTGGGTCATTGTCTGTGTCGAGTCTGCATGTTCTCCCCATTTCTGCGTGGGTTTCCTCTGGGTGCTCTGGTTTCCTCCCACAATCCAAAGATATGTGTGTTTGATTAATTAGCCATATTAAATTCAGCCTAGTGTCAGGGGGATTAGCAGGGTAAAATGCGTGGGGTTGCGGAAATAGGGCCTGGGTAGGATTGTGATCGGTGCCGATCCAATGGGCTGAATGGCCTCCTCCTGTACTGTAGGGATTCCATGATTTCAAACAGCGAGTGAGGCAACTAGGGGATTTTCACAGTAACTTCATTGCAGTGTTAATGTAAGTCTACTTGTGACACTAATAAATAAACTTAAATTCATCACTGCAATTCTATTGGCCCTTGTTGCTATGAGCAGTTATTGTATTATGATTAATCTGCTGACACGGATGGCATTTATTGCCCCGACCTCATTTTTGACATGCTTGATTGGATTGCTAGGTCATTTCAGAGGGCAGTCATGAGACGACCGTACCATTGTGGGACTGGTGTCATATTTCAGTTAAACCTAGTAAGCACAGAAGGTTTCCTATCCTTTATAACAACAGGGAATATGATGGGGTTTTAACATCAATGTGACAGCTACATGCTGAGTTTTAATTTTCAGATGTCTTCTTAAAACTGAATTCAAATTCTCAATCTGTCATGGTTTTTGTCCATTAACCTAACCCAAACTCTGCCACATCCTATGCCTTTCCTCTTAAAATCCCTACAGTGCAGAAGGAGGGGATTTGGCCCATCAAGTCTGCAGCAATTCTCTGAAAGAGTGTCCCATGCAGGCCCACCTTCCTGCCCCATCCCCGTAACCCCACACATTTACCGTGCTAGTCTTCCTGACTCTGAGCGGCATTTTTTTAGCATGGCCAATCAATCTAACCCACACACCTTTGGACTGTGGGAGGAAACTGAAGCACCCAAAGGAAACCCACGCAGACACGGGGAGAACGTAAAAATCCACACAGTCACCCAAGGCTGGAATCGAACACGTGTGTGGTAAACCACTGTTAGCTTGTTAGCTGTATATGTGACATGCTTGGACACATCCCTGCCGGCCCTACCCGAGACTCCTCCCCCCCCTGGTCCAGGTATAAAGGCGACTGCTCCCCACCCTCCTGCCTCAGTTTGGACCAGTTCATCGGCATGGGTGTGCTCCAAGTCTTTTGCTAATAAAAGCCTATTTGTCCTTGCATACAAACTAGCCTTTGCTCGATTGATGGTGCATCAACATGTCACTGAGGTTGCGAGGCAGCAGTCTTCGCCACTGTGCCAGCGTGCCACCCCAATTTGGAAAGGGTTAACATTTTTTAAATGCCCGTTCAGTTATTCCAAATCAAATACATGCTATCTCTGCAATGAATAGTAATCCTTCAAGAAAGATGATGTTACCGGTGCTTAAATAGTTCACACCCATCTGCTTGACATATTGTACTGCGTTTTTTAAAAGCTTGCTGTTTGTTTGGTAGCATGACTAAATTAACAAGGAATCCATGTACTAGAAATGAAAATTGAGTTTTAAAAGATAAAGAGGAAAGACTTGTATTTTTATAGCAGCTTTGATGGCCACAGGATGTGTTTTGCAGTCAATTAAGTATTTTTTAAAAGTATAGCCAATGTTTTAATGTAGGAATCACTGCAGCTAATTTCCACACAGCGAGCTTCCACCATCAGCAATTCAATAAGAATGATGTAATAATGATGCTGATGATGGAAGGTTAGCATGGACCAGGATATCAGGGGGAACATCCCTACTCTTCGTTAAGTTGTGCCATGAGATTTATTTGTGTCTGACTGAGAGGATAACTGGGAGGCACGGTGGCACAGTGGTTAGCACTGTTGCCTCACAGCACCAGGGATCTGGGTTCAATTCCCGGCTTGGGTCACTGTCTGTGTGGAATTTGCACGTTCTCCCCGTGTCTGCGTGGGTTTCCTCCGGGTGCTCCGGTTTCCTCCCACAGTCCGAAAGATGTGATGGTTAGGTTGATTGGCCATGCTCAATTGCCCCTTAGTGTCAGGGGCACTAGTTGGGGCAAATGCATGGGATTATGGGCATGGGGCCTGGGTGGGATTGTGGTCAGTGCAGATTCGATGGGTCGAATGGCCTCATTCCGCACTGTAGGGATTCTATGGTAGGGCAGATTTTCCAGCTGCGCTCACCCCAAGCTCAACGGACCTTTCCATGGTTCACCACCTACGCGCTGCGATTCCTGTGGTGGGCAGGATGGGGAAAGCTCCCCCCACAATGCAGGATTTTCTGTCCACGCTCACCCCAAGAATGGAAAATCCCAACCCAGGTCAACAGACCTTAGTGTGGCCCGTCTCTCATCCACTACCATTCCCATGGCGGGCAGAGCAAGAAGATTCTGCCCAGAACCTGAGTCTTGATTAATAAGGGAATCAGGAGTTATGGGGAAAAGGCGGGAGAATGGGGATGAGAAAAATATCAGCCATGATTGCATGGCGGAGCTGTGGGCCGAGTGGCCTAATTCTGCTCCTATGTCTTATGGTCTTATGGTCATTAACTCAACTGAAAGATGAAGCTTCAAGTTTTACCCGAGACTCCAACTTTCTGGTTCAATCATGAGATTACCACCCACTGAGCCACAGCGAAGTGGTTTCTCCCCAGAGTGAGAAACAGAGTTATCAGGCTGAATGTCAACTTGTGGGCTTGGAGAGAGAATGGTACTGATGTGAGGTCATGGAACACAAAAATGTTTTAAAAATCCACTCAGAATGTAAATGCAATAAAGGACAATGTTTGTCTCATTGACTCTATATCATCTTAGTGAAGAGAAGACCAAAAGAGGTGATGGGATTCTCCCAAAGAAATTCTAAGTGACGAATTTGTGTATAAACTGGAGTAAATCCTGCTGGTTTTTCAGTGGGGGATTTTCAAAATGAATCTCCCACACTCTGTGCACTGCAGAGTGCACTAGTGTGAATCTCATCAAAAATTAGTGGCTGGGGCCTATTCCCACCCGAAAGGCCGGCAGCGTCACTGCTGAGCAGGCCATTGCGCATGTGCTGATCTGTCAGAGCGGAGATCAGTGCATGCGCAGTAGCCCCGCATTGCTGGCCTCCCGATCGCTGGCCAGGCCCACGACCCCCCCCCATCACTGGCCATGCGACCCTCCCCCCCAGTACCCAATGGCTGGGCCCCCGACACCGCTCTACCCTGGGCAGCCTCGATCTCCCCCATGCCCCCGGAGTCCCAATTTCCTGAGTCCCCCCCCCCCCCCCACACTCCACCAGCAGCCCCAATACCTCCCACCCCCCCAGAGCTATGACCCCCCCCCCCCAACCCTGGTGTGCAGCCCCGATCACTGGCATCCCTCCTTCTTTCACTGTCGGGTGCAGAGTTGCAGTCGGACCCCCCCCCCCTCCACACCCACTGATCTTCCCTCAGAGACTCTGCATCTTTGGGCCCCACCCTCTCTGGCCCCACCCCTTTGGCACTGCCCATCGGGTGCCTCCTGGGCATTGTTCCTTTGCCCCTTGGGCAGTGACAGGGCCACACTAACACGGCCAAGCTGACAAGGGGACACCCCCCCTTATTCCCGACCACCCAGGGGAGCCTCCAATGCTTCCACTCACTCCAGCGGGGTCGGGCCGCCATTTCCCAGCTAGTGGGGAGCCATTGTAAACCCCACTGGAGTGAAACACACCTGGATGGGGAGGGGGGCGGGGTGGGGGGAGAGAGGCAAGCGGGCCTGGAAAACTCAATCCTGTGCCCGTTAATCATATGCTAATGATTATTAGCATGGTTTATTCAGCTCCGCGCCGATTTCTGGTGCAGAGCTCAGGGTGCCGGAAATCCGCAGCCCGAGTTGCACAGAGGCTGTGGCTCTCAGCGGGAAGCCCACTACATGGCCTCAACTTGAGTCTCCCGGCCCGCTGCGCTGATGGGAGAATCACTCCCAGTATGCTTTTTAACTAGGGAATGCATCAGGTATATTGTCTATTGCAAAGAAACATGCCACTAGACTGAACTGGACCTCAAGACAGCATGGTCAAGGACCCCATGCACCCCAGACATACTCTCTTCCACCTTCTTCCATCAGGAAAAAGATACAAAAGTCATGTACCGACCAACTCAAGGACAGCTTCTTCCCTGCTGCCATCAGACTTTTGAATGGACCGACCTTATATTAAGTTGATCTTTCTCTACACCCTATCTATGACTGTAACACTACATTCTGCACCGTCTCTTTTCCTTGCCTATGTTTATGTTTTTTTCATTCATGGGACATGGACATCGCTGGCTGGTCAGCATTTATTTCCCATCTCGAGTTGCCCTTGGAGGGCAGTTGAGAGTCAACCACATTGCTGTGGCTCTGGAGTCACATGTAGGCCAGACCAGGTGAGGATGGCAGATTTCTTTCCCTAAAGGACATTAGTGAACAAGATGGGTTTTTCCAACAATCGACAATGGTTTCATGGTCATCTGTAGATTCTTAATTCCAATTTTTTTTTTATTGAATTCAAATCCCACCATCTGCTGTGGCGAGATTCGAACCTGGGTCCCCAGAACATTCGCTGAATTTCTGGATTAATAGTCGAGTGATAATACCACTAGGTCATCGCCTCCCTGTGTATGGCATGCTTTGTCTGTATAACGTGCAAGAAACTGTATTTTCACCGTATCCCAATACATGTGACAATAATAAATCAAATCAAATCAAATCATCCTCCCACATCTCTGCACCTAACACTGTCAGCACATTTATCTATTCCTTTCCCACATGTTTGCTGACTTTGATTCTCCTTGAATTGATCAGATCAAACCTTTCAAACAGACTGCCTACACTCAGTTCCAGAACATGTTGGGAGTCGTTACTATCAGCACAGATAGCGCTGTAAGGAAACAAAAATGAAATGTACATTGAAAAATGATCAATAGGATGGAAGTGAAATCATTCTTGATTGTTTGCAAATTGCCCGACACAGAATGGGAAATTTCTCCTTAAGTCTGATGAGTGGCTGATGGGCCTCATTAGATTATCATATCATTTATACAGAATGTCTCGCAGCCAACCGTGATAGAAATTAAACTCTACAAATGGAGAGGCAGCAGGCACAAGATACTGGAACTTTATCCTTGCTACAAGTCTTACATGTCATAAAATGAGATTACCTGCCAAGTGACAATCAGTGTGTGGCGTCAGCTGGAGCTTATTAAATCGCACTCTCGCTGATGAGTTCTGGAATATTGTGGAGAAGACGGTAAAAGCAAAACATGACAGATACCGGAAATCTGAAATCAACGCAGAAAATGCTCAGCAGGTCGGGCAGCACCTTTGGAGAGAGAAATCGAGTGAACATTTTGGAAGGGGTTTTACGGCCGTGCTCGCCCCCAAGGCCGAAAATTCCACCTGAGGTCAACGGATCTTTGCATGGTCTGCCCCGGTTCCGCTACAATTCCCCCTTTGAGTTTAATGCAACTTCTTTATAAGTGAAGGAAGATAGAAATGTGATGGTTTTTGGGCTGTTGAACCATCATAGAATTCCTACAGTGCAGAAGGAGGCCATTCAGCCCATCGAGCCTACACCAACTGCAATCCCACCCATACTCTATCCCTGTACCCCCACATATTTACCATGCTAGTCTCCCTGACACGAAACGGCAATTTTTTAGCATGGCCAATCAATCTAACCCGCACATCTTTGGACTGTGGGGGAAACCGGAGCATCCGGAGGAAACCCACGCAGACACGGGGAGAACGTGCAAACTCCACACAGACAGTTATCCAAGGGAATCAAACCCAGGTCCTTGGTGCTGTGAGTCAGTAGTGCTAACCACTGTGCCACCGTGCCCACCCAAGGGGGAGAAGACCAAAAGGTAAGGACTGGGATAGGGTAGGGTGTTGAGAAATTAAGTGACATGTCATGGAAGAAAAGGAAGTGAATGGTAATGTCTGCAATGAAGAAACAAAACATTTTCCTGAGTGTGTGTTAATGACAGAATAATGAATAGCTCAATCACAAAGTGAAAATGGGAAAGGCAAGATTAAGACCAGCACATGGCAGTAAAATAACTAACATTCAGCACAGAGTTCTGAAATGTTTGAACTCAAATGTTGAGTCCCGAAGGCAGTAAACTGTTTAATTTGTGCTGTTCCTCGGGTTTGCATTGAGCTTCACTGGAACACTGCACTCTTGTAGACAAAAGACGATAGCACAAAATTCAGACTGTCACTTCGCCACAATACTGAGCGAGTGCTGCACTTTGGGAGGTTGTCTTTCAGATGAGTAAGATATTAAACTGGAGCACCATCTCATCTTTCGATATTTGTAAGAGGTCCCATGGCACTATTTTGAAGAAAGGTCCTCGGGCCATCCTGACTGATGTTTATCCTGCAACAATAGCTATATAACAGATTATTTGGTCATTTATCACAGTGCCACTTGAGGGACATTGCAATTTGCAAACTCCGCTGTCACATATTACAACATACCTGAGTTTCAAAAATATTGCATTGGCTTGGAATGTCCTGAAGCCATAAAAGGTGAGATATAAATGCAAGTTATTTCGTATTGTTGTAAAACAGACATGCTGTCAAAGTTTTTTGTCTTGCACTCATCAGGGCAGATGCAAGAATACCAAATTTCACAAAGATTTGAGCAACAGGTAAAGCTCACCATTACACGCTGCTACTATGCAGTGGCAAGATTAGTGGTATTTTCCACAGTGAGGATACTGCTGTCAATCCATAATGACATCCTGTATCTACCACATAAATGAGTAATGTTGGATATGAATTTCAACCTGGTGCAATGGCAGAAACATGGGCTGTATATTCCAAAAAAACACAGTAAGAAGTCTCACAACACCAGGTTAAAGTCCAACAGATTTATTTGGTAGCAAAAGCCACTAACTTTCGGAGCGCTGCTCCTTCGTCAGGTGTGTGACTCACCTGACAAAGGAGCAGCGTTCCGAAAGCTAGTGGCTTTTGCTACCAAATAAACCTGTTGGACTTTAACCTGGTGTTGTGAGACTTCTTACTGTGTTTACCCCAGCCCAACGCCGGCATCTCCATGTCATGACTATTCCAACAAACAGCAGGCCCCTTCAGCTGTTTGCATTCGGCAGATACAGACCATATTCTACCAGCCCATGCTTGGAAATTTCAGAAGGAAGTATCTAAAGTTAGATGTGATTTTGCGATTGGACAGCATTTGCTCAACAATCCTGAGTAAGCTAATAATCATACTAACATTACACCAATTGCACTAATGTCCAGGCATCATGGCTTTTTAGAATTAAAAAAAGGCACTGGGGACAATACTTCCCTGCTGCATTCTAGATGGCAATGCCATGACCAATCACCATCTGCTTGCAACTGTTATATATTTAAGTGGTTGCATGATTGCTTTAAGTGTTGGTCACAGGATTTAATGGTGATGTCACTGGGGTATTTCACACACTCTTGTTTAAGTTTCATTCTGCACAGTCAACAGCTCCTACCATAAAGGCAAAATACTGTGGATGCTGGAATCTGAAATAAAAACAGAAAATGCTGGAAAATCTCAGCAGGTCCGATAGCAACTAAGGAGAGAGAATAGAGCCAATGTTTTGAGTCTGGATGGCCCTTCATCAGCACAGAGTCTGTCAGACCTACTGAGATTTTCCAGCATTTTCCATCACTGTTTTACATTTTTCTGTTAGGGTCATCCAGACTCAAAACATTGGCTCTATTCTCTCTCCAGAGATGCTTTCAGACCTGCTGAGATTTTCCAGCATTTTCTGTTTCACAATAAACCTGTTGCTGTTATCCTGAATCTAAGTGTGCAAACCACATCTTTTTCATTTTGTTTAAAAACCACAATCCCTAACAGAGATAGAACATTACATCAATCAGCACCCCTTTTTTCGTGTAATATCCATTGTTATGCCCTTTGAAATTTGGTATTCTTGTGACTGTCCTGTTGGGTGCAAGGTGAAAAGCTTCAGCAGCATGTATCTTTTTTCAGCAATACTCCCAGCAAGTTCTTCCTTTTACCTTCAAAATTTCCCTTAACTAAATGATTCTGCTGGAAATTATTCAAAATAGCAATTTAAATAAGAAGGTGATTGTGTTCTTTCATATTGAGCGGAAAGATTCAGACCACCTGCTGAGAGCAATTAAAACCTGCAAATGGCTTGATCCTCAGTGGGCAGTAGGCAGGGTGCTCCAGGTGCCAGTCCTTTATCCACCGGAAATCAAAACCAGCCCCTTCTGCTTGCCAGGTTGCTCATAAGGTGTGAATCTGATTGCAGTTCTCGCATGAAGCATGGTTAGAGTATACAAGATACCTTTTCATGATTCAAAGAACAAAGAACAAAGAAAATTACAACAAAGGAACAGGCCCTTCGGCCCTCCAAGCCTGCACTGACCATGCTGTCCGACTGAACTAAAACCCCCTGCCCTTCCGGAGACCATATCCCTGTATTCCCATCCTGTTCATGTATTTGTCCAGATGCTCCTTAAAACTCACTATCGTATCTGCTTCCACTACCTCCCCCGGCAGCGAGCTCCAGGCAACCACCACCCTCTGTGTAAAAAACGTGACTCGTACATCTCCTTTAAACCTTGCCCCTCGCACCTTAAACCGATGCCCCCTAATAATTGACTCTTCCACCCTGGGAAAAAGCTTCTGACAACCCACTCTGTCCATGCCCCTCATAATCTTGTAGAATTCTATCAGGAATTCATTTGATTTGATTTGATTTGATTTATTATCGTCACATGCATTAACATATAGTGAAAAGTATTGTTTCTTGCGCGCTATTCAGACAAAACATACTGCTCATAGAGAAGGAAACGAGAGAGTGCAGAATGTAGTGTTACAGTCTTAGCTAGGGTGTAGAGAAAGATCAATTTAATGCAAGATAAGTCCATTTAAAAGTCTGACAGCAGATGGAAGAAGCTGATAGCATCTAATGGTTACCAGATGTTACCAGATGTGGGCAACACTGGCTAGATCAGCATTTATTACCAATCCCAAGTTGCAGCTCATAGCACTTTCTCAAGGGCAACTCGGGGTGGGCAACAGATGCTGGTCTAGCCAGCGATGCCAACATCTCATGAAATTAAAAAGAAACCTTATTTATTTGGAGAAGGCATGAAGAAAGGTGCAGCACGGAGAGATATGGAGGTCCTCGTGCACGAATCACAAAAAACTAACATGCAAGTTCAACAAGCAGTAGGGAAAGCAAGTGAAATGTTGGCCCTTATTTCAAAGGGAATGGAGGATAAAAATAGGGAAGTCTTGCTAAAACTATACAACTACACACACCTGGAATTCTGTGAACAGCTTTGGTCCCCTTATCAAAGGAAAGTTATACTGGCATTGGAGGCAGTCCAGAGAAGGTTCACTAGGTTGATCCCAGGTATGGAGGGATTTTCATATGAGGAAAAGTTGAGTAGGTTAGGTCTGTACTCATTGGAGTTTAGAAGAATGAGAAGCGATCTTATTGAGATATATAGGATTCTCAATGGGCTTGACTGGGTAGATGCTGAAAGGTTGTTTCTCCTTCTGGTAGAGTCTAGACAAGAAGGCCATAATCTCAGAGTAATGGGCCACCCATTTAATGTGGAGATGCCGGCGTTGGACTGGGGTGAACATACACCCCAGTCTAGGATATCATTCCACTAAATGTGGCATTAAACTGTAAGAAGTCTCACAACACCAGGTTAAAGTCCAACAGGTTTATTTGGTAGCAAATACCATAAGTTTTCGGAGCGCTGCTCCTTCGTCAGATGGAGTGGAAATGTGCTCTCAAACAGTGCACAGAGACACAAAATCAAGTTATAGAATACTAATTAGAATGCGAATCCCTACAACCAGCCACCCTAGCCAAGTTCTGCACACATGAGGACAGCCTAAACTGGGATGTTGGATTTATGTCACATTATCAGTAACCCCCACAGCTTGCCCCCTGGACTTGCAGAATCTCACTAGCTGTTCTGTCTGGAGACAATACACATCTCTTTAACCTGTGTTTAATGCTCCCTCCACCCACATTGTCTGTACCTTTAAGACCTGGCTGGCTGTAGAGATTCACATTTTAATCAGTATTCTGTAACTTGATTTCTGTGTCTGTTCACTGTTTGAGAGCACATTTCCACTCCATCTGACGAAGGAGCAGCGCTCCGAAAGCTTATGGTATTTGCTACCAAATAAACCTGTTGGACTTTAACCTGGTGTTGTTAAAACTCTTACTGTGTTCACCCATTTAAGACAGAGATGAGGAGGAATTTTTTCTCTCAGAGGGAGGGGATTTTCACAGTAACATCATTGCAGTTTTAATGTCAGCCTACTTGTGACACCAATAAATAAACTTAAAACTTAACTTTATGAATCTTGGGAATTCTTTACCACAGAGGCTGTAGAGGCTGCGTCATTTAGTATGTTCAAGGCTGAGATGGACAGATTTGTAATCAATAAGGGAATCGGGGGTTATGGGGATAAGACAGGAAAGTGGAGTTGAGGATTATCATATCAGATGAGTCCTGATCTAATTGAATGACAGAGCAGACTCGATGGCCGTAATCTTCTGGTCATTCACGCCCCGCTGCTGCTGCAAAGCGAGGATGGAGAATCTGGTGTTCAGCCAAATCTCACTGCAGTGGCACCAGGAATCCCACTGGCGTGAGGGAAGGAAAATTCTGCCCAATGGGCCGAATAGTCTACTTCTGCTCCTACATCATATGGTCTTAAATGGAGCAGGGCTTCTAGCTGCAGAATGACAACATTTACAGAAACAGTATTAATTATAAATGTGGATGTATCCTACTTGGTCTAGGATATTATTCCACTAAATGTGGCATTAAACTGCTGAACAAGAGTCCATACTTACGATAAAACAATTGCTGTAATTTCCCTGTGAGCTGGAGTCTGTTTCGTGGCCAATCCACCGATTAACCCTCCCGTGCATGATTTCTGCATGACTGACCAGGTCAGTTTGATGATTGCAGCAACATTGTTCCTGTGGGATCTTGCTTCATGCGGTTTTTGCTACGGCGCTATGCCATATGAAGTAAAACCTTTTTTTAACCAGTCAATTTGTCTGTAATCACCTCACTGTCCTTTCCAAAACAAAATACCAGGGGGGATTTTCCGGCCGCGCTCACCCAAATGCCGGAAAATCCCGCCCGAGGTCAACGGACCTTTGTATGGTCCGTGTCCCGCACGTGGCGGGCAGAACGGGAAAATTCCGCCTACCTAGTCCAGTTACTTATCCATGTGATTTCTATCTGTGGGTTTCTCAGGAATTTCAAGGCCTGAGCTTGAAGTGACAAAGCCAGCTTGATTCCGACTTCTGATCTTGAACACTGTTATCAATCTCCGGAGCAGAAAGAGGGAGGCATGTTTATTAGCCTTAGCAAGCCCTGATGTAAGCATTTCTGCAATGTAATTCATTTTGCAGAACTTGCTAATTCTAACAAAGCTTGATTAATTTAGCCACCGTGCTGCTTTCTTTGCCCATTATTTGCCTTATTGAAACTTACAGGATGCTGCAAGGCCTGGATAGAGTGGACGTGGAGAAGGTGTTTCCGCGAGTAGGAAAAACTAGAACCAGAGGGCACAACCTCAGGCTAAAGGGATGATCTTTTAAAACAGAGATGAGGAGGAATTTCTTCAGCCAGAGAGTGATGAATCTGTGGGACTCTTTGCCGCAGAAGGCTGTAGAGGCCAGGTCATTGAGTGTCTTTAAGACAGAGATAGATAAGTTCTTGATTAATAAGAGGATCGGGGTTATGGAGAAAAGGCAGGAGAATGGGGATGAGAAAAATATCAGCCATGATTGAATGGCAGAGCAGACTTGATGGGCCAAGTGGCCTAATTCTGCTTATGGTCTTATGGTCTTATGGTCACACTGTACACTTCTTAGTCTCAGATTCCTCTTCTACCTCAATGTTCCATCTTCCACCACTTGACAGACTCTGTGCACAGAGCCACACCACAACCTGTCCATGTACATTAATATAAAGGAAATAAAGTAACAATGCAGCGGCACGGTAGCACAGTGGTTAGCACTGCTGCTTCACAGCTCCAGGGACCTAGGTTCGATTCCCAGCTTGGGTCACTGTCTGTGTGGAGTTTGCACATTCTCCTCGTGTCTGCGTGGGTTTCCTCAAGGTGCCCCGGTTTCCTCCCACAGTCCAAAGATGTGCGGGTTAGGTTGATTGGCCATGCTAAAATTACCCCTTAGTGTCCTGAGATGCGTAGGTTAGAGGGATTAGTGGGTGGGATATGGGGATAGGGCCTGGGTGGGATTGCGGTCGGTGCAGACTCGATGGGCCGAATGACCTCTTTCTGTACTGTAGGGTTTCTATGATTCTATGATCAAAAAGTGATTGTATATTAAAAGTCATTGGCTTACATGAGATGTTGTGCAAACTGCATTTTTAACATGAGATCTGCATCCATAATTTACGCCCTCTCTGATTTTCTACTTAATAACTTCAGGAAATCTATGTAGCTGGTAAAGTCAGCTCCTATATATTATTAACTATAGTTACCAGCAGGGTAGAAGTTAAGAAGCTCCTCCTGCGCCTTGTTGTAACCTCCTTAATGAAACATGTTTCTATATTAAATTGGAGGGTGAAGGTTTAATCTGACAGGAGACTACAATAATTTCCTTTGCACTTTATGCATCTGCCATATTATTCACGGAGAGAGCCAGAGGGGCAACAACGGGAGAACACTACAAAATACTGCACAATTCAAACTAAGATGTTAATTGGCCTCTCTGATAATCTAGCAACAGTGAGTTGAAGCAGAGTTCATATAATTAATCCCTTTGAGCACTGAAAGATCTTCCGAGTGGCAAAGTGCTTTCCATAGAAACAGCCATAGAATTCCTACAGCACTGAAAGAGGCCATTCGGCCCATCAAGTCTGCACCGACTCTCCGGAAGTGAATCCCACCCAGTCCTCCCCTCCTGCCCTATTCTCGTAACCCCATGCATTTACCATAGCCAATCCAATCCACCTAACCTGCACATCTTTGGACACTAAGAGGCAACTTATCATGGCCAATCCACCGAACGTACACATGTTGGGACACCAGGGGCAATTTAGCATGGCCAATTCACCTCACCTGCACATCTTTGGACTTGAAAACATATTCAAAACAGAATGTTATAATGAACATTTGAAGTCACACTTTCAGAGTAACAGGGCCTAATGCATTACTGAGGGAATGTTGCAGTGTTAGAGATGCCAGATTCTGGACCCAATGTTAAACAGAGTCCTCTCAAGTGGATGCAAAAGATCCCGTGACATTATTCAAAGAAGTGTAAGGCAGTTCCCTTGGCATCCTGGCCAATTTTACCCATTAGTCAACTACACAAAAGCAGATTAGCTTATCCTGATTACATTGCTACCTGTTGGAGTTTGCTCTGGGCATGTTGGTTGTCACCTTTCCTATATTACAACTGTGACTGCACTTTGAGAAATGTTTCGTTGTCTCTAAAGCCCTTCAGGACATCCTCAGACTGTGAAAGGCACTGAGAAATGCAAGTTCTCTCTATGTTTCTAGTGTGCCATTTGTTAGCGACAAGGGAGAAAGAGTAGGGTGGTCTTTCTTTTCTTTTACCTCTCAACTGACCAGAAATCAATGGGTTTTTAAGGGAAAAAGAGCTTTACCTCCTCAAGCGCAGTAACACTCAAGAACAAAGATAGGTTTCCTCATAAGTTAAGAAAAGGATAAATGTTCATTATCCAGTATTCGCAATAGCTTCTCCACGTGCGAGCTTAGATTTCAAACGTCCAAAATTTCACCATCACTCTTGAATATTCTGAGATGCTGTCTTGAAATTTTGCAGCCCTGTGATTTCCTGTTGGTTCACTGAGGTAATGGAGAGTTGAGGTTTCTGATGATGATGGAAATAGCTTGCTGTTTATATTCGCAGGTCTTCGCTCCAGTCAAGATGCAGTTGAATTCTTGCCGTGAAAACCTGATTTTATTCGACAAATCAACATGTAAAGATGAGCAACAAATCTCTCTGTGGCACAATGGCACGGTGGTTAACACTGATGTCTCACAGCGCCAGGGACCTGGTTTCGATTCCGACCTTGGGACACTGTCTGTGCAGACTCTGCACGTTCTCCCTATGTGTGCGTGGGTTTCCTCCGGGTGCTCCGGTGTACTCCCACACTCCAAAGATGTGCAAGTTAGGTTGATTGGGCATGCTAAATTGCCCCTTAGGTTAGTGGGGTTTTGGGGTACGCTTGAGTTATAGTTGGTGCAGACTCACATGGCCGAATGGTCTCCGTCTGCATTGTAGGAATTCTATAATGGGTCCTCGGTATGATCTTCCATTGCTGTTCTGGATCTGTTTTCTCCCTCTCTTTCTCTCTCCATCCCCTTGTGGCAGCTCTCAAAATGTATCTTGATGAATGTTTCTTATCAAAACCTGTTTTTGTCTTGGACCATAGTATCTGTTTTCCAATGTTCACACAAATGGTCGATGATATCTTGAGCATCGAAAAAAACAATAATGATTAAGTTTCATCCATTTGCATCTCCTTATGATAGAATGGGTTTCTTTTCACAATGTGGAGATGCCGGCATTGGACTGGGGTAAACACCGTAAGAGTTTTAACAACACCAGGTTAAAGTCCAACAGGTTTATTTGGCAGCAAATGCCATCAGCTTTTGGAGCGCTGCTCCTTCGTCAGATTTGTTTGGGAGCAGATTTCCACTCCATCTGACGAAGGAGCAGCGCTCCGAAAGCTGATGGCATTTGCTACCAAATAAACCTGTTGGACTTTAACCTGGTGTTGTTAAAACTTTTACTTTCTTTTCACACCCATTATGTGGAATTAATGAAGCTAAAATGTCTGCAATCCATTAGGAACTAGCTTCTGCAGTTAATTGGACAACGGCAGCCATTAATCTGTTAAAGCTTTGTTGCATATTAATTTAATTTTAATTTCTTTTCAATTAAAAGTTCCGAAAAAAGGTCACTTGAATTTTAATGTTCAGGCAAGCAGGCTTGTTTCTAGGCTTGTGTAGTTCCAAACGTATTGACGGAACAGAAAGTAGGTCACCTGACCTCTCAACTCCATTTTGTTTCAAAGCCAGTGCCTATTCTCCACTTTGTTATCAAAATATAGTGTCCATTTTCTATAAATTCATGCTTATAACTGCATGGGTATGACACAGTCTTGTGTATGCAGACAACTGGAAATTTGGACATCAAATGTGAACTATTATATCGTAGTCCCTGAAACTCAAAGGGTTTGATCTTGACTTTGTCCTCTGTATAAAATGGATGATGACGAATTACAGCCTGTTAGACATCTCTTCTGACTTTAATTTTTATTAACTTCAATGGGCATTTGAATTGAAAATGATATAAATTAGGCTGTTCACTTGTTATTAACCATCTTACAATTTTGCACAAAGTCAAATCTCCAAGAATTGAGGTTAATCTCCATTCTTTCAAGAAACGGTGATACATTTATATCAGAGGTCTCCAAACTACAGCCCGCGGGCCACATCCGGCCCGCAGTGGGCTAACATCTGGCCCGCAGCCAGTGGGGCGGGACGGGATTCCCGCAGCCGAAAACACTCCTGCGCCCGGAACCCCGCCACTGACTCAGGATCCGGATGCAGGGACGGAAGCCACAGACCGGACATTTGCTGCTGCTCCACGCGGTGTCTGATAGACCCATGGGAATCCCTGCCCTCTTTACCGGCCTTTTGTCCAATCAGAGCTGCTGTCCTGTGACTGACAGTTCATTAAACGAATCAGCAATTGAGACATCTGTTATCCAATTGCCGCTCTTTATTGACTGAGTGACAGCTGCTTTATCCAATCCGTAAGCTCCATCTGTCTGAAATGAGCGAGAACAATGACAATGATGGCAGCAATTCAGACCAATTCAGTTATGGAAGGAAAAGAGAAAAGAAAAGTGGACAGTGAGTGCCGCCTGTTTAATGAAGAATGGGGTGTAAAGTACTTCTTTGTGTGCAACAAAACTGTTGCGGTTTTGAAGGAGTACAATGTACGTCGGCACTATGAGACCAAACATGAACCAAGTTATTCCCAATTCACAGGAACATAGTGTTTGGAAAAATTTGAATCAATGCAACGCAGGTTGCTTTCCCAACAAGCTTTTTTTACGCAGAAGAGAACTGAAAATGAAGCTTTAACCAGGGCCAGTTACAAACTAGCTTATGTGTTGGCTAAAAGAGGAAAGCCATTCACCGATGGAGATCTCATCACAGAGTGTATAATGGAAGCAGTGGAAGAGTTATGCCCAGAAAAAGAAAATCTGTTCAAAATCATCAGTCTTGCGCCAATACTGTTGCTCGTAGAATTGAGGATATAGGAAGCAATATATTTCACCAAATTGCAGACAAAGCAAGAAATTTTCAGTTGTATTCTCTCGCACTTAATGAATCGACTGATGTGTGTGACACATCACAACTCCTAGTATTCATCCGTGGCGTCGACAGTAAATTTACTGTGACACAAGAACAGTGCATAGCACGCACAGCACAGTAACTGGAGAAGACATCTACAAAGAATTGCAAAAAACTGTGTTAGAATATAACCTGGAGTGGAATAAACTGCAATGCGTGACAATTGATGGAGGAAAGAACATGTCTGGGGTGAAGAAAGGTTTGGTTGGACAAATCACAAAAGCTTGTGAGGTTGGTGGATTCTCAAAACCCATGTTTCTGCATTGCATTATCCATCAACAAGCATTGTGCGGAAAATATGTGGATATGTCTTGCGTTCTGAAACCTGTTGTTTCAACTGTGAATTTCATTCGATCTCACGGACTTAATCATCGCCAGTTCATTTATAAATCTAATTTTTTTCTTTGGCCCCCGAAAATGTGTAAAATATACGATGTGGCCCTTGTACTGAAAAGTTTGGAGACCCCTGATTTAGATGAACTAAAATGCTTGAACACATTCATAGCAAAGCAATCAGAATATTTTTCCTAATAAAGTCCAAAAGTCAAATTTGGGTAATGTGAGGTTTAATATATCCTGATATGACATTCCAATGTCCAAAATTTCAAAACACATATTAGCCCATTAAACAAGTCCATGTCTTGATAAAAAAGAGAAATGTTATTCATCACTCATCCATTATAATCACTGTCATTAATTCATGGATTAATATATTATTAATGATCAGTCAATGTGGATTCTAAACAATGCCTCTGCCGCAGGAGTGCAGATGAATTTTGACATTGACCTGCTAATATTGCCCATTAATTTTGTTATAAAGCAAAGGTTGATTCCCCCCTCTGAGAACTAACACCGAAACGCCCAAAGAGGAGTACCTTGCCTTATAATCTGTAAAAAGTGTGTGTGAAATTGTGTGACCTGCTCTTTAGCAATTCCTAGTGGTTAAAGACAAAATAAATCCCTGACACTCTCTCTAAAATCAACACATAACAATTTATTTATCTTACTTACAGTGAACAAATTAACTAAAGTATTAACAAACTAAATAAATCCCTTCTAACTATTAACTATTCCTGAATAAAACAAGATTCTAATGGTATGCTGTTCAAATAAATACAATTTCCACTCATTAACAAAAATAGAATTTAGTCACTCTCTAAATTACAACCAGGTTTTGTGCCTTCTGGAATATTCTGGGCCTTCTCTGTTGATTCTTCTGTCTGGAATGTGTTTCTTTTTTGGTACCTTTGCTATCAAAGAACAAAGAACAGTACAGCACAGGAAACAGGCCCTTCGGCCCTCCAAGCCTGTGCCGCTCATTGGTCCAACTAGACCAATGGTTTGTATCCCTCCATTCCCAAGCTGCTCATGTGACTATCCAGGTAAGTCATAAATGATGCCAGCGTGTCTGCCTCCCACCACCCTACTTGGCAGCGCATTCTAGGCCCCCACCACCCTCTGTGTAAAAAACATCCCTCTAATATCTGAGCTATACTTCGCCCCTCTCACCTTGAGCCCGTGACCCCTCGTGATCGTCACTTCTGATCTGGGAAAAAGCTTCCCACCGTTCACCCTATCTATCCCCTTCATAATCTTGTACACTTCTATTAGATCTCCCCTCATTCTCCATCTTTCCAGGGAGAACAACCCCAGTTTACCCAATCTCTCCTCATAGCTAAGACCAACATCCTGGTAAACCTTCTCTGCACTCTCTCCAATGCCTCCACGTCCTTCTGGTAGCGCGGCGACCAGAACTGGACACAGTACTCCAAATGTGGCCTAACCAGCGTTCTATACAGCTGCAACATCAAACTCCAGCTTTTATACTCTATCGAGATGATGTTTTCTCTAAGACATAGATGAAGTTATGAGAGCCAGTGATTCTCTTTCTCTTTCTCTCTCTCTCTCTCTCTCTCGAGAGAGAGAGAGAGAGAGAGAGCTGAGAGCTGAGAAATATTAGCTCTGACTGATGGCAGTTGCTCTCTCTCTTTGTCTCACTGCCCCCTTCTTTTATGCCCGTGATGACATACCAACATTTTCCACAAAAGGATTGGTCCTTGTTTGTCAAAACCATCAGATTTAAATTTAATAGGTTCTTGGTATCTAAGTGCCTGATTCAAATTGATTGGCTAAATTCAACAGCCTGTTGTCTTGGTAAAAACTGCTACTTGGCCTTTCGATGCTAATGTTTCAATTTGGGCTCTCTGTGTACTTGCATTTTCTCTCTAAGCACAGAAAAAAACACCACCTTTTAACGGGGCCACTCAATGCTTCCCCCCCTAGCATTTTACAACATGACAAACACCAAATTCTAACTTCCTACCTCCCAATCTACAATTACTCTACCCAACTTCACAACAATTTGTAAACTTAAGTCTGAATTTAGAATGAAAACATGAATGTTCGGCAGAAACACATTGGGTCATCATTTGGGACACCTTTAAGTAATTGTTTTGAATGCAAGAACTAGATTCATTGGACTGATGGAGAATGGATACAAATGGCATTCACTAATAAAATAGTCGGAAAGTATTATTAAAAATTGAATTTTACAACCAAAATCAACAGCAATTATTAAAATCATTGATCAAAGTTAGGAAGTTATAATTTGATTTTATTTACTATTGTCACATGTATTAGTATACAGAGAAAAGTATTGTTTCTTGTGTGCTATACAGACTATATATAGTTGTAGACTATATATATAGTCTGTATAGCGCGCAAGAAACAATACTTTTGTTTGTAGACTATATGGAGAGAAGGAAAGGAGAGGGCGCAGAATGTAGTGTTGTGGTCATAGCTAAGGTGTAGATAAAGATCAGCTTAATATATGGTAGGTCCATTCAAAAGTCTGATAGCAGCAGGGTTAGAAGCTGTTCTTGAGTCAGTCAGTACATGATCTCAGACTTTTGTATGATTTGAAATTCTGCTAAAAGAAATCTTTATAAAACGTCATAGAAGGAGGTCATTCCTGCTCCCTTGGTTACTCAGATCTGGCTACTTTGGTTCCATTCTCATGATTTTCTGTCTGTTCTTCAATGTTTTTTTATTTTTCAAGTGTTTCTTCAGCTCTTGCATAAGTGTTATGATTAAATCAGTTTTAGATTCCATTCCTGGTTGAGATATTCTTTAAACGTACCAAGCCAGTTAACAGCTCCAGCTAACAGCTCCTCCGTTATTGCTAATGTGTTAGAAGTCGGAACACACCGCATCCATTTAATGATTATGAAATAGGAGTGACAAGCTGAGTGGTATTGTCTCTGGACTAGGGATCCAGAGACCTCAGGCAATGCCCTGGGGACCTGGGTTCGAATCCCACCAGGACAGATGACATTTGAATTCAATAAAAAAGAAAGCATTATAGAAAAAACCCATCTGGTTCCCGAATGTGAGTTAAGGAAGGAAATGAACCATTCTTACCTGGTCTGGCCTACATGTGACTGCAGATCCACAGCAATGAGTTTGACATTCAGAAATGGCCTCTCAAGCCATTCAGTTCAAGGGCACTGAGGGATCAGCAACAAATGTTGGCCCAGCCAGTGATGCCCACATCCCAAGGATGAATGAAAAAAAAATGAGGTACCGACCGACCATCTATTCTTCAAGGTTACCTAAAAAATACCTGAAATTGGACTGGACTATTCCTGAAACTGCTTAAAACTATTAGATCATCTTTATTTGTCAAAGATTTTGATTTACTATTGTCACATGTATTAACATACAGTGAAAAGTATTGTTTATTGCGCGTTATACAAAGCATACCATTCATAGAGAAGGAAACGAGAGAGTGCAGAATGTAGTGTTACAGTCATAGCTAGGGTGTAAGAAAGATCAACTTAATGCTAGGTAGGTCCATTCAAAAGTCTGACAGTAACAGCTGTTCTTGAGTCAGTTGGTATGTGACCTCAAACTTTTGCATCTTTTTGAAGGGAGGAGCATGGCTGTTCCTAACCACATGATATAAACTGTCAATCAATCTCAAGTCAAGCTCCACTCAGCAATCCCCAAAGGAACATTAAATCCCAGAACATTGCATTAGACCAGATTAAAATCAGCATGATGGCCCTTGCTTCAGTAGCAATTCGAGGACACTGGTTACAGACAACAAGGTGTCGACAAAATCCTGCAGAGGGACATGATTAAAATGTATTTCTTAAATGCATAGTATCATCCCAGGAGGCACGGTAGGTAGCTGGCCTATGTTACTGAGATGAGAGCTGAGGTTCATTTTCGGGCACACCTCTGCCCTCTGAGTTTTCATTTGTTTGTGGCCACATTGTGAAGTTGGGGATTGCTAGATGATAATTCACCTTCTACTTGGAGTAAGATGATGCAACGATAATGAAGTTGTTAACTCATCACAGCAATTCATCCCCATCAAGTATCTAACAACAAGCCCAGACCTAAACAGAGGAAAGTTCAAAGCCGCA
Source organism: Mustelus asterias (assembly GCF_964213995.1). Classification (NCBI taxonomy): domain Eukaryota; kingdom Metazoa; phylum Chordata; class Chondrichthyes; order Carcharhiniformes; family Triakidae; genus Mustelus; species Mustelus asterias. The sequence goes on from NC_135804.1 coordinate 133,734,113, forward strand.
GAGATTTGGGAACCAGAATTGCAAAACTGAGTACCCAGAAATTTCTAACCGAATATGCCAACGTCTTCATACTTCAATTTTAAAGCAAGTTTCAAATTGCCAGACAATCTAACCATCCCCTCTCGATGTTCAGTGGCATTATCATCGCTGAATCCTCCATTATCAACATCCTGGAGGTTACCAGTGACTAGAAACTGAACTGGACTATCTGGAGGATGGGAATTCTACAGACTCACCTCCTGACCCCGCAAATCCTGTCCACCATGGACAAGGCTCACATCAGGTGTGTGATAGAATGCTGTCCACTTGCCTGGATGCATGCAGCTCCAAAAACATCATCCTGAACAAAGCAACCTGCTTGAATTGCACCCCATTCACCACCTTAAATAGTCACTGCCTCTACCACTGACACACAGTGGCAATCGTGTATACCATCTACCGCCACAGGTAGGTAGGGCAGTGAAGGTCTTTGGCATGCTGGCCTTCATCAATCAGGGCATTCAATATAGAAGTTGGGAAGGTAAATTGCAGTTGTACAGGATGTTGGTGAGGCCGCACCTGGAGTATTGTGTTCAATTTTGGTCGTCTTGCTATAGGAAAGATGTTATTAAACTGGAGAGAGTGCAGAAGAGATTTACAAGGATGTTGCCAGGACTCAAGGGACTAAGTTATAGGGAGAGATTGGACAGGCTAGGACTTTTTTCTTTGGAGCGTAGGAGACTGAGAGGTGATTTTACAGAGGTGTTTAAGATCATGAGAGGCATGGATAGGGTGAATGCACTCAGTCCTTTTCCCAGAGTTGGGGAATCGAGAACTAGAGGGCAAAGGTTTAAGTTTAGAGGGGAAAAAATTAATGGGAACCTGAGGAGCAACTTTTTTTTACACAGAGAGTGGTATGTATGTGGAATGAGCTGCCAGAGGAAGTGGTTGAGGCAGGGACATTGACAACATTTAAAAGACATTTGGACAGAGACATGGATAGGAAAGGTTTAGAGGAATATGGACCAAATGCAATTGGGTTTAGCTTAGATGGGCATTGTGGTGGGCACGAACCAGTTTGGGCCAAAGGGCGTGTCTCTGTGCCGTAGATTCTATGATTCTATGCTCCACAAGGTGTACTGCAGCCACTCACCAGGGTCCCTTCAACAGCACCTTTCAAACCCATGACCCCTACACCTGAGAAGGACAACGGTAGCAGTTGCATGAGGGAACCAGCAAGCCACACACCATCCTGACTTAATTTCATTGGCAGTTCCTTCACTGTCACTGGGTCAAAATCCTATATACCTGAACCACACGGACTGTGGCTCTTCAACAAAGCAGCTCACCACCACCTTCTCAAGGGCAACTAGGGATGGGAAACTGAGGCTGGTCCATTCCATTCTGTGAAATAATAAATTTTAAAAACAATTAAGGACTCATGTCCCTTGCTGAAAACTCTGTCAAGTAGATAACATAGCCAGCTTTCTTGACCTATTTTCAGTTTCTTGACTTAAGCCGCCTTTCGACAAATTTAAATCTGCATAAGCCCCAGTCATACAGGGCACTGGCTATTTTGATGTCTCTCTTCTCAAAGAGACAGCTCCAATGTTAATGAGCTAAAAAGGACTCTCAATGGGAACATGGAAGCTGACATTTAAAATAGAAAGTTTGAGCTAGAGAACAGACTGAAGACTTGGACTAAAGTTCAGAGCCTACCTACCAAGGGAGAATGCCTTCATATCTGCAAAAACATTCGATTGCAGCAAGCCCCGTACAGGGACTCATTAAAAAAAAACTACAAGGGCAGGTGTTAACACAGTTCAGACAACTGGTGCTAGCTGTGAGTCAGCATTCTTCACTCTGAGTCAGAAAGGTTGTGGGTGCACGTCCCGTTCCAGGAAGCCGAGAACAAAATCGAAAGTGACACTTCACACAAGTGAATTTACTCCTCAGTCTGACTGCGCTATCTGCAAATTGGCTGCCTCATTTGTTGGAGAAGCAGTTTCAGGCAGAGGAAGCTGTTGGGAGGTTTTGAAAGAGTGGTTAGGCTGGCAGAAAGGAGGCCCAAATCCTTCTGGCCCACAAGCTAAACTCGTGCATACACTGACGCAATTTGCATATTTGAAGAAGGATCTTTCTGCCTTCTCTGTAGGCGTCCATCTCAAATGACGCATGGGACATAGCAGAAAGACGGTTGTATCAGAACGAGTAGTGATTCGCCCGCCTTATTTTAACACCTCTCCCACTCCTAACCCTTGCTTTCTTCCAGCAGCAGACGGTTAAAATTGGGCCAAAGTGTTTCAACACACTCCATTGCGACAAGATGCCCCAAGTGGGATTGCACCCTCTATCATAGCACCAACGCAGATCATTTCTGCTTGTCATTATTTTAAAAAATAACAATAGTTAGATTATTGCAAAACCGATGTCAGTTTGAAAATTGCCATGAGAGAATCATCCCTCACACAATTCTATTGAATGACTCACTCTGTTACCTTACCCATTAAAAATAATCAAGTTAGAATATCTATTAGAATGTGGAATACTCTCATTGCAGGCAAAGACTAGGCCATAATTATGAATAAAAATGCAGACCGATATATAGAACATAGAACATTACAGCGCAGTACAGGCCCTTCAGCCCTCGATGTTGCGCCGACCAGTGAAACCAATCTAAAGCCCCTCTAATCTACACTATTCCAATATCATCCATATGTTTATCCAATAACCATTTGAATGCTCTTAATGTTGACGAGTCCACTACTGCTGCAGGCAGGGCATTCCATGCCCTTACTACTCTCTGAGTAAAGAACCTACCTCGAACATCTGTCCTATATCTCTCACCCCTCAATTTAAAGCTATGTCCCCTCGTGTGCAAAATAGATTTGCCACGCTTGGTTACTGGATCTCCAACACAAATGCCTATTTAATCCAGATTCTATTTCTGCATTGGGCAACAGTTTTTGATTTGATTTGACTTGATTTGATTTATTATTGTCACATGTATTGATATACAGTGAAAAGTATTGTTTCTCGCATGCTATACAGACAAAGCATACTGTTCATAGAGTACAGAATGGAGAAGGAAAGGAGAGGGTGCAGAATGTAGTGCTACAGTCATAGCTAGGGTGTAGAGAAAGATCAATTTAATGCGAGGTAGGCCATTCAATTCAAAAGTCTGATGGCAGCAGGGAAGAAGCTGTTCTTGAGTTGGTTGATATATTTTTTCACACTTTTATATCTTTTTCCCGACAGACGAAGGTGGAAGAGAAAATGTTCGGGGTACATGGAGTCCTTGATTTTGCTGGCTGCTTTTCCGAGGCAGCGGCAATGTAGACAGAGTCAACGGATAGAAGCTGGTTTGTGTGATGGACTGGGCTACATTCACAACCCTTTGTAGTTGTACAAAAGTGGTGATCCAGACTAGAATATATTGTTTGATAATGTCAAAACTCAGTTTGATTTATTAAAACAATTAGAAAATAGCCACCATGAGAAAGAGAGAGATAAAAAGAACTGGAACATAGAACCAAGATCTACATTGGTTCTTCCTGTGGTTTTGAATATTACCTTGTTTCAGAATCATTTACACTTCATTCTTCAAGCCTGGGGCGGCACGGTAGCACAGTGGTTAGCACTGCTGCTTCACAGCTCCAGCGTCCCGGGTTCAATTCCCAGCTCGGGTCACTGTCTGTGTGGAGTTTGCACATTCTCCTCGTGTCTGCGTGGGTTTCCTCCGGGTGCTCCGGTTTCCTCCCACAGTCCAAAGATGTGCGGGTTAGGTTGATTGGCCAGGTTAAAATTTGCCCCTTAGCGTCCTGAGATGTGTAGGTTAGAGGGATTAGCGGGTAAAATATGTGGGGATAGGGCCTGGGTGGGATTGTGGTCGGTGCAGACTCGATGGGCCGAATGGCCTCCTTCTGCACTGTAGGGTTTCTATGATTTCTAAGCCTCAGTAATGTTCTTTTCCTACAGATGTCAGATTAATTCTTCCTCTGATAAAATGTTACCATAGGCAACCCTCGCATACCAGTCACTATGGACAAGATATTGATGTCACCTTCTCTGGCAGTTGCTTCTATTATTAAGGTCAGTTGCAACCCAGAGCTGAAGGTAACACAAATAAAATAAGATAAAATGCAGGCACACTGCAATGGTATATCATTCTGTGCTGTCTTAATTGTCTTGTGTGTGAAGGCTTCTTCACAGACTTTTTACCTTTAAAGGAGCAAAAAGAGAAAATGTCGGAAAATCTCAGCAGGCCTGACAGCATCTGTGGAGAGAGAGTAAAGCCAAGTTTGGATGACCCTTTAGCAGAGATTTTCCAGCATTTTCTGTTTTTGTTTTAGATTACAGCATCTGCAGTATTTTACTTTTATTATAAAGGAGGAATCACTCAAATAACTACGACAGAATTATTTTTCAAAAGTGATAAATTGTATAAAAATACAAAGGAATTTATAGTATTTAGAGCACAGGATAATGTCATTTGGTTCAAGTGTTCACTGCTGCCATTGGTGCACCCAGGAAGCTTCCTCTCATCTTTCTACATTCACCACACTATGTCATGCTATTTCTTTCCCCCATATGCACTTAGCTGTATAATAATTCTTGTTCACCAGTTAAGTGACAAACAATAGCACGTTTATTCAGAGCTAAAGGTCATACAGAGATTTGCAGCCTCACAGCTGCAGCCAGCTCCCGAGAAGTCTCGGGAGCAGAAACATGAGGTCACGAGGCTGATTCCCCCACCCTGCTCCCCAGTTGGTTCCCTGCATCATGTGACCTTTACTCTGTTAAAGTTAAAGTTTATTTATTAGTCACAAGTAAGGCTTACATTAACACTGCAATGAAGTTACTGTGAAATTCCCCAAGTCGCCACACTTTGGCGCCTGTTTGGGTCAATATACCTAACCAGCACGTCATTTGGACTGTGGGAGGAAACCGGAGCACCCGGGAGAAATCCACGCAGACATGGGGAGAACACGCAGACTCCACACAGACAGTAACCCAAGCTGGGAACCGAACCCGGGTCCTGTGAAAGGGACAATCTCCACATCCCTCCCTATCTGAGTTCTTTTATACAAATGTCAGTGCTCAATTTACACAGTTCAAGATAATTAAACATTTAGTCCATACGTTTAGTCAATTATAAACTAAGTCCTTCAGGGGCTTTCCAAATCCTTGTGGAGCATCGTAACTCCTCTGGTTTGGGTGCTTCTATAGGTTTGCTGTTGGTTAAAACCACAATGATATGTGGCACTTCAGGTAGGCTGTTCCGTTCTATCTAAACTCCAGAATGGAAAATTCTGGCCTTTATCTGTAAGTCAATTTGATCAAACACCTTCACATTACACCACATTCATGTCACTAAAATTAATTGGGGTGTGGGAATTGCTGGCAAGACTGGCATTTATTGCCCATTCCTAATTCCCCTCAGGTTCGTAGTAATGGGCCTTCAACTTGAAGGGAGTAGAGAGGAAAGGGGATAGCCACTCAATTGCTGTCACCTTCATGGGCACTCCTACCTTCCATCCCTTTCTCGCAGCTGACACTTAATTCCGACTTTCTCAGAAGACTAAGAACATTTGGCATGTCAGCTACGACTCTCACCAACTTTTACAGATGCACCATAGAAAGCAGTTTTTCTGGTTGTATCGCAGCTTGGTGTGGCTCCTGCTCTGCCCAAGACCACAAGGAACTACAAAAGGTCATGAATGTAGCCAAATCCATCATGCAAACCAGCCTCCCATCCATTGACTCTGTCTGCACTTCCTGCTGCCTCGGCAAAGCAGCCAGCATAATCAAGGACCACACGCACCCCGGACATTCTCTCTTCCACCTTCTTCCTTCGGGAAAAAGATACAAAAGTCTGAGGTCATGTACCAACCGACTCAAGAACAGCTTCTTACCTGCTGCTGTCAAACTTTTGAATGGGCTTACCTTGCATTAAGTTGATCTTTCTCTACACCCTAGCTATGACTGTAACACTACATTTTGTACTCTCTCATTTCCTTCTCTATGAACAGTATGTTTTGTCTATCGCACGCAAGAAACAATACTTTTCACTTTCATAGACATCATAGAAATCCTACAGTGCAGAAGGAGGCCATTCGGCCCATCAAGTCTGCACCGACCACAATCCCCCCCAGGCCCTACCCCCACATATTTACCCGCTAATCCCTCTAACCTACGCATCCCAGGACTCTAAGGGACAATTTTTAACCTGGCCAATCAACCTAACCTGCACAACTTTGGACTGTGGGAGGAAACCGGAGCACCTGGAGGAAACCCACGCAGACACGAGGAGAATATGCAAACTCCACACAGACAGTGACCCAAGCCGGGAATCGAACCCAGGTCCCTGGAGCTGTGAAGCAGCAGTGCTACCCACTGTGCTACCGTGCCATTAACTTTATGTTAATACATGTGACAATAATAAATCGAATCAAATCAAAACCAATGGCAAACATCTATCAATCGCAATTTTGAAATCTTAAATTATTATTAATTCATTCATGGAACATGGGCGTCGTTGGCTGGTCAGCATTTATTGCCCATTTCTAGTTGTCTGAGGGAAGTTGAGAGTCTGTGTTTCTGGACTCACATGTAGTTAAGGACGGCCTGCATTTCCTTCGCTAAAAGACATTAGTGAACCAGATGGGTTTTTCTGACAATCGACAATAGTTTCATAATCATCAGTAGATTTTTAATTCCAGATTTTTAAAATTGAATTCAAATTCCACCATCTGCCATGGCGGGATTCGAACCTGGATTGGGCAGCACGGTGGTTAGCACTGCTGCCTCACAGCGCCAGACACCTAGATTCGATCCCCGGTTTGGGTCACTGTGCGGAGTCTGCATCTTCTCTCTGTGTCTGCATGGGTTTCCTCCGGGCGCTCCAGTTTCCTCCCACGGTCCAAAAGATGTGCTGGTTAGGTGTTAATTCTCCCTCAGTGTACCCGAACGGTGCCGGAGTGTGACGACTTAGGGGATTGTCACAGTAACTTCATTGCAGTGTTAATGTAAGCCTACTTATGACACTAATAAATAATCTTTCAACTTAAAACAGAATATTCACTGAGTTTCTGGATTAATAGTCTGCCAATAATACCACTAGGCCATTGCCGATCCCAGACTCCAGCAGCTTTTCAGCAGAGAGAAAGTCCCATATGTCCACGACCCTTTGTGTGAAGAAGTGTTTCCTAATGTCATCCTTGACTAGCCTAACTTAGGTTCAAGCTTATCTCCTCTTGTTCTGGATTCTCTCCCCAATTCCGCGCAAATAGCACAGAAAGGGTTAAAAATTGCATCCCTGTTCTTAATCATTTTGTTGCACCAATTAGTTGGGTTTCTCTTTGGAGCAAGAATTCACAGCGATGCCGAATTCAAGGACAAAAAATACTTTGTTATTTGTTCAAATTGCCATTTCTTTCGCTGTTGCTTTTGAGTTTAACAAGTTATTTGAAGGTTCACAAGGTTATTTATAACTCGCCATTTCAGAAGGCATTTTCAAACTGAATTTTACAATCCGTGAGGTTTTTGTTAAAAGAAACGGTGCAGAGTGCAGAGTTGGTTCAAAAAGATAATGGAAAAAGATATTGAAGAAAATTAACATTGCGTCAGGTTGCAAACTATTTTCTGTACTATTTTTCCTTCTACCCGAGAAGCCAGTGCAGCTGAAACATTTACCTGAAAAATAGAACAGTCATCCAGACTCAAAATGTTGGCCCAATTCTCGTTCCACAGATGCTATCAGACCTGCTGAGATTTTCCAGCATTTTCTATTTTTGTTTCAGATTCCAGCATCAGCAGAAATTTATTTTTCCCTGTAAAATAATGCTGTGTTACTGACATTATTCACATGCCCCATTTGTATTTAATAAATGCAGTTGGCACTTAAAAATAAACAAACAGTCTCACATAGTTACTGGAGCAAGTGAAAGCACACTTAACAATACATTAGAGCAAAGATTTGCAGACCAGATTAATTTGAAAGAAAGGGAAAAGAGGAAAGAGAGAAAAGAGAGAGAGAGAGAGAGAAAATTGCATGGCACAGTGGCACAGTGGTTAGCACTGCTGTCTCACAGTGCCAGGAACTCCAATTCGATTCCTGCCTTGGGTGACTGTGTGGAATTTGCACGTTCTCCCTGTGTCTGCATGGGTTTCCTCCAGGTGCTCCGGTTTTCTCCCACAGTCCAAAGATGCACAGGTTAGGTGGATTAGCCATGCTAAATTGCCCCTTAGTTCCCAAGGTGTCTAGATTAGGGGACCAGTGGGCTAAAATAGTTGGGGTTACAGGGATAGGGTCTGGATGTGATGGTCTGTTGGAAAGTCGGTGCAACCTTGATGGGCCGAATATTCTCCTTCTGCACTGTCGGGATTTATGTATCTATGATTCTATGAAAAGCGGGAGAAATGAGGAAAGGGATAGAAGGAAAAGAGAGAGGGAAAGAAGAGATAGAGGGGCAACAAGAAAGAAAGCAAAAAAAAAATCATATCCATTTGAGTGTCTTTGAAGGTCGCAGGATGTAAGTACATTTCAGCCAATTGAAATACATATTTGAATTACAGTCTGTGAAGATTCCACTAGCCAGGGACTGAAGGGGACTAAGAGCAAAATACTGCAGATGCTGGAATCTGAAACAAAAACAGAAAATACTGGAAAGTCTCAGCAGCTCTGACAGCATCTGTGGGGAGAGAAAAGAGCCAATGTTTCGAGTTAAGATGATCCTTCGAAGGAGCTGAGAGCTGAGATTTATAATATTGGGGGGCCCGGGGAGGGGGGCGGGTGCTGGAATGGGACAAAGGGAATGCAAATGAGGATACAGAAGGTTGAGAAGGTGCTAAAAGTGTCCATTAAGTGATCAGAATGTGTGAATGGCAGAACAGAGGCACAGATTGTGAAGAGACTGCCTGAGGAATGTGGCAGTTGCCCTGGAAGGGGAGGAGGAAGGGTGGAGGTGGGGAGGAGGGAGCAAGAAGGAGAGCTGGAATGGAGAAAGAAGGATGATAAAATGGATGTATGAGATGAAACAAAATGGAACAAAATAAATGGAAATGGGGTGAAGGTGGAGGGGAGAGTTCATGCTCTGAAGTTGTTGAACTCAATGTTCACTCCAGAAGGCTGTAAAGTGCCCAATCGGAAGATGAGGTGCTGTTCCCCCAGTTTGCATTGGGGTTCGCTCGAACATTGCAAAAGGCCAAGGATGGACATGTGGACAGGAGAGCAGGGTGGTGTGTGGAAGTGGCAAGTGACAGGAAGGTCTGGGTCCTGCTTGCGGGTGGACCGAAGGTGTTCAGCAAAGCGGTCACCCAGTCTATGTTTGGTCTCTCCAATGTAGAATAGACTGAGTTGGGAGCAGCGAATGCAATAGGCCAAATTGAAGGAGGTGCATGTGAGGCGCTGTTTCACCTGAAAGGAATGTTTAGGACTGAAGGGGGCTAGCCTTGTTCACCTCCCACCTTATATTTACACAAAGCAGTCTCACAACACCAGGTTAAAGTCCAATAGGTTTATTTGGAATCACAATCTTTCGGAGCACTGAAAGTTTGTGATTCCAAATAAACCTGTTGGACTTTAACTTGGTGTTGTGAGACTTCTTACTGTGCCCACCACAGTCCACCGCCGGCATCTCCACATTATATTTACAGAGGCACACACTGCACACCATGCACCAATAACATCAAAAAGAGCCTCCTTCCATCTGCTCATATCTATAAAAACATGTATATGAGCTGTGGTGAACCATCGTTGGTTCACCACTGGGGGTTGTTATTATGTTACTGTTGGGCTAGGGTGTTGTTACTGTGGGGGTTGTACAATGTTGTTGGGTTAGGGTGTTTACCTGTTATAAGTGTTATCATGGCACATTCCAGTGGGGTCCCGCCTCCGGTGGCGAGGTATAAGACCCTCTGCTCCGGCAGGACCCCTTCAGTCTGAACTGGTGTATTCGTGTTAGTAGTTCCATTGTTACACAATAAAAGCCTTCAATATCGAAGCCTTGGTTCCACGTGCTTAATTGTCGCGCATCAATTTTATTGTGTAACAGAAAACTCACAGCTGTACAAAAAAAAGAGTATGGAACAGATCTTAAAACCGGATCGTCTGACACTGAACCCACGTGCGGTCGGTGCCGCTAACACATTCGACCACTGGTGGAAGTGTTTCGAGGACTACCTGGCAGCCTCTGTAGCTATCACTACAGACAGTGATAAACTCCAGGTCCTCCACGCAAGGGTAAGCGACACGATTTATCTCGCCATTCGTGCAGCTCCCACTTACCCGGGTGCCGTCGAGCTCCTACAAAAACGATACACGAAGCCACCCAACGAGATACACGCTCGTTACCTCCTCGCTACACGACGTCGGCAGTCGGGCGAAACCATGGAGGACTACGCCAATGAGCTCCTGCAGCTTGCCAGGGGTTGCGATTGTAAAGACGTATCAGCCGAACAATATATGTACGACCTCGCCCGAGACGCGTTCGTAGCAGGGGTAGGGTCCTCGTACATCAGGCTTAAATTGCTGGAAAAGGGGAATCTCGACTTGACCCAAGCAATGGAGATGGCTGGGATGCTGGAAGCGGCGTCGAAGAGCTTGGCGCTGTACCCCGAGGACCACGTGCAGTCAACGTGGCTGGAGCAAGCTCAGCTCCCTCCTCGCCCCGCTAACCCGCGCTCCCAGATCGATCCGACGACGGCGGCAGCTCCAGGTGGCCAGCGATGCTATTTTTGTGGTGGGGCCAAGCATCCACGGCAACAGTGTCCGGCAAGAACGGCAATCTGCAGCCAGTGCGGTAAAAAAGGCCACTACGGCAAAGTCTGCAGGTCCAAGTCTAAAAACGGCAGTGCAGCTTGTAACCCTCCAGAACGGAGACAATCTCCTTCGGCGTCGCAGTACCCACGAGGTCCGACCACGTGCGAACCCAGGACGGCGCCATCGTGGCTGATGGAGGAGGAGGAAGACCACCAGGAGTCGCTGCGTTTGGCGCCCTCGCCCACGTGCGATTCATGGGGGCGGCCATCATGGTCCACGACGACTAGGAGCGACCAGCAGGGGTCCTCAGCATCAACATCGGCAGCATGCAGTGACGCCCAGGGGCCAACGGTGGCGTCGATCTCCCTGGACCAGACCAGGCACTACAGGCTTGAGAATTCCATGATGGATATAAAGGTTAGTGGTCGAACTGTGAATTGTCTGTTTGACAGTGGGAGCACCAAAAGTTTCATACACCCTGAAACTGCTAAAAGGTGTGGACTCCGGGTTCTCCCTGCCAAGCAGACAATTTCCATGGCATCACGGTCCCGGTCTGTACCGATCCAAGGACGATGTATGGTAACTCTTGAGGTACAGGGCACAATTTACGAGCAATACAGGCTCCTTGTGTTACCTCACCTTTGTGCGCCAATTCTCCTCGGACTAAATTTTATGGTCCACATGAAGAGTGTGATCCTACAGTATGGTGGGCCACTCCCTTCACTGGCAGTAGGGAATCAGCCGCAGCCTCCAAATTGCCCAAAGCGCCCCGCATGCAATCTATCCACCCTGAAAATCACTACACCATCCCTTTTTAAAAATCTGGTACCTGGCTGCAAGCCCATCGCTACTAAAAGTAGGCGTTACAGCGCTGAGGACCGGATCTTTATTAGATCTGAGGTTCAGCGGCTCCTCAAGGAAGGGATCATACAGGCCAGTGCTAGTCCGTGGAGAGCGCAGGTCGTGGTAGTCAAAAGCGGGAACAAACCTCGAATGGTCATCGACTATAGTCAGACCATTAATCGTTATACGCAGCTGGATGCGTATCCTCTCCCGCGCATTTCTGATATGGTCAATCAGATTGCGCAGTACCGAGTGTTCTCTACCATAGACCTTAAGTCCGCCTACCATCAACTCCCCATCCGCCCAGAGGACCGACAATATACGGCTTTTGAGGCGGATGGTCGTCTATACCAATTCCTCAGGGTTCCATTTGGTGTCACCAATGGGGTCTCGGTCTTCCAGCGTGCTATGGACCGAATGGTGGACCAGAACGGGTTGCGGGCTACCTTCCCGTACCTGGATAACGTCACCATCTGCGGCCATGACCAGCAGGACCACGACACGAATCTCCAACACTTTCTGCGCACTGCATCTCGCCTGAATCTGACCTATAACAGGGAGAAGTGCGTATTCCGTACGCGCAGGTTAGCCATCCTCGGATACGTGGTGGAAAACGGGGTCATTGGCCCTGATCCAGACCGTATGCGCCCACTTACTGAACTTCCCTTGCCCGCTAGCACGAAAGCACTGAGGAGATGCCTCGGGTTCTTTTCGTATTATGCACAGTGGGTCCCCAACTACGCGGACAAAGCTCGTCCGCTCATTAAGTCCACGACCTTCCCACTTACGCCGGAGGCCCAATTGGCCTTCAAGGTTTTGAAAAGCGACATCTCGAAAGCCACGATGCACGCGGTGGATGAATCCATCCCTTTCCAGGTGGAGAGTGATGCATCTGATTTCGCCCTAGCCGCCACACTAAACCAGGCAGGCAGGCCCGTCGCGTTCTTTTCCCGCACCCTTCAAGGCCCCGAAATTCGGCACTCAGCGGTGGAGAAGGAGGCTCAGGCCATTGTGGAGGCAGTCAGACACTGGCGCCATTACCTGGCAGGGAAGCGGTTCACCCTGATCACGGATCAACGATCCGTGGCGTTTATGTTCAGCAACACGCAGAGGGGCAAGATCAAGAACGATAAGATCTTGCGGTGGAGAATTGAGCTCGCCACCTATAATTACGATATTATGTATCGTCCAGGGAAGCTCAATGAGCCCTCGGATGCCCTCTCGCGCGGAACATGCGCCATCATGCAGGAGGACCGCTTGAAGGCTCTCCACAATGATCTGTGTCATCCTGGAGTCACCAGACTCTACCACTTCGTCAAAGCCCGCAACCTGCCCTACTCGGTGGAGGATGTCAGGTCAGTGACGAGAAGCTGTCGGATTTGCGCAGAATGCAAACCACACTTTTATCGACCAGACCGGGCACAATTGGTCAAGGCCACTCGCCCTTTTGAGAGGCTGAGTGTGGATTTTAAGGGCCCCCTTCCCTCAACGGACCGGAATGTCTATTTCCTCAACATAATAGACGAGTATTCCCGGTTCCCGTTTGTTGTCCCCTGTGCGGACACGTCGACTGCCACCGTCATCAAGGCATTCAGTGAGCTTTTTACCCTGTTTGGGTACCCCTGCTACATTCATAGCGACAGGGGCTTGTCGTTCATGAGCAACGACTTGAGGCAATTCCTGCTCTCATTCGGGATTGCCTCTAGTAGAACCACGAGCTACAACCCTAGGGGTAACGGACAGGTTGTGGTGAACCATCGTTGGTTCACCACTGGAGTTGTTATTGTTGTTGTTATGGGGGTTGTACTATGTTGTTGGGATAGGGTGTTTACCTGTCCCAAGTGTTATCATGGCACACTCCAGTGGGGTCCCGCCTCCGGTGGCAGGGTATAAGACCCCCTGCTCCGGCAGGACCCCTTCAGTCTGAACGGGTGAATTTGTGTTAGTAGTTTCATTGTTAATGTATTAAAGCCTTCAGTTCTAAAGCCTTGTTTCCGGGTGCTCATTGGGGTGCATCAATTTAATACATTAACTGAGAATATGGAACAGATCCTAAAACCGGATCGTCTGACACTGGACCCACGTGCGGTCGGTGCAGCTAACACGTTCGAACATTGGTGGAAGTGCTTCGAGGACTACCTGGCAGCCTCGGTAGCTATCACTACAGACACTGATAGACTCCAGGTCCTCCACGCAAGGGTAAGCGACACGATTTACCTAGCCATTCGTGCAGCTTCCACTTACCAGGGTGCCGTCGAGCTCCTAAAGAATAGGTACATTACGCCACCCAACGAGATTCACGCTCGTTATCTCCTCGCTACACGACGTCGGCAGTCGGGCGAGACCATAGAAGACTACGCCAATGAACTCCTGCAGCTTGCCAGGGGTTGTGACTGTAAGGATGTCTCCGCCGAGCAGTACATGCAAGACCTCGCCCGAGACGCGTTCGTAGCAGGGGTAGGGTCCTCGTACATCAGACTTAAATTATTAGAAAAGGGGAAACTCAACTTGACCCAGGCAATGGGGATGGCCGTGAGGTTGGAGGCGGCGTCGAAGAGCTTGGCGCTGTACCCCGAGGACCACGTGCAGTCAACGTGGTTGGAGCAAGCTCTGCTCCCTCCTCGCCCCGCGAACCCGCGCTCCCAGATCGATTCGACGACGGCGGCAGCTCCAGGGGGCCAGCGATGCTATTTTTGCGGTGGGGCTAAGCATCCACGGCAGCAGTGTCCGGCAAGAACGGCAATCTGCAGCCAGTGCGGTAAAAAAGGCCACTACAGCAAAGTCTGCAGGTCCAAACGTAAAAATGGCAGTGCAGCTTGTAACCCTCCAGAACGGAGACAATCTCCTTCGGCGTCGCAGTACCCACGAGGTCCGACCACGTGCGATCTCAGGACGGCGCCATCGTGGCAAACAGAGGAGGAGGAAGACCACCAGGAGTCGCTGCGCTTGGAGCCCTCGGCCACATGCGATTCATGGGGGCGGCCATCATGGTCCACGACGACTAGGAGCGACCAGCAGGGGTCCTCAGCATCCACATCGGCAGCATGCAGCAGCGACCAGCAGGGGTCCTCAGCATCCACATCGGCAGCATGCAGTGATGCCCAGGGGCCAACGGTGGCGTCGATCTCTCTGGATCAGACCAGGCATTTCAGACTGGAACATTCTATGATGGAGGTAAAGGTTAGTGGCAGAACTGTAAATTGTCTGTTTGACAGTGGGAGCACCGAAAGTTTCATACACCCTGAAACTGCTAAAAGGTGTGGACTCCGGGTTCTCCCTGCCAAGCAGACCATTTCCATGGCATCACAGTCCCGGTCTGTACCGATCCAAGGACAATGTATGGTAACTCTTGAGGTACAGGGCACAGTTTACGAGCAATACAGGCTCCTTGTGTTACCTCACCTTTGCGCGCCAATTCTCCTCGGACTAAATTTTATGGTCCACATGAAGAGTGTGATCCTACAGTACGGTGGGCCACTCCCTTCACTGGCCGTAGGGAGCCAGCCGCAGCCTCCAAATTGCCCAAAACGCCCCGCGTGCAATCTATCCACCCTGAAGATCACGACACCATCCCTTTTTAAAAATCTGGTACCTGGCTGCAAGCCCATCGCTACTAAAAGTAGGCGTTACAGCGCTGAGGACCGGATCTTTATTAGATCTGAGGTTCAGCGGCTCCTCAAGGAAGGGATCATACAGGCCAGTGCTAGTCCGTGGAGAGCGCAGGTCGTGGTAGTCAAAAGCGGGAACAAACCTCGGATGGTCATCGACTATAGTCAGACCATTAATAGATACACGCAGCTGGTTGCGTATCCTCTCCCGCGCATTTCTGATATGGTCAATCAGATTGCGCAGTACCGAGTGTTTTCTACCATAGACCTTAAGTCCGCCTACCATCAACTCCCCATCCGCCCAGAGGACCGACAATATACGGCTTTTGAGGCGGATGGTCGTCTATACCAATTCCTCAGGGTTCCATTTGGTGTCACCAATGGGGTCTCGGTCTTCCAGCGTGCTATGGACCGAATGGTGGACCAGAACGGGTTGCGGGCTACCTTCCCGTACCTGGATAACGTCACCATCTGCGGCCATGACCAGCAGGACCACGACACGAATCTCCAACACTTTCTACGCACTGCATCTCGCCTGAATCTGACCTATAACAGGGAGAAGTGCGTATTCCGTACGCGTAGGTTAGCCATCCTCGGATACGTGGTGGAAAACGGGGTCATTGGCCCTGATCCAGACCGTATGCGCCCACTCACTGAACTTCCCTTGCCCGCTAGCACGAAAGCACTGAGGAGATGCCTCGGGTTCTTTTCGTATTATGCACAGTGGGTCCCCAACTACGCGGACAAAGCTCGTCCGCTCATTAAGTCCACGACCTTCCCACTTACGCCGGAGGCCCAATTGGCCTTCAAGGTTTTGAAAAGCGACATCTCGAAAGCCACGATGCACGCGGTGGATGAATCCATCCCTTTCCAGGTGGAGAGTGATGCATCGGACTTCGCCCTAGCCGCCACACTAAACCAGGCAGGCAGGCCCGTCGCGTTTTTTTCCCGCACCCTTCAAGGCCCAGAGATTCGGCACTCAGCGGTGGAAAAGGAGGCTCAGGCCATTGTGGAGGCAGTCAGACACTGGCGCCATTACCTGGCAGGTAAGCGGTTCACCCTGATCACGGATCAACGATCCGTGGCGTTTATGTTCAGTAACATGCAGAGGGGCAAGATCAAGAACGATAAGATCTTGCGGTGGAGAATTGAGCTCTCCACCTATAATTACGATATTATGTATCGTCCAGGGAAGCTCAATGAGCCCTCGGATGCCCTCTCGCGCGGAACATGCGCCATCATGCAGGAGGACCGCTTGAAGGCTCTCCACAATGATCTGTGTCATCCTGGAGTCACCAGACTCTACCACTTCATAAAAGCCCGCAACCTACCCTACTCGGTGGAGGAGGTCAGGTCAGTTACTAGAAGTTGTCGGATTTGCGCAGAATGCAAACCACACTTTTATCGACCAGACCGGGCACATTTGGTCAAGGCCACTCGCCCTTTTGAGAGGCTGAGTGTAGATTTTAAGGGCCCCCTTCCCTCAACGGATCGGAATGTCTATTTTCTTAACATAATAGACAAATTTTCCCGGTTTCCGTTTGTTTTCCCCTGTGCGGACACGTCGACTGCCACCGTCATCAAGGCATTCAGTGAGCTTTTTACCCTGTTCGGGTACCCCTGCTATATTCATAGCGACAGGGGCTCGTCGTTCATGAGCAACGACTTGAGGCAATTCCTGCTCTCATTCGGGATTGCCTCTAGTAGAACCACGAGCTACAACCCTAGGGGTAACGGACAGGTGGAAAGGGAGAATGCTACAGTCTGGAAGGCTGTCCTACTGGCACTGAAATCCAAGGGCCTTCCAGTCTCCCGGTGGCAGGAGGTCCTTCCAACTGCGCTCCATTCTATCCGCTCCCTCCTGTGTACGGCAACCAATGCTACTCCCCACGAGAGGATGTTCTCATTCCCTCGGAAGTCGTCCTCGGGGACCTCATTGCCAGCCTGGTTGACGTACCCAGGACCCGTCCTTCTGCGGCGCCATGTGAGGGCTCGCAAGTCCGACCCCTTGGTCGAACCGGTCCAACTCCTCCACGCCAACCCTCAGTATGCCTATGTGGCATATCCTGACGGGCGAGAGGACACTGTCTCCATTAGAGACCTGGCGCCCGCAGGGGACGTAGCAACTCCTGTCGCTCCTATTCCCCCAGTCACAGATCCACTACTCCTCATTACTTCCCCAGACGTGGCGCGGTCAGCACCGGGACCAGTGCATAACACTTTTACTCCCATGTACAGCTTGCCTGAGACTCGGAGATCGGCGCCACCATCATCACCACCACCACCACCACCAAACGTTCCAGGATCCCCTACACCATCGCCTCATCAGGGCCGGCCGGCCCGGGAGTCTTTGAGGGGACAGCCAGATGTTGCTTTGAGAGAGCCACCGCAAGCACCTGCTCCGGTTTCGCAACCGGTGTTGAGAAGATCGCAGCGTCGGTGTGGTCCTCCAGACCGTCTGGACTTGTGAATCCTGTTATTTTTTTTGTCATTGTCTGTTTTCATCCACCCCGCCACCTTTGGTTCCTAAAGGAGGGGTGAATGTGGTGAACCATCGTTGGTTCACCACTGGGGTTGTTATTGTTGTTGTTATGGGGGTTGTACTATGTTGTTGGGATAGGGTGTTTACCTGTCCCAAGTGTTATCATGGCACACTCCAGTGGGGTCCCGCCTCCGGTGGCAGGGTATAAGACCCCCTGCTCCGGCAGGACCCCTTCAGTCTGAACGGGTGAATTTGTGTTAGTAGTTTCATTGTTAATGTATTAAAGCCTTCAGTTCTAAAGCCTTGTTTCCGGGTGCTCATTGGGGTGCATCACAGGTGGAAAGGGAGAATGCTACAGTCTGGAAGGCTGTCCTACTGGCACTGAAATCCAGGGGCCTTCCAGTCTCCCGTTGGCAGGAGGTCCTTCCAAATGCGCTCCATTCTATCCGCTCCCTCCTGTGTACGGCAACCAATGCTACTCCCCACGAGAGGATGTTCTCATTCCCTCGGAAGTCGTCCTCGGGAACCTCATTGCCAGCCTGGTTGACGTACCCGGGACCCGTCCTTCTGCGGCGACATGTGAGGGCTCGCAGGTCCGACCCCTTGGTCGAACCGGTCCAACTCCTCCACGCCAACCCTCAGTATGCCTATGTGGCATATCCTGACGGGCGAGAGGACACTGTCTCCATTAGAGACCTGGTGCCCGCAGGGGACGTAGCAACTCCTGTCGCTCCTATTCCCCCAGTCACGAATCCACTACTCCTCATTGCTTCACCAGACGTGGCGCGGTCAGCACCGGGACCAGTGCATAACACTTTTACTCCCATGTACAGCTTGCCTGAGACTCGGAGATCGGCGCCACCATCATCACCACCACCACCACCACCAAAGGTTCCAGGATCCCCTGCACCATCGCCTCACCAGGGCCGGCCGGCCCGGGAGTCCTTGAGGGGACAGCCAGACGTTGTTTTGGAAAGAACGCCACCGCAAGCACCTGCTCCGGTTTCGCAACCGGTGTTGAGGAGATCACAGCGTCGGTGCGGTCCTCCAGACCGTCTGGACTTGTGAATTCTGTTTATATGACCTGTTTTTTTCTTGCACCCCGCCACCTTTTGTTCTTTAAGGAGGGGTGAATGTGGTGAACCATCGTTGGTTCACCACTGGGGGTTGTTATTATGTTACTGTTGGGCTAGGGTGTTGTTACTGTGGGGGTTGTACAATGTTGTTGGGTTAGGGTGTTTACCTGTCATAAGTGTTATCATGGCACATTCCAGTGGGGTCCCGCCTCCGGTGGCGAGGTATAAGACCCTCTGCTCCGGCAGGACCCCTTCAGTCTGAACTGGTGTATTCGTGTTAGTAGTTCCATTGTTACACAATAAAAGCCTTCAATATCGAAGCCTTGGTTCCACGTGCTTAATTGTCGCGCATCATGAGCAAAGTCAAGTCCCCAATTAATACTCACCAGATAAATATAATTAACATCCAATTGATATACAGTTAACGATAGAAAACATAGTTAAACACATGGAAACCAATCAGGTCCAAAGCAAAAATGGCAAAGAAACCTGAACACACAGCTACAAGCTCGGAGTCCAATTGTGGAACTGTAGCATAAAGGCCGAGAATGTAACTTTTACAGCTGCAGTAGATATTATCAGCCATACACTATATAAATCTCACACAAACATCCTCCGAACGCTTACATATTTTATGATAACCAAACTTGAATTGATAAATAGTCCTTTTTATAAGCAGTGCTTCACTGTTAAAAGGCTGCTTGCATGGCTCTGATTAATATGCTTTATGTTACTGACACCTAAATTTGACAAGAAGATTTATGGAATGATTGCTAAAGTGAGCTTGCCTTTAATGAATAATAGCTGTTTGACATTAATAGGTTACTGCTGACTGAGGGGATCAGACATTTTCTCTTTCACCTTCATAATTCACAAATGGTATCATAAAATCATAGGGCAGAGGGAGAGAGAGAGAGAGAGAGGCTGTTCAGTCCATCAGCCCTGTCCAATTAGTGCCACTCCCGGGCTCCTGTTGCGATATTTTCCCCTTCAAATAGCTGTCCAATTTGCTTTTGAAAGTTCCCACCAACCCAATTCCGGGCAGTGCATTCCGGAGTTTAAAAAAAAATCTTCTCATCTTCCCTCTGGTTCTTTTGTCACTGATGTTAAATCTGTTTCCCCCTGGTTACTGATCCTCCTGTCACTGAGAACAGATTCTCCTCATTTACTCTTTCATTTGGTTCCACATTGGGCCATTGGCCAGGAATTGTGGACTCAAGGTGGGATTTTCCGGCCTCTTCCACCAGCGGATCTTCAGTGGGTTGTGGAGGGGGGGATGAGCAGCTGGGGAATCACACCCTAGTCATTGTCGGCCTTCACTGCAAGACCTGTTAATATTTCGCCATCTGACCAAAAGACAGCAATGCTGAAAAGGTGAGCGCTTTGGAACCAGAGGGCAATCATGTTAACTGCTCAAACACCAAAGGGACGATTCTCCCAGCCCGGTGCATTGCTCTAACAGCACAGTGGGAGAGATAAGCGGAGGTCGTTTAGTGGGCTTCCCACTGGGTCCAATGATCTCCACGTGACTCCAGGCTGCCGGATTTCCAGCGTCGTCAGCTCCGCGCCAGAAATCGGTGCAGACCTGATTTGAATATTGCAATGCTCATTTAAATCTCATTAGCGGGCCCCGGACTGAAGTCTCCAGGCCCGCTAGCTTCAATCCCCCCTTCCCCTCACCCCCGCTCCCCCCGGTCAGGATTGTTTCAATCAGGCGGGATTACCAACAGCTCCCCACTAGCGGGGAGCTGGCAGCCCGACCCCGCTGGAGTGAAGGAGAGGGCCATGGAGGCCCCCCAGGAGGTAAGGGGTAAGGGGAAGACCCCCGGGGATTGCCAGCTTGGCAATGCCAGCCTGGTCCCCTGGCATTGGGCAGTGCCCAAGGGGTAGGGCCAGGGCCTATTAGGGGTGAGGCCCACAGAGAGTGATCAGTGGCGGTGGGGGGGTCCCACTGCCACTTTGCATTGGGATCAGTGTTAGAGGGAGGGTAGGGCCTGATATGGGCTGGCCATTGGGATGGGGGGGTGTCAGGACTGTGGGGATGGGGTCAGGGCTGCCGGTGGGTGTGGGGGGATGGGGAAACGGGAGATTGGGACTGCCGGGAGGGAGGTGAAGATTGAGGTGGGCCTGGGGGGGTGGTTGTGGTGGGAGGAGGGGTTTCTGGGCTGGCCCGGAGATGTCCAGGAGACCAGCGATCGGGCAGTGGGGGCGGGGGGCAGGGGGCAGGTGGGGTGGTCCCATGGCCAGCAGTGGAGAGTTGTTGTGCTGGCCAGCGATTGAGCTGGTCAGCGATCGGGAGGCCGGCAGTGCGGGGTCACTGTGCATGCGCCAATCTCGGCGCTGACAGATCAGCGTATGCGCAATGGCACACTCAGTGCTATGCTGTGGGCCCCTCCAGTGGGAATAGGCCCTGCTCCCTAATTTTCAGTGTGAATCCCGCTAGGGCATCCTGTGGTGCATGGAGTGTGGGAGATTCATTTTGAAAATCCTGCTGAAAAAACACCGGGATTTACTCCAGCTTTTACATGAATTTGGCACTTAATTTTCTTTTGGAAGAATCCCACCCCAAATGGAGAATTTCTGATTTCATTTCATTTATTATTGTCACATTTATTGGGATACAGTGAAAAGTATTGTTTCTTGAGGGGTATACAAACAAAATCATACCATTCATAGAGTACATAGGAGAGAAGGAAAGGAGAGGGTGCAGAATATGGTGTTTCAGTCATAGCTAGGATGTAGAGAAAGATCAGTTTAATATAAGGTAGGTCCACTCAAAAGTCTGATGGCAGCAAGGAAGAATCTGTCCTTGAGTCGGTTGGTACATGAGCTCAGACTTGTGTATCTTTTTCCCGATGGAAGAAGGTGTAAGAGAGAATGTCCGGGATGTGTGGGGTCCTTGATTATGCTGGCTGCTTTTCCCGAGGCAGTGGGAAGTGTAGACAGAGTCAATGGATGGGAGGTTGGTTTGCGTGATGGATTGGGCTATATTCACGACCCTTTGTGTTTTCTTGCGGTCTTGGTCGGGGCAGGAGCCATACCAAGCTGTGATACAATCAGAAATAATGTTTTCTATGGTGCATCTGAAAAAATTGGGAAGAGTTGTTTTGCCTTTCTTGCTTAATGAGATGGGAAACAAGCCGCTCTTGACATTATAAAACAGTGTTCCTCTGACTCACACTCACAATGTGATGAGCAATTGGCCAGCAGTTACAACATGAACACTTGAGAACAGGCGACAAGCCTGATCAATATTGTAGAAATGCATCCATGAATGACTTTCCTCTTTAGATTGCCTTTATGGCGGCAAAGTCCAATAAACAATTACAATGAATCAAAAATGAGAAATAATTTCAGTGCTTTCTTCAAAGTTAAATGAGAAGATATGCAAAATTCGATATAGAGGCACTTCAGCCCGAACGCAATAGACTGGAATGTTCTAATATATGGCCGTGCTCCCTCATAATTTTTAAAAAGCGTTTTATCCTGGACAATTTTCACAGTGATCATTTCAAAACTGTACAAGTTCCAAACTCATTCCAGCCAAGTCTCTAGCTGAGGGATAATGAGGCTTTGTTTCTAAAGAAACCCTGAAGGCTTTGACCTGTAATGTGAAAATGATCCATCAAACACATCGCGTTGCTGGCTGTCTGATGTGCGGTGTTCTGGGGTCATGGATATGCTTCTTTACTTTCACTGAGAGCTATTCGTTTCTTTGTGTCAGAGGGGGAGCAATTTGCTGAATGATTTGCTTTCTCTTCAGCCTGCCTGGTTCACCTGCAGCACTCTGCTATGACCTTGAAATCACAGGACTGGGGAGACTGGGGTGGGGGGGGGTCGCCACGGTGGGAACTGGGCAGACACAGATTGAAACCCC
The DNA here is from genome assembly GCF_964213995.1 of Mustelus asterias. Lineage (NCBI taxonomy): Eukaryota > Metazoa > Chordata > Chondrichthyes > Carcharhiniformes > Triakidae > Mustelus > Mustelus asterias. The sequence continues at coordinate 133,756,740 of NC_135804.1, forward strand.
GGTGCGGCTGACATGGAGATGATAGAAAACATGGCTCAAAACCTGACAGAGAAAGAGAAGATGCTGGAAATGCTCAGCAGGTCCAGAGGCATCTGTGGAGAGAGAGAGAGAGAGACAGGGCGGGTGGGGTGACTTAACAGGCCAGCTTTTCAAAGGGTCACGTGGTCAGGTGCCAGTGCAGCTAGGAATTTTGTGGTCCCTGAGGATGACTCAAGATCCCACCACCCTTGGGACAGTTCTGTATTTTCAAAGCGCCATGAGGGGAAATGGGGCAGGAAACTTCTGCAACTCCGACTAATTCCCCTGTAAGCTCCAAGGAACCTAACCAATGGGAATAAGATTTCCAAAGCCTCTTCTCGCAAGTTCGAACAGTCTTATGCACTTTAGCACACAGCTGTCGGGATCGCAACAGGGTCACAAGTATGTTTGTTTGTATTTCTTTTAAATCAAATTTGAGGGGCCAAAAACTAGTGTCAGGATAATGACTGCATCGTAACTTGTCATCCATGGCTGCTTTCTGCCATGTTTGACCTCCTGACCCTCTGAGGAGCTATCTGCTCTCCTCAGCAAGGCAATGGCAGCCTCTAACACGACTGCCACCTGCACTGTGCTACCTGCTATGGTGGCACAGTTGTTAGCACTGCTGCCCCCCAGTACCAGGGACCGGGGTTCAGTTCCGGCCTCGAGTCACTGTTTGAGCGGATTCTGCACATTCTCCCCGTGTCTGCGTGGGTTTTCTCCGGGTGCTCCGGATTCCTCCTACACTCCAAAGATGTGTGGGTTAGGTTGATTGGTCATGCTAAATTGTCCCTTAATGCCAGGGGGACTGGCAGGGTAAATAGGTGGGGTTACAGAGATAGGGCGTGGGCGGGATTATTGTTGGTGCAGACTTGATGGGCTGAATGGCCCCCATCTGCACTGCAGGGATCCTATGATTCTGCTGTTAATGCCTGACAGGCAACTCCTACCTGTTGAAGGTACTTGACCAAGTTTGACTCCAACCCAATTAGGGCATTTGAATTTACAAATCACATTGCACAAGAAACACAACTGAAGCAATGGTTTGGAACCCAAAACTCATGCAGACGTCCAGTTCATGAACTCACTTTGAAAAGCCCAACCACCTTTTCATGATTCTCACCTGGAATTAGATCAAGAAAGTATTAGAAACCTATGACTAACTTTCATTTTCAGTGAAGTTAGCACTTCATGGGTAGTGCTAACACATGAAGCATCCATGGGTGTTCTTTGCTCTTGCTTTAGTGTTTAATTCCCTGTATTTCTTCTCCAGGAATGTCCACCTTGGTGAAGCACTGCTTGTCCCTACGGTTGGGTTTACATTTGCCATAAATATCTAAATTCTCCCAGCTCTGAAGAACCTCATTGAGCATGAATATAGCTGAGGAGGACACTGGGTTGCAAGGGAGTAGAATAGACAGTATTACAGTTGATAAGGAGGATGTGCAGGATATTCTGGAGGGTCTGAAAATAGATAAATCCCCTGGTCCGGATGGGATTTATCCAAGGATTCTCTGGGAGGCAAGAGAAGTGATTGCAGAGCCTCTGGCTCTGATCTTCAGGTCGTCGTTGGCCTCTGGTATAGTACCAGAAGATTGGAGGTTAGCGAATGTTGTCCCATTGTTTAAGAAGGGGAACAGAGACTTCCCCGGGAATTATAGACCGGTGAGTCTCACTTCTGTTGTCGGCAAGATGTTGGAAAAAATTATAAGGGATAGGATTTATAGTTATTTGGAGAGTAATGAATTGATAGGTGATAGTCAGCATGGTTTTGTGGCAGGTAGGTCGTGCCTTACTAACCTTATTGAGTTTTTTGAGAAAGTGACCAAGGAGGTGGATGGGGGCAAGGCAGTGGACGTGGTATATATGGATTTTAGTAAGGCGTTTGATAAGGTTCACCATGGTAGGCTTCTGCAGAAAATGCAGATGTATGGGATTGGGGGTGATCTAGGAAATTGGATCAGGAATTGGCTAGCGGATAGGAAACAGAGGGTGGTGGTTGATAGTAAATATTCATCATGGAGTGCGGTTACAAGTGGTGTACCTCAGGGATCTGTTTTGGGGCCACTGCTGTTTGTAATATTTATTAATGATCTGGATGAGGGTATAGTTGGGTGGATTAGCAAATTTGCTGATGACACCAAAGTCGGTGGTGTGGTAGACAGTGAGGAAGGGTGTCGTAGTTTGCAGGAAGACTTAGACAGGTTGCAAAGTTGGGCCGAGAGGTGGCGGATGGAGTTTAATGCGGAGAAGTGTGAGGTAATTCACTTTGGTAGGAATAACAGATGTGTTGAGTATAGGGCTAACGGGAGGACTTTGAATAGTGTGGAGGAGCAGAGGGATCTAGGTGTATGTGTGCATAGATCCCTGAAAGTTGGGAATCAAGTAGATAAGGTTGTTAAGAAGGCATATGGTGTCTTGGCGTTTATTGGTAGGGGGATTGAATTTAGGAGTCGTAGCGTTATGTTGCAACTGTACACAACTCTGGTGCGGCCGCACTTGGAGTACTGTGTGCAGTTCTGGTCCCCACATTACAGGAAGGATGTGGAGGCTTTGGAGAGGGTGCAGAGGAGGTTTACCAGGATGTTGCCTGGTATGGAGGGGAGATCCTATGAGGAGAGGCTGAGGGATTTGGGATTGTTTTCGCTGGAAAGGCGGCGGCTAAGAGGGGATCTTATTGAAACATATAAGATGATTAGAGGTTTAGATAGGGTGGATAGTGATAGCCTTTTTCCTCTGATGGAGAAATCCAGCACGAGGGGGCATGGCTTTAAATTGAGGGGGGGTAGTTATAGAACCGATGTCAGGGGTAGGTTCTTTACCCAGAGGGTGGTGAGGGATTGGAATGCCCTGCCAGCATCAGTAGTAAATGCGCCTAGTTTGGGGGCGTTTAAGAGATCCGTAGATAGGTTCATGGACGAAAAGAAATTGGTTTAGGTTGGAGGGTCACAGTTTTTTTTTAGCTGGTCGGTGCAACATCGTGGGCCGAAGGGCCTGTTCTGCGCTGTAATGTTCTATGTTCTATGAAATGTTTGGGGTGAATTTTGATCCTGACTGTAGCGCTCAGCCCCCTTCCCTTCAAATCAGGTGGAGGCGGGCAGCGGTTCATAGAATCATGGAATCTACAGCACGGAGACAAGCCCTTCATCCCGAACTGGTCCATTCCGACCATCAAAACTAACCTCAGTTGCCTGCATTTGGACAGTGAAGAAAATTATCTCTGATTGCAACAGGATCTTGATCAATTGGGTCAGTGGGCTGACGAATGGCAGATGGAGTTTAATTTAGATAAATGCGAGGTGATGCATTTTGGTAGATTGAACCAGGGCAGGATTTACTCAGTTAATGGGAGGGCGTTGGGGAGAGTTAGAGAACAAAGAGATCTAGGGGTACGGGTTCATAGCTCCTTGAAAATGGAGTCACAGGTGGACAGAATGGTGAAGAAGGCATTCAGCATGCTTGGTTTCATCGGTCAGAACATTGAATACAGGAGTTGGGACGTCTTGTTGAAGTTGGACAAGACATTGGTCAGGCCATACTTGGAATACTGTGTACAGTTCTGGTCACCCTATTATAGAAAGGATATTATTAAACTGGAAAGAGTGCAGAAAATATTTACTAGGATGCTACCCGGACTTGATGGTTTGAGTTATAAGGAGAGGCTGGATAGACTGGGATTTTTTTCTCTGGAGCATAGAAGGCTGAGGGGTGAATTTATAGAGGTCTATAAAATAATGAGGGGCACAGATCAGCTTGATAGTCAGTATCTTTTCTCAAAGGTAGGGGAGTCTAAAACTAGAGGGCATAGGTTTAAGGTGAGAGGAGAGAGATACAAAAGTGTCCAGAGAGGCAATTTTTTTACACAGAGAGTGGTGAGTGTCTGGAACAAGCTGCCAGAGGTAGTAGTAGAGGCGGGTACAATTTTGTCTTTTAAAAAGCATTTAGACAGTTACATGGGTAAGATGGGTATAGAGGGATATGGACCAAATGCGGGCAATTGGGATTAGCTTAGGGGTTTTAAAAAAAAGGGCGGCACGGACAAGTTGCGCCAAAGGGCCTGTTTCCATGCTGTAAACCTCTATGACTCTATGGGCCCGATTTTACCGAAACTTGGCGCCCATCGCGGTAAAGTTGGGCGTCGGGCCTATACCGCGATCTGCACCCGATTCCTAGCAGATCGCGGCTTTACCGACACCCGATTCGGGCATGGGTCCGGCCTGCACCCGAATCGGGTGGCCCGACGATTTAAATGCATTTGCATGCAATTAAATCGACTTAATGAACCGCGCGCCCAACCCTACCGCCAAATCCCACTTTACCGTCTCTGGTCCGTTCCGCATCCGCGCTGTAAGCGACCTGCAAAATAAAAGTCTGAAGTCGTCGTTGCCACTTCCGAAGAGCGGGGTCAGAGCCTCCAACGGCTTCTGACCCAGGTCATCCTCTGGTTGGGGGGGGCGGGAAGGTGGGGTGGATGGAGGAGGGGGGCGGGACCCAGATCATCTTCTGGTCGGGGGCGGCGGGGGGTGGGGGGGGGGCGGAGAGGGGGGTGGTCCGCTGCCAGTCTGCGGCTGATCCCTCCTGCTGGAGTGGACGTGCGGCCATGCCATCCCACAAAACCTTCAGGATGAAGCGATTCCTCACTAAAAAGATGAAGCAAAACCGGCCGATTCCACAGTGGATCTGCATGAAAACCGGCTACAAGATCAGTACAAGTCCAAGAGGAGACACTGGAGAAGGACCAAGCTGGGCCTGTAAAGGGATGCACCGTCACTGGTACACTACCAGCCACAGCCATCTCTCCCGCTCTCTTGCCCCTGCAGAGAAGAGTATCTGTGGCTGGTAGTGTACCAGTGATGGTGTATCCCTTTACAGGCCCAGCTTGGTCCTTCTCCAGTGTCTCCTCTTGGACTTGTACTGATCTTGTAGCCGGTTTTCATGCGGATCCACTGTGGAATCAGTCAGTTCTGTTTCATCTTCTTAGCGAGGAATCGCTTCATCCTGAAGGTTTTGTGGGATGGCATGGCCGCACGTCCACTCCGGGAGGAGGGATCAGCCGCAGACTGGCAGCGGACCCCCCTGCCGACCAGAGGATGATCTGGGTCCCCCCCCTCTCCTCCTCCTCCCCCTCCTCCCCCCCCCCCCCCCCCCCCCCCCCCCCCCCCGACCAGAGGATGATGGTCAGAGAGCCGCTCTCTCCACTTTCTGCTTTTTTTTCTTTCACGCCCGGGCGCGCTCCGTCAGATTTTTTTTGAACTGCGTATGCGCAGTTCAGAGCTCCGATTGGTCTGCCAGCGCTAAGCCCCGCCCACAGCGCGAATCGGACCGGAGCTGGCAAAACGCGTATGGGCGCGCTGGAATGAGGATTCCAGGCGTGGATCTATTTGACGCCCGGATTCGGCACTTAGACTCAAAATGGTAAAATCAAGCCGTATGTCTCTAAATTCTGCTAAACCTTTCCTGTCCATGCATCTGTCCAAATGTCTTTTAAATGTTGTCAATGTCCCTGCCTCAACCACTTCCCCTGGCAGCTCATTCCACACACGTACCACCCTCTGTGTAAAAAAGTTGCTCCTCAGGTTCCCATTAATTCTTTCCCCTCTTAACTTAAACCTATGCCCACTAGTTCTCAATTCCCCAATGCTGGGAAAAAGACTGAGTGCATTCACCCTATCCATGTCTCTCATGAACTTAGCGAGGAATCGCTTCATCCTGAAGGTTTTGTGGGATGGCATGGCCGCACGTCCACTCTGGGAGGAGGGATCGGCCGCAGACTGGCAGCGGACCCCCCCCCCCCCCCACCGCTGTCAGATCACCCCTCAGTTCCAAAGAAAGAAATCCTAGCCTGTCCAATTTCTTCCTGTAACTCAGTCCCTTCAGTCCTGGCAACATCCTTCTAAATCTCTTCTGCACTTTCTCCAGTTTAATAACATCTTTCCTATAGCAAGGCAACCAAAACTGAACACAATACTCCAGGTGTGGCCTCACCAACGTCCTGTACAACTGCAACTTAACTTCTTAACTTCTATACTCAATGCCCTGCCTGATGAAGGCCAAAAGCCTCTTCACTGCCCTATCTACTTGTGATTCAACCTTTAGAGAACCATGCACCTGAACACCAATGTTCCTCTGTTCCACAATACTCCCTAAGGTCCGTCCTACCATTCACTGTGAAAGTCCTACCTTGATTTGACTTACCAAAATGCAACACCTCACACTTACCCGTATTGAACTCCCTTTGCCATTTCTCAGCCCAGCTGATCAAGATCCTGCTGCAATTTTTGATAACTTTCCTCACTTTCTACAATACCACCTATTTTATTGTTAAGGAGTCAAACATCTGGTAGCTGACTTTGAACCAAAGCATGTTGGGGGAGGCAAGGGTGATTAATCTCCTCTCAGGACTGGATCCTTCACTAAGTTGAGTCTAGATGCATGTATTTGCCTGGAGGTTTAATTTTAAAGATGGCAGGCAGAGTTTACCAAGACTTTGGGAAACCCAGGTTCTGAATGGAGGCAGGAAATTCCAGACGCATCAGTTAAATGCCTTTTCTTCCCTGCTTGTGGATTAGGGGGAGTGGGGAGGACCCTTAGCACATCACCTACCACCTTAGCTCATCATCTACCGATAGGGTCCCAGACCAGAACCCTGAGTTACATGAGGAAGCCAGACTAGACCCCAACAAGTTTTCTATTTTTGGCATACACATGAGGATAGGATGTTTTAATCCAGAAGTAGTTCCACTGACCAATTAGGAATATTTTATAGTAAAATAAACTTTATTTAATAGCACAGTTTAAATATAATTCTAACAAATGAAGCAAAGTAAAGTAAAGTTTATTTATTAGTCACAAGTACACTTACATTAACACCGTAATGAAGTTACTGCAAAAATCATCACAACTTAACTATTAGCAATTGAACAATATTTAAAAATGAAAGAAAGACTATTTCCTCGGGTGGATGGAGCTATTACAAGGGGGCATAACTATAGGGTTCGTGATGGGAGATATAGGAAGGATATCAAAGGTAGGTTCTTTACGCAGAGAGTGGTTGGGGTGTGGAATGGACTGCCTGCAGTGATAGTGGAGTCAGACACTTTAGGAACATTTAAGCGGTTATTGGATAGGCACATGGAGAACACCAGGATGATAGGGAGTGGGATAGCTTGATCTTGGTTTCAGATAAAGCTCGGCACAACATCGTGGGCCAAAGGGCCTGTTCTGTGCTGTACTGTTCTATGTTCTATGAAACAACTTCAATTTCTAACTTATTACTGTTTCAGTTCCAAATAAGCAACATTCCTCTTACCAACTTAAATGCCACTTTAAATACAGTTAGGACCCATAAATATATTTGCTATAATAAGTGAAAACAGCCTTGAAGCTTTCAGAGACATTTTTTGGAGCAGCTTGAGTGAGAGAACAGCTTGTAGAAAACCCCCATCTTCAAACAAACCCGAGGCAGAACTGAGAAACTGTTTCTGCTATAGATGTAACTTTTCCCATTAATCACATTATCATATGACCCTGTCAATCAACCTAATCAAAAACCCCAAGGAAAATCTTCATCTCTAAACAATGATCCATTCACTCTATCCTAAGTAAACACTACATGGCTAGAATGTGTGATTGATTTGCTCTCCCAGCAGTAGAGCTGAATCCATGCACAGCCCTCTTAAACATTATATATACAGAAACATAGAAACATGGAAGATAGGAACAGACAGAGACTATTTGGCCCTTCAAGCCTGCTCTGCCATTCATCACGATCATAGCTGATCACCCAACTTAATAGCCTAATCCTGCTTTTTCCCCATAACCTTTGATCCCATTCACTCCAAGTGCTATATCTCGCCGCCTCTTGAATACGTTCAATGTATCTGTATAGGAATTGCCGACTATCATCGCATCTCCCCCTTAAAAAAATGAACCAACAATATGAAAACATGGCTTTGTTTTCCTAAAGCCCAAGATATATTCCTTATTACGTCTAAGCATGCAAATTTAACAGTAGTATAGTCCAGTTCAGTCTTTCAGTATCGCTGATCTTCAGCCTCCCTCTCAATTCCACAATGTCTTCTCAATTCCAACTCGATGTCACATACTTCCAGCTTAGCCAGCTTCTAAATGTCGCAACACCACTCCCCTACCTGGCCTCGCCACTTCCTTCTCACCTCACTGCTATTAATGGCGCTGACAACTCTCCAACAAGTACAAGTGAACAGCGGTTACTGGATCTAAAAAGTTCATTCTCAGCTTTATTTTGGTTCCCATGTAGTAAAACATTTAAAAGTCTTTGGCTTCGGGCAACTCCTGTCCTTGGTTAATCTCCTTTTGACTTCGCTGGACAGTCTATTTGCCATTTACACTCCTGTTGGGCACAAGCTGGAACATATGGGCTAGTTAAGTCTACTGTGATAACACAGAGACTTTGTTTTTGTGCTACGGAACCTCAATTTTTTTATTTGTTCATGGGGAGTGTCACTGGTAAGGCCAATATTTATTGCTATCCCTAAGTGCCCTTGAGAAGGTGGTGTTAAGCCATCTTCTTGAACGACTGCACTCCCCTGATGCCAACACAACTTGTCATATCACCGGAATTCGTCAACAACTCACATTTGACAGTTATGTCCTCCAGCCACTCTCTCGTGTTGTCTAACTGTTCAATTCCATTTGGAAATCCGTCAGCCAAAGTCATGAATTTAGTTAGGCTCATAGCTATCTTCCTGCATTCCACAGTGGAGGACTTCTGGTGAGTTTTATTCTTCCACTTCATGCAGCCAATCATTTCAATAGCAGCAGAAGCATCAGGGCAGAGTTTCTGAGCTACAGTGATGACTTGTATTTCTATGATGCTTGAATGTAACAAAATGTCCAAGGCACGTCACAGGAGCATTATAAAGCAAAAGTTGACCCTAACCCCTATAACACGGTCTGATGAACAAACACTTGGTCAAAGTGGTAAGTTTTAGTGAGCATTTTGAGGGGTGTCATGGTGGCACAGTGGTTAGCACTGCTGCCTTACAGTGCCAGGGACCCGGTTTGAATTCTGGCCTCGGGTCACTGTCTGTGTGGAGTTTGCACACTCTCTCTGTGTGGGTTTCCTCCGGGTGCTCTGGTTCCCTCTCACAGTCCAAAGATGTGCGGGTTAGGCGGATGGGCCATGTGAAATTGACCTGAGTGTCAGGGGATTAGCAGGGTAAATATGTGGGGTTACGGGAATAGGGCCTGGGTGGTCAGTGGTGACCCAATGGGCTGAATGGCCTCCTTTTGCACTGTAGGGATTCTATGATTCTATGAAATGGATGTAGAATGGTTTGAGGAGTGAGTTCCAGAGCTTAGAGGCTATGCAGAGGAAGATCTAGCCAATAATGGTGGAGAGTTTAAAATGCCCAAGAAGCTATGGAAGGAATTCTGTTACCTTCCTGCTTACAATGATTCTTGGACCCTGGAATTAAAGAACAAAATGGACATGGCAACAGGTTATGGCTCAACCATAAATTAGTTGGTTTATGAAACAAAAAACGCCAGTACAAATATTTTTATGATTTGATTGAAACTTTCAGTCATCCATGCAGCTGATAGTTATTGGTGTTGATTGTTGGCCTGGATCTGGAGATGACCAGTCCACATCCTCCTTCACCTGAGCGCACTGTCACACTTCGATCTGGTCCTTTACTCACAGTCTCCCAGTTACACTATCAGGCATTAGGGCATTGGCATGTTGGATCCCCTGACCCTTCCCACCGTAGAAACATAGAATCCCTACAGTGCAGAAAGAGGTCATTTGGCCCAGCGAGTCTGCACCGACTCTCCAAAAGACCATCTTGCTTGGCCCTCCCCTCTGTCCTGTCCCCGTAACCCCACATAATTACCATGGTGAATCCATCTCACCCACACATCTCTTGACACTAATTCATTATGGCAAATCTACCTAATTATTGGACTGTGGGAGGAAACCAGAGCACTTGGATAAACCCATGCAGACACACCGAGAATGTGCAAACTGCACATAGACAGCCACCAAAGGCCAGAATCGAACCTGAGTCCCTGTCGCTGTGAGACAGCAGCACTTAGTCACTCTGCCATCATGCCACCTGTACCAATTTATCCTGGTCTTTTATTATTCTTCTCAGATATGCAGAAGAGCAAGGTGAGAGACAATTCCTTATCTCCTTCCCTGCTCTTTACACAGCAGAAGATAAGATGGCGATGGGCACTTGGCTCACAGCATTGTTCAGGTGTCAATGCCTCTTCCAGTCGTGCTGGAAAATGATTGTAATTCATAATTATGGTATTGTCCGTTTGTAACTGTTCCTTAAACCGATCATGAGGCAGGCTTTCTTTTAATTCATTCCTTCTGTGAATCGAGGTTAACTGTTTCATGCCATTCAACCAGGATGAGGGAAGTAGAGGTGCAGAACTGGAGGAGATCAAAGTTTATTTATTTATTAGTGTCACAAGTAGGCTTATATTAACACTGTGATGATGTAACTGTGAAAATCTCGTAGTCGCCACACTCCGGCGCCTGTTCGGGCACACTGAGGGAGAATTTAGCATGGCCAATGCATCTAACCAGCACATCTTTCGGACTGTGGGAGGAAACCGGAGCACCCGGAGGAAACCCACGCAGACAGGAAGAGAACACGCAAACTCCGCACAGACAGTGACCCAAGCTGGAAATCGAACAAAGGTCCCTGGCGCTGTGAGTCAGCAGTGCTAACCACTGTGCCCTACATTATTGGATTATGTGTCAAATTTTAAGGAGAGATTAAATAGAGCTGGTGAGTTGGCACAGCATGTGATGAAACAGGAAGAGGATAAGAAATCAAAAAATTGTAGTTTTACTAATGGGGAAAAAGTGGTAAGTGGCCCTTTAAAAGCAAGGTTTAAGGGCCTTATTAAATTAATAGGAAATTGAGTGAGGTGCATTATTTGATAAGAACGGCAGATTGAAGGAAAACTCACACAGTATGCCATGTGAATATGTTTAAATTGTATTTTTTTAGGAAAGGAAAGCCGAAGCAGGATGTGTTTTTGGTTATAACTCACACTGAAGAACCGAATCCAGATGATTCTGAATTTGACATTCCTCAAATTAAATTGGATAATGAGGAAGTTATCAAAACTTGGAATAAGTTATTGAGTTATCTTCTGGAGGAAAATCAAAATGACCTACTAAATTCACAGGGAGAGATATGTGGGAATAAGCTGGGAAGTTCTAAAATAATTGTGCATGAGATAGTTGTAGAAAATGCTGTTCCAATTGAGCAATATTTATATAGACTTTATCCTCTCAATTTGGCACAGGATCAAATGGAGAAGCTGATGTTTGCTCAATCTGATCGCAATCGAACATACATAACTGGTGACGGCGGAAAGGGAGAACCAGGTGTTGGACAATGATGTGAATAAGGAAAGTGAGCAGGTGCAGAGATAAATGCAAGAAAAGTGGATGAACTTGGAACCTGTTCCCGAGTTGTTGAAGGTACCTGAACATGAATTGCGGAATTTTCAAAATCAGCTCATCACCTTTGTGAAGGAAAACATAGATGGATCAAGAGTCATGTGTGATCTCAACATGGAAATTGAGGAGCTGAAGTATTGTACTACTGCAGACAAAAGAAGTAGACAACAATGTGGAATGAGACTGTTTGCTGAAACTGTACCATCATTCGAAATGAACTGCTAGGATAATGCATCTGATGTGGAGATGCCGGCGTTGGACTGGGGTAAACACAGTAAGAAGTTTAACAACACCAGGTTAAAGTCCAACAGGTTTATTTGGTAGCAAAAGCCACACAAGCTTTCGGAGCCTTCTTATAATTTATTATAACTTCTTATAACATTAACTTATAATGCATCTGTACAGTTGGCAGAGACTTGTATACCCAGTGAAACAGTACTGTTCGCAGCTGGTGTTTGAATAAATTACAAACATTTTCGCAATAGTGTAATTGCCACAGTGATCTTTGGAACCATGATTACAACAGGTTCTGACACCAAGGAGGACAATCTGCCATGTATCTTTGCCAAGGAGTACCTAACATTGTTCCTCAGTTAAAGAAGGACAGAAGAGACAATCCAGGAAATTAAAAGCCTTACATCAGTGTTGGGGAAATTATTGGAGAAGATTTATAGGAACAGGATATACTGGGGGTGTGGGGAAGGCCTTGGCGAGATGTTCGTCTTCATCAATGACATGTTGAAGGCTCTGGAGGAGATGCCGTAGCTTCTCCGCTCTGGGGAAGTACTGGATGACAAAGGGTACTCTGTCCACTCTGTCCCGTGTTTGTCTTTTGAGGAGGTTGGTGCGGTTTTTCGCTGTGGCGCGTTGGAACTGTTGATCGATGAGTCGAGCGCTATATCCTGTTCTTATGAGGGCATCTTTCAGCGCCTGGAGGTGTCTGTTGCGATCCTCCTCATCCGTGCAGATCCTGTGTATACGGAGGGCTTGTCCGTAGGGGATGGCTTCTTTAACGTGCTTAGGGTGGAAGCTGGAGAAGTGGAGCATCGTGAGGTTATCCATGGGCTACCTTAGGCATAGAAAGCAGAGAGTAGCAGTGGGAGGGTACTTTTCTAACTGGAGGTCTGTGACTTTGTACAGTCAATTGGCCAATGGATCATGAGTTGACGGGTGTCCATGCCAATGCTACAAGCAAGATGCAAAGAAGATAGATATTGACACGGACAGTGGGGAGACAGTCAGGTGATGGCCTTGTGGTCTTATCGCTAGACTATCAATCCAGAAACTCAGCTAATGTTCTGAGCACTTGGGTTCGAATCCCACCACGGCAGATGGCGGAGTTTCAATTCAATAAAAAAAATCAGGAATTAAGAATCTACTGATTACCATGAAACCATAAAAAAGAAGGACTTGATGGATGATGAGTCTGGGAAAGGATGTGTAGATATCTGAGTCATGTTGAGATCAAAAAGGAGGAAGTATTGGGGTTCTTGAGAAACATTAAGGTAGGCAAGTCCCCAGGGCCTGATGGGATATACCCCAGAATGCAGTTCTTTTGTTTAAGAAGGGTAGCAAGAATAATCCAGGTAATTTACAAGCTAGTGAGCCTTACGTCAGTGGTAGGGAAATTATTGGAGAGGATTCTTCGAGACAGGATTTACTCCCACTTGGAAATAAGTGGACGTATTGGCAAGAAGCAACATGGTTTTGTGAAGGGGAGGTCATGTTTCACTAACTTGATCGAGTCTTTCGAGGAAGTGACAAAGATGATTGATGAGGGTAGGGCATAGATGTTGTCTACATGGACTTCAGTAAGGCATTTGACAAGGTCCCTCATGGCAGACTGGTGCAGAAGGTGAAGTCGCATAGGATCAGAGGTGAGCCGGCAAGGTGAATACAGAACTGGCTTGGTCATAGAAGACAGAGTGTAGCAGTGGAAGGGTGCATTTCTGAATGGAGGGCTGTGACAAGTGGCTTTCCTCAGGGATCAGTGCTGGGACCTTTGCTGTTTGTAATATATATAAATAATTTGGAGGAAAATGTAACTGGTTTGATTATTATGTTTGCAGACGACACAAAGGTTGGTGGATTTGCGGATAGCAATGAGGACCATCAGAGGATACAGCAGGATATAGATCGGTTGGAAACTTGGACGGAGAGATGGCAGATGGAGTTTAATCTAAACAAATGTGAGGTAATGCATTTTGGTAGGTCTAATACTGATAGGAAATATGCAGTAAATGGCAGAACCCTTAAGAGTATTGATAGGCAAAGGGATCTGGGTGTACAGGTACACAGGTCACTGAAAGTGGCAATGCAGGTGGAGAAGGTAGTCAAGAAGGGAGACGGCAAGCTTGCCTTCATCAGCCATGGCATTGAGTTTAAAAATTGGCAAGTCATACTTTATAGAACCTTTATAGAACCTTAGTTAGGCCGCTCTTGGAATATAGTGTTCAATTCTGGTCGCCACACTACCAGAAGAATGTGGAGGCTTTGAAGAGGATACAGAAAAGATTTACCAGGATGTTGCCTGGAATGGAGGGCATTAGCTATGAGGAAAGGTTGGAGAAACTTGGTTTGTTCTCACTGGAACGATGGAGGTTGAGGGGCGACCTGATAGAAGCCTTCAAGATTATGAGGGGCATGGACAGGATGGATAGTCAGAAGCTTTTTCCCAGGGTGAAAGGGTCAATTACTAGGGGGCATTGTTTAAGGTGCGAGGAGCAAGATTTAAAGGAGATGTATGAGGCAAGTTTTTTTACACAGAAGGTGGTGGGTACCTGGAACTCGATGCAGGGGAGGTAGTGGAAGCAGATACAACAGTGACTTTTAAGGAGCGTCTTGACAAATACATGAATAGGATGGAAATGGAGGGATATGGTCCCTGGAAGGTTTGGGGTTTAGTTCAGTCAGGCAGCATGGTCGGTGCAGTCTTGGAGGGCCGAAGGGCCTGTTCCTGTGCTATAGTTTTCTTTGTTCTTTGTTCATTGCGATTGTTGATAAACCCATCTGGTTCACTGATGTCCTATAGGGAAGGAAATCTGCCGTCCTTACCTAGTCTGGCCTACATGTGACTCCAGAGCCACAGAAATGTGGTTGAATCTCAACTGCCTTTGGGCAACTAGGGATGGGCAATAAATTCTGGAGCCAGCCAATGGTGCCCATGTCCCATGAATGAATAAAAAAGAAAGTCACTGAGGCTGTGACCTCTGGAAGAGGTGAGCAATTGGCTGAGAAGAGGGCCCATAGAAACCAGAAGCCATTGCAAGAAGTGTGACCTGAGCCACACCATATGGGCAGCATGGTGGCACAGTGGTTAGCACTGCTGCCTCACAGCGCCAGGGTCCCAGGTTCAATTCTGGCCTCAGGTCATTGTCTGTGTGGAGTTTGCACATTCTCCCCGTGTCTGCATGGGTTTCCTCTGGGTGCTCTGGTTTCCTCTCACAATCCAAAGATGTGCGGGTTAGGTGGATCGGCCATGCTAAATTGACCCTAATGCCGGGGGGATTAGCAGCGTAAATGTGTGGAGTTACGGGAGTGTAGGGTCGGGGTGGGATTGTGGTCGGTGCAGACTCGATGGGCTGAATGTCCTCCTTCTGCACTGTAGGGATTCTATGACACGATACTTAGCACGGAATAGACCACCATGACTCACATTAGCATCAATTTTGAAATAACATGTGCAGCTACAACACTGTAAAGACTGCTTCAGATTGCCGGAAAACCTGTTTGCCGTAGAAATCTGATATACAGTTCAATCTGAAATGAAGCTCAGCCTAATAGAATGGCAAGGCAGCTTACGAGGGAAAGAAGATATTTGACACAAACCATTCCACGTCACCTATAGAGCTTATAAATAGATAACATGTAAACAAATATCTTAGAGCACCAGAGAGGCACTGGAATGAAATGCTAATCATTCTAATGGTGAGCTTTTTTCCTCACGATTTGCATTAATATTCAGCAACGTAAAAGAATAAATATTCCTGTGTCAGCCTCCAGGGATTAATTAAGCAGCTTAAAGATAGGAGTGCAATTAGACTCGAGATTTTTAGCTTATCAGGGATACTTCATTTACAAATTTATGTCAGATATCAAATACAAACACACAGACAAATTCAGTGATCAAAATTATGCAGATTTTGTGGTCAGTGGCAAAAGAGCCAGAGGTGAGATGAGGAGAAATTTCTTTTTAACGCAGCGAGTTAATATGGTGTGGGCGGCAGAACCACATTCAAAAGGACTTGGATAAATAACTGAAGGTGAGACAATTGTAGTGTGATGTGTAAGCTGCAGGCAGGAGTGGGAAGAAAGGGAGAGCTCTTTTATCAAGTTGGTGCAGGCACAATTGACCAAATAATCACCTTCTGCGCTGTAAGCTTCGGCACAATGGGTTAGACCTTGACTTTGAGTGATGGTGGGAGTTTGCAGCCTGTTCGATGTTTCTGCTGTCTTCAATAAGGAGAGATCTCAAGTTGAGCATTTATCGTCATCCATTTTAACAGATACTGTATCTGCCCCTATTAAAAAGCATTTTTCCAGTGTGGAATATCGCAGTGAATGATAGCCCAGAATTACTCTTCATTTGCTTTGTTTTTACCAGTGTAATTCCCCAGAAACTGGTCCAACATGTACAGATATCACAGAAATCCAATCATGGGCGGCACGGTGGCACAGTGGTTAGCACTGCTGCCTCACAGCGCCAGGGACCCGGGTTCGATTCCTGGCTTGGGTCACTGTCTGTGCGGAGTCTGCACGTTCTCCCCGTGTCCGCGTAGGTTTCCTCCGGGTGCTCCAGTTTCCTTCCACAGTCCGAAAGACGTGCGGGTTAAGTCCCTCAGTGTACCTGAACAGGCGCCGGAGTGTGGCGACTAAGGGATTTTCATAGTAACTTCACTGCAGTGTTAATGGAAGCCTACTTGTGACTAATAAATAAACTTTAACTTCATTTTAATTCTCACCAAGCATCACTCTGGAGTTTTTGTGATTCTTAGGATTGGTTTTAAAAAAAACATGGTGAAAATGGGCAAACAGCAGTAGACCCAGCCAAGACTGACATAATCAGGTGGCAGGTTTTCACCAATTGCTCCCGTTTGCAACCGTTCAAGGAGGCTCTTCAAATTTAGATTTTTATCACATCCCTTTGCATGATAATCAGCATCTCAAAACACATTGCAATCGATGAAGCGCTTCTGAAGTCTCAGAATTATAAAGCAGTAAATGTGACAGCCAATTTCTTTTATTCATTCATTAACAGGATGTGGGTGTCGCTGGCAGGGCCAGTATTTATTGCCCATCCCGAATTGCCCTTGAACTGAATGGCTTGCTCAGCCATTTCCAAGGGCAGTTAAGAGTCAATGGCATTAGCACTGCTGCCTCACAGCGCCAGGGACACGGGTTCGATTCCCGGCTTGAGTCACTGTCTGTGTGGAGTTTGCACGTTCTCCCCGTGTCTGCGTGGGTATCCTCCGAATGCTCCGGTTTCCTTGCATAGTCCAAAAGATGTGCTGATTGAGTGCATTGGCCACACTGAATTCTCTCTCAGTGATTGAATGGCGGAGCAGACTCTGTTGGGCCTAGTGGCCTAATTGTGCTCCTATGTCTTATGGTCAGTGTACCCGAACAGGCGCCGGAGTGTGGTGACTGGGGGATTTTCACGGTGACTTCATTGCAGTGTTAATGTAAGCTTACTTATGACACTAATAAATGAACTAAAAAAAAAATTGTGGATCTGGAGTCATGTGGAGGCCAGACCAGGTAAGCATGACAGATTTCCTTCTCCAAAGGGACAGTAATAAACCAGATCCATAGAATCTCTACAATGCAGGAGGAGGCCATTAGGTCCATTGAGTCAGTACCGGCTCTCCGAAACAGCACCTTACCAAGGCCCACCACCTCCCTATGCCATTAACTCCCTGCATTTACCATGGTTCATCCCTAACCTCAACATCTTGGGACACTAAAGGGCAATTTAGCATGACCAATCCACCTAACCTGCACATCTTTGCACTGTGAGAGGAAACCGGAGCACTCGGAGGAAACCAACGCAGACACGAAGAGAACGGGCAAACTTCACACAGGCAGTCACTCAACCCGGAATTGAACCTGAGTCCTTGGCACTGTGAGGCAGCAGTGCTAACCGCTGTGCCACTCAAATGACAATCCACAATAGTTAGACTTTTAATTCCAGATTTTTTAAAAAAATTCAAATTTCACCATCTGCCCTGGTGGGATTCGAACACAGGTCCCCAGATTATTTCCCTGGATCTCTCGACTAACTTGGCCAGTGACAACCTCACTACACCATCACCTGCCCCACAACAGCAATTACCCAGAAATAGCAATGTCATAATGATCAGATAATTTGTTTTCACAATGTTGAGTGAGGTCTAAATATTTGCCAGGACTCTGGGGAGAACTCACTGCTCTGTTTTTAAACAGTGGTGTGGAATCTTAAAATTTCCCCTCAGAGAATAGACTTTGTTTCACATCTGATTAGAAAGGTGGCACCTCAGACAATACGGAACCTCCTCAGTACTGCCCTGGCGTGCTGACTTAGATTTCTGTGCTCAAGCCCTGGAGTGAAACCTTGTGAATCAGAAGTCAGCTAACACATGAATCATAGCAGACAGTGTAAAAGCAGTGCTATCGCACTTAAAGTTATCAAAGAATTAATTTGCTCAGAAATTGAAGTCGCTTTAAAGCCTATTATTGAAAAATAGAAACATAGAAGATAGGAGCAGGAGGAGACCATTTGGCCCTTCGAGCCTGCTCCGCCATTCATCACGATCAAGACTGATCATCCAGCATATGGTGTCTTGGCGTTTATTGGTAGGGGGATTGAATTTAGGAGTCGTAGCGTTATGTTGCAACTGTACACAACTCTGGTGCGGCCGCACTTGGAGTACTGTGTGCAGTTCTGGTCCCCACATTACAGGAAGGATGTGGAGGCTTTGGAGAGGGTGCAGAGGAGGTTTACCAGGATGTTGCCTGGTATGGAGGGGAGATCCTATGAGGAGAGGCTGAGGGATTTGGGATTGTTTTCGCTGGAAAGGCGGCGGCTAAGAGGGGATCTTATTGAAACATATAAGATGATTAGAGGTTTAGATAGGGTGGATAGTGATAGCCTTTTTCCTCTGATGGAGAAATCCAGCACGAGGGGGCATGGCTTTAAATTGAGGGGGGGTAGTTATAGAACCGATGTCAGGGGTAGGTTCTTTACCCAGAGGGTGGTGAGGGATTGGAATGCCCTGCCAGCATCAGTAGTAAATGCGCCTAGTTTGGGGGCGTTTAAGAGATCCGTAGATAGGTTCATGGACGAAAAGAAATTGGTTTAGGTTGGAGGGTCACAGTTTTTTTTTTTAACTGGTCGGTGCAACATCGTGGGCCGAAGGGCCTGTTCTGCGCTGTAATGTTCTATGTTCTATGTTCTAACTCAATAGCCTAATCCTGCTTTCTCCTCATAACCTTTGATCCCTTTTGCCCCAAGGGCTATATCCAGCTGCCTCTTGAATACATTCAATGTTTTGGCATCAACTACCTCCTGTGGTAATGAATTCCACTCACCATTCTTTGGGTGAAGAAATGTCTTCCCACCTCCATCCGAAATGGTCAATCCCAAATCCTCAGACTGTGACCCTTGGTTCTGGACTCCCCGCCATCTGGAAAATCCTCCCTGGATCTACCCTGTCTAGTCCTGTTAGAATTTTATAAGTCTCTACGAGATCCCCCCCTCATTCATCTGAATTCCAGTAAAAACAATCCTCACCTAGTCAATCTCTCCTCATACATCAGTTCCGTCATCCCCGGAATCAGCCTGGTAAACCTTTGCTGCACTCCTTCAAGAGCAAGAACATCCTTCCTCAGAAAAGGAGACCAAAACTGCACACAATATTCAAGGTGTGGCCTCATCAAGGCCCTGTATAATTGCAACAATGCATCCCTGCTCCTGTTTTTGAAACCTCTCGCAATGAAGACCAACATGCCATTTGCCTTCTTTATCGCCCGCTACATCTGCATGCTTACCTTCAGTGACTGGTGCACAAGGACACCCAGATCCCACTGCCCACTCCCCTCTCCCAATTTACAGCCATTCTGCCTTTTTGATTTTGCTTCCAAAGTGAATAACCTCACATTTATTATTAGTGGTGTGAAAATTTCACCATCTTATCACACAACTATTTCATGGAATATTTGTTTAATCCAAGGATAAAAATAAACATTTACATTTTAATACTTTGTTCCACAGATTTTGTATTTGCGATGATGCAACTGAGTTTGAACAGAAACCTGAACCAACGTTTCACTTGGAAAGCCAGCACCCAGCTTGTCGATTTCTCCCCAGAGCAGAAACTCTGTCTGAGTTAATAATTTCTTCGCACCATTACTGCTGGTAAGTGGCATTACTCACCCAGAGTCCAGTGTTCGTGCTAAGATTCCAATGTACTTAACCTGGCCCCACTGCTTCAAGGTCACTTGGTCAAGTGCTATTGATGTGGAAGTTGTCTCAATAACTCAATAATGGAGGCAGTCAGCACATTAATACTGTCTGTGCTTAACAACTGCAGCTCACCTTTCGCCACATTAAGCCAGGAGTCAATTATAACAGGATGCCATTTATACCGTATTGAACACTTTAACTATAACAGCCAGATCAATAACTCCTCGTCCTGTGTTTATCTGTTTCAGGAGCCCTTCCGATTTCAGACAAAATTGGGTGTTCAGGCATTTTCAATTAGCTGCTCATTAGAATGCGATTACTTTCACAATGATATTTTGGATGCAAAATGTGAACAATTAGGAGAGGCAGTTGCTAAGTGGGCCTTTCAAGTGTTTGTTTCGAGCCTGTGTTGGTTATTTCACTTTTTGGCTTTGCCATCTGCTGCACGCAGCAGGCAAATCACCAACACGATCACCGGACACGATTGCAGACTGCAATTCAGGAGTAAGATGTGAAGGAGAGATCCCCAGGGATAAACCAATACAGCTAGTGGGCTGAAGTGAATGCATTTGCTATACCACTATCTGTTTCCCAATTGACAATCATAGAATCATAGAATCCCTACAGTACTGAAGGAGGCCATTTGGCCCATCGAATCTGTACTGACCACCAAGTAGAAAAAAAATGCTGCCATTGATTTATTTAAGTGAAAACACAACAAAGTGGTAGAAATTCTGCTTTTGCGCCCACTTTTCCACAATGCTACACCCACTTTAGTCAACGGGGTCGCCAATAAAAGTCTTTCTCGTTCAGTATTTTGTTCTGAACTTAAAAATCTAAAGTTCTCACCCTTGTTGAAATTCTATCAAACGTCTCACCCCATTCCATTTTGTAATCTTGCCTGGAAGAGTCCAACTCCAATGGCACTCCAGAAATTCAACACCAATGCCAGCCCACTTGATTGGCACCCCACCCACTAACATTCACTCCCTCCTTCACTGAAACACAGTAGCATTAGGTGGACTATCTGCAAGAGACACGGTAGGGACTCGCCAAGGCTCTTTATTCAGAACTTTACAAACCTACAACCGCTATCTTCTAGAAGAACAAAAGACAGCAGGTAGATGGAACGGCCCTCCAAGTCACTCACCATCCTGACTTAGAAACATATCTCCATTCTTTCACTGCCCCTGGGTCAAAGTCCTGGAACTCCCTCCCTAACAGCACTGTGGGTATACCTACACCACATGGACTGGGAAATTAGGAATAGGGACTAAATGCTGATCTAGCCAGTAATGCCTACATCCCACGAATTAATTTTTTTTAAAAATCTCTCCAGCCTGACAATTCCCTGAGATACCTGTACTCCTTTAATGTTGGTGCCGAGAACAAAACCAGATTTTCACCATGACACCATTGCTGGCCCCGGTTCAACTACCTCGGCCTTAAGCTCTGTTATCCCCGTTAAGCTTCCCCACCTCTCTTCCCTCTGCCAAGACACTCCTTAAAGCCTATCGCTTACACCGTGACTCGAGTCAGCTACTCCAATTTGTCTTAGTGTCAATTCTTTTTGTCTGATTAGACTGCTGTGAAGTGCCATGGGGTCTTTTACCACATTGAAGGCACTATATAAATGAAAACTAGTCTTGAATTAGCGACCAATTGTCACAGTTTTATGGAACAACCAAGTAATTGGCTTTACTAAATACTTTGTACTTGTAATTTATTTCAGACCTATTCTTAGGAATCAAGATTCATGTGTAAATTTTAAGTTAATTTATTTCAAATCATAATTCGACATCCTGTAGAATTAAAAGTGGCTAATTAGGAATATTTATGTCAAACCCCGGTGAAGAAATAAACCTATTCACTAATACACCAGACTAACGAACCAAGATAAAATCCAGAGACCAGTGATTATAACATGTTGCTGAAGGATAATTTTGAAAAAAACATAATTAGCTCAACATTCTCGTGGCATTGAGAAGATGTAATCGAATTTACATGTCTATAAAAAGGAAGAAATGTTATTCTCTGTACCATTAAACATGGCATGAGGTGAAATGGAAACAAAGCGATCCATTATCATATCCTCAGAAAACAAAGATATTTGGAATTTTTCCACTTAGGTTAGATGTTGGAAAGGTGTACTTCTGTCTGGCAACTTTCAAGGTTATATGGGGCTTGTTAAATCCTGTTGCACAAGAGGCTTCCCCTCAATAACTGCTCCAAAGTCAGGCATTAAGGAAAATTATTCAGTCTACTGGCTCCACGTTCCAAACGTTGACTGCCTACACAGGACGGTTCCCAACCAGCTCACCCTATACCCCAGGTCACATAACGCGTTCCCTTAAAAGGGCTATGTCCCAACATACATAGTAGGGCTGTTGTTTCTTTTCCTGAAGACACATGTATTTATCACAAGAGTGCCTTTAAAATCAATGCAGATATATGTGGCTCAGTTTTTTCCGGCCCAATAGAGATGATGTTGTAGGAATGAGATAAATAGGTTCTTGATTAACAGGGGGATCAGGGGCTATGGGGAAAAGGCAGGAGAATGGGGATGAGAAAAATATCAGCCATGATTGAATGGCCGAGCAGACTCGATGGGCTGAGTGGCCTAATTCTGCTTCCTATGTCTTATGGTCTTATGAATGGTGCCGGGAAAGTAGAAGGGATCTAAATGGGTTGGACCCCCAATGCATTGCTGCCTCTGGAGGCCCATTTGAGACCAGGAAGGGATCGACCATGATCTGGTTGCATGGTGGAGCAGGTTCGAAGGGCTGAATTGCGTACTTCTGCTCCTAATTCCTATGTTTCTATGTTCCTATCCCACAGTGGGCACCAGGATTTGCTGCTCGCTCCTCAGAGATGGGCAAGCAATAAAGGCAATCTCTTTGTGTCCATTTGGTAATGGCACCGGTACATCCCCCCCACAATCAGTGTGGTCTCCAGGCATGTGCAGAGGTTGCCAGCTCTATGGAGGCTGTTTCCCGATAGCAGGCCGGTGGGGTGTCACTGGAGCCAAAGGCACCTTGTCCCGTTGATCACGGTTCCAAAGGTGAAAGGCTGCAAATGCGTCCGTCATGACACTCTTGTTGAGGGGTTTCCATCCCAATGGCCCTACCGGCTTCTCTTTTTTCAGCCTACTCTCAAGGCAACCAGTTGAGGTGTCCTCCCAATTACCTGCCTGCCTCAGCAGCACCCACAGTTCCACAGGGGTTTTAATTGATGGTATTTATTATTGTCGTATGTATTGATAGACGGTGAAAAGTTTCTGTGCACTATACAAACCATACCATACATGGAGAGGGAAAGGAGAGGGTGCAGAATGTAATGTTACAGTCAGAGCTAGGGTGGAGAGAAAAATCAACTTAATATAAGGTAGAACGAGTCAATCAAGTGTCCAATGTGATACTTCTTCCGTTCTGTCCCTGTCTAATTTTGCTCCGTTCTACTTTTCCAGAAGTAACCTGATTATTTCTGCTCTGATTTTGGGAGTGTTAATGAGGCTGTTTTTGATGGCTTCAAACAATTTGTGAGCAGCTTCTGCCCCCGCCGCCCACCCCACAAAGATATAAGGTTCTAATAACCTCAGGGGGAATAAGACACATTGAGCTTATTTCATCTTTGCTGCAGTGAGGATCATGAGGCATCAATGGCAGGCAGCAGGAACTCAGTCTTCTTTATGTCATGTTGTTAATCTGCATCCTTCTTAATGTCAAAGTATTATTGGTGAAGGTGCTTCAGAGATTTCTCCTTTCCCTTATCCAGAGACTTCACATGGTGACATTTACATGTGAAATTTGATTTGATTTGATTTGATTTACTATTGTCACATGTATTAGTACAGTAAGAAGTCTCACAACACCAGGTTAAAATCCAACAGGTTTATTTGGTAGCAAATACCATAAGCTTTCGGAGCTTGCTGCTCCTTCGTCAGATGGAGTGGACCACTCCATCTGACGAAGGAGCAGCAAGCTCCGAAAGCTTATGGTATTTGCTACCAAATAAACCTGTTGGACTTTAACCTGGTGTTGTGAGACTTCTTACTGTGCTTACCCCAGTCCAAAGCCGGCATCTCCACAACATGTATTAGTATACAGTGAAAAGCTTAATTTCTCATGCATGATACAGACAAAGCATATCGTACATAGAGAAGGAAAGGCGAGAGTGCAGAATGTAGTATTACAGTCAGAGCTAGAGTTCAGAGAAAGATCAACTTAATGTGAGGTAGGTCCACTCAAAAGTCTGACAGCAGCAGGGAAGAAGCCGTTTTTGAGTCGGTTGATACGTGACCTCAGACTTTTGTATCTTTTTCCCGACGGAAGAAGGTGAAAGAGAGAATGTTCGGGGTGCGTGGGGTCCTTGATTATGCTGGCTGCTTTGCCGAGGCAGCAGGAAATGTAGACAGAGTCAATGGATGGGAGGCTGATTTGCGTGATGGACTGGGCTACATTCACGACCCATTGTAGTTTCTTGTGGTCTTGGGCAGAGCAGGAGCCATACCAAGCTGTGATACAACCAGAAATAATGCATGGTGCATCTGTAAAAGTTGGTGAGAGTCGTAGCAGACATGCCAAATTTCCTGAGAAAGTAGAGGCGTTGGCGGGCTTTCTTAGCTATAGTGTCGGCATGGAGGGACGAGGACAGGTTGTTGGTGATCTGGACACCTAAAAACTTGAAGATCTCGACTCTTTCTACTTCATCCCCATCGATGTAGACAGGGGCATGTTCTCTTTTCCACTTCCTGAAGTTAATGACAATCTCCTTCATTTTGTTGACATTGAAGGAGAGATTATTGTTGCTGCACCAGTTCACCATATTCTCTGTCTCTTTCCTGTACTCTGTCTCGTCATTGTTTGAGATCCGACCCACCACGGCGGTGTCATCAGCAAACTTTAAAATCGGCTTGGAGGGGAATTAGGCCGCACAGTCATTGGTGTATATGGAGTAATAAGGGTTGCCGGCCATGCAAACCTCGGGATCCTGCCCTCCTGTCATTAATGGAATGGTGAGTACGGAGACAGTCAATTAGGAGACCCACTCCAGGAAGGTTGTTGCGAGAGTGAACACAGAAGATCAGGGCCCCGACACCGACCGGAACTTCAACACATAGCTTTCAATTCACTGCTCACAGAGGGATTTTCATTCCTATTTTCATGACTGCATTTTCCATACAAAAAAATGGAAGTTGCTTTTGGGACAAATTTTAAAAATAAAAATTTCCTGCAACGCAACTTCTCAAATTGCAAATCGGCACACAACTTATGATTGGAATAAATTTAATCAGATAACGTCATTAGATACTTTGCAAAATAATTAAATTGGTTTAAAGACTGATGGTGTGCTCCTTGCAGTTTGGCAGAGATAGATTGCTCTATGATACCATTATGTGTCTATGTGTAACCTATTTTAATACCTCGTACTCTTTAATTTGACTGAATAAAACATCAGTGGAGGCAGCTTTGAATCCTGGGCCTTTGTTAGTGCATCACATGAAGATAACTGATAACAGTTTGGTTCCTAAAAAGAAGAATTTGAATTTCTATACCGCCTTTAACCATCTCAGAAAATCCCAAAGAGCTTTGCAACCAAGGCTCTCAATTGACATTTAGTCACCATTGCAATGCGTAGGAGAGTGACACAGTGGCACACTGGTTAGCACTGTTGCCTCACAACACCAGGGACCTGGGTTCGATTCCTGGCCCAGGTCACTGTCTGTGTGGAGTCTGCACGTTCTCCACGTATCTGTGTGGGTTTCCTGCGGGTGTTCCAGTTTTCTCCCACAGTCCAAATGATATGCTGGTTAGGTGCATTGGCTATGCTAAATTCTCCCTCAGTTACCTGAACAGGCGCTGGAGTGTGGCAACTAGGGGATTTTCACAGTAACTTCATTGCAATGTTAATATAAACCTACTTGTGACACTAATAAATGAACTTTAAGCAGAATTTGGCAGCCAATTTTCAGACTGCGAACTCCCCCAAGCAGCAAATGACAAATAAAAACAGGAAAATGCTTGAAAAAAACTCCAGCATTTCCTGTTTTTATTTCAGATTTCCAGCATCCGCAGCATTTTATTTTTATTCCAGCAATGTGATAAACTGGTGTTGATTGATGGAGGAGAAGATCTTCTGAGCTTTTAATCGGAACAGTGCCATGGCATCTTTACATCCAGCCGAGAGGATAGTCAGGGCCTTTGTTTAGCATCTCTGCACTAAGGCACAGCAGACGTGCCATGCTAGAGCGCCCTCGTTGCTGGCACTGGGAGAATCGCCCCAGATGTTGCGCTGAAATCTCTGGAGAATAACTCCAAACCAGTAGCCATCCAATCAGAGGTGGGAAAACCACCCATGGCTGACAGGGTAACTCAGGATAACTGGGAATGGGGATTCAATGTTGGATCACCTAAATCATCAACGTCCCACAAACAAATAGGAGG
Source organism: Mustelus asterias (assembly GCF_964213995.1). Lineage (NCBI taxonomy): Eukaryota > Metazoa > Chordata > Chondrichthyes > Carcharhiniformes > Triakidae > Mustelus > Mustelus asterias. Next base: position 133,783,108 of record NC_135804.1, read on the forward strand.
AAACAGGTCCGTTTAAAGCAGACTAAATAACTCAAATCAATTTTTTTCCCCTGCATCATAAATTTAATGGTGGAAACTTGTGCCATGCCCATTGGTGGGTTTGGTGTCAGGATGACTTTCTCAAGGGCAATTTGGAATGGGCAATAAAGCCTACACCCTCCATGAAAGAATAAAATAAAATTTAAATTGTCTGGGAAGGACGCTGCCGAAGTTCCAATTCCACTCCGATTAAGTCCCGGGAAAGAAGGCCTCTGGGCAGCCTTCTCACCCCACTGCCAATCAAAACCTCCAGTTGGGAAACTCGTGATGGCCATGGTGCCCAGCGGGAAACCCGCAAAACGGCCTCCGCTGATGTCTCCCAGCCCATTGCACTGTTAGAGCAGCACAGCAGCCTGGGAGAATCGCCCCCATTTTTTTCTCCCTGCACTTTAAATTTAAGGGTGGAAACGTGTGTCCTGCCCAGTGGCAGGCTTGAATCATAGAATCCCTACAGTGCAGAAGGAGGCCATTCAGCCCGTCGAGCCTGTACCGATCACAAACCCACGTAGGACCTATTTCCGTAACCCCACATATTTACCCTGCTAATCCCCTGACACTCGAGTCAATTTAGCATGGCCAATCAACCTAACCCGCACATCTTTGAACTGTGGGAGAAAACCATTGCACCTGGAGGAAACCCAAGCAGACACGGGGAGAATGTGCAAACTCCACACAGACAGTGACCCGAGGCCAGAATTGAACCTGGGTCCTTGGTGCTGTGAGGCAGCAGTGCTATCCACTGTGCCACCGTGCCGCCCAATGCCACTGTGCCACCGTGCCATTTGGTGTCAGGTTGACATTCTCAAGGGAAATTTGGAATGGGCAATAATTTCTACACCCCTGAAAGTTTAAATAAAATTTAAATTGTTCAGGGAGGACCCTGCCATATTCCCTCTTCTACTCTGATTAAGTCCAGGTTAAGAAGACCTCTGGACAGCCTTCCCATCCCACTGTCAATCAAAACTTTCAAAGTGGGCATTTGATGCCCACTTAAGGGTCTATCCTGTCACTGCTGGTGTTAACCTCATGGTAGGTGGGGGGATTACCATGTGGAGAGTATGACAAGGAAACCCTGGCACATTTGCTGGAGGAGTCCCCATGCAAAGGCACTCTGTCCCTGATCGGAGCCCAGCACAAGGGAAGACTGGCCTACTGAGGGCCACCACCTACCCTTACTGCTGACCCACCCCCTCCCCCCCCCCATCCACCCTCCGAAAACCCTCAATCTGCAAACCTCTTCCCCATATCACTTACCCATGCCTGAATCCCCATTCCATTCGAAGTCTTGGGTAGGTGCAGCACGAGCAACGACCAGTACATCCCTGATGGCATTGCTGGGCACAAAATAGCTACCAGACTCTGACTGGCCAGTGATAATTGCTCCATCCCCTGACTTCTCGATCCCAGAGGAACATTCGTCAATGGTCTGTCAAGTGCCCAAGTGGCACAAGATGTGGTGGATCTTCCCACAAAGAACAAAGATCAAAGAACAAAGAACAGCACAGCACAGGAACAGGCCCTTCGGCCCTCCAAGCCTGTGCCGATCAAGTTGTCCTATCTGGACCAACCACTTATATCCCTCTATTACCCGTTTGTTCATATGCCTATCAAGATAAATCTTAAATGTGGCTAACGTGTCTGCCTCAGCCACCTCGCTTGGTAGTGCATTCCAAGCCCCCACCACCCTCTGTGTAAAAAACTTCCCCTGTACATCTCCACTGAACCTTTCCCCCCTTATCCTGAACTTGTTCCACTTTGTAATTGTCATTTCTGCCCTGGGAAAAAGCTTCCAACTGTTCACCCTATCTATATGTACCTTGCATAATTTTATAAACTTCTATCAGGTCACCCCTCAGCCTCCGTCTTTCCAGGGAGAACAATCCCAGTTTATTCAATCTCTCTTCATAGCTAATGCCCTCCATACCTGGCAACATCCTGGTAAATCTTTTCTGCACTCTCTCCGAAGCCTCAACGTTCTTCTGGTATTGTTGTGACCAGATTTGGACACAGTATTCCAAATGTGGCCGAACCAATGTTTTGTACAACTGTAACATAATTTGCCAACTTTTATACTCGATGCCCCATCCGATGAAGGCAAACATGCCATATGCCTTCTTCACCACCTTTTCCACCTGTGCTGCCACTGTCAAAGATTTGTGGACCTGTACTCCCAGATCTCTCTGTGTCTATGCTCCTGATGGTTCTGCCATTTATTTTACAGCTCCCACCTGAATTGAATCCATCAAAATGCATCATCTCACATTTGTCCAGATTAAATTCCATCTGGCATTTCCCTGCCCAATTTTCTAGCCTATCTATATCATGCTGTATTCTCTGACAACGTTCATCACTATCCGCAACTCCACCAATCTTAGTATCATCCGCAAACTTGTTAAACAGACCAGCTATGTTTTCTTCCAAGTCATTTATATATATTACAAACAACAGAGGTCTCAGCACTGATCCCCGCTAGTTACAGACCTCCATTCAGCGAAACACTTGCCTCTGTCTTCTATGGCCAAGCCAGTCCTGAATCCATCTAGCTAGTTCAACCCCGATCCCATGAGATTTAATCTTTTGCACCAGCTTGCCATGAGGGCCCTTGTTGAATGGTTTACTAAAATCCATGTAGACAACATCCACAGCCCTTCCCTCATCAATCATTTTTATCACCTCCTCAAAAAACTCAATTAAATCAGGGAGACATGACCTCCCTTGCACGAAACCATGCTGTATATCGCTAACAAGACCATTCAGTTCCAAATGCTTTAGATCCTATTCCTAAGAATCTTCTCCAACAATTTCACTATCAGTGACATCAAGCTCACTGTCCTATAATTACCCGGGTTATCCTTGCTACCCTTCTTAAATAACAGGACAAAATTGGCTATCCTTCAATCCTCTGGGACCGCGCCAGTGGCTAACGAAGAAACAAAGATTTCTGTTGGAGGCCCAGCAATTTCATCTCTTGTCTCCCTCAGTAATCTGGGATAGATGTCATCTGGCCCTGGGGATTTGTCTACCTTAATGCTTTTTAATTCACCTAACACTTGCTCCCGCGTAATAATGACTTGTTCTCCAGGATTTACACACCCCTCCGAGACACCATCAATCGACTTTTCCCTCTCCTTTGTGAATGCCGAATAAGTGGTGATGCAGAGGTCTCTCCAGGTGGATTGTCAATCGTTATTGCCATCTCTAGATTCTATCTTAAATACCTAACTTGACATCAGCCAAAAGTAGCAACTAATAGCTTCATATCTGGGGCATTGCTTAGCACATAACATTAGCAGATACCGAGATGAAAATATTTTATTTATTATTATTTAATTATTGAAAACACAAGCAGTTCCCCAAGGTTTTATTTCTTCCAAAATAAAGTGTTGTGACATTGCTAGTTTTAAACAATTAAAATGTCCTAGGTTTGGAAAAAAATACATATTCAGAGCTTTTTGAGAAAGTTTTGTGTCTGCACCCTTGATAAATGTGATTAAATATGCATGCTTTAGCAACATTTTCTGATACATTATACATCAATCTGATTCAGTTATAGAACATAGAACATAGGACAGTACAGTACAGAACAGGCCCTTTGGCCCACGATGTTGTGCCGAGCTTTATCTGAAACCAAGATCAAGCTATCCCACTCCCTATCATCCTGGTGTGCTCCATGTGCCTATCCAATAACCGCTTAAATGTTCCTAAAGTGTCTGACTCCACTATCACTGCAGGCAGTCCATTCCACACCCCAACCAGTCTCTGCGTAAAGAACCTACCTCTGATATCCTTCCTATATCTCCCACCACGAACCCTATAGTTATGCCCCCTTGTAATAGCTCCATCCACCCGAGGAAATAGTCTTTGAATGTTCACTCTATCTATCCCCTTCATCATTTTATAAACCTCTATTAAGCTCTATTATTATACCATTTTCTTCTGAGTCAAAAATGATATCCTTTCGGATACCCCTCAGTTGAGGGCGGCACGGTGGCACAGTGGTTAGCGCTGCTGCTTCACAGCGCCAGGGACCCGGGTTCAATTGCAGCCTCGGGTGACTGTGTGGAGTTTGAGTGTGCTCCCTGTGTCTACGTGGGTTTCCTCCCACACTCCAAAGATGTGCAGGCTAGGTTGATTGGCCATGCTAAATTGCCCCTTAATGTCAGGAGATTAGCAGGGTAAATATATGGGCTTATGGGGATAGGGCCTAGGTGGGATTGTGATCAGTGAAGGCTCAATGGGCCGAATGGTCTTCTTCTGCACTACAAGGATTCTATTAAAAAAAAGGGGTGACACAGTGGTTAGCACTGCTGCCTCACAACGCCAGGGACCCAGGTTCAATTCCGGCCTCAGGTAACTTACTGTATGGAGCGTGCACGTTCTCCCCCTACCTGCATGAGTTTCCTTCGGGTGCTCCGGTTTCCTCCTACACTCCAAAGATGTGTGAGTTAGGTCGACCGACCATGCGAAATTGCTCCTTAGTGTCAAGGAGACTAGCAGGGTAAATACTTGGGGTTACAGAGACAGGGCCTGGGTGGGATTGTTGTCAGTGCAGACTCAAAGGGCCAAATGACCTCCTTTTGCAAAGGGGATTCTATGATTCTATATATTCAAGGCTAATGCTTCAATGTAAAGGTAAGAAGGAAACTTGCCATCGTCACAGATGATCATAGGCCGATCTCCACTTTGAGGGGGAGAGCTGACTGGTGGTGATTTAACCTGAGGGTCACCACACTTCTGGCAAGGGGTAAGGCTGAGCAGGCGGGGCCTTCATAAATGTATGGTGTGGGAGTTCTATCTTTAAGATTAGATGTTAAAATGAAGCTCTTGCTCCTGGGTCAGGTAGACTTAAAAGATATTGATGCACTATTTCAAAGAAATGCCAGCATTCCTTCTTAAACCAATACACCAGAACCAGTTCATCATTAATTTGCTGTTAGTCTGACCATGCTAATTATTGGTAAGATGTGCATGTTTCCAATCCAAGATACAATTCCTGAATCGAACTTTATGAATAACACTTTGCTTGGTTCCTTGAGCTCTTGAAATTGGAAACAATCAGATCCTGAAGATTCTTTTGTCTTAAGTCCCATTATTTTCTTCACTACCATCGGGCAGCACGGTAGCACAGTGGTTAGCACTGCTGCTTCACAGCTCCAGGGTCCCAGGTTCGATTCCCGGCTCGGGTCACTGTCTGTGTGGAGTTTGCACATTCTCCTCGTGTCTGCGTGGGTTTCCTCCGGGTGCTCTGGTTTCCTCCCACAGTCCAAAGATGTGCGGGTTAGGTTGATTGGCCAGGTTAAAAATTGCCCCTTAGAGTCCTGAGATGCGTAGGTTAGAGGGATTAGCAGGTAAATATGTGGGGGTAGGGCCTGGGTGGGATTGTGGTCGGTGCAGACTTGATGGGCTGAATGGCCTCCTTCTGCACTGTAGGGTTTCTTTAACTCATTAACTGCCACTGAGTTCCACCCTGTTACTTAGTTTTAGGATTTGTTGTACCACTGGTAATTAGTCCTCTCCCCACACTGTGAAAACATTCACAAAGTAAAGTTAATGTTAAAGTACTTACATAAGGCATTATGTTATTATCCATTATATTGTCACCTGCACCTGCTTTTAAGGACCCAAGGGGAGGTGATGGTCTAGTGGTATTATCGCTAGACTATTAATCCAGAAACTCAGCTAATGTTCTGGGACCCTGTTCGAATCCTGTCACGGCAGATGGTAGAATTTGAATTCAATAAACAGTACCTGGAATTTAGAATCTACTGATGACCATGAAACTATTGTCAATTGTCAGAAAAACCCATCTGGTTCACCAATGTCCTTTGTGGAAGGCTGTCCTTACCTGGTCTGGCCTACATGTGCCTCCAGATCCACAGCAATGTGGTTGACTCTCAACTGCCCACTGAAATGGCCTAACAAGCCACTCCGTTCAAGGGCAATTAAGGATGGTCAATAACTGTTGGCCCAGCCAGCGATGGCCACATCCCATGAACGAATGAAAAAAAAGCATTTCTCTCTTCTGTGCTTATTCTCTTGGTTTTATTTTGCTCTGACTTGATCCCGGTGAGATTCCCAAAATGTTGCTGATCTGAACGAGACCCCTTGATTCATCACAGGCCAACTGGGATATCCCTACAATGCCAGAAACCCGGGTGAGAAGGGACGACTGATTCCCTCCCCACAGCAACCACCACCACCATCCCTTCTGGCAGCAACAGAGATTTAATTTAACAACTAATAAGGTTCCTCTTCCATTGGATGCTAATTATGATGGGCCGAAAGGGCACAGGGGATCATCAATAGATCTCCCTATGGGGAGTACAAAACCCCTCACTGAGCCAACGGACACTTGCCCAATGGGAAGTGAGCAGCAGGGAGGTTACAACCCAGTGCTTCAACCCTGACTGATCTTCTGTCGGTATTGATCTGATTTCTGTAAGCTGTGGGTGCGGCACTTTGTGTTATCATTAAGGAGTTGTGGTGATGGAAGCCTGGCCTTGGTGGAATTATTACAGGTATCTTTTCTAGACCCAGTTCTGACAGAGTCATCCCAAACTCGGAAAGTTACCTCTATTCTCTCTCCACAGATGCTGTCAGACATGCTGAGATTTTCCAGCATTTTCTGCTTTTCTTTCTTGGGTTAAGGTAGAGTAAGGTTATTAACTGGTAAAAAGGTAAAGAGAAATGGTAAGACACATGCATCGACATGCATACAGATGGAGTCCAATAGTGCATAAAAATAAATAAAGTTATGTGGAACGGTCCTTGAGTTGTGTTGAGTAAGTGATGATGTGTGCAGCTCTTATAGATTGATTCCAGAATAACTGCTCACCAGTATCGCTGGTGAGCAGTTGATTCTTTGATCCCAGTATTTTCGAAACAGAGTTTTCAGTTCCTTTTCCAGCTGCGATCCTTCTGCTGGCTGATTGGCTTCCACAACGAGAGAAGTAATTATTGTTTCGTACACCTTCAGCATGGGAAGCTGTGCTGAAGTTTCCCATGTTCTGGGACCCATGTGCATGTGCACACACACACACACACAAACTAGCTATTAACCCCTTCTTGTATATTCCAAGAGGAAACTGGAATACACCCAGTTTTGCCTCAGCAATTATACCCAGTGTCTTCGAAATGGGATGGCAATTATGTTCCTGTGTCTTTGCCAGAGATAGTAGAATCCCTCCAGTGCAGAAGGAGGCCATTTGGCCCATTGAGTCTGTGGTAAACCACTGTTAAGTTATTGCCTGTGTGTGTGTGGCATGCTTGGACACACCCCTGCTGGCCCTTCGTGAGACTCCTCCCCCCCCCGGGTATAAAGGTGACTGCTCCTACCCCCCTGCTCAGTCACCGGACCAGTTCTGACCAGTTCATCAGCATGGATGTGCTCCATGTCTTTCTTTTGTGAATAAAAGCCTGTTTGTTTTCGCGTACTCACTAGTCGTCTCATAATTGATAGTGCATCAGAGTCTACGTCGACCACAATCCCACCCAGACCATATCCCCATAACCCCATGCTTTTACCCTAGCTAGCCCCCTGAAACTAAGACGCAATTTAGCATGGCCAATCCACCTAACCCGCACATCTTTGGACTGTGGGAGGAAACCGGGGCACCCGGAGGAAACCCACATAGACATGGGAAGAACATGCAAACTCCACACAGACAGTGACCTGAGGCCGGAATTGAACCCGGGCCCCTAGTGCTGTGAGGTGGCAGTGCTAATCACTGTGCCACCGTGCCGCGTTTTGGATGCTTCTGGAAGAACCTTGTTTGGAAAAACAGGGAAGGGATCCATTGTCACCCTGCAGCCATTCCAGTTAATTGCTAACTGCAAAAGATTGACAATCCTCAGGGTGCGTGCTTATTTTGTAAATATCTGAGTTTTATATTTTGAAGTCCAATATTTCAGTGTATAATTCCATGTTTTCTTTCCTCTATCATAAGACCATAAGACACAGGAGCAGAATTAGGCCACTCGGCCCATCGAGTCTGCTCCGCCATTCAATCATGGCTGATATTTTTCTCATCCCCATTCTCCTGCCTTTTCCCCATAACCCCTGATTCCCCTTACAATTTACAAAAGTTTTGCTGTGAGGCGATATCGCTTATAAAGTTTTAAATTCATATTTCCTTTGTGCAACTCCTCATTGTCTCTCTCTGTTGATTTTCAGAGCTCCTGCAGTGCACGGAATTTCTACATTTCCTTGAGTGTGTGTAATCTCATATTCTATCCATTCATTATTTTCATTAACTTCTCATGTGATGTATAAAATTAACAAAATTCTTAGATGCCTTGTTGTTTCTCTTATGAACTCACACTGCTTATCCGTAAATAATTAACAATACGTTGCATTCATATAGTACCTTTAAAATGTTCCACGGTGCTTCACCGATGCATAATCAGTTCAAAGATGCGAAAGTTAAATGGATTGGCCATGCTAAATTCCCTCTTCGTGTCTCAAGGTATATAGGTTAGGGGGTTTGGCCATGCTAAATTGCCCCTTAGTGTCCCAAAGTGTGTAGGTAAGGGGGATTAGTGGGGTAAATATGCGGGGTTATGGGGTTAGGGCCTGAGTAAGATGCTCTATCAGAGAGTCGGTGCAGATGGGGTGAATGGCCTCCTTCTGCAATGTAGGGTTTCCATGAAAAGATGATGCCAAGCCAAAGAACAATAGGTTAGGACAGGTGGCTAAAAGTTTGATCAAGAAGATAGATTTGTAAGGAAGGGCCTTAAAGCAGGAAATTGGGGTGGAGCCAGAAAGCTTGAGGGAAGAAAATCCAGAGCCAGCTGAAGTAAAAGGGACATCAATATGGAGCGGTGGAAATTGGGAATGCTCAACAAATCATAATGGGAAGGACAGAGCTTTCGGAGGACTATTGCGTTGAAGCAGTTTTCAGGGATAGGGAAGGTCAAGGTTATGAAGAGATGTTTGGCAGATCATCCCACAATTCCATGGTAAGTTTTTGTATGTGCAATGCTGTACCAGCAATGAGGGGCCTCAGACTCTTTTGTCCACAGACTTGGCCATAACACAGGTAACCAACATGAAACATTTCACTATGAAGATATGTTATGCTGTGTTATATGGAGTCCATATTCTAAACTTGCGCTCAGGACGCAGACTAGCTGCGAAACTCTGCCAAGCAATTTGCATCTCCACATCATGCTGTATTATTCCAGAGGACTAAGTGATAAAGGTAAAAAGCCAATTAGATGAACAATTGACAGTAGCATTTGCGAAGGCAGGGACACAATCTGTCAAACTACTACTGAAGCATTCATTATGTGCATAAACTGCAAATGCTGGCCATTGAAATTAAATTAGGCTTCTTAGTGTACATTTACGAGAATTAGTTTCTGTAAGATGAATGGGGAATGCTGTAACAGATATACTCTTTTAGGTATATTCAAGTTGCATATTAAAAACTGAAGGTTTGTGCAGGACAGGTAAAGACCATTTCCATCAATCTGGAACCTAAAAACCAAGTACACAGTTCACAAACCAATATGACTCAATTGATTTTCTTGTCAAGGGCCGTCCCAATGCCTTCTTAAAATTATGGATGTTAGCAGCCTTAATTGTCTCCTTTACGAGTCTATTCCAAACATTTAAATCATCCTCTGTATAAAGCTATGTTTGATTAGACCTTTCACCTTCCCTTTGCAGTTTCATCCAAATGTCTGAATGCTATTTGATTATTGGATCAAACTAATTGCATTGTGGTTACATCAACACAACATGGCCTGCAGCAGTTCAAGAAGGTGGCCTACCACCACATTCGTAAGGGTAATAAATGCTGGTCCTGCCACCAACACCCACATCTCATGCACAAATGTGAAAAAACACTGCTTACCATTTGGCTAATGGACATTATGGGTTCACTTACCACTAAGGCTAGTAGAGATTTGGTGACATGAGGGTTGGAAGGCACCCAGAGATTGTCTTAACACCCCACATGAAAGATTGTAATTTAACTATGAATATTTAACACCACCATTGAACCTCCTGCTGCTATTTTTTGAAAGCATGTGTTACCGCAAATATCATTGATGTGTTGAATTATTCACCACTTCACACATTGTCTGATTACATTCATGTCACGGCTTTGGGCTGGACATTTTTGCCAATATCACCATTACTCTCATCCTTGCTGCTTGTGTCCCCTACACTCTAGAATATATCTTTATCTAACCCAAAATTCGAGGTAAACGTTAACTAGAAACTGAAAAAACTCACAGTTCAAGACTTACTGGAGTCTATCCAGTGATGTCAGGGGATTCTGCACTCCTTCAAAGGGGGACTGAAAGAAAGATTTATTGGACTTTACATTTTGGGTTGGTGAAAGAAGCAAAGCAGAAGCATTAAATGACATTAATGAATCCCAAGCTGGTCGAGGGACGAAACGAGACACTCATTCTTTTCCTGCTAATAGATTTATTTCTGGAGAACAGCATTACGTGCACCTACTTCCCATCAACTTTATTTTATTTATTAGTGTCGCAAGTAGGCTTACATTAACACTGCAATGAAGTTACTCTGAAAATCCCCTAGTCGCCACACTCCGGCGTCTGTTCGGGTACACTGAGGGAGAATTTAGAACGGACAATGCATCTAACCAGTGTGTCTCTTGGACTGTGAGAGGAAACCGGAGCACCCGGAGGAAACCCATGCAGACACGGGGAGAATGTGCAGACTCAGCACAGACAATGACCCAAGCCGGGAATTGAACCCGGGTTACTGGCACCATGAAGCAGCAGTGTTAACCAATGTGCCACCATCTATCCCCATAGCCCAGAAGCTTCTCTTTGTACTCTTTTGAGTCCCGGCTTAACAAATTGGCTATTTTGTAAAAAGCCAATCAGGCCAATTGATTACCCTTTAAAGGACATGAGGAGGACATTGGTGAACATGGACTTCCATTGGATTGGTCCATGATTATGCTGGGCAAAGTACTGCCTTTGCCTTCTTCAGTATGGCTGAGCAGGAAACTCTCCCACTCTTATTGCCTGCCGTCAGATGTATTGAAAGGATTTACAGGCTAATTATCAACCTGTTTGGCCACATTATGAATGCACCTTCCATGGCCATCAAGTCCTGGAGTGGGACTTGAACCAAGAGCTACTGGCCCAGAGATAGGGATGATACCAAGTAGAGCAGTAAATTTACATGTTGCGCGTGATCTGCTGGTTCTTCATGATCCAACGGCACCCCTGCCGGCGATGGATTTTCATAGGTCATAGAATCTATGATAGAGTCTTCACAGTTCAGAAGGGGGCCATTCAGCCCATCAAGCCTGCACCGACAACAATCCCACCCCCGCCCTATGCCCATAACCCCACGCATTTACCCTGCTAATCCCCCTGACATTAAGGGGCAATTTAGCATGGCCAATCAACCTAACCTGCGCATCTTTATAGTGTGGGAGGAAACTGGAGCAGCCGGAGGAAACCCACGCAGACACGGGGAGAATGTGCAAATTCCACACAGTCACGCGAGGCCAGAATTGAACCAGGCCCTTGGCGCTGTGAGGGAGCAGTGCTAACCACTGTGCCACCGTGCCATCCACACTTTCAGAAGGCACTTAAAGTTCCATGCAGGAGGCTTGCTGAGAAGGTAGAAGGCTGTGGAATTAAAGGATAATTATGGCCTGGATACTAAATTGACTCAGTGATAGGAAGCAAAGCTGGTGATGGATGGATGTTTTTCAGATTGGAAGGTGGTTTGCAGTGCAGTTTCCTTCATGGATAATCTCGTGCCTGTTAATTTTTCTCTTTCTACAAACAATCCAGACAGGGGTTCAGGGAGAAGCATTGTAAATTTTGCAGCCAATGCAAAACTTGGCAACACAGCAGATAGTGACAAGGATATTTATAGACTTAAGGATAACATAGGCAGGGTGATGAAATGATTAAAAATACAGCAGATAGTGTTCAATACAGGAAAGTGTGAAGAGATTCACTTTGCAAGGACTAACCGGGAAAGACAATATATCATAAAATGGAAGAATTTTGAAAAGTGTAGATGAACAAGAGACCTTGGTGTCCATTTGCACAAATCCTTAAAGATGACAGGGCAAGTTGAGAAGGTGGTTAAGGAAGCATATCAATTACACTGGTGTATGAACAGAAGAAAAGAAAGAGTTATATAGCACACTTCATGACTGCAGGCATCCCAAAGCACTCACAGTCAATGCAATACTTTTGAAGTTTTGTCACAGTTTTAATGTAGGAAATGGGTGGCACGGTGGCATAATGGTTAGCACTGCTGCTTCACAGCACCAGGGACCCGGGTTCGATTCCCGGCTTGGGTCACTGTGTGAAGTCTGCACGTTCGCCCCATGTCTGCGTGGGTTTCCTCCAGGTGCTCTGGTTTCCTCCCACAGTCCAAAGATGTGCAGGTTAGGTGGATTGGCCGTGCTAAATTGCCCCTTAGTGTCCCGGGATGCATGGGTTAGAGGGACTGGCGGGGTAGATGTGTGGGATTGCGGGGATAGGACCGAGGTGGGATTGTTGTCAGTGCAGACTCAATGGGCCGAATGGCCTCCTTCTGCGCTGTAGGGATTCTATGCAGCAGCCAACTCGCACAGCACACACCCAGAAAGAGTAATGTGACGGTGAGCAGGTAATCTGCTTTGACCATCTTGATTTCAGGATAAAATTTTGCTAAGGCACCAGAACCGTCCACCTGAGAGAACACATGAAGCCTGAGTTTGATGTCTGAACAAACACCACATCTCATCCGACAGTATCGTACTCCCTCAGTACAGCATTGAAGTGCCTGCCTAGCTTTGATTTATTATTGTCACATGCATTAGTATAGAGTGAAAAGTATTGTTTCTTATTCGCTATACAGACAAAGCATATCGAGTATAGGGAGAGAAAGGAGAGGGTGCAGAATGTAATGTTACAGTCATAGCTAGGGTGTAGCGAAAGATCAACTTAATATGAAAGTTTATCAAATTTAGAGCTTTAAAAGCATAAAATGAGAGTAAAAGATAGAATTAGATGGTATGCTGGGTACAGCTTGCAAGAAGTTGCCATGCTTCAGTACCATCTTGGTATTCTGTTCTCAAGTCCTGGAGTAGGATATGAACTCACAATCTTCGATTCAGAGGCAAGATCACTCCTCACAGGCTTCCACACAGAGCCAGAGAATATAAACGAAAAGAGATCATGCTAGATGTTTAAATTTGAACAAGCTCTTCCAACATTTGAGGAAAGAGATGTGGAAGCATTCTTTATCTCATTTGAGGAGATAGCTGAACAGATGAACAGTTTGTACATTGATATTACAGAAAGGTTGGTAGGTAGAGCGAATGAGGTATATGCATCACTGTCAGAGGAAATATTTGGGGAATACGATGCAGTGAAAAAAAGCTGTTCTGAATGCATATGAGCTGGTTTCAGAGGCACACAGGCACAAATTTTGAAATGCAGGAAAACAGCCAAGGTGAACTTATATTGAATTTTAAAGAGTCAGCTACAGCTTAGAAATGGACCCAGAACCCTTCACAACAGCCATGAGTTCATTTCTGAGTTATACCCCAACTCTCTCTTTGACAGCAAATGCTGGAAAATCTCAGCAGGTCTGACAGCATCTGTGGAGAGTGAATAGAGCCAACATTTTGAGTTTGAATTTGGCTCTATGCTCTCCCACAGATGCTGTCAGACCTGCTGAGATTTTCCAGCATTTTCTGTTTTTGTTTCAGCTTCCAGCTTCCGTAGTATTTTGCTTTTATCGCTCTTTGACCTCCAGTATTGAGGATTCCACTGCAAAATTACATTTTTCAAAATGGCAAAATACAACAGTACGACCATCAGCTCTTTGACCTTGCTTTGCCATTCATTAAGATCAGATCTAATGGCAAGAATGATCATATCCAGGGCAGCACTGTGGCACAGTGATTAGCACTGCAGCCCCACAATGCCAGGGACCCGGGTTTAATTCCAGCCTTGGGTGACTGTCTGTGTGGAGTTTGCACATTCTCCCCGTGTCTGCGTGTGTTTCCTCCGAGTCGTAACATTTCCTCCCTCACTCCAATCATGTGCAGGTTAGATGGATTGATCATGCTAATTGCCCCTTAGTGTCAAGAGGGTTAGCAGGGTAAATACGGGTATAGGTTACGAGTATAGGACCTGGGTAGGATTATTGTCGGTGCCACTCGATGGGCTGAATGGCCCCATTTTGCACTGTCGAGATTCTATGATATCTAATTAGTGCTCCAATATCTCACTGGAACCTGCAAAATACTTAAATGAATAGAGAAGGTAGATGCTGGTTAGATGTTTCCCTTGGTTGGGGAGTCGAGAATAAGGGGGGGAAAATTTCAAAATAAGGCCAACTTATGGTTGTGAATCTTTGGAACTCTCTACCCCAGAGAACCATGGAAGCTTAGTCATTTAGAATGTTTATGGTAGAGATTAATAGATTTCCAATAAATAACACATAAAGGGTTGTGGGGATGGTGGGGATAAAAGGCATTGAAGTGTCCAATCAGCGATGATTGATTTGAATGGTGGACCAGGCTCGATGGGCTGAATGGCCTACTCATGTTCCTATGTTCCGATGCCATTTCTTCCTTTATTTATCTTTGCTCTCTATTCTTTACCTAGAGAAACCTATCGGCCTCAGCCTTGCTAATTTCATTTGACTCAGCATTAGGGAGAGATGGTGGAGCAGTGGTAATATCACTGGGCTTGTAATCTAGAGACCCAAGGTAATACTCTGGGGACCTGAGTTTGAATCCCACCATGGCAGATGGTGAAATTTGAATTCAATAAAAAACTGCAATTGGAAAAGTCTAACCATGAAATCATTATTGATTGTTGCAAAGATCCATCTAGTTCACTAATGTCCTTTCGGGAAAGAAATTTGCCATCCTTACCAAGTCTGGACTACATGTGACTCCAGAGCCACAGCAATGTGGTTGATTCTTAAATGCCCTCTGGGAAAGAGCATTGAGGGACAGGCAATAAATGCTGACCAACCGGTGATCACCATGTGCCGATTAATGAATCTTTGAAAAAAATGACAGCATTTTATTTATCGATTTATTTATTAATGTCACAAGTAGGCTTACAGCAGCACGGTGGCACAGTGGTTATCACAGCGCCAGGTACCTGGGTTAAATTCCGAACTCAGGTTACTGTCTGTGTGGAGTTTGTACATTTTCCCCGTGTTTGCGTGGGTTTCTTCCAGGTGCTCCAGTTTCCTCCCACAAAGATGTGCAGGCTAGGTTGATTGGCCATGCTAAATTGACCCTAGCGTCAGGGGGATTAGCATGGTAAATATGTGGGGTTACAGGAATAGGGCCTGGATGATATTGTGGCCGGTGCAGATTCGATGGGCCAAATGGCCTCCTTCTGCACTGTAGGGATTCTATGATTAACACTGCGATTAAGTAACTGTGAAAATCCCCTAGTCGCCACACTCCGGCACATGTTCTGATACACTGAGGGAGAATTTAGCATGGCTAATGCACCTAACCAATGTGTCTTTCGGACTGTGGGAGGAAACCGGAGCAGCCGGAGGAAACCCATGCAGACACATGCAGGCTCCGCACAGACGGTGACCCAAACCGGTAATCAAACCTGGGTCCCTGGCGCTGTGAGACAGCAGTGCTAACCACTGTGTCACCGTGCTGCCCTGTGGAAAAGGGAGACAACTGTTCCTCAACGATATAAACATCTCAGTGATATCAGGGGATATTTGGGTTTTGTAAATTCTGAGTTTTCTCAGACCACCTTCCAATCTAACCTGCTGATGGACACGTGGGTGAGCAGTACACGTTCCTCTAATTGTCTTCACTTAAAGCTAACAGTGAAGTCTACCTTGTCAGACATTCAACTTGCTGGATCTTGTGTCTTGCAGCTTCATGCTAATCCCTCAGTGAGCAAATGGAAAATGAGCTACTGCTTGAGTCCTCTTTCTCTCCAAAGTCCAGGGTCTAGTAGGCTCCTCCGACTGCTGCCCTGGCAGAGATCAACCCACCCGATGAACACTTGAGATGATCTTGTTCTGTATGGCTCAGCATCAGAAACAAAAAAATGATACATTCACCCAATTAAATGGCCACAGTTAATCGCCCATTGCACATTTTTATTAAAACAGGAGAACAAACATTCGACGATAAATGAAGCCCAAGCTCACAATGCAAAATCAAACAATTTGCAACAGAAGCTCCCATCTTCAGACTGATGAACAAGTGGCAGCTCTACACCTGGTGCTGACACCACTATGAAAATTAAAAGGCAACAAATTCAGCCAGATGACATGGTTGGCGCTGAGCCACGTTCTGAGCAAGGTCACAACAGATTTCTGATTGCAATTTTGGCATGAGTTATTTTGACTTCAAGCAGACATACATCACTAAAGGGATTGGATTTAGCAAATTGTTTAATCCACTTAGGTCTCACTGTTAAGACACTTTTATGTGTGCACTTGGAAATTGCAAAATATCGTGAGGTAAGACTCCCTCAGCCATGGATGCGTTGGCTATTGAAGGCAGAATTGCTGAGGGGCTATGACCCCAGTGATGGAGGCCAAGGAGACAGTTAAGAGCACCTCTCAACATTTCTCTGAAGGTTTTTGGTCCAAATGGTGTTCAACTTATTCGGACAGAAGAAAAATAGCTCTGCAATTATTCAGGGCATCCCAAGGAGCTTTACACCCATTGAAATATTTTTTGACATGTAGTCACTGTTGTAATGGAGGAAACACAGCAGCCAAGTTGTGCACAGCAAGCTCCCACAAACAACATTGCAATAATGCCCAGTACTCTGTTTCCTGGTCTCTTTGTTTTTCAAGGAAGTGACGAAGATGATTGATGAGAGTAGGGCAGTGGATGTTGTCTACATGGACTTCAGTGAGGCCTTTGACAAGGTCCCTCATGGCAGACTGGTGCAGAAGATGAAGTCGCATGGGATCAGAGGTGAGCTGGCAAGGTGGATACAAAACTGACTCGGTCAAAGAAGACAGAGGGTAGCAGTGGAAGGGTGCATTTCTGAATGGAGGGCTGTGACAAATGGCGTTCCTCAAGGATCAGTGCTGGGATCTTTGCTGTTTGTAATATATATAAATGATTTGGAGGAAAATGTAACTGGTTTGATTAGTAAGTTTGCGGACGACACAAAGGTTGGTGGATTTGCGGATAGCGATGAGGACCATCAGAGGACACAGCAGGATATAGATCAGTTGGGGACTTGGGCAGAGAGATGGCAGATGGAGTTTAATCCGGACAAATGTGAGGTAATGCATTTTGGAAGGTCTAATACAGATGGGAAAGAAACAGTAAATGGCAGAACCCTTAAGATAGGCAAAGGGATCTGGGTGTACAGGTACACAGGTCACTGAAAATGGCAATGCAGGTGGAGAAGGTTGTCAAGGAGGCATACGGCATGTCTGCCTTCATCGGCCGGGGCATTGGGTTTAAAAATTGGCATATAATGTTGCAGCTTTATAGAACCTTAGTTAGGCCGCACCTGGAATATAGTGTTCAATTCTGGTCGCCACACTACCAGAAGGATGTGGAGGCTTTGGAGAGGGTACAGAAAAGATTTACCAGGATGTTGCCTGGTATGGAGGGCATTAGCTATGAGGAGAGGTTGGAGAAACTTGGTTTGTTCTCACTGGAACGATGGAGGTTGAGGGGTGACCTGATAGAAGTCTACAAGATAATGAGAGGCATGGTCAGAGTGGATATTCAGAAGCTTTTTCCCAGGGTGGAAGAGTCAATTACTAGGGGGCACAGGTTTAAGGTGCGAGGGGCAAAGTTTAAAGGAGATGTACAAGGCAGATTGTTTACACAGAGGGTAGTGGGTGCCTGGAACCCATTGCCGGGGAGGTAGCGGAAGCAGATATGATCGTGAGTTTTAAGGGCATCTGGACAAATACATGAATAGGATGGGACTAGAGGGATATGGTCCCCGGAAGTCAGGTAGCATGGTCGGTGCAGGCTTGGAAAGCTGAAGGGCCTGTTCCTGTGCTGTAATTTTCTTTGTTCTTTGTTTGTTCTTTGATGTAGATAGATTGGAGACTTGGGCACAGAAGTGGCAGATGGAGTTTAATCTGGACAAATATGAGGTGATGCATTTTGGCAGATCAAATTTAGGTATGAATTATATTGCAAATGGCAGAACCCTTAGGAACATTAACACGGAGAGGGATCTGGGCGTGCGGGTCCACAGTTCCCTCAAAGTGGCAACACAGGTGGCCAAGATGATTAAGACGTCATGTGGCATGTTTGCTTTCATCAACCAGGGCATTGAATACAGGAGTTCGGAAATCATGCTACAGCTATATAAAACATTCGTTAGGCTGCATTTGGAGTATTGCGTGCAGTTCTGGTCACCACCCTATCAGAAGGATGTGGAAGCTTTGGAGACAGTGCAAAGAAGGTTCAACCAGGATGTTGCCTGGTCTCAAGGGTGTTGGCTGTGAGGAGAGGTTGAATAAACCAGGATTGTTTTCAATGGAAAGATGGAGGCTGAGGGGAGACCTGATAGAGATCTACAAAATTATGAGGCATAGACAGAGGCTTTTTCCAAGGGTGGAAGTGTCAATTACCAGGAGGCACAGGTTCAAGCTGAGAGGGGAAAGTTTAAGGGAGATGTGCAGGAGAAGTTTTTCACACAGAGAGTGGTGAATGCCTAGAATGCACTGCCAGAGGAAGTGGTGGACGCAGGCACATTAGCAACATTTAAGATGCACCTGGATGGTTACATGAAAGGGAGGAAATAGTGGGATACGGACCGAGTAAGGGCAGAAGGTTTTTTTTTTAGTTCGGGCATCAAGATCGGCACAGGCTTGGAGGGCCAAAGGCCTGATCCTGTGCTGTACTTTTCTTTGTTCTTTGTTCTTTAAAGAGAAATTCATGTCTGTGGGGGATACTGCCAAATTGGAACAATAGAGATAGCTAGCTGTTAAAATTTATGCTTTGCCATGTGTATGTACTGTAATTGGTAAAAGTTATGCAAATTTTTTTTTGTTACATTCCAACTCTGTTCTTAAATAACGTTTGTTTTGCTGAAAGCTTCCTATTGGGTCACTTGCATCATACCTGGAGTGAAACACCTTATGCTCGTACTAATGCCAAAATCAAATGTAAAATTTTGAGTCCAGGCAACATCATAAAACACCTTGGAGTTTCTGATCTGGTTCTTAACACAGAGCTTAAGAGCAGCTGGGAAATTTAGAAGTTGGCTTCGCATTTATAATAGATTACAGTCCTGCAAAATGCAGTGCTTATGCAATTACACTGTAATGTGGTGAATAATGTGTCGTGACTGGACTTGATATACCCGTCGCAATAAGATTATAGGTGCAAAAGTTTGAAAAATAAGAGTTACTCAACACATAACTGCCCTTTTGCAATTTTCATCTTAAAACCATCTCGATAGGGATGAGAATTGGTGGACCAAGGAAAAGGCTCCAAGCAGAATGACTCCTGCTTGGGAGTCAGTCTGGAAACTGGAACATTCCGGAAAGGGGAAGGACTGTATGAGGTCAAAGGGGCAGAAGGAAGCCAATTATTTTGAAGGAGGAAGATCTATTACATGGAGAGGAAGAATATGAAAATTCGCATTTCATCCTTGAAAATGTGCATAACAAGAGCATACGTGCTTCTATGTTTCAGTGGTGGTTATATAACTACATCATTTGAAATTGTTTTCCTTGCTGATGGTGTTATCCTGTTGAGTATTAGGAGATCCGCAGGGTAGGATCCCTGGCTCTGAATCAAAAGGTCTGGCTTCGTGTCCCACCTCACAACTTGATGGCCACAGAGGGTGTGGTCATATTGTGGTAAAACTGGGTGATTGGTTGCTAAATCTTTCAACATGCTCTATGATGAGCAAGAGTAATTCCTGGTCAGCCATGCTTTAGTTTCTAACCCCGGTGGATGCCGAAGGTTTAGAACAAAGAACAAAGAACAGTACTGCACAGGAACAGGCCCTTCAGTCCACCAAACCTGAGCTGAATACGGTGTCCTATCTAGACCAACCGCCTGTATCCCTCAATTCCCCGTCTGTTCATATATCTATCCAGATAAGTCTTAAATGTGACTAATGTGTCTGCCTCAACCAACTCACTTGGCCGTGCATTCCAGGCCTCCACCACCCTCTGTGTAAAAAGCTTCCCCTGCACATCTCCACTGAACTTTCTCCCCCTTACCTTGAGCTTGTGCCCCCTTGTAATTGTCATTTCTGCCCTGGGAAAAAGCTTCCAACTGTTCACCTTACCTATACCCAGTTAGCGACACGAAGGGCATCTGGCTGTAAAACCAGCCGCCATATCCAAACAATCATGGCTGTAATTAAGGTGATCAGCAAGCATTGTGGTGATCTCATGTAGCACGGGGTGGAGAAGATCGAACCTATGAGCATTGACTGTTTTTGGTGCTACTCAAGTCAAAAGAAAATAGTCATCTTTTTGAAACATTTTACGGGTACTGTCACCCCTTGCTTCTGAACACTGAGAGGAACAGAAGAACACATTTTGCAATGCTGTCAACAAAAGCACCAACGAAGCAGAGCTGACGTGTTGGGATGCTTTATTATGCTGCAGTGGTGCCATGCATGATCGTGGGAGAAGGAAAATGAGGGAGTGGGTGAGTAAACGAGTGAGAGAAGGCAAGAGAAAATGAACAGATATAGAATGAGAAATAAAAGATACTACTAACAATAAGCTACTGGAGAGCTTCCATCATCCCTGTCCCCAATTCTTTCTACTTCCTCCAGGTCTTAAATCACCTTCTTCTCATTGGGGGGGGTCAGACGTTGTAGGGTAAATGACATTATTAATATGCCGCAGCTTGCCATTCGCAAAATGTTCCTCAAACGCACACTAAAAATAAGGATTGGTGCTCAAATAGTGAATCCATTAGCCACCTTAGGTAAGTCCGTGAACTAATTGTATGTCTTGTATTTGCAGCTATCATGGACAGTACACAATGACCTTCTAAAATATGGCCTGTATACTTGGAAAGTGCATGTGTGAGTGCCAGAATACTAAGTAATGCTTCCTTGTAAGGTCCAGAGTTGTTAAGGTGTCTTAGAGGCAAGCTTATAAAAATTAATCAATATGTTTGCAGCACTTATCAGAGCAACAATCTTCACTTATTCCTATTTTTGATGCCCTCTTATAGCCATGTCTATCTGGATTGCTCTGTTCATTGACTATTAAACTTTTCCAGCTTACCTTCAAAGCTGTTGCATTGAATGGTCGTAACCAGCGCCCTATTCTATTGGACCAAAGGTTGAGGGGACCGTGTCACAGTGACTGTGGAAATAATCCAGCCTCCCCAATGAATGCTCTGGAGAGATGGGCCTGAATTCTATCCTCTCCCGCTGGTAGGTTTATTTTTATTCATTCATGGAACATGGACTTTGCCGGCTGGTTAGCATTTATTGCCCATCCCTGGTTGCCCTTGGAAGGCAGTTGACAGTCAACCACATTGCTGTGGCTCTGAAGTCACGGCACGGTAGCACAATGGGCGGCACGGTAGCACAGTGGTTAGCACTGCTGCTTCACAGCTTCAGGGACCTGGGTTTGATTCCCGGCTTGGGTCACTGTCTGTGTGGAGTCTCCACATTCTCCTCGTGTCTGGGTGGGTTTCCTCCGGGTGCTCCAGTTTCCTCCCACAGTCCAAAGATGTGTGGGTTAGGTTGATTGGCCAGGTTAAAAATTGCCCCTTAGAATCCTGAGATGCGTAGGTTAGAGGGATTAGCGGGTAAATATGTGGGGGTAGGGCCTGGGTGGGATTGTGGTTGGTGCAGACTCGATGGGCTGAATGGCCTCCTTCTGCACTGTAGGGTTTCTATGATTTCTATGACATGTAGGCCAGATCATGTAAGGATGGTAGATTTCCTTCCCTAAAGGACATTAATGAATCAGATGGGGTTTCTAGGCAAGGAGGGTGGGTGGGACAGCATCAAAATGAAGGAGTGGGCTTCCCTCTGGGATGCCTCACACCCTGAACTTGCAGCAATTGTATGCTGGGCCGGGAAAGGCCTCAGAATGACCATGCAGCTTTTCCCTATCTGAGGCCCATTTCCCACCCAGTCTCAACTTTTAAACTGGCAAGAGGGTTTTCTGGGCCTGGGGGAAGCCCAAAGATGGTTGGGTGTAGGCCTCTGGTGTGATATGGGGTGGGGATGGGAAGACCCCTTCTGACTTTGGTCTCCCAGCCCATTTAGGTCCAGTGGCTGCTGGACCACCCTCCCATCCCCAACTTTTGGCCTTTCCCCCAACACCCCATTTGCCCACTTTCCACTCGGTTTACTAATGACTGTCAGGGGATGAAATTCTTACCTGGTTTGGCCTACAGGTGACTCCAGACCCATAGCAATGTGGTTGACTTTCACCTGTCCTGCGAAATGGCCTAGCAAGCTAATCAATTGTAGGGGACTCACCACCATCTGCTCAAGGGCTATGGCCCACTTCCCAGGTAAAAAGAAAAAGATGTAATAATTCAGTTTATTCCTCCCTGAAAGCATTCTTTTGCTTCTTGGCCATTTGCGTTTTGCCTTGCACCCTCATTCCCTTCTTTTTATTCGAACGAGGGATATGGGCGTCGCTGGCTGGCCAGCATTTATTGCCCATCCCCAGTTGCCCTTGATCACTCCTGTCTTCCAACACATCACAGACCCTTTTTTCTTGCCCCATCCCCTTTCTATGTCTCTGTCTAAATACTACTAAGGCTGAGATTTCCCAGTGCTGTTGTGTTGTGGGGCCCACAGTGGGAGATTCAACAACCTAACAAAAAATCCATGGACTTTCAGCAGGACTGGATTATCCCGGATTGTTAGCATTCATGTCAAGAGGGCTAGAATACAAGAGCAGGGATGTACTTCTGAGGCTGGAAAAGGCTCTGGTCAGACCCCATTTGGAGTATTGTGAGCAGTTTTGGGCTCCATATCTAAGGAAGCTGGCCTTGGAAAGGGTCCAGAGAGGGTTCACAAGAATGATCCTTGGAATGAAGAGCTTGTCAAATGAGGAACAGTTGAGGACTCTGGGTCTGTACTCGTTAGAGTTTAGAAGGATGAGGGGGGATCTTATTGAAACTTGCAGGATACTGCAAGGCCTGGATAGAGTGGACGTGAAGAGGATGTTTCCACTAGTAGGAAAAACTAGAACCAGAGGGCACAACCTCAGGCTAAAGGGATGATCCTTTAAAATAGAGATGAGGAGGAATTTTTTCAGCCAGAGAGTGGTGAATCTGTGGAACTCTTTGCCGCAGAAGGCTGTGGAGGCCAGGTCATTGAGTGTCTTTAAGACAGAGATAGATAGGTTCTTGATTAATAAGGGGGTCAGGGGTTATGAGGAAAAGGCAGGAGAATGGGGATGAGAAAAATATCAGCCATGATTGAATGGCGGAGCAGACTTGATGGGCCGAGTGGCCTAATTCTGCCTCTATATCTTATGGTCTTATCCCAGCAGTGGACAAGGCTGGAAAATCCAGGCCCAGAGTATTTCTAGCATTTTCTGCTGTTCGTTCAATAGATCGCATCCAACTCATTTCAGTTCATTTCATTGGCTGTTTTTACTGATGATGAAACCACGGAGGGCACACTCCTCCCACCTCCAGTCCCTGTGACATCACTGAGGACAACACTGGGGAGTTTTTGTTGATGGGATGTGGGCATCGCTGGCTGGGCCAGCATTTGTTGCATTTAAGAGTCAACCACACTGCTGTGGGTCCGGAGTCACATATCGGGCCAGACCAGATAAGGACGGCAGATTTCTTGCTCTAAGGAACACTAGTGAACTAAATGGGTTTTTATAACAATTGAGAATGGTTTCATGGTGTTGTAGGGAAAAATCCCTTGTACCAGTGCATTCAAGGAGGTCGAGTCGCAAGGCAAAGTTCAAAGCATTTTTCTTTATTGTACAATTACTGGGAACCCAGGGAGACCCCCGTAACCAGCTCCGAAACAGTGGCTTGGCCACGTTGATCTCAATCCTTTCACATCAGCTCTGGATCTTTATAGGGATCCAAATTCGAGCGGGAACATTTGATTATGCATTTTTACAATATGTATAAAGTGGTCTGTCAGGTCAGGAAGTTCTCTGGGAGGCTTGTCAATTTGCATTTGTATGGTGTGTGTTTGTGTTAATGGGACTACCTGTTCTTGCCCCGGTGTTTTAATGTGTTTCCCATTATCTGAATTGACCTCATTGTTTTGTGTCTGTGTTCCCTGCTTGCGAGATTAGGTGTTAATGTCATTTTGTCCTGCTGTGTGTAGGGAGATTTAATCTAATCTTTTATTCCTTTTACCCTAGTTTGTTAAGTTTCTTTGCCTGCCTTGGCCATTTTATTCCTGTAATATTTTATTGATAGTCTGGTTATGCCATATAGCCCACTCTCGGTCTTGACTCGCAGATATCCCGATCTTCCTTGGCCAAAGCCCGGTTTAAAATGCAGCTTTGCGCTGTTGCTGGGCAGAATAAGGGTCTTTCGTTGGCTTTGAAATTTAAAGGTCTCTCAGCTGTGCAGAGGGGGTTTGAACGAATATCCATCCGGTGTTCCCCTCTGCATTGTAGGCACGTTATGAATGGTGCCAATATGGCTTTTGGAAAATTGCCTACTTCAATGGACTTTTAATTCTGGATTTTTTTATCGAATTCAAATTTCATCAAGTGCGGTGGTGGGGTTTGAACCTCGGACTTCAGAGCATTACTCTTGGTCTCTGGATAACTAATCCAGTGACAGTGGCATTACACCACTGTCTCCTGAGTTGCTTCTTTCAGAGATGGTTGTGATCAAACAAAGAGAGAAAAGAACACATAAGACTGTTCTTGCTCCTTCATGCGCCTCCTGCTGTCATCTTCGGTTCCTTCCTGCCTCCCCACGCTCTCTTCCACCTGCTTCTCTCTGATCTTTTCATCAATCCCTCCCACCTCCCACCTCCCACCCCCTCTCTCCCTTCAGCAGTTCCCTTTGCCACTTCCTGATTATTTCCGCCCCTGCTCTCTTTGCCAATCCCTCCATTATTCCCTCCTGCTTCCCCGATGTTCCCTTCATCGCTCCCGACCTTACTCCCTCCAGCTTCCCCATCATCCTCCCCCCCACTGTGCCCCCCCCCCCCCCCCCCCCCGCCCCACCCCACCCACCATCCTCTCTGTGGGTCTGGACAGTCTCTTCACAGTTCAATTCACCCCTCCCTCCCACTTGGCTGCAGCATTCCAGAGATGGCAATCTCATCAAGCCTCTTCCAGGACCATCTTATTCACATTTCTTTTAAATATTCTGTCACACGGTGCGCCTCAGAGTGTGCAAGCCTCCTTGTTTGTGTTGGCATTTCTGCTAATCCTCTATCCCAGCAAATCGAGGTAACAGCTTGTCAAGTGTGAGAAAAATGTGAGAAGCACAAAAGGTGATGATTTAAGTGAAACCTCTCAAGGAGATTCAACTTCTGTTGGAAGAGGTATCACGCTTAACTATCACTGACAACAACAGAGAGGAAAATACAGTCCCCATTGATTTATTTGATTTTCAGAAAGCTTTTGACAAGGTTCCACGGTAACAATTAAAGGCCACCATAATGAAATAAAAAGCAAAGCCTGACACTGAGAGATAAAAATAGTGCAGAGTGGAAGCTATCAGTGGCAAATTTTTTGAACTGTTAAGGCATGATGAGTTAGTTACATTTGTCAGTGTCAACTGTGGCTCAGAGAAAGAACTCACATCTCTGAGTCACAAATCCATGGGCCAAGTCACGCTCCCAAACTCAAGAGAAAGGTCTAAGTTGAGAGTTCAGCGCCGTATTGAGGGGGTGCTGAACCAATGGGGTGCTGATGAGATGGTAAAGCCCCATTTGTTCCATCAGCTGGATGCAAAAGATCCCATGACATGAGTTTGAAGAGCAGGATAGATCTTTTAGTGTCCAGACCAACATTTTTCTACAATATCCCTCAGTTGGGTTATCTGTGGTTGATATGGAACTGAAACAGCTCAATGGGGTTAACTTATAAATCAGGCAGCTCTATCTAATTGGCTGAGTGAGTGGGCGAGGATCTGGCAGATGGAGTATAACGTTGACAAATGCGAGGTTATTCACTTTGGAAGAAATAATAGCAAATTGGATCATTATCTAAATGGAAAAAAATTACAACATGCTGCTGTGCAGAGGGACCTGGGGGTCCTTGTGCATGAGACGTAAAAACCCAGTCTGCAGGTGCAACAGGTGATCAAGAAGGCAAATGGGATGTTGGCCTATATCGCAAGGGGGATAGAATATAAAAGCAGAGATGTCTTGATGCACCTGTACAGGGCATTGGTGAGGCCGCAGCTGGAATACTGTGTGCAGTATTGGTTTGCGGAAGGATGTATTGGCCTTGGAGGGAGTGCAGAGAAGGTTCACCAGGTTGATACCAGAGATGTGGATTACAGGGTCAAAGGTAGGGTTCTGAAGACTGTAGAGGAACAGAGAGATCTTGGGGTCTATATCCACAGATCTGTAAAGGTTGCCACTCAAGTGGATAGAGCTGTGAAGAAGGCCTATAGTGTGTTAGCTTTTATTAACAGGGGGTTGGAGTTTAAGAGCCGTGGGGTTATGCTGCAACTGTACAGGACCTTGGTTAGACCACATTTGGAGTATTGTGTGCAGTCT
This sequence comes from Mustelus asterias, assembly GCF_964213995.1. Classification (NCBI taxonomy): domain Eukaryota; kingdom Metazoa; phylum Chordata; class Chondrichthyes; order Carcharhiniformes; family Triakidae; genus Mustelus; species Mustelus asterias. The sequence goes on from NC_135804.1 coordinate 133,809,760, forward strand.
GGTCACCTCACTATAAGAAGGATGTGGAAGCACTGGAAAGAGTGCAGAGGAGATTTACCAGGATGCTGCCTGGTTTGGAGGGTAGGTCTTATGAGGAAAGGTTGAGGGAGCTAGGGCTGTTCTCTCTGGAGCGGAGGAGGCTGAGGGGAGACTTAATAGAGGTTTATAAAATGATGAAGGGTATAGATAGAGTGAACGTTCAAAGACTATTTCCTCGGGTGGATGGAGCTATTACAAGGGGGCATAACTATAGGGTTCGTGGTGGGAGATACAGGAAGGATATCGGAGGTAGGTTCTTTACGCAGAGAGTGGTTGGGGTGTGGAATGGACTGCCTGCAGTGATAGTGGAGTCAGACACTTTAGGAACATTTAAGCGGTTATTGGAAAGGCACATGGAGTACACCAGGATGATAGGGAGTGGGATAGCTTGATCTTGGTTTCAGATAAAGCTCGGCACAACATCGTGGGCCAAAGGGCCTGTTCTGTGCTGTACTGTTCTATGTTCTATGTTCTATGAGGGGTGTTGATTATGAGGAGAGACTGAGCAGATTGGGTTTGTACTCGTTGGAATTTAGAAGGCTGAGGGGGGATCTTATAGAGACCTATAAGATAATGAAGGGGCTGGATAGGGTAGAGGTGGAGAGATTCTTTCCACTTAGAAAGGAAACTAGAACTAGAGGGCACAGCCTCAAAATAAAGGGGGGTCAGTTTAGGACAGAGTTGAGGAGGAACTTCTTCTCTCAGAGGGTGGTGAATCTCTGGAATTCTCTGCCCACTGAAGTGGTGGAGGCTTCCTCGTTGAATATGTTTAAATCACGGATAGATGGATTCCTGATCAGTAAGGGAATTAGGGGTTATAGGGATCAGGCGGGTAAGTGGAATTGATCCACTTCAGATCAGCCATGATCTTATTGAATGGCGGGGCAGGCTCGAGGGGCTGGATGGCCTACTCCTGTTCCTATTTCTTATGTTCTTATGTTCTTATGAAGTAAGGCAACCCAATTGGGCTGAATGGCCCAATCCTGATTTTCTATATAAAAGCAAATTGCTGCGGATGCTGGAATCTGAAACCAAAAGAGAAAATGCTGGAAAACCTCAGCAGATCTGGCAGCATCTGTAAGGAGAGAAAAATGAGATGACGTTTCCAGTCCAGATGATCCTTTGTCAAAGCTAAAAGGCATAGAAAGTTGGAGATATTTATACTGTAGGGTGAGGGAATGAAAGATAAGTCATAGCCACAAAAACCAGGGGAAAGGCTGCTAATGGCAGTCCATCGAGAGAATAAAAGTTGTGAATGGCCAAATGGCAGAGAAACTGAAACCAGAGGGTAAACTGTGACAGATGAAGATTGTGTGGGGGGTCGGGGGGTGGGGGGGGGGGTGGGGGGGGGGGGGGGTGGGGGCGGGAGGGGCGGGGGGTGGCAGGGGAGATTTGGGTGGGAGTCTTTGGAATGCGAGTCTTTTCAGGTAATCAAGTAGTTACAGGTAGACAATGTGAGTGGAGAGAGAGAAATCATAAGTTAAAGTGGTGTGGCTTGTCTCGAGCCAGGACAGTTAGTCGGATTTTGTAAGCCCAGGCCAAATGGCGGGGGTTGCATGGTGTGGCATGAACCCAAGATTCCAGTTGAGGCTGCCCCCATGTGTGCGGAATCTGATGAAGGAGCAGCACTCCGAAAGCTTGTGACTCCAAACAAACCTGTTGGACTTCAGCCTGGTGTTGTGAGACTTCTTACTGTGCCCATCCCAGTCCAATGCCGGCATCTCCACATCATAATTATAGAATGACGCAGCAAGAAATGAGGCCACTCAACCTATGGCGGATTGTGTCAGCTCATGGTGCAGCTATCCAACATGTCCCACTGTGCTGCTCTTCCCCCTCACCCGGCTTATTTTTGCATCATCTATTTATTCAATTCTCTGCTGAATCTTAATCTTGAATCTGCTTTTTTTCATTCATCCCTGGGATGTGGTCATGGCTGGCTACGCCAGCATTTACTGCTCATCCCTACTTTCCCTTCAGAAGGTGTTGGTGAGCTCCTTTCTTGAACCTCTGCAGTCTATGTAGTGTAGGTACACCCACTGTGCTGTTTGGAAGTGAGTTCCAGAATTTTGACCCTGCAACATATACGGCAATATATTTCCAAGTCAGGATGGTGAGTGGCTTGGAGGGGGACTTCTAGGTGATCCCTTTCCCATGTGTCTGCTGCCCTTGCCCGTCGAGATTGTAATGGTTGTGGGTTTGTTGGTGCTGTCTAAGGAGTCTTGGTGAGTTCCTGCAATGTATCTTGATTTTTAATATTTGATTTGATTTATTATTGTCACATGTATTAACATATAGTGAAAAGTATCATTTGTTGCGCACTATACAGACAAAGCATACCATTCACAGAGAAGGAAAGGAGAGAGTGGAGAATGTAGTGTTACAGTCATAGCTAGGGTGTAGAGAAAGATCAACTTAATGCAAGGTAAATCCATTCAAAAGTCTGCTGGCAGCAGGGAAGAAGCTGTTTTTGAGTCGATTGGTACGTGACCTTAGACTTTTGTATCTTTTTCCCAACAGAAGAAAGTGGAAGAGAGAATGTCTGGAGTGCGTGGGGTCCTTGATTATACAGGCTGCTTTACCGTGGCAGCTGGAAGTGTAGACAGAGTCAGTGAGTGGGAGGCTGGTTTGCGTGATGGACTTGTAGAACTCTGAGAAATGTTCCATGTCCCAAAACAATTATTCCATACTGTACAACTCCATGAGTCAAAATCAGCAAATAGTTTCCACCCACGATTATCTTTAAGTTTAGGGAGTCTTCTGTTTGGTGTAGTTTTTCTCCAGGGTTTCCAAATCAGCAGTTTCCTCCTCTTTCTCCTTTCCTCCTCTCCTGCCAGTACAGAGCTACAGAGTCACTGATATACCATATTTCTCTTTTGATATCCTCCTATCTAAATGACTCACCACAGAATCCAGGTTCTGAGCATATACATGAGTACCATTATTTCATGTGTCCATTTGCAGCTTTAAAATTCTGTACTTTACTGTCCCTCACTTCACCTCAGTAAATATCTATTAGCCTTGCTCCTAAGCGAATTTGCATAGAAACAGCCCTTCACACAGCTGCACTCTTATCGATTCCTCTTTCATCCATATTGCAAACTTTATTTTATCCAAGCTTCTTTAACCTTTATTTTATTCCATTCTTAAATCTTTACTTTATGCTCTTGACAAGTCTTTCCTTATTTATGCTACCGAAGCTATCTTTAATATGAAGCAATTGTATCAGATATCCTCTTAACATTCTCTGCTTTGTGGAGAACACCCTCCATTTTTCTAGTGCTTCCATAAATGTGACATCACCACATTTCAGTAAATCTCCTCAGACCTTCTCCAAGGCCTTGGCATACTTCCTAAAGTATGAAGCCCAGCTTTTCCAGAGCATGGATAAGAATGGGGAAATGGTGATCTCGTGGCAATGTCACCAGACAAACAACCCAGTGGTGGCTAATGCTCTGGAGAAACTGGTTCCAATCTCACCACAACAGCGGGGAGGAATTTAAGTTCAATTAATAAATCTGGAATTTTAATCTAGTTGCAGTAATAGTGAACAAGAAACCATTACTAATTGTTGTAACATGGTTCACGAATGCCCTATGTCCACCTGGTCTGGCCTAGATGTGACTCCAGGCCACAGCAATGTGCCTCTGAAATGGCCTAGCAAGCCATACAGTTCTATCAATTTTAAAGCAAAAAGTCACAAAGGAATGAAATAGACCACCTGGCATCAAACTAGGCAACAATGACAGCCTGTCATCCCTGGATAGTCCTCCTCATTAACATTTGGGCACATGCTACAAAATAGGGGAGCTGTCCCACAAACTGTGCAACCAACAGCCTGATGTAGTTATACTCACAGAATCATTCCTCACAGATAATGTCCCCCATGCAATCATCACCAACCCTGGGTGCACTGGGTGCCATTGGCAGGACTGACCCACTAGAAGTGGTGGCACAGTGGAATACAGTCGGGAGATAGATCCCAGAAAGTTTCACGGCATCAGGTAAAACATGGGCAAAGAAACCACCTGCTGATTAGCGCCAACCATGACCCATCAGCTGATGAATCAGTACGCCTCCATGTGGAACATCACTTGGATGAGGAACTAAGGGTGTCAAGGACACAGAGCCTAAAGTAAAGTAAAGTTTATTTATTAGTCACAAGTAAGGCTTACATTAACACTGCAATGAAGTTACTGTGAAATTCCCCTAGTCGCCACAGTCCAGCGCTTGTTTGGGTCAATGCAGCTTACCAGCACGTCTTTCGGACTGTGGGAGAAAACCGGAGCACCCAGAGGAAACCCATGCAGACATGGGGAGAACGTGCAAGCTCCACACAGGCAGTGCCCAAGCTGGGAATCGAACCCGGGTCCCTGTCAAGCAGCAGTGCTAACCGCTGTTCTACCGTGCCACCCCATGTACTGTACTCTGGGTGGGTGGGAGACTTCAATGTCCAAACGTACTGGTAGCATCACTACTAACTGAGCTGGCCAAGTTCCAAAGGCACAGATACTTGACTGAGTCTGCAGCAGGGGGTGAAGAGGGAAAAAAACCTACCTGATCACATCCTCACCAATCCACTTGTAGCAGATGCATTTGTCCATGATACTATTGGTAGAAGTGATCACTTAACATTCCTTGTGGAAACAAAGGGAGTCGATTCTCCGCAAAAGGTTCTAAGTGCTGAACTCGCGGGAAAGCTGGTGTAAATCATGATTGTTTTTTCAGTGGCAGTTCACACTAGAATCTCCCACACTCTGTGCAATGCAGAGGTCACAATCATGAATATCATTAAAAGCTTGGGGCCGATTCAAACCAAAGGCTGACAGTTCCGGAACTCTGCGCATGCGCAGTGGCCCTGAACTGTCAGCCTGCACTTTGGTGGCCAGGTCAATTGCTGGCCAGCCCGGGATCCCCCACAGTGCTGCCCCTCCCAACACGCACACAGCCCGATTGTGGCCCCCACGACCATTCTTGGCCAGGGTGAAATTGCCCCCCCACTGTCCTGAAGCAACCCGATCTCCAGCACCCCCCCCCCCAACAGCGACGTTCCCCCTGCCCGCAGATCCTCCCAGCAGATTCTCCCCTCTCACAGGAGGCAGACCCCCCTGGCAGACACCCCCACCCCCTGCAGAAATCCCCCCTCCATGGGAGGCAGACACCCCCGGCAGATAACTCCCTGCCCAGCCCACCCCGATCACTGGCCTCTCTCCAGCCGCTTTCGATCCCAATGCAGAGTGGCAGCAGGAAACCCCACCCCCACCGATCGCCACCTAGGCCCTACACCCAGCAGGCCCTGCCCCCAAGACTCTGCACCAATAGGGCCCGCCCCCTTGGCACTGCCCCATGCCCGATGGACAGTGCCAAGGTGCCCCCTGGGCATGGGTACTTTGCCCCTTAGGCAGTGCCAGGGGGCACAGACTAGCACTGCCAGGGTGACCATGCCCAGGGGGCACCAACGCTCCACGCCCAATTCCCTGGGGGGCTAGATTGCCCCTCCTTCATTCCAGCAGGGTCATCCTGATTGTTCCCCAAAAGTGGGTAGCTAGTCTGAACCCCGGCAGGGTGAAATTGTACTGGAGGGGTGGGAGATGCTCGCGGGCCCAGAGACTTCAGTCCCAATCACCTTAAAATAAGATTCAAAATAGATTTAAATCACTTACCTACTGTTCCTGCCAGTGTCCAGCGTGGTCCCGACTCTGCCGGATATCCGGCGCTGGGAGATAGATGTGTCAGGAACGCATGCGCGAATCCCGCAAATCGGCCAACATGCGATTCTCACGGCCTGACACGCTAATAAATGAGTGCGGCGGGATGGGGGAATCGCCCCCAACATCCTGTATTCAGACTGATACCCTCCATTGTGTTGTGTGGCATTACCACCATGATAAATGGGATAAATTTCAAACAGATTTAACAACTCAAAACTGGGTATTCACGAGGCACTGTGGGCCACAACAGCAGCAGAATTGTACTCAACCCCAATCTGCAACCCAATGGCCAGGCAAATCCTCAACCACCAAGCCAGGGGATCAACCCTGGTTCAGTGACGAGTGCAGGAGGGCGTGCCAGGAGCAAAACCAGGCATAACTAAAAATGAGGTGCCAACCTGGTGAAACTAAAATACAGAGTATGGGCGGAATTTTATGGCCTCGCTCGTCTGAAAACTGTAAAATCCTGCCCGAGGTCAACGGACCTTCCCATTGTCCGCCTCTCCCCTGCTCCGATTCCCGTGATGGGGGCAGTAGAATTCCAGCCTATCTGCGTGCCAAGCAGTGCAAGCAGCAAGCGAGGGAGAGATTTAAACAATTTCACAAGAAATGAATCAGATCTAAGCTCTGCAGTCCTGCCATATCCAGCCGTGAATAGTGGTGAATAACTCAACAAATTACTGGAGGAGGAAGCTCCACAAATATCCCAATCTGCAATGATGGGGGAGTCCAGTACATCAGTGCAAAGGATAAGCCTGAAGCCTGATCCATGTCGGCCCCCTCCTGAGGTCCCCAGCAGTACAGATGCCTGTTGTCAGCCAATTTGATTCACTCCACGTAGTATGAAGAAATGGCTGAAGGCACAGTGTAGTGCAAAGGCTATGGACCCTGGCAACATTCCAACAATAGCACTGGAGACTTGTGTTCCAGAATTAGCTGTGCCCGCAGTCAAGCTGTTCCAGTACAGCTACAATGCTGACATCTAGCCAGCATTGGGAAAAAGTGTAAGATACATCCTGTACACAAGAAGCAGAATAAATCAACGCAACCAATTACCACCCCATCAATCTACTCTCTCGATCATGATGTTGAGATGCCGGCATTGGACAGGGGTAGGCACAGTAAGAAGTCTCACAACACCAGGTTAAAATCCAACAGACTTATTTGGTAGCACAAGCTTTCGGAGCACTGCCTCTTCATCAGGTGAGTGAAGAGTTGGGTTCACAAACAGGGCATATATAGACACAGACTCAATTACAAGATAATGGTTGAAATGCGAGTCTTAACAGGTAATCAAGTCTTTGCAGGTGCAGACAATGCAAGTGGAAAGAGGATTAAGTACAGGTTAAAGAGGTGTGAATTGTCTCACGCCAGGACGGTGAGTAAAATTTTGCAAGCCCAGGCAAGTCGTGGGGATAACAGGTAGTGTGACATGAACCCAAGATCCCAGTTGAGGCCGTCCTCATGTTTGTGAAACTTGGCTCTCAGTTTCTGCTCAGCGATTCTGCATTGTCGTGTGTCTTGAAGGCCACCTTGGAGAACGCTTACCCGAAGATCGGAGGCTGAATGCCCGTGACTGCTGAAGTGTTCCCCAACAGGAAGAGAACACCCCTGCCTGGTGATTGTCAAGCGGTGTTCATTCATCCATTGTTGTATCGTCTGCATGGTCTCCCCGATGTACCATGCCTCGGGACATCCTTTCCTGCAGCATATCGGATCGACAATGTTGGCCAAGCCGCAAGTGTATGTACCGTGTACCTGGTGGATGGTGTTCTCACATGAAATTATGGCATCCGTGTCGATGGTCCGGCACGTCTTGCAGAGGTCGCTGTGGCAGGGTTATGTGGTGTCGTGGTTGCTGTTCCCGTCGAGCAGAAACCGATAGCCAAGTTCCGCACACGTGAGGATGTCCTCAACCGGGATCTTGTCACACTACCTGTAACTCCCACGACTTGCCTGGGCTTGCAAAATGTTACTAACTGTCCTGGCTTGAGACAATTCACACCTCTTTGATCTGTGCTTAACCCTCTCTCCACTTAGAACATAGAAACATAGAAAAACTACAGCACAAAACAGGCCCTTCAGCCCCACAAGTTGTGCCGAACATATCCCTACCTTTTAGGCCTACCTATAACCCTCCATCCTATTCAGTCCCATGTACTTATCCAGGAGTCTCTTAAAAGACCCTATTGAGTTTGCCTCCACCACCACTGACGGCAGCCGATTCCACTCGCCCAAGACCCTCTGTGTGAAAAACTTCCCCCTGTATTGTCTGTACCTGTAAAAATTTGATTACCTGTTAAGACTTGCATTCCAACCATTATCTTGTAATTGAGTTTGTGTCTATATATGCCCTGTTTGTGAACCCAACTCTTCACTCACCTGATGAAGGGGCAGTGCTCTGAAAGCTCGTGCTACCAAAGAAACTTGTTGGACTTTAACCTGGTGTTGCGAGACTTCTTACTGTACTCTCTCGATCATCAGCAAAATAATGGAAATTCTCATCGGTCAAGGGTTGATTTCAAGCAGCCCTTACTCAGCAGTAACCTGCTCACTAATGAGTTCCAGCAGGGTCGCTCAGCTCCTGACCTCATGAGAACTTTGGCTCAAACATGCACAAAAGGGCTGCACTGAAGAGACTGCTCTTGACATCAAGGCAGCATCAGCCTGAATATGGCATAAAGAGCCTGAACACAACTGAAGTCAATGTGAGTCAGGGGGAAAACTCTCCACTGGTTAGACTCATACCTGGCACAAAGGAAGATGGTTGCGGTTGTTGGAGGTCAATCATCTCAGTCCCAGGACATCTCTGCAGAAGATCCTCAAGACAATATCTTAGGCCCAACCATCTTCAGTTGCTTCATCAATGACCCTCCCTCCATCATAGGGTCATGTCGCTGGGAAAATGAGACACTTTGACCAGTTTACGTTAAAACTCATTTACCCAGGTGCCCTTTTTCACGAGATTAATTAAAGGGCAAGACTCGGTTCGCAGTTCAACCCAATGTTTTTAACAAGCTCAATAATTATTAGCAAACAGTTAATTTTCACAAATTATCTTCACTCTGTTTGCCTAGGATTCTAATATTACTCATACTGATGAACTTGCCTGAGCCCCAGGTCCAATTCTCTGATCCTCTGCTGTCTCAGTGTCCTCGTCTTTCTCATACGCCCTCTTCTGTCTGTCTCTGGGTTTCTCACTGAATCTTGCCTGGAGTCTTCTTTACTGTGGGTCATGTCGAGTCTTCGCTGGTATAGCCCCCAGGTGTCTCTTCTGATAGAAATTATAGAAGAAGTCATAGAATCCTACAGTGCAGAAGGAGGCCATTCGGCTCATTGAGTCTGCACTGACAGCAATCCCACCCAGGCCCTATCCCCGTAATCCCACATATTTACCCTGTTAATTCCTCTAACCTACGCATCCTGGGACACTAAGGGGCAATTTAGCTTGACCAATGCACCTAATCCGCACATCTTTGGACTGTGGGAGGAAACCGGAGCACCCAGAGGAAACCCACACAGAAAGTGCAAGCTCCATTCAGACAGTGACTCGAGCCGGGAATTGAACCCAGGTCCCTGGAGCTGTGAGGCAGCAATGCTAACCACTGTGTCACCGTGCCGCCCTTATCCTTATCCCCCTCTTCACGCCCTTCCAGAAACCTCTCAGCTTTCCAGTCAATGAGGTTACTCAGCAGGGGGGTCACAGCACCCAATGAGGTTGCAAATCCTTTATTTGAATGACGTTCAATGCATCCTTGGTGGCCATCACCAGATGTCCATACTCCACGTAGCCCCTTTCCAAATCAGGTCATGGCAGGAACCCACAACCCAAGGTGCCAGAGAGTCCGGCCAAAAGCAGGGAATACACAATGGCAGCAGATACATGGGCAGTGACATGTGGTGGCTACTATTCCTCCCTTAACAAAGAAAGATAGCCAGGCCCTGGTTCATTTACCATTGCAATGCTTTCATTAATCAGAGTCAATCTGGCTGATTCAAATTTCAACAATAGCTTTGACTGTTAACTGCTTCATTCACCATAGCAATGCCTTAACCAATCAGAGTCCACTTGCCAACCAATCAGTGCTCTCATGCTGTACAAATTGTTGTTCCTTTCACCGCTGGTAATCTTGCCATCTGTCCTGATGAGTGCAAGACAAAAAGCTTTGACAGTATGTCTCACTTTTCAGCAAGTTCTGAACTATCAAAGGATGGCTTAAATAACTATTTGTTCGTTTTTTTAATTTTACCTTTCTGTGTTTCTATAGATAAAATATACTTACAGGAAGAATTGCTGTGGGATGTTCTGCAAATATGAAAGGTTTGGGGGGATTCAGCTGTTCCAGTGATATATGAACCTGGACAATAGTCAGTTACATAAACACACTGTGGTTCATAAATCAATAGTGGCTCTTCAACAATTCACATGAGTATCAAGCCCATCAGTAGCTGCAAAGAACCTTTTAAACTAAGGATTCCAGCATCAAGTCAGGAGTGGTTACCTCCTTAATAGTTCTTGAAATGTCTTCCTCTTGTGCCCGGCCACCCTTCCTCGAAGGCTCCACTGTGTGCAGTAAAGAATTTACCGCCATTTTTATCATTCACTGTTGCATTAAATGGGCTCTCAAAATTGTGCAAATCCAGACAAACCCATTCTATTTGTGAAACTCTCCGACAGTGACCGAATAAAACATCTGGAGCCTCCTGTCCACTTGGAAACCAGGTGCTGGACTCCTAGTGGCCTTCCCACTCATTGCATGTTGTTGAAGATGTTCTGTTTACCACACAATGGGTTACTAACTGCACCAACAATCACTTTAAGATAATCATAGCATGACACTTTTACATTTTCCAGAAACAACATACATTCATACGCAATCTTTCTTAAAACTATCTTCAACCACCAAAGCCATACACGGTCCACACCTGATGCTCCAGAGCGTACAACACATCCATGGCCATCACCGTTTTGCATAAGTGTAAGTGTTCAGTGTAAGTCACCGAGTACCTGAAGACATTTTCCAGGGAAACCTTCAGGATCCCAAGGACCTTCCCATAGATCCGCCCAGAGATACGCTTGACGCCCCCATGGCAAGCCAGGCGGCAAATTTTTTTATTTATTTCAAAAATATACTTTATTCACAAAAACAAAACTCTCCAATAAAACATTGCAAAATGACAGATCCAAAAGTCATAAACAGTGCAAAAAAGAATCATTTTTACAGTACAACACAGTGCTTATTTACAAAACATTACATTTCGTTACATTTCGTTTCTTAAAACTATATACATGTGTCAGAGTTTACTGTGTGCCGTTATTTTTCAGGTTGGCACACAGTTACGCAGGCCGAGGGTATTCTGCAGTTACCCGGCCCTCGGTCTGCCTCGGTTGAGACGCTTTACACGGTGGCCTTTCCCCATTGTGCCTTGGCGGTGGCTGCCCCAAGCTTGAGCGCGTCCCTGAGCACGTAGTCCTGGACCTTGGAATGTGCCAGTCTGCAACACTCGGTCGAGGACAATTCTTTCAGCTGGAAGATCAGCAAGTTTCGGGCGGACCAAAGCGCGTCCTTCACCGAGTTGATGACCCTCCAGCAGCAGTTGATATTTGTCTCGGTGTGCGTCCCCGGAAACAGCCCGTAGAGCACAGAGTCCTGCGTCACCGAGCTGCCCGGGACGAACCGCGACAAATACCACTGCATCTCACTCCAGACCTTCTTTGCAAAGGCACATTCCACAAGGAGGTGTGCGACCGTCTCATCAGCCCCGCAGCCGCTTCGAGGGCAGCGTGCGGTGAGGTTGAGCCCTCGGGCGTGCATAAACGATCTGACGGGGAGTGCCCTTCTCACCACCAGCCAAGCCAGGTCTTGGTGCTTGTTTGTGAGTTCTGGTGATGAGGCATTCTGCCAAATGACATTGACAGTCCGCTCAGGGAACCATCCGACAGGATCTGCCGTCTCCTTTTCTCTCAGGGCCTCAAGGACATTACGTGCTGACCACTGCTTGATAGCCATGTGGTCAAAGGTGTGTTTCCGGAAGAATTTCTCCACGAAGGACAGGTGCTGCGGTACGGTCCAACTACTTGGAGCATTCCGCGGCAATGTGGCCAGACCCATCCTCCGCAACACTTGGGACAGGTAGAACCTCAAAAAATAGTGGCACTTGCTGTTACTGTACCGAGGATCTACACACAGCTTGATGCAGCCACACACAAAGGTGGCCATCACGATGAGGGTGGCGTTGGGAACGTTTTTCCCTCCGTTCTCTGGAGATTTGTGCATCGCCTCCCTCCAGACACGATCCATCTTTGATCTCCAGATGAACTTGAAGATGGCCCGGGTCACTGCTGCTGCGCAGGACTTGGGGAGAGGCCACACCTGCGCCACGTACAACAACACGGACAGAACCTCGCATCGGATCACAAGGTTCTTCCCAGTAATGGAGAGGGAGCGTTGCTCCCACAATCCCAATTTTTGTCTGGCTTTGGCGATGCGCTCCTCCCAGTTTTTGGCGCATGCCCCTGCCGCTCCGAACCATATCCCCAGCACCTTGAGGTAGTCTGCCCTAATGGTGAAGGGGACAAAGGATGTGTCAGGCCAGTTCCCAAAGAACATGGCCTCACTCTTACCCTGGTTGACTTTGGCCCCCGAGGCCAGCTCGAACTGCTCACAGACTCGAAGAAGCCTGCGAACAGACGGGGGGTCCGAGCAGAAAACAGCCACGTCATCCACGTAGAGGGAGGCTTTTGACTTGCATCCCTCCGCTGCCTGGGATTGTAACCCCTTTGATGCCTGGGTCGCTTCTGAGGGCCTCGGCAAAGTGTTCAATGCAACACACAAAAAGGACGGAGGAGAGAGGGCAGCCCTGCCTGACTCCAGACCTGATTTGAAACATATCTGATTCCCACCCATTGATTGAAACTGCGCTACTGATGTCTGTGTAGAGCAGTTGGATCCAATTGCAGATTTCCTCCCCAAACCCCATTTTGGACAGCACATCCATCATGTAGCTGTGCGATATTCTGTCAAACGCCTTCTCCTGGTCTAGACTGATGAGGCAGGTGTCCACCTGCCTGTCCTGCACGTAGGCGATCGTATCCCTGAGTAGCGCGAGGCTATCAGAGATCTTCCTGTCGGGTACAGCACAGGTTTGATCAGGATGGATTACTGACCCCAGAGCAGACTTGACCCGGTTGGCGATGACCTTGGCCAGAATCTTGTAATCCACATTCAATAGTGAAATAGGTCTCCAATTTCTAATTTCTTCCCTTTCCCCCTTCTGCTTGTAGATGAAGGTAATGATGCCTTTCCTCATGGATTCTGACATGCTGCCTTCCAGAAGCATACTCTCGTATACTTCCAGGAGGTCCGGGCCCGTCAAGTCCCACAACGCCGAGTAAAGTTCAGCCGGTAGGCAAATTTTTAAAAAAATACTTTTCCAATTCAATCAAATCAAATCCAATTCAGAGTCTCAACAAGTTGAGACATTTCCGATCCAGGCTGACAAGACAGGGCAAGCGACCAAACCACCCTGTCCTGGGCCCGATCTACATGAGCCAAGCTGATTGGAGAAGGGGGAGGTTCCTCCTCCAAGACTTGGGCTCATTTGCATCTTAGCCAAAAGGCCGAGATACCGCTTTTAAAAATTGCTTCATATGAAACATATGAAGCTTCAATGTAACCTAATGACCTCAACCAAGTGCAGCATCCTCTCCATACTACACTTGATCTTAGCCAAAAGGCCGAGAAGCTCAGCCAGTAGGCAAATGGCTGGGTTGATGGTGCCCTCAAAGTTGTCATAGGGCACTTTGTGGTGCCATTTGACGCCACCTTTGCCCAGCCCCTTACCACCTTTCCCTCTACCTGACATAGAGTCACTGGGGGGGATTTTAGGGCCTCACTCAGGCGAGGTGGTAGGGTTTCAGCTATAGAGTCATAGAGGCTTACAGCATGGAAATAGGCCCTTTAGCCCAACTTGTCCATGCTGCCCAGTTTTTACCACTAAGCTAGTCCCAATTGCCTGCTTTTGGCCCATATCCCTCTGTTCCCATCTCACCCATGTAACTGACTAAGTGCTTTATAGAAGATTTGCACTGAGAAGTCAATATGAATGGAAACCCATTCTTTGAAGACCAAAGGAATATGTTCACGCTTTGTGCCTTGTGTAATTAACCTGTTAGCATGAGGAGCTTGTAGTTTGCCCTGCCTTCTCCATAGGCAATGCCGCAGCCAATCAGAGATGACTTGCCAATCCTTCCCCTGTAGCATGAATTGTTCTGACTGTTTGAAATTTGGTATTCTTGTGTTTTTCCTGATGAGTGCAAGACAGAAAGCTTCGGCAACATGTTTCTCTTTTCAGCAATACGCTATGGTACTGCCAAGCCACTGTTAGAACTGTTACGGTAAGCTTATTATCAGCATACATTGAGGAGGAGTGGGTGGAGACTCATGTTGAGTCATAAATGTACGTATTCACTAGTTGAGCCAATTGGCCTGTTTGTGTAGCTCGGCGTAAACATGCAAACCTATACATATTCGGAACTTATCTGCAATTAGATGTAAATCTGCAAAATTCAAAGGCCAGCTGACATTTTCAATGATAGACTGATTCACAACTCAAATCTTTGGTTTTCAAACAAAGAACATGCCTGCTTATGGGAAATTTGTTTTGGGTACACCTGAAATGTCATATTTTGGGTGCATTTAGTTCTTTTGAATATGTTTGCATTGATATAGTGCCGTCTCCTCAGTATATATCAAAACATGTTATTTATTGTTTGATGGGATGTGTGCATTGCAGCATTTGTTGTCCATCCCTAATTGTCCTTAAAATGAGTGGCTTACTCAGCTACATCCAAGGGCAGTTAAGAGTTAACCACATTGCTTTGAATCTGGTGTAGACCAGATCATGCAAGGATGGCAGACTTTTCTTTCTGTCAAGTGCAACAGTGAACTAGATGGGTGTAATGACTTCAATGAGGCTCATGAGGTTGGCCTCTTGGTGAATGAACTCCCGGATAGAGGTATCACAAAAAGTTATCCCTGATAGAGGTAATGATTGCCTGCCCAATCAGGGAGTCTCACTGTATGTACAAATATATATCTTGAAGAATGTCAGGGCTACTGACACTCTGGACTCTGACTGTGTACCTGAAGCACTCTATGGGTGGGATTTTCTGGCCTTGCTCATCCCGAAACAGTAAAGTCCAACCCGAGGTCAACGGACCTTTCCATTGTCCGCCCCTTGCCCGCCCCAATTCCCGTGGCGGGTGGGGCGGTAAAATCCCGGCCTATGAGTGGAATAGAGTTTGTAAAAAAGGAACCTGGTGAAGGGACACCGGCCTCTGAGGGGTTATTTCAATGGGTTTTTGCAACGATCAATGATAATTTCATTGCTTGTAGTTCTAGATTTAATTAAACTGAATTTAAACTCCATCACCTATATGGTGGGATTTGAACACATGCCCCCAGAGCATTCGCCTGGGTTCCTAGATTACTAGTCCAGTGACATTACACCATCATCGCCCCTTCATAAGCTTCACTTACAACCAATTAAGGACTTTTTAAGTGTCGTCACTGCTGTAATGTAAGAAATCCTGGCAAACAATTTGTGCACAGTAAGAGCTCACAGGCAGTCTTTTGATAATGATGAAATAATTTATTTTTAATAGTGTAGGTCGCAGGATAAATATTGGCCTGGAAACCATGGAGACCTTCTCGGCTCTTCTTCAAAACAGTCTTTTACATCCAGCTGGCAGAGTGCGTGGCAGTTCAACATTCAAAAGATAGCAGGAGTGGGTTTACCAGCCATTCCCACAGGTGGAACCTTCTGGATTCACTGACAGAGACCGCCCGCCATGGGTTTCCCAGCAATGGAGGGTGTGATCAATGGGAAAATCCTGCTGACAATGGCAGGACCGGAAGATCTCACCACCGGCCAATGGCAGACTGTCTCCGCTGCCACAAAACATGCCACGGGGGGGAGCGGAAACTGCCGTCATTATCTCTAACACTGTGCCATTTTGGAAATACTGCAATGCAGCTAGGATTTTACTCTCAACGTTCCAGAGTAGGGCTTCCAACCCATAACACGCTGACTCAGAGGCCACAGCACTCATAACTGAGCCACAACTCACAGAAAGCAGCAGTTATCAGAAATAAATAAGGAACGGGGAAAAAGCTACACAAAAGCTTTCCAGTCTTAAAAGAGAAGACCCTTGAAGGGTCATCAAGACTCGAAACGTTGGCTCTATTCTCTCCCTGCAGATGCTGTCAGACCGGTTGAAATTTTCCAACATTTTCTGTTTTTGTTGTGATTGGGAAGCTTATCTACCTATACATTCCTGAAAGGAATTATCTAAAACTCTTCCATTTCACCAGATAATTCTCAAACATACTATAGTCTAATCGTCAAGAAAAATGTTGCACATAAACAGAATTTCATGAAAAAAGAAACATCCCATTCTTTATTATATTCTCCCTGTCAACACTCTGTACTCTATATTGGGTGGCATGGTGGCACAATGATTAGCACTGCTGCCTCACAGGGCCAAGGACCTGGGTTCGATTCCTGGCCTGTATGGAGTTTGCATGTTCTCCCCATGTCTGCATGGGCTTCCTCCGGGTGCTCCGGTTGCCTTCCACAGTCCAAAGATGTGCAGGCTCGGTTGATTGGCTGTGTCAAGAGGACTAGCAGGGTAAATGTGTGGGGTTGCGGGAATAGGGCCTAGGTGGGATTGTGGTCGGTGCAGTCTTGATGGGCCAAATGGCCTCCTTCTGCACTGATGATGCTATCCCAGCAAATGTTCCTTCTACGCATGCTCACTGCTTTACCCCAATCCCCAATCCCCATGGTGTCATGGAATGCTTAGGTCTGACAGCACAGTCCAGCAGGACCACATGGCTTTTGCATTTTCCTCTTTCTTATAGAGTTGTTGACATTTAGACCACATAAAGACCTTTCAGCCCTTAATTACTGTGCCAAACACCTTTCTAATCTCAAGCCATTTTCTAGTACTTGATCTGTAGCCTTGTATGCTATGATGTTACAAGCGCTCATCCAAATGCTTCTTAAATGTTGTGAGGGTTCTCGCCTCTACCACCCTTTCAGGCAGCAAGTTCCAGATTCCCACCACCTTCTGGGTGGCAAGGTTTTTCCTCAAATTCCCTCTAAATCTCCTGCTCCTTACCTTGGTTATTAACCATTGTACTAAGGGGGGATGTTTCTTCCTATTTACCCTATCTTCCTATCTAACCTGTCTTGCTATCTATTCTATTTTCCTATCTATCCTATCTCCCATATCTTCCTGTCTACCCTATCTTCCTATCTACCTTATCTTCCACTCTATTCTATTTTCCTATCTACCCTACCTTCCTATCAACCCCATCTATACTATGTTCTGTGTACTTAAACTTAGCTTGTTGGTGACTCCCTGGGGCCATCCCATCTGTGGATACATGTTGTTAAGCCTTCAGTGCCCTGCACAAGAGATTCCTCAGCTTCTTGGTGTTCCCATTGTGGCAGGAATAAGGATTTTATTCATTCTCACGAAGTGGCCATCACTGGTATTACCCATTCCTGGCTGCCCTTGAGAAGGTGGTGATGAGCATACTTCTTGAACAACTGTAGTCAAAATTGAGGTGAAAATGTCCCTTGGGAGGCCCCAAAGACTCTGGTTTAATGAGTCTCCCCCACTCTGTTTTTCCAGGTCGCTAAACAAGTGCAGTAGACGTTCCCCATGGGATGCCTCAATCACTATGTTTCAGAACAGCATGTTGTGTGCTTTTCTATGCACCAAATAGTGGCATTATACATGTTCAACTTTCAGTTCAAGAACTGACAGAGTCTTCTGCAAAGGGATAAAGATTTGGAATCCACATCTGTATCTTCCTGGCTTGCTGTCTTAATGCCACCTTTTCTATTTTGGGTGCTCCCTGCTGTCTCTCCTGCACCATGATGAGATTGACAGTCAAATGTAATCTTGCTCTTGTAAAGAATTTTAATGTCACTCAGTTTCTGCAATCATTTCCCTTCTCATTTGATGTTTGAACAATGATAAATAATTGAGGAATGTATGTCAATACAGCATGACATGCCAAGGTGTGGACGTATTCTCTGTGGACCTTAGTAGTGCTACTTGTCAGACCTAGCTGATATATATATATATATATCTCAACCTTTCCGCACCTTAATGGTGCATAGTTCAGACTTCCATCTGTTTCTGTCGCTAATTATTCCTGGAACAGGTCTCGAAGTCTGTCACCAGGGGCTTATAGCTTGAGGGACACTACACCACATCAAGCATAGCCACACTCATGCTATATATACATATATATATATAAAATATATATAGCATTAATGATGTTACTGGATTAGTAATTCAAAGGTCCAGGTCAGTGCTCCGAGGACAAGTTCAAATTCCATCATGCAGCTACAGTAATTTAAATTTCATTAGCAAATTTGGAGTACCGCAGGATTATCAATAAAATAATCCATTTGGTTTACAAACACACTTCAGGGGACAATATCTGCCATCCTTACCCGGTCTTGCCGACATGTCAATCCTGATCCACAGGAATCTGCTTGTTAAGTATTCCCCTAGCCAGCCTCCAAAATTGTGTAGCAAGCCAGATGTTATATCAAACTGCCAAAGAAAAAAATCACTGTGTGTGTCCCTACAAATCAAGGACTGCAGTGGTTCAAGAAGGAGACACACCATCCCCTTCTTAAGGGTATTTAGGGTTAGGCAATGAATTTCAGCTTTGCCCTGTGGCACTTATCTCCCAAGGATGAATAATTTAGAGAGAGAAAGAGAGAAAATATAACCAACATTCCTTCACATTCAATGGTGTTGCTGAATCCTCCACTATCAACATCCTGGGGGTTACCATTGATCAGAAGCAGAAGTGAACCAACCAAAAACACTGTGCCTACAAGAACATGTCAGAGGCTGGGAATTCTGTGCTGTCTCACTCACTTTCTGACTCCCCAAATACTGTCCACCATCTACATGTTTCAAGTCGGAGTGTGATGAAATACTATCTAATTGTCTGGATTAATGTTGGATTAACAACATTCAAGAAGTTTGATTTGATTAAGGGGAGACGATGGCCAAGTAGTATTATCACCAGACAATTAATCCAGAAACTCAGCTAATGTTCTGGGGACCCGGGTTCGAATCCCCCAAGGCAGGCTAGGAATACTGTGGCAAGTAAGTCACCTCCTGACTCCCCAAAGTCTATCCATCATGTACAAGGCACAAATCAGGAGTGTGATGGAATACTCCCCACTTGCCTGGATGAATGCAGCTCCCAACAACACTCGAGAAGCTTGACACCATCCAGGACAAAGTAGACCACTTGATTGGCACTACATCTACAAACATCCACTCCCTCCAACACTGACGCTCAGTAGCAGCAGTGTGTACTATCTGCAAGGTGCACTGCAGCAATTCACCAAAGATCCTTAGACAGCACCTTCCAAACTCACGACCACTTCTATCTAGAAGGACAAGGTCAGCAGACACATGGGAATGCCATTTGCAAGTTCCCCTCCAAGCCACTGACCATCCTGACTTGGAAATATATCACCATTCCTTCACTGTCAAAATCCTGGAAATCTCTCTCTAATGGCATTGTGGGTCAACCCACAGCATGTGGACTGCAGCGACTCAAGAAGGCAGCTCACCACCACCTTCTCAAAGGCAAGTAGGGATGAGCAATAAATGTTGGCCAGACAGTGACACCCATGTCCCACGAATGAATATAAAAAATCCAGGCTAAAGCAGCCTGCTTAAATGGCATCCCATCGACAACCTTCAACATTTGCTCACTGCACTGATGCACAGTGGCAACAGTGTGTACCATCTTCAAGATATACTGCAGAAACTCACCAAAGATCCTTTAACAGCACCTTGCAAACCTTACAAGGTAATCTCTACCACCTAGAAAGACAAGAGCAATTGGAAGAGCATGAGCTGCAAGTTCCTCTTCAAGCCACGTACCATCCTGAGTTGGAAATATATTGCTGTTCCCTGAATGTCACTGGGTCAAAATCCTAAACACCCTCCCTAACAGCATTGTGGATGTATCTACACCACATGGACTGCAGCGGTGCAAGAAGGTGGCACAACACTTTCTCAAGGGCAAAAATTAGGGATGGGCAATAAATGTTGGCCTAACCAGCGATAGACAAATCCTGTGAAAGAATAAACTTTAAAACAAATATCCATCTCGTCTTTTGGACCAGCCTCTTAAGAGAACGAGCTGTCAATGGAATTAAGGCTAGGTACAGCTCAAAGGTCAAGTACCTTATTTATGGATTACTCATGAGCACATTTATAGGCCATTAGGCTGATTATTATGCATCATTACAACATAGAGTTTATTCGACAGTTACGTTTTTCACCGCCCAATTGGTTTCCAACAAAAAGATTTAATTTAATCTATCATAGAATTGCAGGCTAATGCACACAATTTAGATAAACACTGTTAACCTATTGTCTACTCTTATTGAATTTGGTATATGTGTCAGTCATGTTTCAAGTGTTGTGCATGGCAAAGCCTTGAATATTTATTACCAGAATTATGTAGAATTAACAGCACGGAAACCAGTGACTATCACATATCTATGATCTCTGGTTCTAATCTCCCCCAGAAATAGAAACACCCCTGTCGACCGCTCCCCAATCAAACCCCTTCAACTTTTTAAAGACCTCTATTAAATCACTTCTTATTCTGCTCTTTTCTGGAGAAAAGAGTCCCAGTCTGGTCAGTCTTTCCTGATAGTAATATCTCTCAGTTGTAGTATCATGTTTATAAATATTTTGTCACCTTCTGCAGTACCTCTGCATCTTTTATTGCTACGTGGAGACGTGAGGTACAGTGCTCCAAGTATGAACCAAATCGAGGTTCTGAATGAGTTTAACATGATTTCTCTATAAGTGTAACATATCAGATCAATGGTAAAATTGACCATACGCTATCACATATTATCATTTTAGCTGTGCTTAGTATGTTATTAAAGTTCCCAATTATTGTTTCCTTGGTTAGTCTTAATCTATAATGGACTCATCAATGATAGAAATAATAGGAACATAAGGACATACGAATTAGGAGCAGGATTAGGCCATTCGGCCCTCAAGCCTAATCCTCCATTCAATCAGAATATGGCTGATCTTATTTTGGCCTCAGCTCCAAATTCCACCTACCCCTACAACCCTTAGCTTCCTATTAGTCAAGAATCTATCCACCTCAGCTTTAAAAGTATTCAATGACCCTGCCTCCAACATTCTCTGGGGAAGAGATTTCCAAATACTCAGGTGAGGAAAAAATTCTTCTCATTTCTGACTTACAATTGGAGAGCCCTTATGTTCAAACTATGGCCCCTCATTCTAGTCTCTCCCACAAGGGGATCCATCCTTTCAGCATACACAATGCCAAGTCCCCTCAGGATCTTCAGTACTTCAATAAGATCAACTCTCATTCTTCCAAGTGGGTAGATGCAGGGAAGATGTTCCCGATGGTGGGGGAGTCCACAACCAAGGGTCACAGACTGAGGATTCAGGGTAGACCATTTAGGATGGAAATGAGGAGACATTTCTTCACCCAAAGAGTGGTGAGCCTGTAGAATTCATTGCCACAGGAAGTGGTTGATGCCAAAACATTGAATGTATTCAAGAGGTGGCTCGATATAGCAGTTGGGGCGAATGGGATCAAAGATTATGGGGAGAAGGCAGTATTAGGCTGTTGAGTTGAACAATCGGCCATGAGCGTAGTGAATGGCGGAGCAGGCTCGAAGGGCCAAATGGCCTCCTCCTGCTCCTATCTCCTATGTTTCTATGTTAAACTCCAATGGATACAGGCCCAACCTGTCCAACCTTTCCTCATGAGATAGCTCCCTCATCCCAGGTAACAGTCAAGTAAATGTCCTCTGATCTGCATCTAATGTAATTATGTCCTTTCTTAAATAAGGAGACCAAAACTGCACACAGTACTCCAAGTAAAGCCTCACCAATGCCCTGTACAACTGCAAATGAAACATCCCTACTTAAACATTACATTCACATTTCATTCAATAGCAACATTCTGTTTGCCCTCCTGATCACTTACTGCACCTACTTTTTGTGCTTGCTTTACCAGAACACCCAGATCCCTCAGTACCATTGAGTTCTGCAATCTTACACAAATAATATGTTGTTTTCCTTCCTGCTGAAGTGGACGAGTTCACGTTTTTCTACATTATTGACTCCCCTTGATTGCAATGAGATTTTTTAAGTGCCACACAATAAATTCCAAGGCATCTGAAACCAGTTGACCCTGTAATGTCCTCCTTACTAATGCCTGGGGACTTGTGCCAAATTTGGAGTGCTGCCTACGGATTAGCTCCCCGGTTGGTCCGAGAATGTGCTACACTGTATGATAAACAGTCTGTGAAATCAACATCAAGGTACCTTTGCCAATCTGATTCATCCAATCTATATGTAGATTAAAATCACTCATTACTATCACCATTCTGGGGCTGCACAGTGGCACAGTGGTTAGCACTGCTGCTTTACAGCACCAGGGACCCAAGTTCAATTCCAGCCTCGGGTCACTACGTCTGTGGACTTTGCACATTCCGCCTATGTCTGCGTGGGTTTCCTCTGGGTGCTCCGGTTTCCTCCCACAGTCCAAAGATGTGTGGGTTAGGTGGATTGGCCATGTTAAATTGACCCTAATGTCAGGGGGATTAGTGGGGTAAGTATGTGGGGTTACGGTAATAGGGCCTGGGTGAGATTGTGGTTGGTGCGGACTCAATGGGCTGAATGGCCTTCTTCTGCACTGTAGGGATTCTATGACCATTTCTTTTTCACAAGCCCCCATTATTTCTTCCTGCATACCCTGTAATACAGCGTGGTTGCTGTTCGGGAGTTCATAAATCACTCCCACAAGTGACTTCTTATTATTTCTCAACTCTACCCAGCAGTGACTCTACCCAACTTCACAATAACTTCATTGTAGTGTTAATGTAAGCCTACTAGTGGCATTAAAAAATAAACTTCTAAAAACTTAAAACTTTGAAACTGGTTCTACATTTTGATCTCCAGAATTAAGATAATTTCTCTCCATTGTACTAATGTTACCCTTAATTGACGGAGCTACACCTCCATCTTTTGCTGCTTCTTCTCCTACCTAAATGTCATGTGCCCTTGAATATTCAGGTCTTTGATTTAAAGCCCTCTCTACCCCTTGCTATCGACTCACCAGAACACTTGTTCCAGCATGGTTCAGGTGAAGAAAATCCCAACAGCACAGCTTCTACTTTCCCCAGTACTGGTGCCAGTGCCCCATGAATTGAAAACCATTTCTCCCACACCAATCATCAAGCCATGCAGTTAACTCTCTAATCTGATTTACCCTACTCCAATTTGCTATGGCTTCGGCAATAATCCAAATATTATGACCTTTGAAGTTCTAAGTTTTAACTTAGCCCCCAGCTGCTTACACTCCCTTGGGGAGACAGTGGCGTTGTGGTATTGTCACTAGACTGGTAATCTAGAGATCCGGGGCAAGGTCTGGAGGACCAGGATTCAAATCTCGCCATGGCAAATGGTGAAATTTGAATTCAATAAGATCTGGAATTAAAATTTTAATGATGACAATAAATACAATGTCGATTGTCGTAAAAACCCATCTGATTCATTAGTGTCCTTGAGGGAAGGAAATCTGCCGTCCTTACCTGGTCTGGTCGACATGTGGTGCATCTGGATTTCCAGAAGGGACCTGACAAGGCGCTGCACCAAAGGCTGTTGTATAAGATAAAGGCGCACGGTGTTACGAGTAATATATTAGCATGGATAGAGGATTGGTTAACTAACAGAAAGCAAAGAGTGGGCGTAAATGGGTGTTTTCTGGTTGGCGATCAGTGACTAATGGTGTGCCTCAGGGATCAGTGTTGGGACTGCAATTGTTTATGATTTACATAGATGATTTGGAGTTGGGGACCAAGTGTAGTATGTCAAAATTCGCAAATGACACTAAGATGAGTGGCAGAGCAAAGTGTGCAGAGGATGCTGAAAGTATGCAAAGGGATATAGATAGTCTAAGTGAGTGAGCGAGAGTCTGGCAGATGGAGAAAATGTTGATAAATGTGAGGTCACCCATTTTGGTAGGAATAACAGCAAAATGGACTATTATTTAAATGGTAAAAAATTGCAGCATGCTGCTGTGCAGAGAGACCTGGGTGTCCTTGTGCAGGAATCTCAAGGAGTTGGTTTGCAGGTGCAGCAGGTAATTAAGAAGGCAAATGGAATTTTGTCCTTCATTGCTAGAGGGATGGAGTTTAAAAACAGCGAGATTATGTTGCAGCTGTATAAGGTGCTGGTGAGGCCACACCTGGAGTACTGTGTACAGTTTTGGTCTCCTTACTTGAGAAAGGATATATTGACACTGGAGGGGGTGCAGAGGAGATTCACTAGGTTGATTCTGGAGTTGAGAGGATTGGCTTATGAGGGGAGACTGAGTAGACTGGGGCTATACTCATTGGAATTCAGAAGAATGAGGGAAGATCTGATAGGAACATATAAGATTATGAAGGGAATAGACAAAATAGAAGCAGGGAAGTTGTTTCCATTGGCAGGTGAAACTAGAACTAGGGGGCATGGCCTCAAAATGAGGGGGAACAGATTTAGGACTGAGTTGAGGAGGAACTTCTGCACACAAAGGGTTGTGAATCTGTGGAATTCCTTGCCAGTGAAACAGTTGAGGCTACCTTATTGAATTTTTTTAAGGCAAGGATAGGTACATTTTTGAACAGTAAAGGAATTAAGGGTTATGGTGAGCGGGCGGGTAAGTGGTGCTGAGTCCACAGAAAGATCAATCATGATCTCATTGAATGGTGGAGCATTCGAGGGGCCAGATAGCCTACTCGTGCTCCTAGTTCTTATGTTCTAATGTTCTTATGTTATGTGCAACATCAGATCCACAACAATGTGGTTGACTCTCAAATGCTCTCTGAAATGCAGGGCAGTTAGGGATGGGCAATAAATGCTGGCCCAGCCAGTGACACTGACATCCAGTGAAATGTATAAAAAGGCAGAGCCTCTTTATTTCTACTGCTGTTATTGGTACCTACATGGAACACACCCACTGGCTCCGTCTCCTCCCGTTGTAAGTTCCTCTTCAGCCCAGAGCAAATGTCCCCAACCCTGGCACTAAGCGGACAAAACTACCATGTGGACTCCCACTCTTGGCTGCAGAGAACGGTGCTTATCGCCCTGATTATATTGTCCCCTACTACCACAAGACTTCTATTAACTCCCTCACCTGAATGGCTTTGTTGTTCCGTCGGTAGCTTGCTCATCCAAAAGATAGGAAGAAATGTCCTTTCATATTGCATTATCATGTGACACATGCAGTGACAGTTATGACATTGACAGGTATGACAATCATTTAACTTACCGTAATTAAGCAAAGAGATGGCTGACTAGTTAATCTGTTTCTGATGGCATGGCCCTGGTACCCAATGGAATCCACTTACATCTTCAAACACTATCGTGAAGAAAAAAGTCGAACATTTTGTTATGAGGCTATGTCTCTTTATTTTTTAAAATACAGTTTTTCAACTTTCAGCTGACCCAGAACTTTTGCAATTGGAGCTGGAACAGCGCAAACTGTTTAAAAATACAAGGACACATTCCAAGTTCGAGGTGAGAAACCAATAAGTTGCCTTCAGGGGAGTGTGAAGAGAGAGATGTTTCATATAATTCAGGCACATGTTGAAACTTGTAACTGAATAAAAGACGTTAAAAATGCAAAGTACTGGATAGTAAAACAATGGCTCTTCTCGGCAGACACTAAAACCCTTTGAAAATACATAATGGGTGAAGTATTTCAAGGCAAGACTGCTAGCCACTAGAGAGAAATTGCAAACGACACAGGTAGTGTCGAGAAAGCCTTCTAACCCACACATTTTGGGACGCTAAGAGGCAATTTACTATGACCAATCCACTTAACCTGCACATCTTTGGACTGTGGGAGGAAACCAGAGCACCTGGAGGCAACCCACGCAGACACAGGGAGAACATGCAAACTCCACACAATCACCCAAGGCCAGAATTGAACCCTGGTCCCTGGCACTGTGAGGCAGCAGTGTGAACCACTGTGCCACTGCGTCGCCCTTCAGCAGAGGAAGTAAGCCAAGGGCTGGTCGTGCCATCTATCTCTTTTGAAATAAGCGTGTCATCCAGTTCAAGGAGTCAACTCTACCAGAAGCCTATTAGTGAACCGAGATCTCATAATAATTGAAACAATCCCGACATCTGACAGCATCCAAGAAACCAGCCAATATATATATTGGCCACAGCATTTAAAATCTACACCTCAAGGAGACTTAATCATAGATGTTTTTATATCAGTTTAAAACTCTAATTCCCCTTATTTCTGCTGTATGTGTGTCTGTATGTCCTAATGATGGCACAAGGGCCTAATGTTTGACTTTGCTTGCCTTTATTATTTTTCTCAGGTTCGGGAGTTAACAAATTTGCTTTTTCTTTGACTGATGGAAACTCTGTTTGATTGACTCCTTATTGCTCACAGCTTAAATAGTTAAATATATATACGGGCGGCACGATGGCACTGCTGCCTCACAGCGCCAGAGACCTGGGTTTGATTCCCAGCTTGAGTCACTGCCTGTCTGGGGTTTGCACATTGTCCCTGTGGATTTTCTTTGGATGCTCCGGTTTCCTCTCACAGTCTGAAAGACGTGCTGGTTAGATGCATTGACCATGCTAAATTCTCCCTCAGTGTATATGAACAGGCGAGAGAGTGTGGTGACGAGGCAGTTTTCACAGTAATTTCATTGCAGCGTTAACGTAAGCCTATTTGTGACAATAATAAATAAATAAATATATCCTGATTTGGAGAAATCCTCATGAAAAATAAGCTTAAAAGTTTGCTCTAACTAACTGAGGAGGTTGAATTCAGGGGAGCCATTTCACTCCTTCTCATTCTGCCATTGCAATTTATATGGTGGGTGGAATCTAACAAGAATTTGGCAGTGTTGGTTGCTGTTCGGAAAACGGAAACGCTCCTGCCAATGACGCTGTTGTGATTTCTGACTGAATCTTGTGCCTCATGAGCAAAACTTTTTATACACACGAGAATCACGCCACATTCACGTTGTAAAACGTGTGGAGGACGGAGAAGATCTGCAGAGAGATTTGGACAGGCTGAGTGAGTGGGCGAGGATATGGCAAATGGAGTATAACGTTGAGAAATGCGAGGTTATACACTTTGGAGGAAATAATAACAAATGGGATTACTATCTCAATGGAAACAAATTAAAACATGCTACCGTGCAAAGGGACCTGGGGGTCCTTGTGCATGAGACGCAAAAGCCCAGTCTGCAGGTACAACAGGTGATCAAGAAGGCAAATGGGATGTTGGCCTATATTGCGAGGGGGATAGAATATAAAAGCAGGGATGTCTTGATGCACCTGTACAGGGCATTGGTGAGGCCGAAGCTGGAATACTGTGTGCAGTATTGGTCCCCTTATATGAGGAAGGATATATTGGCATTGGAGGGAGTGCAGAGAAGGTTCACCAGGTTGATACCGGAGATGAGGGGTTTGGATTATGAGGAGAGGCTGAGGAGATTGGGTTTGTACTCGTTGGAGTTTAGAAGGATGAGGGGGGATCTTATGGAGACTTATAAGATAATGCGGGGGCTGGATAGGGTGGAGGCAGAGAGATTCTTTCCACTTAGTAAGGAAGTTAAAACTAGAGGACACAGCCTCAAAATAAAGGGGGGTCGGTTTAAGACAGAGTTGAGGAGGAACTTCTTCTCCCAGAGGGTGGTGAATCTCTGGAATTCTCTGCCCACTGAGGTGGTGGAGGCTACCTCGCTGAATATGTTTAAAGCGCGGATGGATGGATTCCTGATCGGTAAGGGAATTAAGGGTTATGGGGATCAGGCGGGTAAGTGGTACTGATCCACGTCAGAGCAGCCATGATCTTATTGAATGGCGGGGCAGGCTCGAGGGGCTAGATGGCCTACTCCTGCTCCTATTTCTTATGTTCTTATGTTCTTATTCCCTCTGATTCACCCACCCGGCCACATTTAACTGTTGCACTCACTGGGGAGATCCATATAAATGACTTCCCCAGCAATCTTCAACACTCCCCAGCACTTGTTCCAGATGAGCACTTGAAATGCCATAACATGCTAAGGCTACGAACCAGGTGCTGGAAAATGGAATTAGAATTAGAATTAGAATTAGAATGGGCGGCAAAGTGGCACAGTGGTTAGCAGTGCTGCCTCACAGCGCCAGGGACCCGGGTTCACTTCCAGCCTCGAGTCACCATCTGTGTGGACTTTGCACATTCTCCCCAAGTCTGCGTGGGTTTCCTCCGGGTGCTCTGGTTTCCTCCCACAGTCCAAAGATGTGCAGGTTAGGTTGATTGGCCATGCTAAATTGACCCTAATTTCAGGGGGATTAGCAGGGTAAATATGTGGGGTTACGGGAATAGGATCTGGGTGGGATTGTGATCGGTACAGACTCGATGGGCCAAATGGCCTCCTTCTGCGTTGTGGGATTCTATGATTCTATGAATATATAGGTGTTTGATGGCAGTGCAAACACAATGGGCCAAAAAGCCTCTTTCTGTGCTGTAAAACTCTATGGGTAGGATTTTCTCGCCGCGTTTGGCCGAAGACCGGAAAATCCCGCTCGAGGGCAATGGGCCTTTTATGGTCCTGTCCCGCCTGCTACGATTCCCGTGGTGGGCAGGACGGGAAAATTCTACCCTATGTCACCAACTCCCTTGATTTTTCTTCAAAATAGTGCCACGGATCTTTTGCTTCCAACTGAAAGAAAAGACAGCCTCAGTTGAATATCTCATCCAAATTACAACACCTCCAACAGTACAGTACTCCCTGAGTATTGCATTTGTGTTTCCACCGAGATTTTGTGTACATTGAGGCTTGAGCCTACAATCTTCAGACTCTACGCACTAAGTCATGGGACTTATACTGACAACAGACAAACATGTACTTTGATTTTTAACACACC
Source organism: Mustelus asterias (assembly GCF_964213995.1). Classification (NCBI taxonomy): domain Eukaryota; kingdom Metazoa; phylum Chordata; class Chondrichthyes; order Carcharhiniformes; family Triakidae; genus Mustelus; species Mustelus asterias. The sequence goes on from NC_135804.1 coordinate 133,838,557, forward strand.
ATTTTGAGGGACAGTAACTCGGACAATGCAGCACTCCCTCAGTGTTGCTTTGTGGTGTTCATTTAAAATACTCGCTTCAGCCTAACCTTCTGACTCAGTAACAATAACGCTACCAACCGAGGCAGGCCTGGAAAGAAAAAATGCTCATTAAAGTGAGCAGAAACCATCAGATCTGATTTATATTTCATATATAGAGTTCCATTTTATAATGGGTGTAATTTCTTTTACCTGCAGACTGGAAGGGATTTGTGGGATAGAAGTGTCGCTGGTAAGGTCAGCATTTCTCACCCAGTGCTAAATCCCCTGAAGAGATAATGGTAGACCTTCTTTTTGAGCACAGCAGTCCATGAGGTTTGTTTCAATTTGATACAACTGAGTGATTTGCGAGGTTATTTCAGAGGCAAATTAAGAGAGAGCTACATTGGTGTGGAACCAGAGTCACATATAAACCCAGACAAAATAAGAATGGCAGACATCCTTTGCCAAAGGACATTCCTATACCAGTTGGCCATTTACAATGATAAGACAGCTGGGTGTGTAGTCACTATAACTGATCCCACTTTTGATTTCCAGAATTTTTAGTTGACTTTGAATTCTCAAACTGCCACTAAGGGATTTGAACTCAAGTCCTATAGATTACTAATCCTGCCAATTTAACCTGCGGATTAAATAGAATAACAGCCTGCTGTAACAAAGTCATTTAGTGCTCTCTGTGACATTACAAAGACCATACCATTTAGAATAAGATCATAAGGGTGGCACGGTAGCACAGTGGTTAGCACTGCTGCTTCACAGCTCCAGGGACCTGGGTTCGATTCCCGGCTTGGGTCACTGTCTGTGTGGAGTTTGCACATTCTCCTCGTGTCTGCGTGGGTTTCCTCCGGGTGATCCAGTTTCCTCCCACAGTCCAAAGATGTGCGGGTTAGGTTGATTGGCCAGGTTAAAAATTGTCCCTTAGAGTCCTGAGATGCGTAGATTAGAGAGATTAGCGGGTAAATGTGTGGGGGTAGGGCCTGGGTGGGATTGTGGTCGGTGCAGACTCGATGGGCCGAATGGCCTCCTTCTGCACTGTAGGGTTTCTATGATTTCTATGATGTAAGAGCAGAATTAGGCCATTCGGTCCATTGAGTCTGCTCTGCAATTCAATCATTGCTGATAAGCTTCTCAACCGCATTCTCACGCATTTTCCCCATAGCCTTTGATCCCCTTATCAATCAATAGCCTATCTATCTCTGTCTTAAATACACTCAATGACCTGGCCTCCACAGCCTCTGTGACAATGGATTCCATAGATTCCGTAGAATATAATAGAAACATAGAAAACTACAGCACAAAACAGGCCCTTCGGCCCTACAAGTTGTGCCAAACATATCCCTACCTTTTAGGCCGACCTATAACCCTCAATCCTATTAAGTCCCTTGTACTCATCCAGGAGTCTCTTAAAAGACCCTATTGAGTTTGCCTCCACCACCACTGACGGCAGCCGATTCCACTCGCCCACCACCCTCTGTGTGAAAAACTTCCCCCTCACATTTCCCCTGTATCTACCCCCCAGCACCTTAAACCTGTGTCCTCTCGTAGCAGCCATTTCCATCCTGGGAAAAAGCCTCTGAGAGTCCACCCTCTCAACATCTTATATACCTCTATTAGGTCTCCTCTCATCCTACGTCTCTCCAAGGAGAAAAGACCGAGCTCCCTCAGCCTATCCTTATAAGGCATGCCACTCAATCCAGGCAACATCCTTGTAAATCTCCTCTGCACCCTTTCAATCTTTTCCACATCCTTCCTGTAATGAGGCGACCAGAACTGAGCACAGTACTCCAAGTGGGGTCTGACGAGGGTCTTATATAGCTATAATATAATACTCATAGAATCTTATAACACTGGAGTCTCTTCAGCCCATTGCATCTGTGTTACGTCTTCACAAGAGCGATCTTATTGAGTCCCACAATGCATCATTCGTATTGAGCCCCACAATGCATCATTCTCCCCATAATCCTGCAAATTAGCCCTTGTCGGGTGCAATTGCCTTTTGAATGTTCCCGTGGAATTTGATTCCAGCACCCTTTCAGGTGTATCTCTTATATATTTTGTACTGTTGTGCCTTCAGAATAATGCAGTCCTTATTACCAATATTTCCTTGTTATATTTGTTGCGGTTGTTGCCTGGAAGAGGTAGAAAGATCGACAATAAAAAGAAACCCACAGGTCATTAGTATTGTATGTATCTATTCTGTTCTTGGGTTTCTATTATCACTGCCCAGCAACTGTATTCAATGTCTGAGTTTCAAAGGTTTAAACATATTTTTCTCGCTATACCATTCTAAATTAAAATTTTCATTGCATTCTGCAATACCAGCTACTCAGTCTCAGGTCTCTATTTCTGCTATTGCTGGCCTGTCTTGCATCCCCAATTTTAATTGCATCGCCACTAGCAACCAAGCTTTCAATTGTCAAAGCCTTAAGCTCTGAACCTCTCCGCCTCGCTAACTTTCTCCTTTCCATTAATATGTCCTTTAAAACATGTTGCTTCAGCCGAATTTTGGTCCCTTGTCCAAACGCCTCCTATGTGTCAAAAGTTAAAGTTAATTGGTCACAAGTAGGCTTACATTAACACTGCAATGAAGTTACTGGGAAAATCCCCTAGTTGCCGCACTCCAGCACCTGCTCTGAGGGAGAATTTAGCATGGCCAATCCACCTAGCCAGCACGTCTTTCAGACTGTGGGAGGAAACCAGAGCACCCGGAGGAAACCCAGGCAGACACGGGGAGAACGTGCAAACTCCACACAGATAGTGACCCAAGCCAGTATTTGAACTCGTGTCCTTGTGAGGCGGCAGTGCTAACCATCGTGCCACCCCCTGCTTTGGTTTATGGTTTTCCTGTGACACTATGGTCGGAATTTTCTGGCCATTCACGTCCCACCACCGCTGCTAGTGGGGACTGAGAATCTGGGGCTCGGCCAAGTTTCCGTTCACTGCAGCGGCACCAGAGAATCCTGTTGACATGAACGGCCGGAGAATTCCTTGCTATATTTCAGGTGCTACAGAAATGCAAGTTGTTATTGCTAAAAATCCTTGCCTTTTTAACTTGTGATTATCAGAGGATAGGTATCTGTTGCTTTCAATCCCTTGGAGATGAAGAGAATCATTTGCCAAGGCTCTCACATTTCACAGTGAGATGAGTGAAATGGGCAGTTGACAGATGGCACCAATAACCCCGCAACACATGTGCATGAAGACAGCCGAGAATCCGATTATTTTAATATATTGTCATTTTGCACACACTGTATGTTCAAATGGGCTGAATATAACACCCTCAAGAAATCAGTGGCTGCTATCATTAGTATAGTTTATTGCATCTGTCACTCATACCTCGTTCATGGGAATGGATAGAGGGAGCAGTGTAAGATTGATGTAACTGGGTGAGGGCGTTATAATAAGCTCATATTGGCTCCTAAGACACAAAAAGACAAACACCAGTAAATAGCGCATTGTCTCACCTCAATCTCATCGCAGCTCTGAAAATGATAAGTGGGGAATGTCAATCCAATTATTATGTTCTTGCGCCGAATGTTTGTTAATTCAGGTCAGAATAAGTATCTCTGAGGTGAATCCAATTCCTTCCTCTGTGATTATTCATCATTAAGAATGAGGTCATTTTTCCAAAGACGCCACTTCGTCGTTTACTTTTCATTACTTTTCCACCTCACACCAGGATATTTGGAATTAACCAGGCCACAATTATTCACTCCAGCAACTTAATTTGGTGTGGCACGAGAGCCTTCCTCTAATGAGCTTGTTAATCTATTTCCTCCCTAAGATGGAAAAGCAATTTCTCCTCATCCCCCGCCATGCCTGCAGTACTGAATGCTGGATCCCTGCTCTGGTCTCTGAACCTGTCACCCAGATGCACGTCACTGCGAATACCATCAAAAACTGAGCAGCACTCTAATTGAGTCATTGCGAGTTACAGTCAAAAGGAAAGATGTCTGCACCTGCTACATCCTTTATTGCATGTCAAAGGCATTGCCTTTCTCTTCAAAATTGAACCCTCAGTCACCAGATAAATGATTGTCATCATTAACTCCGGCTTAATATGTTCTCTACCCATGCCTCACAACTCGATGACAGCCGCTCGCTTGAAGATGTGGTTATCCATAAATTTATTCATTAGAAAGGAACACACAAGAAATTTTGCCTGGTGTCATTTGTGGTGACCATGGGCCAAGGTTTGAGAGAATGGTTTGCCCCTTTATTTCAACTTAGCTGTTGCACGTTTAGGCATGAAAATATTCTTGACCACAGCGTTGCTGGAAGTGTGAGTTGATATGTCCTCAGTGAGGGCAACAGGGCATCTAGGACCTTGGTGGACAATGAGACCAGCAGTGTATGTCCTTAACCAACAAGTTTTGGATTGTCTAAGCCATGTCTCAGTTTAAAGTAAAGTAAGAGTTTATTTATTCGTACCACAAGTAGGTTTACATTAACTCTACAATGAAGTTACTGTGAAAATCCCCGAGTTGCCACACTCCAGCACCTGTTCGGGTACACTGATGGAGAATTTAGCACGGCCAATGCACCTAACCAGCACGTTTTTCAGAATATGAGAGGAAACCGGAGCACCCGGAGGAAACCCACGCAGACACGGGGAGAAAGTGCAGACTCCGCCCAGGCAGTGACCCAAGCCAGGAATCGAACCTGGGTCCCTGGTGCTATGAGGCAGCAGTGCTAACCACTGTGCCACCGTGCCATCCCTTGCACTCTGTCGGAGTAGCATTCATAATCTGATTCAGTAAATTGGGAGTTGAGCACAAAAATTAAAGCTGATGCAAGATATTCAAGGACTGAAGAGAGGGAAGGGAGGTTGGTGTGGTGGCTTACAAAAATATCGGGGACAAGTGTGATCTGCTGTTTGAGGAGTGGGTGATAACTACAGATTTAAAGGAGAGAGGAACAATCTAATGAGAGAGAACAACGTGTAATATTGACTAAAATGAGGGGGTCAGGAGGGGGAGTTCTGTGGTTAGCAGCTTAGTGGAAATAGGATGGAGGATACAAGAGAGGGGTCTCATGGACAAGATGAATTCAGAGAGTGCGCGAAGGGAGATAGAAGAGAAACTACAAAAAGATGCTTGTTCGGGACTACGGCAGTGGTGAGTTTTGGAGAAAATTTGGCCATGTGGGCTAATAGAAGGGAGGGACATGACACAAGCAGCTGATCTGGTGTCTTTACAGTAAGAAGTCTCGCAACACCATGTTAAAGTCCAACAGGTTTATTTGGAATCACGAGCTTTCAGGGCGCTGCCCCTTCATCAGGTGTTGGACTTTACCCTGGTGTTGTGAGACTCCTTACTGTGCCCATCCCATTCCAACACCAGCATCTCCACATTATGGTAGTCTTTATGCTTGGTGGGAAAAATGTCCAAAATCAATTTACCACCTGATAAAATGAGACTTTGCACGTTCACTTTCTGGGCAAGAGAAGTTGATTGGCCATCATTAATAATTATCATGTTGTTAAAAAGGGACTAAATACTGATAATTGATGGAAATAACTTTCTGTTGTGGTTTTATTGGGCAGCAATGTTCATCTGCAGCAACTTCATGAATCCTGAATCAAAATTAAGGAGATGACGCAGGGGTGCCAAGGTGGCACAGTGGTTAGCACTGCTGCCTCATAGCTCCAGGGACCTGGGTTCGATTCCCAGCTTAGGTCACTGTCTGTGTGGAGTTTGCACGTTCTCCCCGTGACTGTGTGGGTTCTCTCCGGGTGTTCCGGTTTCCTCCCACAGTCCAAAGGTGTGCTGGATAGGTAGATTGGCCATGATAAATTGCCTCTTAGTGTTAGGGGGACTAGTTAGGGTAAATGCATGGGATTGTAGGGATAGGGCCTGGGTGGGATAGTGGTTGGTGCAGACTTGATGAGCTGAATGGCCTCCTTGGATTGGATGGCCTCCACTGTAAGATTCTATGATTCCGTGTAGTATGTGGAGCGCAATCATCCAAGAACATTTGTCAATTTGCAATTCTCAGGGAATCTCTCGCTTGAGCTGCTGGTCAATTTGCATTTTGATAATGCAGAAACACCATCCTGAGAGCAGAATCTTTTCAGCAAAATAGAGGCCACTGAAGTCAGTTGAAGTATTAATTGTTGAATGGTAATCCAAATAGATCTTCTTGAACTTCTTGAGTGGGATTTTCCTCCCTCTCTGTGGCATGGTTCACGGTGATGGGAGGCAAAGCGTTACTCACTGGTGGCGGGATCTTATGGTCCCATTGTTGTCAATAATGTTTCCCTGTTGGACGCACCCTTCGCCATCGGAAAACCTGAGGCGGGAGTGAACTGTTGGCGGAGCCATAAGATCCAGCCGATATGAACAGGAGCAAGATTTCAGTGTATAGTTGAATCATTGAAGTGATCTGGACAGGTTAGGTGAGTGGGCTAATCAATGGCAGATGCAGTATAACTTGGATAAGTGTGAGGTTATTCACTTTGGAAGCAAAAACAAGAAGGCAGATTACTACCTGAATGGCTGTAAATTGGGAGAGAGGAGTGTGCAGAGGAACCTGGGTGTCCTTGTGCACCAGTCGCTGAAGGTAAGCATGCAGGTGCAGCAGGTGGTAAAGAAGGCAAATGGCATGTTGGCCTTCATTTTGCGAGAGGTTTCGAGTATAGGGGCAGGGATGTGTTGTTGCAATTATACAGGGCCTTGGTGAGGCCACACCTAGAGTATTGTGTGCAGTTTTGCTCTCCTTTTCTGAGGAAGGATGTTCTTGCTCTCGAGGGAGTGCAGCGAAGGTTTACCAGGCTGATTCTGGGGATGGTGGGACTGATGTATGAGGAGAGATTGACTAGGTTAGGATTGTTTTCTTTGGAGTTCAGATGAATGAGGGGGGATCTCAGAAAGACTTATAAAATTCTAACAGGACTAGACAGGGTCGGTGCAGGGAGGATATTCCCGAAAGTGGGGGAGTCCAGAACCAGGGGTCACAATCTGAGGATTCAAGGTTGACCATTTAGGACAGAGGTGAGGAGACATTTCTTCACCTAAAGAGTGGTGAGCCTGTGGAATTCATTACCACAGGAAGTAGTTGATGCCAAAACATTGAATGTATTCAAGGGTCAGCTGGATATGGCACTTGGGGTGAATGGGATCAAAGGTTATGGGGAAAAAGCAGGATTAGGCTGTTGAATTGGATGATCAGCCATGATCTTGATGAATGGCGGAGCAGACTCAAAGGGCTAAATGGCCTCCTCCCGCTCCTATCTTCTATGTTTCTATGTGTGCCTGTCATTGTGGAAACATAGGGCTGAATTTTATAGACCATCCAGGTCAGTTAAACAACTGGGTGGATGTATAAATTAGGGCTCCATGCTATCGGTGGCATGCCTGCCAACAGCCTGCTCACCCATCCCCTGCCATGACTTTAAGGACAGCGGGCTGAAGTGTAACATGTCAATGTGATTCAACTGAGACATTTAGATGGGGAATTAATGCCCCATTAAGGGCTTCATCTCACCCGTGTTCAACAGGCAGTGGGTGATGCCTATAGCCAAAATGCCGCCTGGTTACCAGTCCAGAACAAGAGCGACAACAGCCATGTAGAATGCACCACAGTCCTTTACAGCAACAAAAACATTGACATCTCAAATACCAAGAAGCATTGATATGTGAGAGGACAAGCCTGTGTCAGATGCTTAAATATCTCTTTGAATTAATCAATGGTAGCCAAGTAATAATTACTCATGCATTTCATTAATCCAAATCCTGTACAATTTTTGAAATAGTACTGATTTCATATTGCTTCTTGAGAGATTTTGAGCCACTTTGGCTTTCCGATATTACTCAGAAGCTGTTTTATTTTAATTAATTTTCAGTATTTACGAAGCCCATGCCTTTTGAAGATTAAAGAAATTATCCTGTAGCTCTCTGGAAAATACATTTGTATTGAATGCTTGTCAAATAGTGCATTAGCATATTCATGCCAACTCCTGGAAACACTAAAATAGCACAGTCGGATGCAACAGTGAGCTCACCGATGTTTTAGAAAGAAATACTTAATAGTTCCAAACCGCAAACATTTATCATAATTGAAACACACTGGTGGGAGCAGTGTAACCAAATAATGACTGTGTTGCTTTTCAAACTAAGGCTTTTTGCTATCTTTTTCTAATGTAAAATCAGTTCATTTAATTTATCTGAATCCTAATCATTTTATGAAATCCTAAAAGGGTCGTGCATTCTTTTTTCCATTTGTCTGCTTCTGAATGTCTCAGTGGATGCATTTTCCTGAAATGGATAATGTTAAGTTCTTTGTCATCCAGACTAATTTGCTGGTACGTTTGAAGAGATGATGTTGCAGCCTTTTTGTACGATCTTCGCATTCTTTCTCAGATTAATTTCCCGCTGTTAAAATCTCTGTTGACAAACCTTGGAACAATTGCATATGAATCGAGCTTCCCTGTCAACAGAAAATCAGAAAGCTTTCATCAAATCATGCTTGCAAGATAATTAGTGATTAGTGATAAAAGCATATGGAGCAAGCAACAGCATAAGGTCTATCAAGTCGAGCCCTTTAACAGTTCGCTTTAACCTGTTATAGGCTATCTGAGATGTGAATCTCTTGAGAATCCTTGATCTCAAACATGTAGCATAGAATACAAGAGCAGGGATGTACTTCTGAGGCTGTATAAGGATCTGGTCAGACCCCATTTGGAGTACTGTGAGAAGTTTTGGACCCCATATCTAAGGAAGGATGTACTGGCCTTGGAAAGGGTCTAGAGGAGGTTCACAAGAATAATCCCTGGAATGAAGAGCTTGTCGTATGAGGAACGGTTGAGGACTCTGGGTCTGTACTCGTTGGAGTTTGAAAGAATGAGGGGGATCTTATTGAAACTTACAGGATACCACGAGGCCTGGATAGGGTGGACGTGGAGAGGATGTTTCCACTAGTAGGAAAAACTAGAACCAGAGGGCACAACTTCAGGCTAAAGGGACGATCCTTTAAAACAGAGATGAGGAGGAATTTCTTCAGCCAGAGAGTTGTAAGTTTTTCGGGCAACTCAGGCCTTTTTTTTTGAGCTGGGAAAAGGACTTGAACGCTAAAGAACTGTGAAAGTGGCCACACTTGGCTGCAGGACTTGACCAAAATGTCCCAGGGAGCCCAGCCAGCCTGTGTGTGTGTGTGTGTGTGTGTGAAGGGGCCCAGTCCAAAAATTGCAAGCAGCCAGAAACCAGACTGGCTGCTGATTAGGTTATCAGCAGCACAAAAAGAACCTCACGACATCACCAGACTAGGCCGGCAGCAAGACAATGCACCTGGTCTGGACTCAATACAGGTGATAATGGCCTTGTCCCAGAGCGAGGGGAAGCCCATTTCCCTAATGGGAAAACAATTAAACGATCTCCGATGGAACAATAAAGGACAGCAAGAGACCTATCACCTGGGATGGGACCATCTGGTCTCTATGGACTGTAAGATCGCAGCTGCAGATAACGAGCAAGCCTTTGTCTGTGGAACTGCCGGCTGGAAGGGGGGCAGAGTTGGCAGGAAAAGAATTCAAGTTTACAATATAAAAGGATGGTCAGGCCGGCCATTTCTTCCTCTTTTCTCTTCGGACCTGCATGACAGCACTCCTCTCCTGTTTCCTGCCTCTCGTTCGTATCCAGCACGCAGCCCGAAGCCCACTGAGCAATTTAAACTAGGATCGTGAGTATCCCCTGGTAATTCGCGAAGTTCCAGAGATCATCATAGTGGATGAGGCTTTGGGGAAAGTGGGGGGGTTTTTCCATGCACCTTTCATAGTTTAAGACACTGGTAAACTTGTATAAAGTAAGAATTCCGTGGTGTCCGTTTTAGTATTCCTTCCATAGTTATAGTCTTATAGAGCATAAGGCATTGTGTGTTGTTTTCCTGGTGTTTGGGTACCTTTGACCTTGATGTTTTAATATATATATATATATATCTTTGACTTCCGTTGGAGTCCGTTTTGATCTTTTCAATTTCTCACCAATGATCTCTGACTAAGTCACAATATAAATATTCCTTACCATAATTCCGGAGTCTAGAACTGAGGGTACCCTGGGCACTTCGAAACCGCCCACTCAGGAAAGGCTGCCAGGTAGTGGATAGGCAGCAGTTTCCTTTTCTCTCTCTTGGGAGCGCTACTCTAGTGAAGTAGATGCAAGGTGGCCATTGTTCCATCGGCAAGAGAGAGAATCACTCGGGCATTGGTGGGGTTTGGGTGACGGAAAACCAAACCTAAAATAAGCCCAGTGGAGTTAAAAAGAGGGATCCCGCGACAGAGTGGTGAATCTGTGGAACTCTTTGCCGCAGAAGGCTGTGGAGGCCAGGTCATTGAGTGTCTTTAAGACAGAGAAAGATAGGTTCTTGATTGATAAGAGGATCAGAGGTTATGGGGAAAAGGCAGGAGAATAGGGATGAGGAAAAATCAGACATGATTGAATGGCGGAGCAGACTCGATGGGCCGAGTGGCCTAATTCTGCTCCTATGTCTTATGGTCTTATGAAAGCACCAAATATCTATCCATTCTCACATTCCCAGTTAAATATTTATGACAGATGGAATCCTCGCCTTTGCTAAGAGGGGAATGCGTGCAAAAGCAAGCAAAGTGTATATGTCTAGAGACACCGCCAAGGCCTCAAGTGGAGCGTTAAGTTCAATTCTGGGCATCACACTTCAGGAAGAATGTCAGGCCTTGGAAAGGGTGCAGATGAGATTTACTTGAGCAACACCAGGGCTGAAGGAATTCAGTTCTGGAGAGAGGCTGGAGAAGCTAGGATTGTTTCCCTCAGAGTAGAGATGTTTAAGTGGAGATTTGACGGAGTTGTTCAAAATCATGATCTCGTTTAAAGTTTATTTATTAGTCACAAGTAGGCTTACATCAACACTGCAATGAGATTACTGTGAAAATCTAGTCGCCACTCTCCAACATCTGTTTGGGTACACTGAGAGAGAATTTAGCATGGCCAATGCACTTTCGGACTGTGCAATGAAACCGGAGCATCCAGAAAAAAACCACGCAGACACGGGGAGAACGTGCAAACTCCACACAGACAATGACCCATGCTGGGAGATGAACCTGGATCCATGGCACTGTGAGGCAGCAGCGCTAACCACTGCACCACCGTGAACCCATGTGTTGATAGTATAAATAAGGACAAACTGTTTCCAATGGAAACAAATTTAATGTTATTGACAAGATAACCAGATGCAACATGAGTATTTTTTTAATGCAGCATTTTGCTGTGATCTGGAATGCAATGCATCGAAAGAATGGTAAATCTAATTCAATAGCAACTTCAAAAGAAAACTGAAGAGAACTCCAAAGGAAAGAAATAACAAGGCTTTGGGGAAAGACAGGGGAATACTCCACCAAAAACAAGCACGCAAAATGCGCAGACTGGTCTCAATTGGTGCCTTATTTCACCAGGATTCTATGGGCTGAATTTTCCCAGCCTATTGGAGATACTGGGAGGTGGGAGGGCTGGTAAAAAGGCAGGGAAGGTGTCAGCAGGAGAACTAGATGTCTTCCTAGGAAGCTCAGCAAAATGGCTACTCATTGGGAGGCCAATTAAGCTACTTAAGGGTCCAATTAAGGGCCACTTTCAGTCCCGATTGGAATTTTGTCCATATTAGGGGTGTGGGGAGAGGAGGCCACCGGGCAAACACTGGTGGCCTTCCAACAGATTGGCAGTCGGAGGGTCATGCCTAAAAGCCACCCTGGAATCCACAGAGGGCTCTTCTGGTGACATTGACCTCCTGTATGGAAGAGATCCAACTCCTGTCACCACTCCCTATTGCTGCGGTCTGCCTGCCTAGCCCCACTCTTAAAACTATCTCTTCTCCTGCCCCACGGTGCAGCCTCAGCAAAGGACAATGATGTTGCTGAGCTGCCAGGCCTGTCTGGGCTCGCTGGGGGTGGGACTCAATCCCATCAACTACCATAACTATTAATATATTTCCTTTAACATGCTGAAGTGTCCAAAGGTGCTTCACAGGAGCATTCTAAACCAAAGTATAATACCAAACTACATAAGGAGATGTTGGGGGCAACTTTAAAGTTTTTAAAGTTTATTTATTAGTGTCACAAGCAGGCTTACATGAACATTGCAATGAACTTACTGTGAAAATCCGTTAGTCGCCACACTCGGGCATCTGTTTGGGGACACTGAGGGAGAATTTAGCATGGCCAATGCACCTAACCAGCACGTCTTTCAGACTGTGGGAGGAACCCGGAGCATCCGGAGGAAACCCATGCAGACACGGGGAGAACATGCAAACTCCGCACAAAGGACACTGTGGACACTTCCCACTGCCTCAGAAAAACAGCCAGGATTATCACAGACCCCACACACCCCGGTAACCAAAGCCGGGAATCGAACCCGGGTCCCTGGCGCTGTGAGGCAGTAGTGCTAACCACTGTGAAAATTCTACTTCAAAATAACATTGAAAGGCCAATAAGTTAACAATAAGTCTGAAAAGAGATTACATCATCTGGGAATTTGAAAGAGTAATTAAGGAGAAATTGTTCCCACTCACAGAAGGTTCAGAAACCAAAGGAGTTGGTTTAAGATAATTGGGAAAAGGGCCAGAGGGAACATGAGGAGTTTTTTTAAAAATGCAGCAAAGTGTTATGACCTGGAATTCACAGCCTGAAAGGACAGTGAAAGCAAATCCAATTGTAACTTTTAAAAGGGAACTAGAATTTGGATAAATTGGCACTTGAAAAAGAAATATATTCAGGGCTATGGGGACAGCTTGGTACGGCTCCTGCTGTGTCCAAGACCACAAGAAACGACAAAGGGGCATGAACAAAGCCCAGTCAATCACTCAAGCCAGCCTTCCATCCATTGACACTGTCTACACTTCCCACTGCCTCAGAAAAACAGCCAGGATTATCACAGACCCCACACACCCCGGACATTCTCTCTTCCACCTTCTTCCGTCAGGAAAAAGATACAAACGTCTGAGGTCACGTACCAACCGACTCGAGAATAGCTTGTTCCTTGCTGCCGTCAGATTTTGAATGGACGTACCTCATATTAAGTTGATCTTTCTCAACAACCTAGCTATGGCTGTAACACCACATTCTGCACCCTCTCCTTTCCTTCTCTATGAACGGTATGCTTTGCCTGTGTAATGCACAAGGAACAATACTTTTCACTGCATACTAATACATGTAACAATAATAAATCAAATCAAATCAAATCAAAGGATGGGGCTCATTGGACAGCCATCTCAAAAAAAAACTGGCAAACCAATGATAGACTAAATGTCTTCCTCCTTCACTTTATCATTCTATGCTTAACTATTATGATATGAAAGCTGTACTTGTGGAGAGATAAGAACATCGTTTACATTTAATTTCAGGTTTGCACTGATAATATGACTAAAATAGATATGGCAAGAATAAAGAAAATGAGCAGAGGTTAAATCAGTATAAAATAGAAGAATAAAATATGCCCTAATTGAAGCTACGATATGCTAAACTCTACATGATGGGAGAAGATTTTCTCTCTGTGTTGTTCTATAATGGCATCGTTCACCTTTTTACAAGGACGATTGCCTGTATTTTATTACATTTGACAAGAAATGAAATCTCCCTTTTCTTTGCAATGCAGCCTCACCGATGATAAATACAAGAGGATGAATTGTTTTCCTGATAAACCTATTTTACTGTTTCACTTTGACTAACAGTGTTCAGTGAGTATGTGAAATTCGCAGAACATTCTATTGTCCCTGTGACCGAGTGAAATTGCTTATTTTGTTTGCTGCTCAAACTCATTTGCTTGGAGTCTATACTTTCCAGTGTGGAACGGATGGACATTTGGGCAGCATGGTGGCATGTAGGTTAGCACTGCTGCATCACAGCACCAGGGACCCGGGTTCAGTTCCAGTTTCGGTTGACTGTCTGTGTGGAGTTTGCATGTCCTCCCCGTGTCTGCATGGGTTTCCTCCAGGTGCTCTGGTTTCTTCCCACAGTCCTAAGATGTTCAGGTTAGGTGGATTAGAAACATAGAAACATAGAAAAACTACAGCACAAACAGACCCTTCGGCCCACAAGTTGTGCCGAACATATCCCTCCCTTCTAGGCCTACCTATAACCCTCCATCCTATTAAGCCCCATGTGCCCATCCAGGAGTCTCTTAAAAGTCCCTATTGAGTTTGCCTCAACCACCCCTGATGGCAGCCGATTCCACTCGCCCACCACCCTCTGTGTAAAAACCTTCCCCCCAAACATTTCTCCTGTACCTACCCCCCAGCACCTTAAACCTGTGTCCTCTCATAGCAGCCATTTCCACCCTGGGAAAAAGCCTCTGAGAGTCCACCCGATCTATGCCTCTCAACATCTTATATACCTCTATTAGGTTTCCTCTCATCCTACGTCTCTCCAAGGAGAAAAGACCGAGCTCCCTCAGCCTATCCTCACAAGGCAGTGGGGCAGTGGCGCCAGATAAACTGCTCCTGTACAGGAGAGCTGGCACAGACACAATGGGCCAAATAAGAACATAAGAACATAAGAACTAGGAGGAGGAGTAGGCCATCTGGCCCCTCGAGCCTGCTCCGCCATTCAATAAGATCATAACTGATCTTTTTGTGGACTCAGCTGCACTTACCCGCCCGCTCACCATAACCCTTAATTCCTTTACTGTTCAAAAATTTATCTATCCTTGCCTTAGAAACATTCAATAAGGTAGCCTCAACTGCTTCATTGGGCAGGGAATTCCACAGATTCACAACTCTTTGTGTGAAGAAGTTCCTCCTCAACTCAGTCCTAAATCTGCTTCCCCTTATTTTGAGGCTATGCCCCCTAGTTCTAGTTTCACCTGCCAGTGGAAACAACTTCCCTGCTTCTGTCTTATCTATTCCCTTCATAATCTTATATGTTTCTATAAGATCTCCCCTCATTCTTCTGAATTCCAATGAGTATAGCCCCAGTCTATTCAGTCTCTCCTCATAAGCCAACCTTCTCAACTCTGGAATCAACCTAGTGAATCTCCTCTGCACCCCCTCCAGTGCCAGTATATCCTTTCTCAAGTAAGGAGACCAAAACTGTACACAGTACTCCAGGTGTGGCCTCACCAGCATCTTATACAGCTGCAACATAATCTTGCTGTTTTTAAACTCCATCCCTCCAGCAATGAAGGACAAAATTCCATTTGCCTTTTTAATTACCTGCTGCACCTGCAAACCAACTCCTTGAGATTCCTGCACAAGGACACGCAGGTCCCTCTGCACACCATTTAAATAATAGTCCATTTTGTTGTTATTCCTACCAAAATGGATGACCTCACATTTACCAACATTGTACTCCATCTGCCAGACCCTCGCCCACTCACTTAGGCTATCTATATCCCTTTGCAGACTTTCAGCGTCCTCTGCACACTTTGCTCTTCCACCCATCTTAGTGTCATCTGTGAATTTTGACACACTACACTTGGTCCCCAACTCCAAATCATCAATGTAAATCGTAAACAATTGCGGTCCCAAAACTGATCCCTGAGTCACACCGCTAGTCACTGAGCGCCAACCAGATGGCTGATGGACAAATGTGAGGTAATGCATTTTGGAAGGTATAATAAAGATAGGAAAGATACAGTGAATGGCAGAACACTTAAGAGTGTTGATAGGCAGAGGTATAGAGTACACAGGTCACTGAAAGTGGCAACGCAGGTGGAGAAGGTAGTCAAGGAGGCATACGGCCTGCTTGCTTTGGCCAGGGCATTGAGTTTAAAAATTGGCAAGTCATGTTGCAGCTTTAAAGAACCTTAGTTAGGCCGCACTTGGAATATAAGGCCCGATTTTACCATTGCGTCGCGCCCGTTTTCGGGCGCAAAAACGTGGTAAAGTCGAGTGTGAGGCCATTAACGTGATCCGCGCCCGCATCCGCACAAAAATTTATCTATCTCAGATTTAAAGATAATAACTGATCTCGCATCAACTGCTGCTGTGGAAGAAAGTTCCAAACCTCTACCAGCCTTTGTGTGTAGGAGTGCTTCCTAACATCTCTCCTGAATGGTCGGGCCCTAATTTTAGACTTAGCTCTCTAGTTCTAGAATCTCCAACAAGCGGAAATAGTTTATCTTTATCTACCCCGTCTTTTCCTGTTAGTATCTTCAATATAGGTTCCTCAAGACCTGTCATTTCAGCTCCAGGACATCTCTGCAGGAGTTCCTCAGGATAGTGTCCTAGGCCTAACAATCTTCAGCTGCTTCATCACGGACGTTCCTTCCATCATAAGGTCAGATGGTGGGGATGTTCACTGATGATTGCACAATATTCAGCATCATTTACGACTCCTCAGATACTGAAGAAGTTCATAGGCAAATACAGCAAGACCAGGACAACATCAAGACTTGGGCTGATAATTGGCAAGTAGCATTCACTCCACATAAGTGCTAGGCAATGGCCATCTCCAACAAGAGAGAATCAAACCATCACCCCTTGATATTCAATGGCATTTACCCTCATTGAATCTCTCATGATCAACATCCTGAGTTATTGACCAGAAACTAGACTAGACATATAAATATTGTGGCTACAAGAGCAGATCTAAAGGCTAGAAATCCTGTGGCAAGTAACTCACTTCCTGACTCCTCAAAGCCTGTCCACCATCCAGAAGGCACAAGTCAGGAGTGTAATGGAATATTCTCCACTTGTCTGGATGAATGCAGCTCCAACAACATTCAAGAGACTTGACACCATCCAGGGCAAAACAACTTGCTTGCTTACTACCTCTTCCACATACATTCACTCACTCCACTACCGGCATACCACAGTTTGCACCATCTACAAGACGCACTTCAGGAACTCGCCAAGGCCCCTTAGGCAGCACCTTCCAAACCCATGACCACAACCATCTAGAAGGACAAGAGCAGCAGGTACTGCCACCACCTGGAAGTCCTCCTCCAAGCCACTCACCATCCTGACTTGTATCACTGTTGTTTCACTGTCGCAGGGTCAAAATGCTGGAAACCCTTCCCTAACATACTTTGGGTTTACCTACACCACACAGACAACAGCTCAAAAACGCAGTTCACCTCGACCTTCTCAAGGGCAATTAGGGATGGGCTAGCCTAGCCAGCGACACCCACATCCCATAAATGAATTTTAAAAATCATGTTAAGATACATCAATGACTCTACTTGTACATCCCAGACAAAACATTGAATTAACATTACTGTGTATCAGCACTTCAGGTTAGGTGCATTGGCCATACTAAATTCTCCCTCAGTGTACCTGAACAGGGAGTGGAGTGTGGCGATGAGGGGATTTTCTCAATAACTTCATTGCAGTGTTAGTGTAAGCCTACTACAGGCAGCGCAGTGGCACAGTGGTCAGCACTGCTGCCTCACAGCGCCAGGGACTTGAGTTCGATTCCTGGCTTGGGTCACTGTCTGTGCGGAGTCTGCACGTTCTCCCCGTGTCTGCATGGGTTTCCTCTGGGTGCTCAGGTTTCCTCCCACAGTTCGAAAAACGTGCTGGTTCGGTGAATTGGCCATGCTATATTCTCCCTCAGTGTACCCGAACAGGCGCAGGAGTGTGGCAACCCGGGGAATTTCACAGTAACCTCATTGCAGTGTTAATGTAAGCCTACTTGTGACAAATAAATAAACTTTAAAAAACTTTACTTTGTGACATGAATAAATAAACTTAAACGACTTGCTCTGGATGCCTCTGCAGCACACATGTAAAAGCTGGAGTAACACCCTGGACAACATGATGTTTGCCAGACTGGAATTGGGTGGGTGAGACACTGCTGTCATTCTGCTCTGAAATTCTCAGCAAAGGCAACATGTGCAATCAATGTACATGCGCAGTCTCGAGGCACACAGTCGTGTGAACAAATCTCTGCAGCACAACTTCAACATCCGAATGAACAGTAGAATCGGGCAACAGCAGCAGGAACTAATTGGATTTTCAAAAGTGCATTGGAGTAACTGGAGATCAGCAATTAAATCACTAAGCGCAGGATACACTGACTATAAATTCCTCTTCCGAATGTTTGCTCTGTGATATTTGACTTTCGTTGCAAACTGGAGATTAATTCCATTTCTTCACTTAGGAAATTAAATAGCTTGCAATAAAACTTGATTTAAAGATGTGATTTCAAATTGTTTTCGTTCTGGCCAATGAAAGAAAATATCTGCAGGCCCGTAAGACAGCTCACGTCACCCTGCAGCCACGACTGCAGCCCGGAGGTACATTATATTCAGACTGAACTCGATTCCGGCCTGCTTCCCTTGCTCAATGTGTCAACTGTTCCGGTGGTGCTTTTTGAGATTCTGTGTCTTCACTCGGTATAATTACAAGACACTACTCTTGAATTGCCTGACAACTAATAATAATGAGTGTAAGGAATAAAAGTCAAGATAATGTCAACCTCCTAATTTTGGGTTTGACATGAATTAACAAGTTGACTGACCCTGCACTGATGCATAAAGAGGAAAATTACCATCTTGTAGTTACTTTCTCACTAACCCACATCTCTTCTGCCCCCTCGGGGCGGTAGGGTGGCACAGTGGTTAGCACTGCTGCCTCATAGCGCCAGGGACCCGGGTTCGATTCCTGGCTTTGGTCACTGTGTAGAATTTGCACATTCTCCCTGTGTCTGCGTGAGTTTCCTCCGGGTCTCCAGTTTCCTCCCATACTCCAAAGATGTGTAGGTTAGGTTGATTAGCAATGCTCAATTTCTTCCTTGTGTCAGGGAGATTAGCAAGGTAAATACAGGGGATTACAGGGATGGACCTGAGTGGGATTGTTGTTGGTGCAAGCTTGATGGGTCAATTGGCCTCTTTCTGCACTGTAGAGATTCTATGATTCTAACATCCGAATGAATCTCTTCTGCATTCTGTTAATGACTTTGACCTCTTTCCATGAAGCCGGGTGCTCAAACCTAGGCACACTGATAGGATTGTGGTTACATCCCTGTGTTAATTGCAGGAGTCAGTTGTAAAGGAGTAGTATTTTATTGCACAAAATAAACAAAAGCAAAACCACCAGCTGGTGGTGAACACAAACAGATCTCAACTGGGACAATGGAATAATGGACCCACTCAGGGTCCTGCTTTAGAAAGGACTCGGTGTACGAGCTCCACCTAATGAGGTAACTATCAATTCCCAGGGAGATCGTATCTTAACGAGTCCTACAGGGAGGTCAAGCAATGATTCCCCATGTAAGCCCTGGGGGTTATCACAGTTCCGAAACTAACATTTCAATTGTCTTATTTTTGAGAGACAGGAGTTCAAAACTGACCACGGCAACTGATGAATACAAATTCTGTTGATAAAAAAAAGTTAGTGCCAATCACAATAGCTGAATTACTGAATTGTCATTTTTTTAAAAATCTGGTCCTTTAGGGAAGGAAATCTGTTGTCCTCACCCAGTGTGGCCTACATGTGACTCCAAACCCACAGCTATGTGGTTGTCTCTCAAATGGCCTAATAGTACACTCAGCTGTAGAGGGACTATCAATAATTGCTGGCCTTGTCATCCTGTGAATGTATATATTTTAAACTAATTTATTCACCAAGGCTCGCTGAATTTGCACCTAAGATTTCTTGCCCAATAGGGCTGATGATCATCACTGTGTCGAGAGAAATTGTTTTGTTGTTGCAGGAAAACGATCAAATGTATTCTAACATCCAGGGTGCAAACCAGTGCAGGTGAATAATGGTTATGTCACAGAAGGAGGCCATTCGGCCAGGCATGTCTGTACTGGTTCTCCGAATGAGTAATGCACTGAGTGTCATTCTGCTACCTTCTCCCTATATTCATGCACATTCTTTCTTTTCAGATCTGAATCCAATTCCCCCTTGAATGCCTCAATCTACTATTTAATGGGCTCACACGATACTCTTCATCTTGGTGTCAAAAGGTGTTAACCCAGTGAATATGAATGTGTCAAAGCCTTCACTGAAACAGCGCAAAGAAGACTTTGATGTCAGCATGTGAAAGGTTTCCACAATAATACTGCAGGCAACCATTTCCACCAACAAAACATTACATTTTTAAAAATGTATTATTGTCACAGGTAGACTTGCATCAACACTGCAATGAAGTTATTATGAAAATGCCCTCGTCACCACACTCTGGTGCCCGTTCGGGTACACTGATGGGAGAATTAAACATGGCCAGTGCAGCTAACCAGCACTTATTTTGCACTGTGGGAAGAAACCAGAGCACCCAGAGGAAACCCACGCAGATACGGGGAGAATGTGCAGATTCCACACAGACAGTGACCTAAGCCGGGAATCAAACCTGGGTCCCTGGTGCTGTGAGGAAGCAATGCTAACCACTGTGGGGGTGGGGGGGGGGGGGGTGAGAGGTGGAGGGGGGGGGGGGGCGGTGGGGGGGGGGGGGGGGGGTGGCAGAGGGTGAAATGTGGCCTTTCTCAAATCCACCTCATCGTTATGTGAAATTATCTGATGGAACAGGTGTGAATTTATAATGGAGGGCTGACCATCAAGAGCGGAATTAGAGTGAAGCAAAATTCACCAAAAGGTATCAGCAGAACCGGGGGAAAGAAAATCACTGATAATTAAAAACCGGCATAGGAACAGAGGAAGTTTGCAAGTCATTAGATTGACCTGAGGTTATGTCTGCAGCAACATGAAAATGGGAATAGTACGATAATGGAGGGAGAAAAAAAAATCTTACGTGATTATTTGAAAGAAAGTGATGAATAATGAATTAGATGATAAAAAAGTCATGGACGTGACATCTTTTCGGTGATAAGATGCTCAAACTCCTCTTCGAACTTTGTTCTCTAATGTATAATGAGGATGATAAAATAAAAAATTCACATCTTAATTCCAAAAGTGCTCCAGACTGTTCTTTTGAACGCTGTGCAAAATATTATTTTCAATTCATGCCAAATTTTCTGCTTGGCTATTATAGGTCATTCTTTCTTCGGAAGGCGAATGCTATCTGCTTTGTCCTTGGTACAAGCTGCTCTCAGGTGGGTTAATGATAGAGGTGTTAAATTTCCCAGAGTGTTTTTAGGTTCGCGACGGGGAGATTAATTACTCAGTTCAATCACTATTTGCCACCGCACAACCACACCAATGAGAAAAGGACAAGACAGCTCACAGAATGGCTCCATTTTCCTTTTATTTCTCCTCGGGATATGGGCATGCTGGCAAGGCAAGTATTCATAGAATCATAGAATCCTACCGTGCAGAAGGAGGCCATTTGGCCCATCGAGTCTGCACCAACCATGCTTCCACCCAGGCCCTATCCACACAACCCCATGCATTTACCCTCGCTAATCCCCCTGACACTAAGGGGCAATTTAGTGTGGCCAATCCACCTAACTCGCACATCTTTGGAGTTGGGAGGAAACCGGAGTACTCGGAGAAAACACACGAAGACACGGGAAGAACGTGCAAACTCCACACAGACAGTCATGCAAGCCGGGAATTGAACCTGAGTAGTCATTGTCCATCCTTTGTTGTATGAGTGAAAGCAGTGGCTGACAAACATCATCTCACTGTCTCCCACTCTTGAACCTTAACATTCACTGGAATTCTCTCCCAGAACTCTACCTCTCTCCTCCTCTAAGATGCTCTTCAATAAGCTAAGTTTATTTATTAGTTACAAGTAGGCTTACACTCACACTGCAATGAAGTTACTGTGAAAATCCCCTAGTCGCCACACTCCGGCACCTGTTCGGGTACACTGAAGGAGAATTTAGTATGGCCAATGCACCTAACCAGCACGTCTTTTGGACTGTGGGAGGAAATCGGATCATCCGGAGGAAACCCACCCAGACATGGGGAGAACGTGCAGTCTCCGTGCAGACAGTTACCCAAGCCGAAAATCGAACCCGAGTCCCTGGCGCTGTGAGGCAGCAGTGCTAACCACTGTGCCACTGTGACGCCCCAATAAGATCTCTTACTCTAATATTTCCTTGTGTGGCTGTGTCTAATTTTGTTTGATAACAATCATGAAATGTTTTATTGAGTTGGCACTGCTATATAAATTACTAACTGTTGCTATATGTGGTAATGTGCCCCTTTAAGGGTCATGCTCTCAGAGGGTTCAAAGTGGACACAAAAGGGCTGCACCCTTTGGAGAAGAAGATAAAAGCAATGCGGGAAACACTGATCCTCAGAAAGGTATCAGAATTGAAGGGGCCATTCTCCCAAAAACGTTCCAAGTGCCGAATTCGTGGGAAAAATGGTGTAAATCGCGATTGTTTTTTCAGTGGGAGTTCAGACTCGAATCTCCCACACTTTGTGCAATGTAGAGGTCACAATCGTGAATATCATTAAAAGCTTGGGGGGCGGAGCCTATTCACTCCGGTGTCTGACAGTTCCGGGCCTCCGCGCATGTGCAGCGGCCCTGAACTGTCAGCCTCTGGTTTATTGGCCAGCTCCATCACTGGCCAGCCCCGGACCCTCACAGTGCTGCCCCCCAATTCTCCCACAGCCCAATTGTGGCCCCCACGAGCATTCCTGCCTCGACCCCCCCTCCCATCATAGAGCGCCCCATTCTCCAGCCCCACCTCCCCCATGAACCCCTACCCCAGCAGACACGCACCACCAATGGGAGGCAGATCCTCCCAGCAGACCCACACCCCCCTCCCCCCCCCCCCCCCCCACTCAGCCAGCCCCGATCACTGGTCTCCCTCAAGACGCAGCCAATCCCATCTGCAGAGTGGCAATGGGATCACCCACCCCCACTGATCGCCCTCTAGGCCCTGCTTTGAGCTGGCCGCACCCCCAGATCACGCCTCAGCTGGCCCCACCCCCTCGGCCCCACCCAGTAGACCCCACCTCCTTGGCACTGCCCGATGCCCGGTGGGCCAAGCCAAAGTACCCCTGGGCATGGGCACTTTGCCCCCTGGGCAGTGTTGGGGGGCATAGGCTGGCACTGCCAGGGTGCCCATGCCCAGGGGGCACCACCCCCCACCACCCGACCCCCGAGGGGGCCCTGATTGCCCCCCTACACTCCAACAGGGACTCCCGCTAGTTCCCCGAAAGTGGGGAGCTGCTCCAAGCCCCGCTGGAGTGAATTTGTACTGTCAGGGTGGGAGATGCTATCGGACCCGGAGAATTCAGTCCCAGGCCCGAATAATCACGTTAAAATAAGATTAAAGTAACTTAGCTGGTTTTCCCGCCGGTTTCCTGGTTGGTCCTGACTGCGCTGGATATCCGGCGGTAGGAGATGCGCGTATCTCCCGACCTGCACCGACCATGATCCCACACAGGCCCTATCCACACAATCCCATGCATTTATCCGAGCTCGTCCCCCTGACACGAAGGGGCAATTTAGTGTGGCCAATCCACCTAACCTGCATATCTTTGGAGTTGGGAGGAAACTCCAAAGAAATTTGGAGTTAGGGGGGAATGGGACAGAGGTAGGGGGTTGGAATGGGGGAATCATCCCCGAAATCTTTTTTATGAATGGTGACTTATTATGGAAGGTTTATTCTTAACCTTTCTATAGTACTGGCACTCCTACAACTCACTGTTCATGAAGACCAGAGATGGTCTTCAGGAATAAACCTTTGAACAGGTTAAATTGGCATTGCAGTCATCCAGTCTCTTGGCTCCTGTTGACCCCTCAAAAGAGATCATTCTTACCTGCAACATGTTTCCTTACGGAATCGGCATAAGATGGAAGATGATGAAGAAAGGCCTTCACCTCGAGAACTCTGACCGAAGCTCAAAAAGCTCACTCTCAAATCAAAAAACAGGGACTAGCCACCATCTTCAGAGTGGAGAAATTCCATCAGTAAGTCTATGGACTGCATTTCATTGTAGTTACTGACCACAAACACCTATTGGGCCGATTTAAGGACGATAAGGCCATTCCCTCCATAGCTTCAGCGAGGGTTCAACACTGGACTCTATTGCTCGCAGCCTACGATCATACTTTTCAACATAGACCGGGTGCACACATTTCAAATACAGATGCTTTAAGCCATCTTCCCCTCCTCGAATTATACTGCCTCCGCTGGTGCCACAGAAAATTGTTCTTGCCCTAAACGTTCTCGATACATTGCCCGTGTCAATGTGACAGTCAAGTTTTAGAGCCAGAATTACCCCATGTCACCTTGAGTTAAGCACATGGTCCTCCACAGCTGGCATTGTGATAACAGGTCTGAGTAATTCAAACCCTTCCAGATCAGAAAAGGTGAGTTAAGTTGTGAGGACCGCATATTATTAGGGGGAGCAGGGGTTGCCATTTCCACTCCTGCTCGAAGGTTATTGTGCCGATCTTGGGATGGCAAAGATGGAGATACTGCACGCAGTTATGTCTGGTGGCCCGGGATAGATACTGACATTGAGAATCTGGGCAAACAATGTTACCAATGTCAAATGCAGCAAAAATTGCCATTTGCATCCTTGGGAGTGGCTAGGTCGACCTTGGGTGTGACAACACATCGATTTTGTGGGTCCATTCATGGGCACCATGTTCCTGCTCACACTAGCAGCGCTGTCCAAATGGCTGGACATACACCAAATGAAATCCATGACCTTATCAACAATGGTCGAGAAATTGTGATAGATATTCGCCGCCCATGGGTTGCCCAAGGTGTGAATATCCTATCACCTTTGTTTCACTTTCTGCACATAGCTACTTACCTTAATAAACCCTTCATTCATTAATCTACCTGGTGGTCGCCCATCTTTGCAACATGATACATTATGTTTTATTTATTCAAACATTGACTTGCTTGGTACTGCAGTGGCGTCATGGTTTGCAGGTTGTGAAAACCATTAACTAATACAAGGATTAGCTCATCCGTCCTGCCTGCTGGCATTTCTTATATCAAGGGTCCCGCTTTCCTCCTGCATGCATCCATCTACCACAAACCCTTGACAATTTTTGCTCTCAAGGTGATTTGATTTCCTAATCATCATCCATCATTTGGTGTTGCGCAGTTGCAGGTAGCTCCATCTATTGTCATTGCTGTAACAGGCATCAGCACCTGAACCTAAAAGAAAGGCTTGAATTTATACAGCGCTTTTTATTTTTCAATCACCAGACGTCCCAAAACATTTCATAGCCAATGACAAGCTTTTGAAGTGTAGCCATGTGTAACCATGGCAGCCGGTTTGTACACAGCAAAATCCCACAGACATCAATGCACAATGGCCAGTGCATCTGTTCTAAGATATTGGTTGACGGATGTACGTTGACCAGGATGCCGGGGAGAATTCCTTTGCATTACTTCAAAATGCCACAAGGCTTTTTTTGAGCTCACTTAAGAGGGAAAACAGGACTTTAGTTAAACATCTCAACTGACAGATGATGGGGCGCGATCTTACCGGACCTTCCCGCCACGCTCCCACTGCAGCAAAGTCGGAGAATTTGGCGCCCAGCCAAATCTCCATTCACTGCAGCGGGACAGGAAGATCCCACTGGCGTGATCGGCCATAACATTCCGGCCGATACCTCTGACAGCGCAACACCCCCTCAGTGCCGCACTGGAGTGTCAGCTTAGATTTTGCGCTCAAGTTTGTGAATTGGGACTCAAACCCACAATCTTCTCACACAATCACAAGACTGAGCCAAGGCCGACACCTCCAAGTCATGCAACATACTCTGAAATATCCTGAAAGCGACACTCAGTTCCATGCACCACCACATGAAAACATTTGACATCTCTCTCCAGCAACACCGTCTTACTCTCTCTCAAAGCTGTCCCAGTTTCATTTCATCCTCCTCATCATTCGACGTCTTAACAACTCCCGCCCACTTCCCCTTTTCTACCTCTGTCCCATTCCCCCTCACCTCCCTCAACATCTACATCTGTCACAGCTTACAGATTCTCTGCCGTTTGGCCATTCACACCCTTTGTTCTCTCTGTGGACCGCCATTAGCAGCCTTTTCCCCTGGTTTCTATGGCTATGACTCATCTTTCATTCCCTCACCCTGCAGTATAAATATCTCCCACTTTCTATGCCTTTTAGCTTTGACAGAAGGTCATCTGGACTCGAAATGTCAGCTCTTTTCTTCCTTACAGATGCTGCCAGGCCTGCTGAGATTTTCTAGCATTTTCTCTTCTGGTAAGCTGAATAATGCTATATTTTCTTCTCTCATCCAGCTCTCCCTGAGTTGGGAACAATCTTAAACCCTACAGCACTACACCGAGCGAGGCAGCGGAAAATTGATGTATTGTTCCAATTGCAGTAACTGGATTCAACTCACTGGAAAAGGTCCTTTTATCCAGCTGGGTACAAGCAATTCTATCGCCTAAACTATCACATTGCCAACAATGAACCCTAATTAATGGGGCTGTGCTGTCCAGATGACAAGATTGTACTGCTCGCTAAGGATGTGCGTAATAACTAATTAAGTGCTAATAATGGGCAGCAGAAAATCATTTCTGGATGTTTAGTCACTTTGGAGATTATCAGTAAGTTTATACTCCAGCAATATCTGGGGCAGGATTTTACAGCCTCGCTCATCCCAAGACTGGACAATCCCACTCGAGGTCAACTCGAGGTCATTGTTCGCCCCTCGCCCGCTCCGATTCCCATGGCAGGCGGGACAGTAGAATTCCAACGCTGATGTTTGTCTCAGAGTACATCCCTGGGAACACCTCATGGAGCACAGCGCAGAGTCCTGCGTCATGGAACTGTTCAGGAGGAACCTCAGCAAAGACCACCTCATCTCTCCCCAGACCTTCTTTGCAAAGGCACATTCCACAAGGAGGTGGACAGTGATCCTTTCCCCATCACTGTCAAAGGCCACATCATACTGCTACTGATGGCAACAGTGCCATGGGAGGCTTAGTGAGCAACCCCTCAAACTGAACCACATTCTTGTTCATGTTGTCAACCTTCCACAATTAGCCGAGTTTTCCAGAATTGCTGGGAGACTGGATCCCGGACTCGAAACGTTGGCTCTATTCTCTCTCCACAGATGCTGTCAGACCTGCTGAGATTTTCCAGCATTTTCGGTTTTTGTTTCAGATTCCAGCACCTGCAGCATTTTATCTTTAACTTATGAAAATAGTCACATGGCTTGAGAAAAAACATGTTATTTTATAGTTTTGTTATTCACTGTAAATGTATTGGTGATTGAAAAGAAATATGTTGCTTGGCCATCAGTCAAGGGTCATCCAATTGTGTAATGAAGGTTGTTTTTGTTTTCTGATTAGTCAATTGATGGCAGTGCATCATGAGGAAGAACCTGTCAGGTGACCAACAGCAGGAGTGTGAGGGTGAGGATGTTGGGGGCAGGATGTGATGCGGCACAACTGCTTTCAAACAGAGTTGACAACCCTGTGGCCGGAATTTTGACATTCCACCCAACACGGGAATTGGAGCGGGTGAGGGGTGGACCACGGAAAGGTCCATTGACCTCGGACAGAATCTTCCAGTTTCGGGATGAGCAAGGCCATAAAATCCCACCCTGTAGTTCAATGGTCCCACAATCTCAACGCCCATTTTACCCTGGGCTGCTCGCAGCATTAGGCCCACTGAGCACTCACAGATGGAATGAATTAAAGCCGACGACAGATGCTGTTGGACTGCACATGCTTACTGCTCAAAAGCACCACTGAACTTATCCTGCTCTGTTCAGCTGGATGATTAGTAAATCAACAATTTTGTCCTCTTTGGCCTGACCGAAACTGGTTGGTCTTCTGTAAAAGGGGTTGTCCCCGATTGAGTGTTGCAGACTGGCACGTTCCAAAGCCCAGGACTACATGCTGTAGGGATGCACTATAGCTTGGGACAGCTGCCTCTGAGGCACAATGGGGAAGGTCGCTGTCTAAGACCTTTCAACCACAGTGAACCGAGGAACGTAGAACACCCTGGGCTGAATGGCTCACTGGGTGCACACAGTGAATATTCCATGTATCTCAGTTGTGCTGAAGCACCTCAGAGTGCAATTTGTTCTCTGTAGATAACCCTTAATGCCTTTGCACCATTTGGAAGGACCATTGTAAAATGTCTGTAACGTTTCGTTGATTGCATTGAAGCATCTCAGAGTGTTACTTGATGTATGTAAAGAACCTGAATATTGTTGCATTTTGTGTGATGGCCATTTTGGAACGTTTGAATGTTCTTGCAGATTTCTTATGAATGAAGTATATTTTTGGAAAGAATAATCATCTTTTGGCTAAGGTCAAGTGTTGGATCAAGCCCGAGATGGGGTGCAAAACCTCTTCTTGTCAGCTTAGATCCTGAATTTGTCTCTTGTGGGGACCATCAATTGGATTCAAACGAGCAAGGAGATGGATTTGGGTCTGCCCAGTCCACTCTGCACATTGGCTTTGTAACTTTAAGAACCACTCGCTGTGTGAAAAAGTTTTTTCTCACATCGCATTTGATTCTTTTACAAACTTTAAATTTGTGCCCAATCAATCCTGATCCTTTTACAAGCAGGAACAGTTTCTCCCGATCTACTCTGTCCAGTCTCCTCATGATTTTGAACATGTCTATCTAATCTCCTCTTACCCTTCTTCTCTCCCAGGAGAACTGTCCCAACCTCTCCAATCTGCCCTCACAACTGAAGTTTCTCATCCCTGGAACCTTTCTTGTAAACCTCTTCCGCACTCTCCCCACTGCGTTCACATCCTTCCTGTAGTGTGGCACCCAGAACTGTGCACAACATTCCAGCCGAGGTTCAACTCGTATTTTATATAAGTTCAGCATAGCCATACCACAGCATTCCCTAGCCTCTTACCTGCTCTTGCAGCCACAGTATTGTATGGCTAGTCCAGTTCCGTTTCTGGATGTTGATAGTGGGAGATTCAGTGGTGGTAATGCTATTGAATGTCAAGGGGTGATGGTGAGATTCTCTCTTGATGGAGGTGGTCATTGTTTCACACATTGTGTAGTGGGAATGTTGCTTGAGAGTTATCAGTCCGAGCCAGGATATTGACCAGATTTGGTTCCATTTGAGCATGGGCTATCGATCTTGAACAGAGGGAGATGTCTAAGGCCCTTCGCAGCTAGAGAACAGCCCCTCCAACCAAACACTCCTGGATAGAAATTGCTGAAGAAGTCATCAGCAAGATCGTGCTCCCTCCAGCCTGTAAACAGTGGACCGAGAGAATGCAGGAGGGCATTTTTTTATATTTGATTTGATTTATTATTGTCACCTGTATTAATATACAGTAAAAAGTATTTTTTTTGCACGCTGTACAGACAAAACATACTATTCATAGAGAAGGAAATGAAAGAGTGCAGAATGTAGTGTTATTGTCATAATTAGGGTATAGAGAAAGATCAATTTAATGCAAGTTAAGTCCATTCAAAAGTCTGATGGCAGCAGGGAACATAGAACATAGAACATAGAAAGCCACAGCACAAACAGGCCCTTCGGCCCACAAGTTGCGCCGATCATATCCCTACCTCTAGGCCTATCTATAGCCCTCAATCCCATTAAATCCCATGTACTCATCCAGAAGTCTCTTAAAAGACCCCAACGAGTTTGCCTCCACCACCAGAAGAAGTTGTTCTTGAGTCGGTTGAGTGATGTAACACTTTCAGATGTCAAGCCCAACACTCCAACTTTCCCAGCATTCTCCTGCAGCGCACTCCTCAGACCAACACACCTTACAGCTCCACTCATCCTCCTCACTGTGGGCACCTCACATCCCCCCATCTGAACAGTCAGCATTCACACTCACCCTCATCTTAATACCCTCTCATACACAAACGGTGATGAGCACTCACACCTCTCTGCTGTCTCTCCTTGCAGGAATAGATAATCCGTAACCTTGAGGAGAGGCAAAAACCCAGGGGAGGCAGTGAGGGTGGTCCTTCAGCAACAGGCACCTTGTCAGCCATTGGCACTGCATGTCCACCTGCCCCACTGGGAAAGAGGTATTGTTCCAGAAGTTTGCAGATGTCAGCAGTGACCTGCCATGAGACCCTGAACTTCGGGAGCCACTAGTGTCCAGACAGGAGAGAGAGTTGATCCTCGAGCTGTAGAACCTGTTGGGCTCCTGCTCTCTTCCAGCCGGATCTCGGTGTCCATCCCCTTTGTCCTGTGGAAGGACATGTGGCTGAGGCCAAGGTAGTTGAACACTGCCATTGCCCTTTATTCATAGAATCCCTACAGCGCAGAAGGAGGCTATTTGTCCCATCAAACTGCACTGACTCTCCGAGAGAGTATCTGACCCAGGCCCATAACCCCACACATTGACCACGGGCTAATCCCCCTAACCTACACATCTTCGTAATTTGTTGAGAGTTGAGGAGAAACTACTTCTCCCAAAGGGTTGTGAATCTGTGGAATTCGCTACCCCGAAGTGCGGTGGATGCTGGGGCAGAGTGAAGTTAAGAAGGAGTTGGACTGATTTTTAATTGGTCATGGGTTGAAAGGTTATGGGGAGAAGGCAGGAAAATGGGGATGAGGAGCATATCAGCCATGATCGAATGGCGGAGGGGACTCGATGGGCCAAATGGCCTAATTTTGCTCCTACATCTGATGAACTTATGAACTTATCTTGGGATGCTAAGGAGCAATTTATCTCGGCCAATCCACCTTACCTGCACATCTTTGGAGTGGGGGAGGAAGCCGGAGGAAACCCACGCAGACACGGGGAGAACGTCCAAACTCCGTACATTCAGCCAAGGTTGGAATCGAACCAGGGTCCCTGGCGTTGTGAGGCAGCAGTGCTAACCACTGTGCCACTGGGCTACTGCTGCTGGTACAATAAGTGGTGGTGTGGCCTCAGTTGTGGAACTTCATCAGGGGTGGAAAGTGAAACTGCTAAGGTGCTCCCACGGTATTTTGAAAACTGGCGCCACAGAAATGCAGCCGATGGTGAGTGAGGTGCTCAACAGGTGAATTTCCTTCCAAGAAGTGGAAACTCACCTTTCAAGCAGTTAAAACACTCTCTGAGAGAACAGCAGCGGCGGCAGAGAGACTTCACTGAGGAGCATTCTGGGAGAAGTCGATGCAGTCACCGCGACTGTATAATGGTCGAGGAAGAACTGGTATCAACAAGCGGTGGGCAGTGCCAAGGAGCCCCTTGGGCAGTGTCAGGGGGCCAGGCTGACACTGCCATGGAGGCACCCCCCTTACCACTGACCTAATGGGGGGACCTCCATGGCCTCTCTTTCACCCAGAGGGATCGGTCACCTGTTTCCCGTTGATGGGGAGCAGTTGTAAACCCTGCTGGAGGGAACCTCCCAGCATGGTGTGTGGGCGATTCGGGGGGGGCGGGCGGATGCTAGCGGGCCTGGAGATTTCAGTCCCAGGCCCATTAAGGGGATGTAAATTCACATCTAACTATTGAAATCAACTCCGTGCCAATTTCTGGTGTAAAGCTGATGACACTGCAAATCTTCAGCTGGGAGACATGTGTTGGCTCGGGTGCCCAGCGGGAAGCCCGCGAAACGGCCTCCGCTGATGTCTCCTGCCCCGCTGCGCTGCTAGAACAGCACAGCAGGCTGGGAGAATTGTCCCCCTTATGTCTGGAACTCTCCAGTTTCAGTGATCAAAGCCTACCTAGCCTGTCAGTTTTACTGAAGGAACTCTATCCACTGCACACTCACCTCGGCGACCCTGAAAGAACAAGTAGGGAGGTGGTGGCCTAGTGGTATTATCGCTGGACGATTAATCTAAAAACTTGGCTACTGTTCTGGGGGCCTGCTAAGGCAGGTGGTGGAATTTGAATTCAATGAAACATATCTGGAATTAAGAATCTGCTGATGACCATGAAACCATTGTCGATTGTTGGGAAAATCCTTCTGGTTCACTAATGTCACTTTAGGGAAGGAAATCTGCCATCCTTACCTGGTCTGGTCTAAATGCGACTCCAGAGCCACAGCAATGTTGTTGACTCTTAACTGTCCTCTGAAAATGGCCGAGCAAACATCTCAGTTTTAGGGCAACTAGGAATGGGCAATAATTGTTGGCCAGCCAGCGACGCCCATGTCCCACAAATTAATAAAATAAAATGTTAAAAATGGCTCTTAATTGTCTTATTAAATGTCTTAATTGCTCAACCCATGGGGGGGTTGTCTCAGAGCAGGAGAAAGCAGGAAGAGGATGGGATGATGTCACAATCCCAAAATTCTTTCAGGAATTTTCCACCGATGTGCAGTGGAACTAACTCCACCTGGTTGGGAAAATTCTGCCCTCTGTAACAGTACAGTTTGCTGTAACAGTTAAATACTTTCGTACCCCTGTCCCGAGGGAAGAGACGCTTGCCCTTACAATAAGTGTCGGCCAAGTTGAAGCACATATTAGGGTGCAGGCATTTAAAGATGAGAATAGAGCACTTTTTTGTGAAGCCTGGTCTGTCTGTAGCCTTCAATCCGCGCCCCCCCAACTCCCGCCCCCCCAACTCCGCCCCCCCCCCCCCCCCCCCCCCCCCCCGCCCCACCCCACTCCTCTAGATGCCAGGTCTAGATAAAGAAATCCCCAGTGGAAAACCTATTGATATCTATAACTGTACTGGAGAAAATAAGAGAAATTTCTAACAAGTAACACCTGAACCTCTGTGCCATCAGGAAAAGTAAGAACAAAACTGTTATGTACGCAGATGGGTTTATGTCCCTTTAAGAGAATGGGTCAGATGACCCAGGGCAGAGCTTGCTAGGTCAGTCTTGTGCCAACTGTGCCACTGACATGACATTGAATAAACCGTCCCTGTTCGTTTTCACTTACTTACCTCGTGTCTCTTTATAGATCATAATTTGACCTCATACAAAAACCAGGTAAGAGATTAATTAAATTCCCCCTAATATTGTATTGCCCTTTACATGTTTTCCAAAATTCTGAATGCTGCCTATCGACCACCAAATGGGCATTTTTTGCAGTTCGTGTACTCCGCAACATAACAGCAGGAAATGATGAACCAAAAGTCTGACATTTTCTGCAATGATTAAGTCCTAGAGTTGAGAAAACATTAACCAAGGGGCGGCACAGTGGCACAGTGGTCAGCACTGCTGCCTCACAGTGCCAGGGACCCAGGTTTGATTCCCGGCTTGGGTCACTGTCTGTGTGGAGTTTGCACGTTCTCTCCGTGCCTGCGTGGGTTTCCTCCAGATGCTCCGGTTTCCTCCCATAGTCCAAAGATGTGCGGGTTAGGTGGATTAGCCATGCTAAATTGCCCCTTAGTGTCAGGGGGATTAGCTGGGGTAAATGCATGGGGTTATGCAGATAAGGCCTGGGTGGGATTGTGGCTGGTGCAGACTCGATGGGCTGAATGGCCTCCTTCTGCACTGTAGGATTCTATGATTCCATTCTAAGACTTTTTTTTTAAAGAGAGGGGAACAATTCACCGAAAGTCAGGCTGTGGATACGGTGGACACCAGTTAAAATTAATGTGGGTGATTGCATCCAGCCCCATTGATCTGGGTCAACAGGTAAAAACTCAATTGGACTTCTGCCTATTCCCAGCACTGGATCCTCTTGCTTTCATTAGTGCCAACACTGTAACTTGGGCCTGTTGAAGCACCCTCTAAAAGTTCTCAGCATCTGCCTTGCAATGGGATATTTGATTTATTTCTGTTCAATGCAGTTAGTGCATGAGTGTGGGGTCTGTATGACCACAACTGTCTCTGGACATGTTTGTAAACTATCAATCTTCTGTGCCAAAGGCGTTATTTCTAGTTATTAAGCTATGCGATTTCCATGCATATATCTAACATTCTATTTGCCTTAACTTGCTAATAAAGCTGTAAACTGAGATGTATAAACATCATAAATCATTCTTTATTGCCCATTGACTTCATATTTATAACCCATATAGGTTTTAATAAGCACACACTAGACAGATTTAGCTCCATAATTAGCAATATTTCCTGTCAGATCTGAAAAGGAGTCTTAACATGGTTCAACAGCAAGAGGACTATCTCCTGTTATTTGTATATGTAGGGAGAAAGAGAGCAGGGTAAACCTCAGTTTCTTTAAATAAGAACTAGGAGCAGGAGTAGGCCATTTGGCCCCCTCAAGCCTGCTCCGCCATAAGATCATGGCTGACCTTTTTGTAGACTCAGCTCCACTTACCCGCCCGCTCATCATAACTCTTAATTCCTTTACTGTTCAAAAACCTATCCATCTTTACCTTAAAAACATTCAACAAGGTAGCCTCAACTGCTTCACTGGGCAGGGAATTCCACAGGTTGCTCAGATTGCAGGAGATAATCTTTGACTTCCGGAAGTGTAGTGGAGAACATGCCCCTGTCTACATCAATGGGGCCAAAATAGAAATGGTCGAGAGCTTCAAGTTTTTAGGTGTTCAGATCACGAACAATCTGTCCTGTTCCCCCCAATGCTGACACTATGCTTAAGAAAGCCCACCAATGTCTCTACTTTCTCAGAAGACTAAGGAACTGTGTATGCCCATTACAACTCTCACCAACTTTTACAGATGCACCATAGAAAGCATTCTTTCCAGTTGTATCACAGCTTGGTATGGCTCCTGCACTATCCAAGATCGCAAGAAACTACAAAGGATCATGAACAAAGCCCAGCCCATCACTAAAACCAGCCTCCTACCCATTGACTCTGTCTATATTTCCCACTGCCTCAGAAAAGCAGCCAGCATAATTAAGGACCCCACACACCCCGGGCACAGTCTCTTCCACATTCTTTCATCGGGAAAAGATACAGAAGTCTGAGGTCACGGACCAAACGACTCAAGAACAGCTTCTTCCCTGCTGCCATCAGACTTTTGGATAGACCTATCTCGCACTAAGTTGATCTTTCTCTGCACCCTAGCTATGGCTGTAATCCTACTTTCTGCACTCTCTCCTTTCCTTAGTCTATGAACGGTATGCGCTGTCTGTATAGTGCACAAGAAACAATACTTTTCACTGCATACCAATACATGTGACAATAATAAATCAAATCAAATCAAAGATTCACAACACTTTGCGTGAAGAAATTACTCCTCAACTCAGCCCTAAACCTGTTCCCCTTTAATTTGAGGCAATGCCCCCTAGTTCTAGTTTCACCTGCCAGTGGAAACAACCTTCCTGCTTCTATCTTATCTATTCCCTTCATAATTTTATATGTTTCCATAAGATTCTCCCTCATTCTTCTGAATCAGATGAGCATGTTCACAAAATTTAAATAACACCACTGAACCTCAATCTTAAATCCTCATCTCTCAAACAAAACAACGCATGAATACATTATTATAACACCTCCACCACATTCTTCTCTGTAAAACTGTCACTAAAATTATATTCATCTTTCCTCCTCTGTTTAAGTTCTTCTTTGAATGTGTTTTTTGAAACTGACCCAGTGATATATTTATTATTGCACCAGACCTGCCTGAAAACACTTTTAATATACATGGGGGGGAGTTTTCCAGTCCCGTCCACCACGGGAATTGTGGAGGGAGGGTGGACAAAGGTCCGTTGACCTCAAGCTGAATTTTTCGGTTTTAGGGCAAGCGCAGCTGAATAAATACCGCCCATGGTGTTAAGTTTCATGTCTTCAATGCAATCAATATTCGTAAAATTTACAGTATTTTAAAAATAAAGTATTCAAACTTGCATCAAAAGACTTGTAAATTATGATATCTGGTACTTTGGGGGCTGCACAGTGGTACAGTGGTTGGCACTGCTCCTTCGCAGCACCAGGGACCTGGGTTCAATTCCAGCCTTGGGTCACTGTCTGCATGTTCTCCTCGTGTCTGCATGGGTTTCCTCCGGGTACTCCAATTTTCTCGCACAGTCCAAAGATGGAACAGTTAAACTCTTTGGACTCCCTAACATCCTAATATTTGATTTCAGAAAATGTGTCAGGCAGGGAGGAAATGGCCGAGTGAGGGAACCATGGTTCACGAAAGAGGTGGAATGTCTTGTGAAAAGGAAGAGGGAAGCTTATGTAGGGATGAGGAAACAAGGTTCAGATGGCTCGATTGAGGGTTACAAGTTAGCAAGGAATGAGCTGAAAAAGGGGCTTAGGAGAGCTAGGAGGGGACATGAGAAGTCCTTGGCGGGTCAGATCAAGGAAAACCCCAAGGCTTTTTACTCTTATGTGAGGAATAAAAGAATGACCAGGGTGAGGTTAGGGCCGGTCAAGGACAGTAGTGGGAACTTGTGTATGGAGTCAGTAGAGATAGGCGAGGTGATGAATGAATACTTTTCTTCAGTATTCACCAGGGAGAGGGGCCATGTTTTTGAGGAAGAGAAGGTGTTACAGGCTAATAGGCTGGAGGAAATAGTTGTTCGGAGGGAGGATGTAGTGGCAGTTTTGAATAAACTGAAGGTCAATAAGTCCCCTGGGCCTGATGAAATATATCCTAGGATTCTTTGGGAGGCAAGGGATGAGATTGCAGAGCCTTTGGCTTTGATCTTTGGGTCCTCACTGTCCACGGGGATGGTGCCAGAGGACTGGAGAGTGGCGAATGTTGTTCCTCTGTTTAAGAAAGGGAATAGAAATGACCCTGGTAATTATAGACCGGTTAGTCTTACTTCAGTGGTTGGTAAATTGATGGAAAAGGTCCTTAGGGATGGGATTTACGACCATTTAGAAAGATGCGGATTAATCTGGGATAGTCAGCACGGATTCGCGAAGGGCAAGTTGTGCCTCACAAATTTGATTGAATTTTTTGAGGAGGTAACTAAGTGTGTTGATGAACGTAGGGCAGTTGATGTCATATACATGGATTTTAGTAAGGCGTTTGATAAGGTCCCCCATGGTTGGCTTATGATGAAAGTAAGGAGATGTGGGATAGAGGGAAAGTTGGCCGATTGGATAGGTAACTGGCTATCTGATCGAAGGCAGAGGGTGGTGGTGGATGGAAAATTTTCGGACTGGAGGCAGGTTGCTTGCGGAGTGCCACAGGGATCAGTGCTTGGTCCTCTGCTCTTTGTGATTTTTATTAATGACTTAGAGGAGGGGGCTGAAGGGTGGATCAGTAAATTTGCTGATGACACATGGGCGGCACGGTAGCACAGTGGTTAGCACTGCTGCTTCACAGCTCCAGGGTCCCGGGTTCGATTCCCGGCTCGGGTAACTGTCTGTGTGGAGTTTGCA
The DNA here is from genome assembly GCF_964213995.1 of Mustelus asterias. Taxonomy (NCBI): domain Eukaryota; kingdom Metazoa; phylum Chordata; class Chondrichthyes; order Carcharhiniformes; family Triakidae; genus Mustelus; species Mustelus asterias. The sequence goes on from NC_135804.1 coordinate 133,875,506, forward strand.
CATTCTCCTCGTGTCTGCGTGGGTTTCCTCCGGGTGCTCCGGTTTCCTCCCACAGTCCAAAGATGTGCGGGTTAGGTTGATTGGCCAGGTTAAAAATTGCCCATTAGAGTCCTGGGATGTGTAGGTTAGAGGGATTAGCGGGTAAATATGTCGGGGTAGGGCCTGGGTGGGATTGTGGTCGGTGCAGACTCGATGGGCCGAATGGCCTCCTTCTGCACTGTAGGGTTTCTATGATCTCTATGATTTCTATGAAGATTGGTGGAGTAGTGGATGAGGTGGAGGGCTGTTGTAGGCTGCAAAGAGACATAGATAGGATGCAAAGCTGGGCTGAAAAATGGCAAATGGAGTTTAACCCTGATAAATGTGAGGTGATTCATTTTGGTAGGACTAATTTAAATGTGGATTACAGGGTCAAAGGTAGGGTTCTGAAGACTGTGGAGGAACAGAGAGATCTTGGGGTCCATATCCACAGATCTCTAAAGGTTGCCACTTGTGGGGAACCATAATTGGTTACCACTATGAGTGCTGAGCCATGGATGGTTAGCACTATGGGGTTTGTAGATACGTTACTGTAATTACTGTTGGTGTTAGGGTTGGGCTGTTCTACCTGTTGATATTGTTCTGTGGTACACTCCAGTTGGCTCCGCCTACCAGGGGAAGTATAAAGGTCACTGCACTGCCTGGAGACCCTTTAGTCTGGGATTGTATTGTATATAGTGTGCTCCATTCTTGTTAGTAATAAAAGCCTTTATTTCCCGGGTACATTCTAGCCTCCCGAGTGATTTAATCGCGCATCACCACTCAAGTGGATAGAGCTGTGAAGAAGGCCTATAGTGTGTTTGCTTTTATTAAAAAGGGGTTGGAGTTTAAGAGCCGTGGGGTTATGCTGCAACTGTACAGGACCTTGGTGAAACCACATTTGGAATATTGTGTGCTGTTCTGGTCACCTCACTATAAGAAGGATGTGGAAGCAGTGGAAAGAGTGCAGAGGAGATTTACCAGGATGCTGCCTGACTTGAGACAAGAATATGACCGTGGATGACATTTATTAGGTTAAAGCAGTTTAATCGTGGACCAAATGGTCTTTTGAGTATTTCCTGCACTTCTGGTTCAACGTGATCTTGTTACTTCAGAACAACCCACGGTGTGAACGTCTTTCAGCTCATTAGCTCATTAACCTCGTTAGCTATGCCACTGTCTTCCATACTATGGCCTTGTATAATTGTTTTGTCTGACTAGCCTCTGCATTTGAGTCCATAAATTACATAGAAACATAGAAAATAGAAGCAGGAGTCGGCCATTCGGCCCTTCAAGCCTGCTCCGTTATTCATCTTGATCATGGCCGTTCATTGAATTCAATATCCTGATCCCCCTCCCTCCCATATCCCTTGATCCCTTTAGCCCCAAGAGCTAAATTTAATTCTTCTTGAAATCAGACAACGTTTTGGTCTCAACTACTTTCTGAGATAGTGCATTCACACATTCACCACCCTCTGGGTGAAGAAATTTCTCCTCACCTCAGTTCTAAAAGGTTTACCCCTTATCCTCAAACTATGACCCCGAGTTCTGGACTCCCCCACCATTGGGAACATTCTTTCTGAATCTACCCTGTCTAACCCTGTTTGAATTTTATAAGTTGTAAGTACAAATTAGGAGACATTTTTAGGTAATACAGTATTTAACTAGAATCCATAGAACCCCTGGAGGGCAGAAGGGGGCCATTCAGCCCATCGAGTCTGCACCAGCTCTCTGAAAGAGCATCTTACCCAGGCCCACCCCTTCCCCATAACTCCCCGCATGGCGATTCCACCTAACCTGCACATCTTTGGACACTAAGGGGCAATTTAGCAAGGCCAATCCACCTAACCTGTATATCTCTGGACTTATTTCTGCTCTCAACAACTCAATAAAGTCTTTGAAAGCAAAAGGTCTTATTTCACAATGCCTGATGGAATAATGGAACTGTAACATGTTTGTTTCTCATGAAAAATAAAAGTCAGAACATACTCCAATGTTGTAATCAAAGCAGTAAAACAGAGATGATATTAAAATTATATTGCTGTATTATACTGCACTCAATGCAACATTAAATGCATAATATCTGTGAGCCACTGTCAATACAATATTCCTGTGATCACAAATCCTCACGAGTGCACATGCTAAATTTTTAAAATATTCTTTTTATAGGTGATTGCAGGATTGTCAGGTGAGTCGGCAATGCTGAGCTGTGATGTTTCATTCAGGGGCAGGCTTGATTTTCATATGTTCAAGGGAAACGAACGTCAGGTCGGGTGTAAAATGGGCAATCACCCAGTGCTCATTTTCCCCCTCATTGTCTCCCTGGTCAGACATACAAGTGAGGTCTTATTTGAAATTTAGCCCTTGCTCCTGTGCTGATTAATCCCACTGCTCTGCTCTTTCCCCATTGCCAAGATTTCCCATTTCAAACATACATCGAATCTCCATTAAACCTCTTCCACAGGAGAGAGGATTCCCAGATTATGTCAACTCATTGCGTACAACTCATTCATCCACAACTGTTCCCCCAACCCCAATCCTGATTTATTTTCTAAATCATTTCATTGCACATCTGCAAGTACGATTTCAGTGAAAGAAACTGAACAAATGTTTTCTATGTGAAGAGTTGTGAAAAGCTGAAGACAGGGGAACAAAAGGAAAATGTGAATATAGAACGTACCCTTACAGTGTATTAGCCATCTGTGGTGAACCATAGTTGGTTACCACTATGAGTGCTGAGCCATGGATGGTCAGCACTATGGGTGTTTGTAGATATGTTACTGTTGTCACTGTTGGGGTTAGGGTTAGGCTGTTCTACCTGTTGATATTGTTCTGTGGTACACTCCAGTTGGCTCCGCCTACCTGGGGAAGTATAAAGGTCACTGCACTGCCTGGTGACCCGTTAGTCTGGGATTGTATTGTATATAGTGTGCTCCATTCTTGTTAGTAATAAAAGCCTTTATTTCCCGGGTACAATCTAGCCTCCCGAGTGATTTAATCGCGCATCAATTTTATTACTAACAAAATTTTGGTAAAGAAAAAAACCATGTAGCAAATGTTGAAACCCGATCGGCTTACTTTAGATCCACGTGCGGCAGGAGCGTCGAACCCTTTCGACCATTGGTTAAAGTGTTTTCAAGACTACATCGATGCCTCAACAGCCATTCAAAACGACGCCGATAGACTGCGGGTCCTCCACGCGAGGATAAGTGACACTGTATACTCATCAATCCGCGATGCCCAAGACTACATAGGGGCCATCGAACTACTTAAGAAACAGTACCACACACCGCCAAACGAGATCCATGCTCGACACCTTCTAGCCACTCGATGGCGGCAGCCCGGCGAAACAACAGGACAGTACCTGTGTGAACTTCAGCAGCTAGCCAGAGCCTGCAACTGCAAGCCAGTGTCGGTGGCCCAGTATACGAGCGACTTGATCCGAGATGCGTTCGTGGCGGGAATCGGCTCGTCGTATGTTCGCCTTCGGCTACTAGAGCAAGGTAATCTAGACCTCGCTAAGACAGTAGAATTGGCTGACACTATGGAAACGGCCTCCAGAAGTCTAGAAACGTACCCCACCGACCACGTGGGAACATCGTGGCAAGTACAGACACCGACTCAACTTTATTTAGCGGCTCCGAAAAACTGCGCGATTGTGTTTCCAACCTCGGACCTGACGACGGCGGCAGCTCCAGGAGGCCCGCGGTGTTACTTCTGTGGATTGGCGAAACACCCTCGGCAGTGATGTCCAGCTAGAACGGTATTGTGCTCCGCCTGTGGAAAGAAAGGGCATTATGCCAAAGTCTGCAGGACCAAACCACTCTCCAAACATAGCAGTGCGGCGTGTGATTCTCCTGAGCCTGTCTCCTTGTCTCCAGCGTCTTCGAGGTCTTCCACCACGTGCGATTCCAGAGCGCCGCCATTCCTGACGACGGAGATGCAAGACACGTGCGACCTGCAGGGGCCGCCACTTTTAGCGCCACCGGCCACGTGCGATCCATGGGCGCAGCCATTTTGGTCGGCACCGGCCGCAGACGACCAGCAGGGTTCATCATCATCAACCATCTCAGCTGCCTGCAATTGCACCCAAGACCCAACGGTGGCGTCAATCATCCTGGACCAGGCCAAGCCTCACAGACTCGACAAGTCCATGGTGGGCATAGAGGTAAATGGACGCCAAATTCATTGTTTGTTTGACAGCGGGAGCACGGAGAGCTTCATTCACCCTGACACCGTGAAACGGTGCGGTCTCTGAGTACGGACTGTCAGACAGACAATTTCGATGGCGTCGAGGTCCCGGTCTGTTACTGTGCTAGGGAGCTGCGTGGTCAACCTAACGGTGCGGGGCACAGTTTACGAGAACTTCAGGCTCCTTGTGTGACCGCACCTTTGCGCTCCGATACTCCTGGGACTAGACTTTATGGTCCACCTGAGGAGTGTAACCCTGCAGTACGATGGGCCACTCCCTCCGCTTTCAATGGGAGCACAGCAGCCTCCAAATTGCCCAGCGCGCTCCACGTGTAGCCTCTCGACACTCAGAATCACCCCACCATCTTTATTCGAGAATCACGTGCCAGGCTGCAAGCCCATTGCAACCAAGAGCAGGCGTTACAGCGCTGAGGATCGGATCTTTATTCGATCTGAAGTTCAGCAGCTCCTCAGGGAAGGGATCATCCAACCTAGCTCTAGTCCATGGAGAGCGCAAGTAGTGGTGGTTAAAACTGGAAACAAACCCCGGATGGTCATAGACTGTAGTCAGACCATTAATAGATATACGCAGCTGGATGCGTATCCTCTCCCGCACATATCTGACATCGTTAACCAGATTGTGCAGTACCGGGTGTTCTCCACCACTGACTTGAAATCAGCTTACCACCAGCTCCCCATTCGCCCAGAGGACCGAAAATACACGGCCTTTGAGGCGGATGGTCGTCTTTATCACTTTTTAAGGGTTTCCTTTGGCGTCACGAATGAGGTCTCGGTCTTCCACCGTGCAATGGACCGAATGGTGGACCAGAACGGGCTGCGGGCTACCTTCCCGTACCTGGATAACGTCACTATCTGCGGCCATGACCAGCAGGACCACGATGCCAACCCCCATTGATTTTTACGCACTGCGTCTCGCCTGAATCTGACCTACAACAGGGAGAAGTGCGTATTTCGCAAGCGCCGCCTAGCAATTCTCGGATACGTGGTGGAAAACGGGGTCCTTGGCCCTGATCCAGACCGTATGCGTCCCCTCCTTGAACTTCCCCTGCCCACTAGCATCAAAGCACTGAGAAGATGTTGAGGCTTCTTTTCATACTATGCACAGTGGGTTCCCAATTATGCGGACAAAGCCCGTCCGCTCATCAAGTCTACCTCCTTTCCCCGAGCAACAGAGGCTCGCTTAGCCTTTGAAGGGATAAAAGCCGACATCGCGAAAGCCATGATGCACGCTGTTGATGAGTCCATCCCCTTTCAGGTGGAGAGTGATGCATCTGATTTCGCCCTGGCCGCCACACTTAACCAGGTGGGCAGGCCCGTCGCCTTTTTCTCTCGCACCCTCCAAGGCCCTGAAATTCGGCACTCCGCGGTGGAAAAAGAGGCTCAGGCCATTGTGGAGGCCGTCTGGCATTGGCGCCATTACTTGGCGGGAAAACGATTCACACTGCTCACGGACCAGCGGTCCGTGGCGTTCATGTTCAACAACACGTTACGGGGTAAGATCAAAAATGATAAAATCTTGAGGTGGAGAATCGAACTCTCCACCTACAACTATGATATCATGTACCGTCCAGGGAAGCTCAATGAGCCCTCGGACGCCCTGCCGCGTGGAACATGTGCAAGTGTGCAGGAGAATCGATTACAGGCCCTCCACAATGATCTCTGCCATCCGGGGATCACTCGGCTCTTCCATTTCGTAAAGGCCCGAAATCTACCCTACTCAGTGGATGATGTCAGGTCCATAACCCGAAGTTGCCAGGTATGTGCTGAATGCAAACCGCACTTCTACCGACCTGACAGGGCACACCTCATTAAGGCCACTCGCCCTTTTGAAAGACTGAGTGTGGACTTCAAGGGCCCCCTCCCTTCGACAGATCGGAACGTGTACTTCCTCAATGTGATTGACGAGTACTCACGATTCCCTTTTGCCATTCCCTGTTCAGATACGACCGCTGCCACAGTTATCAAAGCATTACGGGATCTTTTCACCCTGTTCGGTTACCCCAGCTATATCCACAGTGATAGCGGCTCGTCATTCATGAGTGACGACTTGAGGCAATACCTGCTCTCAAAAGGGATTGCCTCAAGTAGAACTACGAGTTACAACCCTAGGGGTAACGGACAGGTTGAACGAGAAAATGCTACAGTCTGGAAGGCTGTCTTACTGGCGTTGAGGTCAAAAGGTCTTCCAGTCTCCCGTTGGCAAGAGGTACTCTCTGATGCGCTCCATTCCATCTGCTTACTCCTGTGTACGGCAACCAACGCTACTCCACATGAGAGGATGTTTTCCTTCCCTAGGAAGTCTTCCTCGGGGACCTCATTACCGTCTTGGTTGACGTACTCAGGACCTTCCTCCTGCGGCGGCATGTTAGGACCCGCAAGTCCGACCCTTTGGTTGAACAGGTCCACCTCCTCCACGCCAACCCTCAATATGCCTATGTGGCATATCCTGACGGGCGAGAGGACACGGTCTCTGTTAGAGATCTGGCGCCTGCAGGGGACTTGGAAACCCCAGTCGCTCCCACACCCCTAGTTAGGGACCCCCTGACCCTTATCTCCCCTCCTGACACGGCGCGGGCAGTATCGGGACCACCACTTAATCCTCTTACTCCCGTGTACAGCTTGCCTGAGTCCAGGAGATTGTCGCCACCTCGAGGCGTGCTCGAGTCCAGCAGATTGTCGCCACCTCGTGGTCCACCTGTCCGTGAGGAACTGGAGGAGTCACTGGACACCGCCTTGGAGAGAAGGTCACCACGGTTACCAGAACCGGCGTTACCACCAGTGTTGAGGAGGTCGCAGAGATGGTGCGGTCCTCCAATATGACTGAACTTGTGAATATATGTACAGTTGTTGTGTTTTTTTTGCCCAGCCGGCCTTTGTTTTTAAAGGAGGGGTGAATGTGGTGAACCATAGTTGGTTACCACTATGAGTGCTGAGCCATGGATGGTCAGCACTATGGGTGTTTGTAGATATGTTACTGTTGTCACTGTTGGGGTTAGGGTTGGGCTGTTCTACCTGTTGATATTGTTCTGTGGTACACTCCAGTTGGCTCCGTCTACCTGGGGAAGTATAAAGGTCACTGCACTACCTGGTGACCCTTTAGTCTGGGATTGTATTGTATATAGTGTGCTCCATTCTTGTTAGTAATAAAAGCCTTTATTTCCCGGGTACAATCTAGCCTCCCGAGTGATTTAATCGCGCATCACCATCACACAGGAGACCATTTAGCCCATCGAGTTCACCTTGATTCTCCGAAAGAGCATCTTATCCAGGCCCGTATCCCACCTTATCCCCTTCCCCAAGATGGCACCGGAGCGAGGCGACTTCTTGCAAGCTGTGCCCAGCATACCTTCTAGTTCTATCTTTTACTTTTGTTCTATGCTTCTAAAATTTCATTCTAACTCTTTTAACAGTACATTCTGCACTCTCTCGTTTCCTTCTCTATGAATGATATACTTTGTATTGCGCGCAAGAAACAATACTTCTCACTGTATACTAATACATGTGACAATAATAAATCAAATCAAAAATCAAACACATTTACCACAGCTAATCCACTTAACCTACACATCTTTGGACAGTAAGAGGCAGTTTAGCACGGCCAATCCACCTAACCTGCACGCCTTTGGAGTGTGGGAAGAAACCGGAGCACCAGGAGGAAACCCACACTGACACAGGGAGAACGTGCAAACTCCACATAGACAGTGACCCAAGCTGGGAATTGAACCTGGATCCCTGGTGCTGTGAGGCAGCAGTGCGAACCACTGTGCCACCATGCCACCCACAAAGGTGAAATAATGCCTTACCACTTGTCACCAGGTGAAGTTCCACAAATTTGTTTGCCCCAGCGAAATCCCATGAAAGGAGTATATTTAACCAGACTTTCCTGAATTAAAGGCAGAGTGAATTTATTAACTACTACAAGCAAGAAACTGGTAGAACACATGCACATACACTCATGCAGATATGAAGTGAGAATTGAGTCCAAGTAAGGAAAAAAAAGTATATGAAACAGTCCCTAACTAGAGAGGAGTAGATAGTTGAGTGTTGCAGCTGTTGAGATTTGGTATTCCAGTAGCGCTCACTTCAGCAGGCAAATCGTCGATCTTGAGATTTCAGTGTTCTGCAGTTTGGCCAAAAAAGCTTCTCTGTTTCCGTTTCAACTCTGGTCTTTGCTGACTTGGTTTATTTGAACATCAGATAGAGATGGAGAGAGAGAGACCTGCAAAATCATTTGCAGGATGCTACTGCTGCAGGCTGGCTTCCTCTTCAGTGTTATACACATGCATGCCCACGCATGCACACACACACACACACTTGGGTCTGCTTTACAGCTGGATTTATCCCAGTCTTTGTATATTCCTGAAAGGGGAAATCCACAAATCCATCTGGACATTTTACAGAGGCTATTTCTTGATGAGATGATACTCATCTCCCATTATCTCCCGTTGTCTCCACCAGTGGTGACAATTAGTTTATAAGAACGCAAGAACATAAGAACGAGGAGCAGGAGTAGGCCACCTGGCCCCTCAAGCCTGCTCCACCATTCAATAAGATCATGGCTGATCTTTTCATGGATTCAGCTCCACTTATACGCCCGCTGACCATAACCCTTAATTCCTTCACTGTTCAAAAATGTATCTATCCTTGCCTTAACAACATTCAATGAGGTAGCCTCAACTGCTTCACTGGGCAGGGAATTCCACAGATTCACAACCCTTTGTGTGAAGAAGTTCCTCCTTAACTCAATCCCAAATCTGCTTCCCCTTATTTTGAGGCCATGCCCCCTAGTTCTAGTTTCACCCGCCAGTGGAAACAACTTCCCTGCTTATCTATTCCCTTCATAATCTTATATGTTTCTGTGAGATCTCCCCTCATTCCTCTGAATTCCAATGAGTATAGCCCCAGTCTACTCAGTCTCTCCTCATAAGCCAACCCTCTCAACTCCGGAATCAACCAAGTGAATCTCCTCTGCACGCCCTCCAGTGCCAGTATATCCTTTCTCAAGTAAGGAGACCAAAACTGTACACAGTACTCCAGGTGTAGCCTCATCAGCAACTTATACAACTGCAACATAACCTCGCTGTTTTCAAACTCCATCCCTCTAGCAATGAAGGACAAAATTCCATTTGCCTTCTTAATTACCTGCTGCACCTGCAAACCAACTCCTTGAGATTCCTACACAAAGACACCCAGGTCCCTCTGCACAGCCGCATGCTACAATTTTTTACCATTTAAGTAACAGTCCATTTTGCTGTTATTCCTACCAAAATGGATGACTTCACATTTACCAACATTGCACTCCATCTGCCAGACACTCGCCCACTCACTTAGACTACCTATATCCCTTTGCAGACTTTCAGCATCCTCTGCACACTTTGCTCTGCCACTCATCTTAGTGTCATCTGCGAATTTTGACACACTACACTTGGTCCCCAACTCCAAATCATCTATGTAAATCGTAAACAATTGCGGTCCCAACACTGATCCCTGAGGCACACCACGAGTCACTGATCGCCAACCAGAAAAACATCCATTTACCCCCACTCTTTGCTTTCTGTTAGTTAACCAATCTTCTATCCATGCTAATACATTACCCATAACATTGTGTACCTTTATCTTATGTACCGGTCTTTGGTGTGGCATCTTGTCAAATGCCTTCTGGAAATCCAGATACACCACATCCACAGGTTCCCCATTGTCCACTGCACATGTAATCATAGAAATCATAGAAACCCTACAGTGCAGAAGGAGGCCATTCGGCCCATCGAGTCTGCACCGACCACAATCCCACCCAGGCCCTACCCCCACATATTTACCCGCTAATCCCACTAACCTACGCATCTCAGGACTCTAAGGGGCAATTTTTAACCTGGCCAATCAACCAAACCCGCACATCTTTGGACTGTGGGAGGAAACCGGAGCACCCGGAGGAAACCCATGCAGACACGAGGAGAATGTGCAAACTTCACACAGACAGTGACCCGAGCCGGGAATCGAACCCAGGACCCTGGAGCTGTGAAGCAGCAGTGCTAACCACTGTGCTACCGTGCCACCCAACCACTGTGCTACCGTGCCGCCCAACCACTGTGCTACCGTGCCGCGCCATGTTCTCAAAAAATTCCACCAAATTAGTCAAACATGACCTTCCCTTCATGAACCCATGCTGCGTCTTACAATGGGACACTTTATATCCAGATGTCTCGTTATTTCTTCCTTGATGATAGATTCAAGCATTTTCCCTACTGCAGAAGTTAAGCTAACTGGCCTATAGTTACCCGTCTTTTGTCTACCGCCTTTTTTAAACAGTGGCGTCACATTTGCTGTTTTCCAATCTGCAGGAACCACCCCAGAGTCCAGCGAATTTTGGGAAATTACCACTAGTGCATTTGTTATTTCTCCCGCCATCTCTTTTAGTACCCTGGGATGCATTCCATCAGGACCAGGAGACTTGTCTACCTTTAGCTCCATTAACTTGCCCAACACTACCTCTTTCATGATAATGATAGTTTCGAGGTTCTCGCCTGCCATCGCTTTCCTGTCATGAATGTTTGGCATGTTATTTGTGTCTGACACAAAATACCTGTTCATTGCCTCAGCCATTTTCTCATTTCCAGTTATTATATCCCTTTTCTCATCTTCTAAAGGACCAATGTTTACTTTAGCCACTCTTTTTCGTTTTATATATTTGTAGAAACTTTTGATATCTGCTTTTGCAATCTGTTATGTATGCTTTAGAGATTTTTTTTCCTGGAAAGAGGTTGGGGTTCCATTGTCATTGGGGAAATTTAAAGAGGTGGCCAATTGTGTCTTAAACTAAGACAATTCAAAACTCGCAAGGCAAATATCTCTGTGTGAAAGATGTAACAAAATTATTTAACATAAAACATAAAAACACAAGACAATACTGATCAGAGTCTCACTAAGGGTTAAATAGCTCTATGGACAGAGTGACAGGACCTCTCTGAAAGAACTGGATTACAGAGTCAAATATAGATCAATTATATTTTTTCTTAATCAATAATTCCACCTTTCATTAGCTTAAAATCAATTCCATTTAACAGCTATACATCAATTCAAATCTCTGTCAAATACCTCAGCCAATGATAAGTTACTTACTAGCGTGGTAATGTCTTATTCATCCAACTGATTCTCCCCTTTGGTATAACTAACTCCTTGTCGCCTGTAATGGCAGACGTTACCGCAATGGATGTTCCCAACGGCTCACTGCCATGTTGAATAGACATGTGTTCCTGCGTCCAGGTTCATATCTATTTTGTGTCTGGGTAATGAATACATCTATTCATAATGTTGCATAATACCACCCGATAAGACTTACTGACTAACCCATTCCCAGACCTTTGGTTTTAAACTAGTAACTTCAACCGCCATGCCTTTTGGTAACTTAGTTTCACCAAAATGGGCAATGCATGGAAATACATTTAAAATTTCAGCATATGTTTTAAGACCATAGTTACTTGTTTCAATTCACTTACTGCATTCACATATGTGTAAGCTGTTTGTGTTAGCTTGCCCAATACTTATTTAAATCTTTACTGATTCCTTGTCCTCTAAAGGACTGCATTCTGCCTATGAATCATATTAGCTGATTAGAAATCCCCTTCCACAATCACCCACCAGCAATTCAGCCAGTGACTGTCTTCACATCTTCTGCCACCTTTGGTTTGTGTGATCAATTAAAAAAAACCTCAACAGGTCTTATTCAAAATTCAATATTTCTGGGCGTAATTCATTTTCTTTCCTCCATGATTATGACAAATCTTAGCTGGACAATTCAGTTTTAATTTGGACCAAGACATCACAAGGGTCGTTGGCTCTTGAAGGATATCCAGAGGTTACCTTAACTGGCTGTACATGAACGCCAACATTCATCCGAGTAACAGCTCTTCAAACTAATTGCACTGAGAAGTGTTTTATCACGTTTCATTCCATGCAATTGCTACCACCTTCAGAGAGAAAGAAAACACAACACTTATTTTTGGATGTTTGATTCTTCCAAAGGTCGTGTCACAAAGGCGGGTGTCCGCATAATTGTTGCTTCACCACAGATACTCTATCATCAGCAAACCATCTCAGTAGCGGGGGGGCTCAGACTGTCTGCCAGAAACTCACTACACAGGAAACAACCGTTCCACTCAACCCACCACGATACAAAATGCATTTAATTAGGATTATTTTGGAGAATTTTCCTGTATCATTCACTGGAATATTTCTCCTTGGAATTATGAATGCAGTTATGAAGCAGGTTGATTCAGAAAAGCCAAATAAAGGCTCGCATTTGCACAGCATCTTTCATGGCCTGCGTACATCCCAATGTGGTCTACACCCACTGAAGTATTTTCTGAGGTCCAGTCACTGTTGTAATCGCGGAATCACTGAACCTTTACAGTGCAGAAGGAGGCCTTTTGGCCCATTGAGTCACTGGCTTTCTGAAAGAGCGTTCTGTCTAGAATCACTCCTCTGCCTTATCCCAGTAACCCCGCACATTCTTGCTTTTCAGATAGCAATCCAATTCTCTTTCAAATATCTCGATGAAAACTGACTCCACCAGCCCCTTGGGAAGTTCATTCCATACTCCAATCATCTGCTGGGTGAAACAATTTTTCCTCACATCACTTTTACTCCTTCTGTCAATTATTTTCAATTGGTGCCCTCTTGTTCTTGATTCTCCTCTCCGATTCCATTTCTCCGCCCACATGTTGAAATGTTCAATCTTCCTATTCTTAAGATTACAAGCATGTAGCACTGGGAGTGATCCTGAGATTACTGTTCTGAAGGTCCTGCTTCTCAATTCTTGTTCTAACTCCCTAAAATCTGCTTTCAGGACCTCGTCCCTTTTCCTACCTATGTCATTGGTACCAATGCGGACTTCGGCCTCTAGCTGTTCTCCCTCCCCCAAAAGAATGTGCTACTGCCACTCAGTGGCATTCTGGACCCGGGCACCAGAGAGGCAACATACCATCCTGGTGTCAAACCTACAGCCGCAGAAACGCCTGCCCCCAAACTACGGAATCCCCTATCACTTCCATACCCCCTCCTCCCTCCTGCACAGCCCAGCCACACACGATGCTATGAACATGGCTCTTGCTACACTCCTCTGAGGAACCGTTTTGCTCATTAATATCCAAAATGGAAAAGAGGTGAGACAGCAAGATAGCACCTGGAGATTCATGCACCAGCCACCTGCAATGCAGCAAAATAAAGACAACCAACTTGCAAACAATTCCCACAAACTGCAGTGTGGTCATCTGTGAAATGATCTATTTTCTATTGAGGGCAAAATATTGACCAAGGATAACTCTTATCAGGGGAGGTGATGGCTTAGTGGTATTATCACTAGACTGTTAATCCAGAAACTCAGCTAACATTCTGGGGACCCGGGTTCAAATCCCACCACGGTAGATGGTGGAACTTGAATTCAATAAAAATAAAATATCTGGAATTTATAATCTACTGATGACCATGAAACCATTGTCGATAGTCAGAAAAATCCATCTGGTTCACTAATGTCCTTTAGGGAAGGAAATCTGCCGTCCTTACCTGGTCTGGCCTACATGTGGCTCCAGAGCCGCAGCAATGTGGTTGACTCTCAACTGACCTCCAAGGCAACTAGGGATGGGCAATAAATGCTGACTAGCCAGCAATGCCCAAGTCCCACAAATGAATTTTAAAAATGCTATTCTTCGAAGTGGTGACTATGAGATATTTGACATCCACCAGATTGGCCCTCAGTGAATGGCACCATTGACAGTGAGGCCCTCAGTGTAGAACTGCAGTGTCACCTGGACTCTTGTGCTGAATCTCTCAGTGCGAGCATAAGAATGAGATCTTTCATTCCTTACGTGTGTTAAAGATATATACATGTCACGATATTCATGACAAACACAGGGCCTCACAATTTTTTTCTGTACTCTTGATTTGATTTGATTTATTGTCACATGTATTAACATACAGTGAAAAGTATTGTTTCTTGCGCGCTCTGCAGACAAAGCATGCCATTCATAGAAAAGGAAATGAGAAAGTGCAGAATGCAGTGTTACAGTCATAGCTAGGGTGCAGAGAAAGATCAACTTAATGCAAGGTCGGTCCGTTCAAAAGTCTGACGGCAGCAGGGAAGAAGCTGTTCTTGAGTTGGTTGGTACGTGACCTCAGTATATTTTCTCGACGGAAGAAGGTGGAAGAGAGAATGTCCGGGGTGCGTGGGGTCCTTAATTATACTGGCTGCTTTGCCGAGGCAGCGGGAAGTGTAGACAGAGTCAATGGGTGGGAGGCTGGTTTGCGTGATGGATTGGGCTACATTCACAGCGTTTTGTAGTTTCTCACGGTCTTGGGCAGAGCAGGAGCCATACCAAGCTGTGATACAACCAGAAAGAATGCTTTCTGTGGTGCATCTGTAAAAGTTGGTGAGAGTCGCAGCTGACATGCCAAATTTCCTTAGTCTTCTGAGAAAGTAGAGGCGTTGGTGGGCTTTCTTAACTATAGTGTCGGCATGGGGGCTGATCAGGACAGGTTGTTCGTGATCTGGACACCTAAAACCTGAAGCTTCCGACCATTTCTACTTCATTCCCATTGATGTAGACAGGGGCATGTCCTCCACTATGCTTCCTGAAGTCTCATATGACTCTCTCACATCGAAA